>NC_045730.1:4295453-5495453 GCF_009834535.1 Camelus ferus | reverse complement strand
ATGTACTCACATATTTACTACTTTTTTATATCATCATTCTTTGTTGCATCTTACATGTTCCATTTGGGATTTCTTTCCTGAAATATAAGCCCTTTCTCTGTTTTTAATGGGGGTCTGTTGGTGGCAGACTCCCTCTGTTTTTCCTTACATGAAAATGTAAACCTTTAATATTTTCCCCTTGTCCTTTTTTTTCTCTACAAACATATTTTTTAAATCAGGTATAAATTTTCATCAGTTATTACCTTTAGCAATTTTATATACATCTATGTATGTATTTAACATATCTTGGATTACAGGGAACAGAGAGCTCCTAGAAATATGCATTTCCCACACTGTTTTGCCCTTGTTCTTGAAAAACATTTTTATAGCACACACAACCTAGATTGATAGTTTTCCCCCAACACACTGAAGATATTCAACTGTGTGTGGTTTTCATTGCTGCTATTCTGAGAAATCAGTGTAATTATCACTCTTTTGAAAATGGTCTGCCTTGTCTTTGGGTGTTTTTATCACATCTTATTTAAGTGTTTGAGTAGGTAACACATTCACATGGTTGAAAAAGGAAAGGCATATTACAATGGAATACTACTCAGCCATCAAAAACAATGAAACTTTTGCCATTTACAACAACATGGATAGACCTGGAAGGTATTATGCTTAGTGAAATGATTCAGACAGAAAAAGACAAACACTCTATGCTATCCCTTATATGTGGAATCCAAAAATAAAACAAACAACTGTATATAATGAAACAGAAACAGATTCAGAGATACAAACTAGTGGTTACCAGTGGGGAGAAGGAAGGGGAGGGACAAATTAGGGTATGGGATTAAAAGATATAAATTACTGCATATAAAAATAAATACACAACAAGGATATATTGTACAGCACAAGGAACGTAGCCACTATCTGTAATATATGTAGATGGACTATAATCTATAAAATTTTTGAATCACCATGTTGTACACCTGAAACTAACATAATATTGTAAATCAACTGTACTTCAATTTAAAAAAAAGGTAAAGGTATTTCTATTTCTAAAAACTCTCCATCTAACTCTTGTCTTCCATTTTCCATCCTCCGACCCCACCCTGCTCCTGGGATTCAAACTCCCACGTGTCCTCACTGGCATCGGACTTGAGTCTGGTCTCCCCCTAGGGGAGAAGGAACTCCTCAGGCGAAGCCTTCCCAGGAGAAAGGCAGGTATTCCTGACAAGGGGACAAGGAGACAGAGACATTTGTTTCAGGGGCGGCGTCTCTGGAAGCCACGAAGCTGTCTGCATGAGGTCCCCGTGCCGCTCTGGCCTTGACCGTGAGGGGCTCCCTTGTCTGCGCCTGGAGGGGTCAGGCCCCATGAGACCAGCTTCCCTCACTGCGCTCGGCCCAGATGGAGCCGGACGCCAGAATGCTGGGCTTGTCACTTCAAAGGGGAAAGAAGGAAAGCTTCTAAGGCCCTGTGGTTGGAATGTCACAGCACAGGTGGGCTAGCTCCAGAAATACAGAGGTGACACCAGTCTGGCAAATCTTAAGTCAACACCGCAGGGGCTTTTCCCCTTCAGTCAAATTACCGAGACAGCAAATCAAAGACGGCAGTCATCTTTCAAAATAGCAATCTGCTGTAAGCTTGAGCAGAAAGCATTTTCCCAGGTTCCTAACGGACAGGTCATGGGGACGAGGCCCTGTGGGCAGCAGCCAGGGTCATTTCTGTCTTCATAGCTGGAGAAACTGGTCCAGGGCCACTCCATGACCTGGTAACCACACTGTTGGAAGCAGAACACTACCTCCCCTGCCCTCACGGCTTTTCCTCCCCCACCAGCTGTTACATCAGGAGAACCTCAGGTTGAATGAGGCACAGCCAGGGCTGGTCCCATTGTTCTGGAAGCAGTGATCAGTCAGCCTGCCTGGAAGTGGTTATAGGCTGTCAGGAAGGCAGGCTGCCTGGAGTGGTCTTTTCTTCTGTTTTCCTGCAAACTCACCCCAAAATGGTCCCCATTCTGACCCTGGGTAGATGCCTGGCATACGCAGAGTGTGAGGGATTGCAACACCTCACACCCGAAGGGTACTTGGGGAGGCTCTCTGAGCTCTGAGCTGCACTAGTGGGATATCAACTTGCCTGTAGTAACACAGAGACCCACATAATATTGTCTTAAACAAGATGAAAATCTGTATCTCTGTCAAGTAAAAGTTCAAATGTGCAGAAACAGCAGGGCAACTTCACAACCATCAGGGACCCAGGTGCTTTCCATCTTGTGGCCCAGAATGGCTGCTCCAGTTCCTACCATCGCAATTGCATCCTAGCCACGAGGAAGGTGTCATGACGAAAGGCAAAGGCACACCACCTCCTCTGACAGACATGACCCACAATTTGCACACAGCTCACTTTCACGCATGTTCCAATAGCCAGAACTGTGTCACGTGATCAGAGCCAGCTAAAAGTGAGCTTAAGAACCTAGCGACTCTAGCAGTATGTAACATGCAATAATAATAGCACCATGGAGCAAATGCACATTGCGGCACCAACCAGCAATTCCGCGCCTGAGCAATGCGTTTTAGCTGCTTGGAATTCACAGGAAATTTTTTTTCTCCAGCACGAGCACCTTCAGGTCTAAACTGGACCCAATTTTCTCTGCTGGATCTGAGCCAGACTAGACCAGTGTCTCCTCCCTTCAGCCTCTCTCAGGATTCCATCCTAACATCCCACACCCTCCCTGTTGTCTCATTCACATCCTTTCTGCCCCCTGGGCTCCTGCTCTGTCATTGGGCGGGGTGAGGGACACTGCTGGGGCACCTCCTGCACATCAAGGCTCCTCCTCCATCTGGTTGGGAAGGGTGACAATGGAGGGGTGGTCCCCCGTGAGAGCCAAGCCTCTCTTGGCCAACAATGATTTCTGAACCAGCCCTCAGGGCAGCCTGGGCTGTGGGCGGGAGCCTGAGCCAGCCCTGCTGGCAGGTGGGGAAAGGTAACGATCACCCTCACCCACGTGTGGATCCAGGGTAGGTGGCAGACGCCCGAGAACAGCAGTGGCACCTGCCCTCAGGGGCCAGGCTGAGGGGCCAGCTGCACCCCTGCCTTTCATTTTCAGCTGAGCCATTTGGCGCATCCTCTGCTCTGAGGGAGACGCCATGCGGCCTCAGACACTGGGAAGTCAGGACTGCTTCGGCAGAGCACAGACACGTGGAACTCGAAGCCCTGTGTTTGTCATCTAGTGGTAAAGAAAGTAACTGCAATATTTTCGGTACCTGTAACCATATTAGAGAAACAACCTCATGTAGTGTGCTGCTTTATAAATTTCAAACCCCTCCCCTATACGTCACTCAGCTCTCACAAAAGTGCTGTGAGGTCCCCATTATTATTACATCTATGGTGGGAAATAACAATGTACAACATATACATCCATGCATTGTGTTGGCTCCCCAGTGTCTGCCCATCTTACTTTTTGTCTGGATGAGAATGACAGTCACAGAATGCTACCCTTCTGGTCACAAGAGTCAGTTTATGACCCCCAACGTCCTCACCCACTCACCTCATATGACAGGACGGAGCGGTAGCTTGTGGGCTGACCGTGTGGCTCAGACTGACCTAGTGGGCAGCTCCTCGGAGATTTTCAAACATGGATGATTAACAGAAGGTGTTTTTTTCTCTTCCAGTATAAGCTGTATGTCTGTCTGTCCAGTGCAGTCCACAGCATGTGTCCTTCTATGTGGTGGAGCAAAAATCAGAGAATAAAACCTCCCTGCAGACAGCATCAGAGAAAAGAGACCCAGAGCCCAAACACTCACGGGATCCAGTTTTGTAATCCTGTCGTCCCCTCTGTCTTTGATAGAGGCACTGTCTTTGTTGTCCCTGTCATGTGGTACCCGGGCCAATTAATTTTTTCCTTAATGTTCAACATATTGGGTTTCTGTGGTTTGCAATCAAACTATTCCTGCAAATACAAAAAGTAAGCAAAACACGGCCTTGTCTACGATGGCATACGTACGTGAGGTTTGAAGTTGAGGTACGCAGACAGCTCTTTTGAGAACAAGTAGCTTTTAAAAATAAGATTGTTACCCCCCCCCCAAAAGACCTGGGGAAAATATTGTTTATGTCGGTTCAGGTCTTCATTTATTCTATCAGAGACCAAGGTTTTTGTTGTCCCACCATCCTTGGAATGTTGGATTGGATGCTACGTTTGTACTCTCAAGATTGCCAGATGAAAGGAGAAATAAAGAAAATGTAAAAGTGGGAGGGGGCAAAAAGGGCAAAGTGCGTTCACTCTTTATTTGCGAAAGGAACCTGCCCCCCCGAGATTTCTACCTGCATCTCATTGTCCAGAACTGAGTCACACAGCCTCTGCAAAGGAGGCTGGCAGTGCTCTCATTTCCCAATCGTATAAATTCGATAATAAAAGCTGACAGAGGGGAAGGAGGCTGTAACTGAAAGCTGATCCAGCTAATCCAGCCTGGCCAGATTCTGCCAAGCTTACTCTTCAACACGGCAGACTAAGCATCATTGCTTACTTCCTCTTTTTTTTAAGATTCTCAATTAAAAAAAAAAGAAGCTATAGAAAACATGTAAATTAGTAATAGAGCTGAAAGAAGTCAAAGGAAGAAATAATAAAAAGATTCATTTGGACATTCCAAGAGATGGATGGGCAACGGGGAGCAGATAACGAAGACAGGCCTGAGTCAGAAACCAAAGCAGTAACAACAGCCCCACACAGAGAAAAGAGCTGCTGCAGGTCTAAGACCTTTCTTCAAAGGAGCTCTTACGACATGGAGTAACTCCAAGGACTGGTAGACAAGAGCAAGGGATCGGACTGGCCATCGGGTAGTTACAGGAAGAGTTAATAAAAGGACTATCAGCCATGCCCCCTCCCCTTGGTCCTGTGCCTTCAAAGTGGTGGGCTGGAGAGTTTGTCCTCAGCCTGAAGCACTGAAAAGTAGCGCTGGGAGCGAGGTAAGAGAACTGTGGGAGGATGAGGGGTCCAGAAAGCAGGCCTGAGGGTGGAAGATAAAGAGAGATAACAGAAGAGAAAATTCTAAAACTCCAAAATAGTAATGGGGGGTGGGGCAGGGAGAAGACAGCCCTGGCTATTAATGAAATACACTAAAATTCCCCACAGTGAACGTCAAGTTTCTTTATACTGGCAATTACGCACTTCCCCAAATTCCTTTTTTGCGTCTCACCCGAACGCTGTCATAGAGAACCTACCTGTGTAGGCACTCAGCTCATGAGCTGTAGAGGCAGCAGTCAGCTCTCTGTCAAAGGGAATTAGCATTTTGCAAGACAGGGTCAAAAAAATTGCCCAGAACAGAGGAGAAAAGAGAGAGAGACACACACAAGAGCTGAGAGGAAAGAATCGTGGAGAATAGATGGAGCAGATCCAAAATCCATGTAGCACAGCTCCCAGGAAAAGAAGGAAAATACATGATTATGTGGGAGGGGTTAGGGAATTGTGGAGGGGAAAGTAATCATTGTGACTAAGTCAAGAATTCATTGAAGAACAATTTCTACAAACTGAAAAACTAGAACAAATCTTGACAATAAAGTAGATCTTTGAACAGCAATGAAGATAAAAAATTAAAAGACCCTTACCTAAACATATATTTTTGAGCTTATGAACTAGAAAAAAAAAATTTAGGGAAACAAATCGGAACAGTTAGCAGAAGATTTCTTATTGAAAATCTAGCTGACAAATGTCATTCACATTTTTTAAGATGAAGGAAAAATTATTTGAAGTTAGAATTTTTTATCCCTCCAAATCATGAGAGAAGAACATGTAAAAGACTCAAAAATGTCACCAGCAAGCGAGCAGGATATAGCTCAGTGGTAGAGTGTGTGCCTGACCTGCAGAAGTCCTGGGTTCAATCCCCAGCACCTCCACTAAAAAAATAAATAAATAAATAAATAAATAAATAAATAAATAAATAAATAAACTTAATTACCTCCCCCACCAAAAAAATGTCACCAACAAAGCTGTCTTAGGAAAAATAAGTATCAAAGATCCACTGCAGCAAAATAAAATGTAAGAAAGAGAAGGAACCAGGGTTTAAGAAACAGAGACAGTCAATAAATAGTAAAAAGCAATCATTAAATCTTAAAATGTATTTACAATATAGAAGTGAAGATTACTGATATTATTCAGAAAAAAATTGCCTTTTTTTTTTTTTTAAGAATTGCCTTCTGATGCAAAAAATTGTCTATAAGTGGAATCATATATTTAAACGATGGAAGTTATGTGGGATGACGCTCAAATATCCTGGCTTGTTCGGAACAGGGAGTCTATATATATTCCTCATTTTACTGTGATGCTTGAAAAGACGTTAAAATATGTTTGGGTAAGCTTTCATTGTGACCATTAGAACAATAAAAATAAGATTCAGTACCTCCAAAGACTGGAGGAAAATGAAGGAAAAATATCCTTTATTTTTCACCTGACAATTATATGTTCTTTATATATAACTGTTCACATAATAATTATAATATCACTATGAACTATTAGTATCTCATTTCACATATGGGGATTTATGAATTATAAGTAAAAAATAATTGACAATGGATAAGTACAAACACATGAGTATTCAAAATAGTTGTAAGGGGTTACATTCCTACATTGAGAAAAAAATATTTTCAGGTTGAGAAAAATAAATCCAGCTATATTCTATTTGTATGATAAAAACATTTAAATAATGCTACTGGAATATTGAAAGTGAACAACAGGAGATTATTTAGCAGGAGACCCATATCCCCAGCTTTTATTATATCACCAAAGGGTCGAGACTATAAACACAACTCTCATTTTAAGAGTTATTAACTTTATCACATTGGGACTTTGTGACAATGCTGTAACATAAACATCCACCTCTCCATGGCCCTCGAGAGCAGTGCTCATTGAATACGAGGTACTTTTATTCATTGTGCTCTGGGAAGGGCTATTCTGCTTCTACTATTTGAAACCATGCTCTTGGAACCAGGGCCAAGATAGTGAAATAAAAGAAAGCCTGCTACTCGGTGCCTCCCTTTGTGGAGGTCTGCTGTCTCCAGGTCTGTGCTCCCAGACGCGCGCAGTCCACAGCAGAAAATAGGATGCTCAGTGAAGCTGCACTTGAGAAAGCCAGTGTTACTTTTCTTTGTATTAACTTGCTCTGTAAGAGACCTAGATCATACTGTCTCCAAGACACAAAGGGGCTTAATTTACAAAATCTTCCAAGTAACTGATTGCTTTTACACTGTGGGTTTCAGAGCTGTATGATCAGCACAAACACACTTGCTGGGGCAAAAAAAAAAAAAAAAAAAAAAAGTTATTTCATTTCTCTGTCTTCTGAGAAACAGAAAAATAAAGGCATTCATGGGAAATGAGGAACTGTATGATATTAGGCAACTATCAGGTCATTATTTTGTGACATGCTGTTTAATAAGCACATATTGCTGCCATCTCATAACATATCAAGCTCCTTTTTTTTTTTCTTAATCAGGGGATTTCTCTGACTTGTCAGATGTCTCTGTTGGAATGAAGCAGTAAGGAGGCATCCAGAAACTCCAGTACCTCTATACTCATTCTCTTGATTAAATTCAAGAAGAGGAGAGCATATCCTTCCTAAATGAAAAAGAGAAAAAAAAAAAAGATTAAACTGACTGCTGCGTGAACACATATCTTGTGTAACAAGAAGCCGATTATTATGGAAAGAAAAGTGTCTCTTTAATGTAAAGCTTTGTTCTTAATGGGAAAAATCTCTCCTTTTAATGAAAAAAATAAAACCATCATTATTTTAGATCTAAGATAGTTCATCTGCCTTACAAATTTTCACTCATGGGCTGTATTGTAATTTTCAGAAATAGGTATTCCACTCACCCTTACACGCACATGCACATCCCCCCCGAGATTCTTTTCTGTTCTAATTCTTTGCCTCACCTTACACAATGAACCCAAGCTTCCAAGAATCTACTTTCAAAACCGTGTCCCTGACTTGCAATCTGACCCAAAGCTATTCTCCGTATATCCCAGATTCTGGTCAGGAAACTGTTTTTGATACGTTCTCATGGAACCGCAGCGCTACTCCAAGCACTGTTAGGTGCATAGCCTTGTTCCTCCAGGGCTGGCCTCTCTCTGACGTCGGGGTACTTCTGACTCCTGCCCTACCATTCTTCATCTTGTCCCCCAGCTCTGGCCCATCAGAGAGGTTTAAACATAAGGCATAACAGTTCTCACAGGACTTTCCCTTCATTCAAGTTTCTGCATTTTTTCTGGGTTCTGAATGATCCACTTGAGTTGATAATAAACTGTATTTTTGATGAGTCCTCATCTTTCTTTAGGTATTGGCTGTGACAGATTCTCAGGTATTTTTGGTGTTGATGACTTTGGTTTCTCTACTGAACTTACCCTCCTACACACACACACACACACACACACACACACACACACTGTACTCTTTGGAAGGAAGTGTGTACGTGCAGCCTACATTTAATTAGTAGGAGTTACGTGTAAACTCCTGGAGGGAGGAGTAGCTACACAAGTTGTTTGTGATTATTCTGCATGGAAGATTTGTATGCTCCATATATATATATATATATATAAAATTTTTAAACCATTAATTTCTATTAAGAATGTATCAACGGATACTAATTTTAGGTAGTATAAATACTACTTTATTTATTCTGTTGCTCAAATTTTCCCATCTTTGGCCACTGAGAATTCCTTCACTTGGCACTGTGTCTCTTCGCCAAACCCCCATTATTGTGGGGGTTTACTTTATCTTGGCTTGTTTTGAGTACATCCCCACCTGCTGGAACTACATGCTGTTCTAGGATCGTCTTATCTATATTTGTCATTCCAGTCATGGATTTAGCTATTTTTCTAAGGAGTCATGGGTCCTTTTATTGAAAAGTGGTGTTAGAAACCAAGATCTGGTAGGTATGCTTATTGCTACAGGATGTCACTGCTTCTAGGCCCTCGCAGCTGACAGAGGAGGTTAATATACATGTGTATGCTAATCCCTGTTTAGTCAAACTACAGATATAGTTACTTATAACTGTAAATACAGGTAACTATTTTTTGAATAATAAGGTCACCTCACATAGCACTATGCCTCTTCAGGTCTGGTGCAGGGCCTTACAACAGAGTATCCCAAATTCTCCCCACCACCGTTTATGACACTGCTAATATAAATATACATCTATGTATTTTTGTATGTATTTAACTATAGTTTCTTGAATCTTGAACATGGTGAAGACCTAAAGTAAATAAAATAAAGACGCCAAAACTTCCTTGGCGTAGTATTGAGCTGCAGTCAGAGAGTTCAGGAAAGTAGATATATTAAAATGGTTTTCAACTTAAGACCTTTAAACATACTATATACCTATGTTCCCTTGAAGGACCTGGAGTACATTCCTTTCATCATCTTCAAGGGTTAAGGTTGATGGTTGAAACACTGTGGAGAGCGGGACCCCATCATCTAAATGAGGGCGACAGGATGCTGGCGTGGCGGGGATCAGGCAGCACGTAACTGCCACAGGCGCTGTCGCTTAGGAACCATTACGATCAGAAAGACATGATTTGCAGCCAAGTGTCTTGATCTGTAAAGATCTGTGGTGAAAGTTAATACATCGGTGGTCATATGCATGAGATAAAGGGACAGTGGACTAGAGGGCTACTTAATTTGCATAATTTAAAAATTCAAGGCCTGGCGAGCAAAAGGCTTATATCAGCTGCTACAGTGGCTCACTGGCATCTTTCAATCAATATCCAGATCTAATTCCATTCACAGAGCTGTAACCCATTGGTTAAAGAGCACGCTGGCCACCATGATGATGGTCACTAATATCTTCGTTCAATGTTCCTTTTATCTTTCACAAACAGGGTCTGAGTCATTTGCAGGTTTTCTGGTAAAAGTGGGGATAGGTTTATGGAGGTGATAAATAGAATTTGGCCACAATCTATCTTACAGCGAGTCTACTAGGTTCATAGACCTACCTGTGGTTATTTCCTCCTAACCCAAACATATAATTGGAGCAGATAAACTTAGCACCTGGCAGAACCCATATTGTGGTTCCGTGACCTATGGAGTAAGGGTCATAATTTTAATGTGGCCAAATGGAATCCCATGAAAAAGCCTCCTACCCACCCCAGTCAGAATAGAAGCAATATTACATCCCGGAAGACTTAGTTGTGTGCATCCGAGATCCGGACTACCACGGAAGAGCTGACGGAATCCTGAGTGGTGATGCTCATAATATCTCTTTCAACATATCCATTTAGTCCCTGGGGAAAAAAATCAGAACAGGGCAAATGATGGTGAGTTGCTGGAAATTAGCCCAGGCCCTGGGCTGATTGATATGGTTTATAGCACTTTATATGCTGTAGATCTGGGGAATGAGTTATGTATTCTCAGCCGCAGGAAAGAAAAAAAACTACCTGTTGGAGCAACATGAATCAACTCTCCCCCCCTCAGCTTTGCTGATTGCTGCACGCTCTGTCATGAAGCTGTCTCGGGGACTTGGAGCACCTTGATGCTCCAGAGAATATTGCATGGGTCCGCTCTGCCCGCGAAAGCATGCTGCTGGACTTGGTGAGTGGAAAGTGTTGAGCGCCCAGCAGACCGAAGGTAGCAGATGTATACCAGGAAGTGGCCGACAGACATCGCAGAAATGTAAAGGCCAGTCAGTTAGTGAATGTTTTTAAGTGTCCAGTGGTTTGGATTTTGTCAGGATATCACCTCTAAGTTATGGACAAGTAATAGCGGCTACTCACATCTCCTGGCACTGAGAAAAATACACAGCACTCCGTGAGTCTGTCACAGAGGATACCACACATCAGATATGGCCCTGACGCGTCCCTTTTTTGTGTAATTCAGAGGCTGGCAGGTGTGAGTGGGGCCCATGGCTAGAGAGGTTCTGCCTGAGTTCCAGGTTTATTTATTTCTTATTATTATTATTGATGAAATAAAGAGTTTAAATAGTCAAAATGTTATTTTTGATAAAAATGTATTTAAGAAAGAAGCCACATCTGGAGGTAGGCAGTTCTGTGCATGCTCTAGTGAGCCCTGGCAAGGATGGATTACAGAGAGACTGCACACAAAATGCTCTAGTTGTTTAATTAATAAATTAAGGGGCCATAGTTATTAACTTACTAAGTTTCACCATATAAGTGTGGAAAAATAAGTGTTCATTTTCAAACAAAGCAAAGTTTTACTTAGATTTAAACATCCAAGAACCATATTTTTCAGGAAAGCGCTAACATAGTCTGTTTATAGAATTAAATATATGCATTGACTTTAGAGCAAATGACACACTTGAACATATAGATGCACCCATGACCCAGAATAGTAAGGAATGTTTATTCTCAGCAAGGAATTTTTGTAACCAATTCATACACATGCAAAGGAAAAGCCAAAGCCCCTTTCTTTTGATAAGACATCCTTCAGATTTTAACAAAGGAAATTGGAAGCATTTGAAAGAACCAAGATTATTCCTGGTGGCTTCCCTCTCTCGTTCCTAACCTCAGCCATACCTGACAATTGAAATGCACAGACTCATGGGGAAAGGAAGAAAAGAGATTAAAAAAAATGATTATTAGGTTTGACTAAAAAGATACTTTCAATGGTGAATGGCTGCTTGAAAAATAATTCATTGATTTCATTAGAATAGGATTTTTATAACTTTATTCCATAGAAGTCAAGGAAAGATACAGTTATAAAAAGGTCTTCTGCAGGATTGCATGAGTACCTCTGAATGGCTCACATGCAAATTCTTTCAGTTTGACTCAAAAAGAAGCCAGAGACATTTTCAATCAAGAGTATACTCTTGGTTACATAAGGTAGACTCTGCCTAGAGCACCAGGAAGAATATTAGTGGAAAAAAAAATCTGACCCAAGAATTTTTTTTCAAGTTTGAATACACTTTTTCCCCTTCTTATCAAAATTAAATGAAAGGAAATTTTGAGCTGATAAGAAGTTTTTATTTGGCTTTCTTTTTCTTTTCTTGCCTTAATTCTTTATTTACTATCTTAAATGGATTGATCCATATATTCACAGTGAATATATTTTTACTTCATTCAGCAAGTTTTGTGTTTGCAAGGCAAACTTTGTTGAAATATTTACATTATCAGAGAGTCAGCTTAAAATTCAGAAAACTGCTACTAGGTGCATAGTGCTGCTTTGGGTGTTGACAGAATCAGTTAACATGTCAGATTTTCCTTGAAATTATCATTCTGAATTCTAGCTCACCTTTCATGTTCTCTAAAACAATAGAATGGATTCTTATATTGCATGCATTTTAAATAAATTTTTTTCTAACAAACATCAGCAAATAAAAAGTAAAAAGTATGAGATCACATTATTATTCCAATTCCTGTCCAACCTCCTAGATTTATTTTTCATTTTCCTGCTTTCAATACATGTAACTCCCTCTATGTGATGCAGGAAAACAGACATGGGGCATGAGAAGGGCCGTGTCCCAGGTCTTGGTTGAGCCCCTGGGATGTGCCCCGTCAAGTGTGGGTCCTTGGCTTCGCACAGGAAAGAATTCAAGAGCGAGCCACAGTTGAGTGAAGGCAGATTTATTCAGAGAGATACACTGAAAGGCAAGAGAAAGGCCACAAGGTATGGGGGTTGGGTGCTCAGATTAAAAGTAGGTACACACTCCATAGACAGAGTGTGGGCCATCTCGGAAGAGGGAGAGAGAGGGGCCACCGGTGAGGCGCCGTGTTGCTGGTTTCTATGGGCTTGGTGGCGTGGAAGGACCAGTCTAAGGGGAAGGGGCTGGGATTCCCAGGAAGTTGGCCATTTCCCACTCTTTGACCTTTTGTGGCTAGCCTTGGGACTGCCATGGTGCCTGTGGGCATGTTATTCACCATGTTAATGTATTACAATGGGCGTATAATGAAGTTCAAGATCTGCTAGAAGGTAAATCTCTCATCATCCTGAGCCTCAAGGCCTCCTGGGGGCTGAATCTTCCATTTTTATGTTAATGGCTGTGGCATTCCTTGAATGGCTGTGCCCTGCCCACTTTCATCCTGTCTCATATGGACCATAAGACACCTGATGCCCATTATCCTTGATGTATTTATGTATTTAATCAACCTCTTTTTTCATACATTCTTGAGCTATGAAGATGAAATTTGTCCTACAAGTCATCATAACAAAATCTGCTGTTAAGAAAGCAGTCATTATAGGATATGAATGAGCAAATGTATTCAATTATCTCGTGATGTTATTTAAAATAATACTCTCAAGCCTATTTTATAGATGAAGAAGTTGAAAAAAACAGAAGGTTTGGGTTCTTAGTGGGTAACTTTAAAAAGGCGGGGATGGCCACACCAGCGTAAGACCCCCCCTCCCCTTATAAACTGACTCCTAAAATACCCGATATAATATGTGAACATTTTAAATTAACTAATATTAAAATGTAATAATATTTCTAGAATTTGCTACCATTTGAGGAAGTGAGCAAAAGGAATGGAAATATAGTTCAGAGCCTCATGACTCTTACAGAATCATTAACCCTTTTGAATTCTCAAGAGCAATATCATGCTAATTTAAGAAAATAAAGCACATATTATACATATTATATCAAGCATTTTTGTGCCACACACTGTATTCATTGTGCCCCTCAAAGAATGCTATTGTGAGATTTTGGTTAAAGTTCTTATTATTAAAATTAAATGAACACACGTATCTTTAAAGGCATTAGAAAGGTTATAATCCTTTCTTTTTCTCTACTCTCACAGGAAAAACAAAAGCATAATGGCCATAAAACATTATTAAAAACAAGCAGCACTGTTTCAGTGTACTTTGTTTTATATGCTACAAACTTACTTCTTTCAACCCTGATTTCTTCCCTTGATTTAACTAACCTAATAAGTCTTAACACACATACTCTTCTAACTAATGTACACACAGTTTCCTTAAATATCTGGCTTCAGTTTGGTGGGTTTGAATACCATACATTCACAACATCATTATCAAATAGTCTATAATTTAAAATATGAATGTTGAGATTATCAATAATTTGGCTGGTACTTCCCATGGTAAATTTTTCAGAAATTTCTAAAATTCACTGCCTTTTGAGGAAGTGAGAAAATGAATGGGAATATAATTCAGAGCAATGACCTGGGTTGCTTTTCCAGGGGTGCTCACTTAAAGTTAAGAAGATAGTAGCTGACCAAAGTCACGTTTAATCCAATCTAATGTCATTACATGGAAAACCAAAGGAAAACTCCAAGGGAAATTTTAATTTTTAATTTAAATTAGCAATCCAGTGAATAGATCATCTCATAATCAGGTTTTCCTTTATTATTTTCACCCAGGACATGGATAACTAGAAAAGAAAATGACAACTTCCTTCTTAAACATTTTTCTTCCTAAGCCTCAAGAATGTAGTCCCCTCTTAACTCTCCTACACTGCTGGTGGGAATGCAGTTTGATGCAGTCACTGTGGAAAACAGTACGGAGATTCCTCAAAAGACAAGGAATAGACTTACCATATGACCCAGGAATCCTGCTCCTGGGCATATATCCAGAAGGAACCCTACTTCAAAATGACACCTGCACCCCAATGTTCCTAGCAGCACTATTTACAATAGCCAAGACATGGAAACAGCCTAAATGTCCATCAACAGATGACTGGATAAAGAAGAAGTGGTATATTTATACAACGGAGTACTATTTAGCCATAAAAACCAACAACATAACGCCATTTGCAGCAACATGGATGCTCCTGGAGAATGTCATTCTAAGTGAAGTAAGCCAGAAAGAGAAAGAAAAATACCATATGAGATCGCTCATATGTGGAACCTAAAAAACAAAACAAAATAAAACAAAACAAAACATAAACACCAAACAGAAACAGACTCATAGACATAGAATACAAACTTGCAGTTGCCAAGGGGATGGGGGTGGGAAGGGACAGACTGGGATTTCAAAATGTAGAATAAATAAACCAGATTATACTGTATAGCACAGGGAAACACATACAGGATCTTGTGGTAGCTCGCAGCGAAAAAAAGTGTGACAATGAGTATATGTATGTTCATGTATAACTGAAAAATTGTGCTCTACACTGGAATTTGACACAACATGGTAAAATGACTATAACTCAATAAAAAAAGTTAAAAAAAATGTAGTCCCCTGTTTTTCCATATATATAACTGGCAGTGCATGATTAGTGAGAAAGAAGGACCAAAGTCTTAACTGTGGGTGTCTGCGTATGTGTCTCCATTTTGTTTTAATTTTGGGGGTAATGTAATATCAAATTTCAAATTAATTCTAACTTTCTGTGTTAACTATCATTTATGAGAAGTTTACTTTTTAACTTCATGCAAATACAGTAGAGAAAAAGAACCAGTTGTAACTGCTTTTGGTAGGAATATCTTGGAACGTTATCTACTCGACTACATTCGACAGTCATTTACTTTAATACCAAACGTCTGTTTTGTGGTGCACAATAAACTAAGCTACAGGTGGTGGTTTGTCAGTCCTAACTGCACTTTGGGATAACCTAGAGGGATCTTAATACAGGGCATGGGTATGGCCCCGTGCATTTAGGCCCCTCTGAAGGGGTAGCTCTCTATTTCAACTTACAGATGGTTAAATGGAGGTTTGGAGACCATATGTTTAATGAAGAGCAGAAACCAAACCAGATCCAAAAATGTTTGGACTCTGAGGCTGTCATGACTATTCCATGCTAATAATAGTTCAATATTCCCTGTAGGGCCAAATGATGTTGATCATTATATTTGTGAAATTACACTCTGTTTCAAAATTCATCTGTTTGAGTCCTGGCTCTGAGGTACCCCAGGATCCACCAATCAGAGTCCTTGACCGTATTCTGTTCTAATTTTCCAAAGTTTTGTGACTAATTAGGGCTGTGTAGACGGCTCTTCAGTATGTGAACATCCAGCGCTGAGGTTAAATGTGTCAAAGTGTGACAGCCCTCTCTCTTTCCCCAGGATTGCGAGGTTTAAGCAGTAAATACCTCAATATGAGAGAATGTTGATGTCTTCAAATAATCTTTTGAGTTTCCCTTGCAGGATATATCTCAAAACTGCCAAAAATGAGACAGTGTGAAGAACAGAAACCAACGCCATGAGCGGCCCCGGATGTATCCCGTGATGGCTTGTCTGTGAGCGGAAAGATGAAGGTTACTCTCCTGAGCCCTGCACGTGCAAGGCTGGCCCAAATCCTTCCCGATAAGCATCAAACGGAGACAACCAGCTACAAGAAATCCCTCCAGCAACAGAATAACTATTGGCAAGCCAAGAAATAATCCATCGATGGGAAGAGAGGCACTGAAAATCATCCCGTGGGTAGTCAACCCCAAGTTCAGCAGCAAATCCTCATCCTGACACAGTCAGGAAGATGTCAAAGCACATATGATTCCAGTCAATATAAAAACAATTACCCCTGGGCTTTGCCTCCTGTTGGCAGTTCTGTGCTTTTTCATTCATTGCACCAGAGTTGTTCTTGCCACATATTTACTCTGGTACTAAAGTTGCTTGAACTGGGTTATTTAACTGAGTCACTGGGTATTTTCTGACTGGCCAGTGGAATAGTTTGCATAGCCCCACCCCAAGATTGCCTGGAGAAGTTGTTTTGCAGGGGCCACAGTCCGCTGTCGGGTAGGAGGCATGACTTTTCTCTGTGGAATGAAGCATCGTAGTGCAGCAAAAATAGACCGACTAGAAGTCAGGAACCCCCAAGCCCTGTCTCAGCATCTTCACAGTGTTGTGTGGAAATGAATTTTGCTTTGCCAAACTCAGGCTGCTAATGTGGGTAGAACATGGTATCTTGGGGGGAACCGCTTTCAAGATGATAAACTCATATGAAAATGGGCATTGGTATTAAATGTACATGCTTCATGAAAGCTATTTTTATGAGACTGTTGGCGTCATTTCTCTCTGAAACAGACAGTATCATTTAAATGGTTTTGTATTCACGAAGACAGACGGGTAAAGAGCTTGGCCATTCCCTCACAATAATCCCATGGACACTTGCAGGTACTGAGCAATGACATTTTTTAGCCGTTTCCTCTTGTTTGCAGGCCTCTCCATGTTTTTGGGCCGCTTTTACGTTTGCAGCCAATGTGATTGAGAAACTTACACCACAGAGCTAGCTTAGACTTTGCCCCCGGACAATAGGGACAACAATGGAATGTGAACAACCTCAGTCTTTTCTTTGAAGCTGTAACTATTATTCAGGTAAATAAAATAGTTTAATGTCTTGGCCAAGACAAAAATGACATTTGTGCCTCCCCATCTTATACTAAATCCGACTGATTTATGGTAAGCATTTAAATATAGTCTTTTAAATATTATTTTATTGGCTGTGGATAAACACTGCTCTTATTTCCGTGCCCATGGGCCTTGTGTCATTTAAGGTCCATGATTCCTCGTCTTCACTAAAATTAACATGCCAGCCAGCAACTAAGAGGCAGAGCTGGGACAGGCACCCAAACCCAAAGTTTTCCCAATATGCCGTCTTCCCCTTGTAAAAATGCTTGTTAGAATCATGCCATCCTCAGTGATGGCAGTGAGACGCCCTAAGAACTAACCTTTTTTCCTATCACATGTCATTTTGACTCATTTTCCATTAAATAGTAAACACTGATCACACACAGTGAGGGAGTGGCCTAATTCATGTCACTTCTGCTCAGAATGTTATTTTGTCACCAACCAGCTGGGAACAAAACAGGGCTCCACCTTTCCAGTGAGTTGTACGTAGACAGACTAAATAGAAACACACGTCGGCAGTAAGTTAAGCTTCAGGAGCAGCTGTGTTCTCATCCGCTGTATCTGTAAGGACCCATAAGGATGCCTTTTAAAAGGTAATTTGCTAGAAATGAACTGTTAAGAGTAGGAAGCTGACTGGGATTACTCAAGGTTTAGTGTGGAGGACGGTGTGGAATAATCGTATTGTAAAGATCATTGACCACACAGAACACAAATTCTTCCAACAAATTTTAGAAGGAACGCTAACCAACCTTCAGCTCACTATGAATCTTGAAAATTTCACTCAGCATGTTTTAAGTACCCTGCTCTTCTTGAAGGTTTTGAAACAATAATTTCTCTCTCGGTCTCCTGTCTCTGTCTCTGTCTCTCTCTCAGCTGCTCCCTCCCAAACAGAATCTTACAATGTCACCCACCCAGTTTCTGTCAAAGTCAGAGATATCTGTGGATCCGAGGAATGTTCTTTTTTACCTTTTTTAATATCAGTGTATATATCTCAAATAAGAACTTAGCCTGCTAGAATATCCAAGTAGTTCTATTAGAAGAACTATGTTTTGCTCATGAAATGTTTTAGTAAGTATGCATAACCACCTGCTGTGCATCAGCAAATTCCCTGAGAATAAACTCTGTCAGTACTTCAAATTTTGTTGCATCAAAAATAGGGAAATCATTTCAAAATTGTAGAATAGATAAACAAGATTATACTGTAGAGCACAGGGAAATATACACAAGATCTTCTGGTAGCTCACAGAGAAAAGAATGTGACAATGAATATATATATGTTCACATATAACTGAAAAATTGTGCTCTACACTGGAATTTGACACAACATTGTAAAATGATTATAAATCAATAAAAAAGTGTTAAAAAATAGGGAAATCAGCAAGGTGGATGTGGAGGCTGAAGAGGTACCAAGTGTCAGGTATAAAATAAGCTACAAGGATGTGCTGTGCAATGTGGGGACTAGAGCCAATAGTTTATGTAATAACCATACCCTGACCTTTAAAAATTGTGAATCACTGTATTGTATGCCTGTAACATATATTGTACATCAGCTATACTTCAGCTTAAAAAATATGATATTATAAAATAAATGCATAAAGTTAAAAAATAAAACAAAAAATTAGGGAAATCTGGTAAGCATTCCACTTTTCCACTTCATGGCACCTTATGCTAGAATCATCTACCCTTCCGGAACTGTCCATATGGAGCGTCACATCAGCTTTGCCTGTATTGTTTGTAAACTGTCACTTCATCTGTGATCTACTCTGTCTAATTTCCTTTGCTTTGCTGTGGATATTCACTCCCACAGCTCAGCACCCTAAGTCCTTCTATCCCATAAGACATGCAGAAATCTGGGTTTGCATTTACTGTGACCTTGGTCATATTAAACACCATTGCCAACCAACAGAGAAGAAAGTGGAGAAAATCAGTATTTAATATTAACTGAGCATTTTAGGAAGTTGACCTGAATAACCAGTAGAGGTCTCTGCTGCTCTATGTAAATGTCCCTTAAGGGCAAAGCAAAATGCCTTCAAAAAAAAAAAAAAAAAAAAAAGGAGAAGAAAAAAAGATAAGCCTTTAAAAGAAGCACAGGACCAAGCTGTAGGGTGGTCACCTGGAGTGTATTAGAAGAGGAAAATGTATTGTTTTAATGGTGGGAAGAGGAGAATAAAAGTGAAAGCAGAGCTCATGCCAGATTTTGGGGGGAGGGAGTGGCAGCTTCTGATGAGGAAGTGTCTGTAAGGCGAGGTGGGAGCTTGAAGCAAATTTTATGGGAGGATTTAAATGCCAGGCTCTGAGTGGGGAATGTCATTAACTCAAGGAAGTCCAGCCGAGATCACATCAGGGCGGTGGGGATTCAGTGCTGGAAATAGCCCGGGAGGCCGCTGTGGGAAAGCCTGGTGCCTGGTTTGCAGACGGCCAGCTACCATGTTGTCCAGCTTCAGTAATTCTGTCCCCGGGAACAGCGACGTGGAGCACGCAGCACAGCAATTCTGAAGGAACTAGGGCGCCACTGTGTATCGAAGCAGGACTTAGACACACAGGAACAAATCAGGGACTTAACTATGGCCCTTGTTCTATAAAATTAGGATCCTGTTATAGAAAGAAACGCCGACATCAGTTGTTAGATTTGAGTGTAAGATCAGAGCCGCACTGGCTAAGATCCACCAGAAGCTGAATCACCCGAATGACATATCTGTAAACTCCCTCCGCGTGGGAGTAAGACTGAATCCTGGGCGTGTGGGAAGTCTAAACCTGCGTGGGTGCATGGAGTCGCTCCAGCTGTACCAGATTAGGCCCCGAGGCAGACCAGTACAGGCCGGACTTAAATCTGGTTGTAGTGGTTCCTCTATGATTTTTCTTTAATCTTAACTGTGAATTGAAATAATCTGCAAGATATTTATTTGGGATCAGCACCCATGAAAAGGAGAAGAGGAAGCGGGACTGGGCAAAAAGAGAAGCTGAACTAAGATGTAGACTCAACAAAGTCTTGGCAAGCCCAGCGGGGAGCCCAGCGGGCTGGTCTTGCCCTCTCCCTGCCATTCAGTCACCGTATGCAAGTTGCCCAGTAGGGGCACAGCTCTAGGTCTTTCCGATGGAAAATGACAAGCTGTTCTTTAAAGGCCATTGTTATTCTAGGAAGACAGAGGACAAGGCTGTGAAGGGATTCAACCAATGAATTTGACAAGGAAACATTGAGAATCTTGGTGAAAGTAATTGTTCTAGATTAACGAAGTCCAAGTCAGGATAAAACAGGTTGTACAAATACTGTCTGTGGAATGAAAAGCTTTGTTAACATTAGGATACAATCTTTTTGGCATCCAAGGACTTGTTAGAGTGTGTGGATATTTTCTGATTCTCAGTGAGCCAGCACAAAGAGACTTTGGCATCTGTTTATAACACTTCCAAGTGTCCTAAGGGAGCGATCAATAACCAGTGGGTCAGTTCCTTTGGAATTTTGTTTTGTTTTGATTGGTGGCATGGGGAGTGGGTGTTATTGAGAAAAATAGGCAGACAGCAAAAATAATATGTGTGTTTTCTAAACACATGAAGCCTCAATTAACAGCCTCCTCACAAAAACAAAATTCATGAATGTTCAGTCTTCCCTTTTACATTCCTCCGATCTCTACTTAGGCTGAGCCACCTTCCATGGGAGTCACCACCAGTGAATTAGAAATGGAAGTTTTTATCAGTTTTAGTTAAAAGTGGTCAGAAATCTTTGATCTCTAGCTGTGAAGAAAAGGGAACCCTCCTACACTGCTGGTGGGAATGCAGTTTGGTGCAGCCACTGTGGAAAACAGCATGGAGATTCCTCAAAAGACTAGGAACAGACTTACCATATGACCCAGGAATCCCACTCCTGGGCATATATCCAGAAGGAAGACTACTTCAAAATGACACCTGCGCCCCAATATTCATAGCAGCACTATTTACAATAGTCAAGACATGGGAACAGACTAAATGTCCATCAACAGATGACTGGATAAAGAAGAGGTGGTTTATTTATACAATGGAATACTATTCAGCCATAAAACCCGACAACATAATGCCATTTGCAGCAACATGGATGTTCCTGGAGAATGTCACTCTAAGTGAAGTAGGCCAGAAAGAGAAAGAAAAATACCATATGAGATCGCTCATATGTGGAATCTAAAAACAATACAAAACAAAACAAAAAACCAAAACTTAAATACAAAACAGAAACAGACTCATAGACATAGAATACAAACTTGCAGTTGCCAAGGGGGTGGGGGTGGGAAGGGACAGACTGGGATTTCAAAATGTAGAATAGATAAACAAGATTATACTGTATAGCACAGGAAAATATATACAAGATCTTGTGGTAGCTCACAGGGAAAAAAATGTGGCAATGAATATATGTATGTTCATGTATAACTGAAAAATTGTGCTCTACACTGGAATTTGACACAACATTGTAAAATGACTATAACTCAATTAAAATAATGTTAAAAAAATCTTTGATCCTTCTACTCAAGATGAAGAGTCAGAAAAGACTAAGGGTACATATTCTTAACATTATGCTTTGAAACTTTGATTTCTTATCTTCAAAGAAGCATTGCTATCTGTGCAGGATACTCTGGGACATATGATTCAGGCGGTAGGATGTGGTCAAAAGAATCTGAGATATTCACTCTAGCCTTAAATGATTACCCTACAGCCCTGACTGTTGTGAAGTTACCTAATCCCCTGGGGCCTCAGTTTCCTCATCTGTAATCATCTGTAACATGGTTAGTCTGGAATAGTTCTGTCCAGTGCCATTCAGCTCTAAGACTCCATAATTAAGGTTTTTGAAAGTAAACTACATTTCAAAATCTCTTTGCAAGTTAGTTAGGATTTTGTGTTTGCCTTGGAATTTAACCTCCATATACATTATTTCTGTGTGCACAAAGTATCCCCAATCCCAAATAACCAACTTAAAAAGATAGTGTTAACCTAATATATTTACATGGTAAACTTGTACTTAAAAGCGTTTTTTAGAAAACCTTATTAAACTTATAATCGTTTCATCCACCAGATGTCACTGTCTGCCACGATTTGTTTTAAATTGGTGCGCTTGCTTTTTCCCTAGTGCTTAATGGTAGCATGCCCCACATTCAGTAGAGTTAAGAACGTTAAGAACTAAATCCTTTATGACAATTTCTGTACAATTAGTGTATGTCAGAGTTAAATATACATATTTCATGACCGTCTGTTCTGAAAAAAGTGCTCTTAACCGTATCTACTGATTTTTAATGTAAAATGTTTCTGATATATAACTTTATAAAAGAATCATGGGAAAAGAATCATGTCAAACACAGAATATTTAAGAGGGTGAAGATAATTCTTGTAGCAAAACACACTGTCTTCAAGGAAAATTAGAAGGGATGTTTGTTGTACCTTGCAATGGGTCTAAAATGACAAGGCAGAAGGTTTTGGCCTAATGCAGAATGCTTTTTGCAGTAGCGTTTGCTGTCACCGTGGTACACAGAAGGCACCTGCCATTTCTATATATTTATATAAGACTGACGGTGCTGCAGACTTGGCTTTTCCCAAAGCTTTTATGCGATGCCTGTGCCTTGGTATAGGAGGCTTTTCTCATCACCTGTGCCTCATTAACAACACCAGACCTCAGTTGCACCATCCCTTCTGGTTGAGGAACCTGAATGACAGTGCTGCAACCTCGCTGGAATCGTTCATGTCGCCTGTCACCGCAGAGGGGAACCTGTGAACACCACTGTATGACAATTGTGCTTGTAAAGCACTCCGTTGGCATAGGCTTTGAGGATAGTGTCGGTAAAAGGTCCTTACTTTTAATTGCCTGGATAAACCCAGATCCCAATTATCCATATGATCCGACTCTTAGATTAGAGATTCAACACGTTCATCTTTATGATCGCTAATGACTGTGGTCAGATTCTACAAAAGGTTTCCTAATCAAATGTGGAGAATTTCCTAATCATTGTGGAGACTGACATAACAATCAAGTTAAAAAAAAAATCTCTATTTTCAGATAAACATGTAATATTTCAAGAGGCCACAGGATGTCAGGCTTCACTCTAAAGCCATTAAATGAATTCAAAGCCATATTTGTTTAACTCACATTTCCCTAGATTTGAAGTTATAATAGGCAGTTTTTATATTCTACTATCTTTTGGAGGGTTATTGATTTTCATCTGAGTCTAATATTTTTCAATGAATGTATAGGTGATTTTAAAACAAAGCATACATTTAATTTTCTTGTTTGATATGCCCACATCTTTCTTGGTTTAGATTACTTTTCTATTAATGCAAATAGTTCTACATTAAAGAGAATGAGTGAAATATTCAGCCCCTCCTCCCTCTTCCCATGTGAATTTTGTTATTTGACATGTTACTTGTCTCAACAATAGTGTCAGCCTAAAGAGAACTGAATTTCTCTACTGTTCTCAAGTTCTTTCTGTGGCTTGCGCTCTATCAGCCTTGCTAAATCTATGTCCAGTAATTTGTCTGGGCTGAATCATAAGCGGTCGGACAGAAGCAGTAACAGTGGGACATACTAGAAACAAGAGGGAACCAGACTGAAGAGACCTGGATTCAAATCCTTGTTCCACCACTTGCTAGCTGATTGATGTTAAGAAAGCCTGTTTAGTCTCTCTCGGCTTCAGATCTGAATTTTACAAAATTAACATCATATTGACTGATCTCACAGAACTTTCATGAGGGCAGTAGTATCTTCTTATTGCCAGTTGATAGCCAGCATCTCAGAGCGGTGTTAACATTTCAGGAACAGCAGTTTCCATTTTTCCGTCAGCTAGATTCCCAGCTCCAGCCCGGAGAAGCTTCATCCACTGACCGTCTCCTTTACCAACAGGATGTTTTTGCTGCTTGATGAGGGACAGAGATGAAACTGCCTGAAAAACTGGCCGTAAGCCATTCGCTGGGCCCAACTCACTCAACCGGATAGAAAGTTGGGCACCAGCACAGCAGCCTAGAGCACGAGTGTGGCGTACAGCTTGTTGCCTCCTTGGCCCGGAGTCCTCTCGCAGCCTGCTTCGGCACGTACTGGCTGTATTGTGTCACTGTTCCTTGCCGTGGGCACTCGGAACATCCTTGGTTAATGTGCTGCCGGGCCAACAGAAGGCGCACTGTTCTGTTCCTGGTACCACTGCTGTCCATTTTTGGTGCCACGAGGATTTGCACCGGGGTAGTTGGTTATGTGCTGTTGGTCCTCTTGGTCCTCAGCATCAGTCCATAAGCAGGTAATGGCTGTGGGAAACAGTGATGTCCCTGGCTCACGTATCCTTAAAGAACCTAGACACCAACAGACGGCAACTTCTGCATTTCTTTAGGTTTCCCAGAAATCTTAGGACATAGTCTTAACATGGACCTTGAGCATGCTTTTTTTTTCTTCTCATTTTCTAATCTTGTTTCAGAAATCAAATCAAAATGAATCTTGCTCTACTGCCCTGGTGAGGCAGATAGTTTTAACTTTAAAATACTTATCAGCTAACCACATCTTACCAGTTGATCGTGGAGGAAAATAGGAATGTAGTGACCTTTTTCTTCATGACCAAACTCTGTTGGCTTGGAGCCATCAAAGCCCCTCTACGTGATAAACCTAACTTCTAAGTATTGTGGTTTCTCTGGACCTTCTGCTCTTGCCTCACCTAAAAGATCCCACTCACCTCTGTGTCCCTGTCATCCTGGGTGTGTCCAGCCATGAAGAAACTGAGACTGCTAATGTATATACAGAGTCTATAGAGAGTTTTTTGGATGGCCAAAAATGTGGCTGTAATTCAAGTTATTGTGAAAAGCGATGGAGAGGCGTGTTGTAAAGATTGCTGTCTGTCATTAACAAAGATATCCATCTTTATTGAGAGATGGAGATGTGTGTTGTAAAGATTGCTGTCCATCATCCAAAAAGTATACAATAAAAAGATTATTTAAGAGATCATGAGCAGGCATGTTATTTTAATTATTTTACCAAGCAATAACTAACCCTGTGTAGAGTGTAAGCATAACCTTGCAATATGGCAGTATTATAATTCCTTCAGTATATTTCAGCCAAACATTTGATTGGAGAGATACATTTTAATTGTTAAAGATTGCTGGCAGGGACGGTATTTTCTTTCTGCTTGTCTTCTGTCTACTATGTTAACATGTGCTTTATAGCCAGGCTGGGATTCATTTATTGATCTGGGTTCACAAAACCAATTTTAATTCATTACATTTCAGTTCTTCATCTGTTGAGCTAATAGTCCACGCACTCTAAAGAAATTAAAAGGAAAAAATCTGCAAGGCTGCAGTATGAAGTATCAAGAAAGAATCTTCCTCCCCATAATTGTTCAAGGCAGTGTTTACTCATCTGCTCAGAGCCTTGGTCCTGGGAGCCCATTGTTCTGTGCTGCCCCATCCCTGTTCACCAGTGGCAGACTCCACCTGTGGTATTTTTATTTGTCTGATGAGCTAAAGAAAATCACGGAATCAGTTTACTTGGTTAAAGGAACACAGTGATGAAATAGTTCATGTCACTCGAACTCAAATCCAAACCTTTACTTTCAAAAATATTCAAGTCATTAGAAAAAGAAAGAATAGCTTTTTATATATGAAAATTTCAGAAAAAAGATATATTCAGACAGTATATAATTCTCTGGCAACTGTCTGACATGTATCATTATTTAAATTCAAATCAAGCTTCCACCTTGGGTTTGTGAACAGTTGTCATCCACCTGCTAGTTAACCTCTTGTCATCAACCCATGGTGGTTTTATCAGGTTAAAAGACCATAAATCAACCCTTTGCATGTAAATTTCCATCCTTTTCTTTTTGTTTGTTTGTTTCTTTTTTTTTTTTTTGGTTGGGGGTGGAGTTTTACTTGTGTAAGGATTGCTGGAGTTAGCCTTTTAACAGCTGGAGATGAAATGGGAATAAACTTTGGCCAATAAACAGTGAACGGTGACTTAAGGCATCAAATTAGAATTAAATTCATGGTACTGTAAAACAGTAACCTCACTGAGGATCAAAGTCATGCTTTTTTATCCAGCGCTTCTTTGTGACAAACACATTATGTCAGCTCCACTAGCTCATTTGTCTGCTGCAGTTCCACTTTATCAGGCTGGAGTAAAAAGAATTGATGTGTCTGGATAGATAAAGTAAATGGAAACTCAGGACTCATTCCAATATGCTGTACTTTGATATATTTTGCAAACCTGAGAGCAGCTGGTGTAACACTAGTTACTGTTTGTATTTAAATATTGTGCATTAGAAGACCTTTGAAAAGGTGTTTTATAATGTTCTCTTTTTTCTCCTTTTTAGCACCTCTTGGCTTTCAGATTGTTCTTTTCTCTTTCATTTCCTTATTGTGTTCACAAATATTTTCAGAGCCTGCTGTTTCAGAAACGTTTGTCTCATTACCAAGTCAGAAAGAACAAGATTCTTTACAAAGTGCTAATGGAAATATAATTTTAAATTGTAATAGTCACTTCCCTTTGCCATATAGCCTCATTCTTTACTGTATTAGATTGGGGCTTTTTTGAACTGGTAAGATTTATTTCCCCAAATTTCCTGGTTTCAAATCTCAGTCCTTCTGATTGAACTCCAAAGTGCTACCAAATTTAGCATAACAAATGTATCTTTTAAAATTCTATATCAAGAATTGATAATGAATACAATAAATGTATTTTCATATAAAATTATATTTAGACATTAAATATTTACATCAAAAGAAAAATCTTTAATATGTTTTAATGAAACCAAAAGAGCTACCAAATATTATAAATACTAGGACCACAATTCATTACAAATTATTAGACCCAAGCAAGTATTAAAATGTGGATATTGACACTAAAGTTGCTGATGTTTTATGGGTTTGGATGGCAGACAGGTTTAAGATTATAGATCAAGGTGCAATGGAGAAAAATAATAATTTTTGATAATGAATAAATTACTGAAAATTAATTATTCATATACTTTGTCCTTTATTTTCTTTAAAGCTTTTGTGCCATCAAATTAAAATGAATTATTTGGAATATGACTTGGATAATTTAAACCCAAATATTTCTGTTTCATTATTTGGCTGCTTTGTGTATTTTTTTTGGGGAGGGACAGTTTTGTTTTTATTTATCTTAATAAATACTCTGCTCTTTTATTCTGAACTCAGTCACACATGGTTAAAATCTTGGTTTAGAATTAGGAGCAGGAGCACAATTGTGAAACCTCTCAATGAGGTTGAACTGGTACAGATACTGCGCCTGCTAAGTACATTAGTAGAGAGAGATGGGGGCGGCTGCTGAGACAGGGAGGTATCAGGAGTGAGTGGCTAAAATGACCCGCAGATATTTCTTTTACCAATACATTTAGGATGAGCTAAATCAGCTACTGATAACTCTGCTGATTATGGGCTTTCTCAGGCTGCCTTTATGAAGCACAGGGAGACAAGATGAGCCACTCTTATCCCTGAAGAGGAACTTGATCCTGATGGAAACATCCTAATGGAAAATGTGGTGTTGGGATGAGAGTCTGCGACGGAGTGGCAGCTTGGCCATGCCACAAGTCACTCAGTATCATCTGTGTGCCTCCTAACTCGAAATTTTCAGACATGGGAAAAATACAGTGATATAAAACAGCTAACAGAGGGCCTACATTTTTCTTAATCCCTCAATCACATATCAATTAACATTTGTCTTTAGAATACAATAGAACTTTTGAGAACATGAATGAGAAAAGGAAGGTATATTCATTGTTCTTCTTAAAAATATGCATGGTTATGTGTTTGATTTTTATTGCAGATGTGATTGTCGGAACATTTTAATCCGGGGGAGGGGGGCAGTGTGAAAGAAGGCAGAACAAGCAAATTGATATGTAAAATATATCCATGTAAAAATAAATGAATTTAAAAAGTATGCCTTAACATTAGCCATTTCAAACATGGATGCTGAATTTTACAAGTTTGATTAAATGGAGTTTTTTTTTAACTAATAAGAAAATGTACAGACTCAACATTTTTGAAAAAAATTATACTTCTAAAAACTAATTTACAGAGATGGCCCTTGGCACGTACACAAGATCTATAATAAGCATTTGGGATACATTGACAAGGACAAGAATGTCATATGTGACAAATACACACACACCTCTACACTTTCACGCTCAAACAAAAACAATAAAGATTCTAATCCTAGCAAACAAGAAGGTCTTTCTTTGTTTGGAAGATTATTTGAAGAGCATCTGGATTCCTAGCTGTCTGTTTATGTGAAAAGTAACAATGAAAAAAGAGAAGCAAAATAGAAAGAAAGTGTTCAAATGCTGTAAAGAGCATGAGGATTTCATGTTAGTAACTCTCTCGGTGAGTTGAGCTGATGAAGGGACAAAATGTAGAACTGAGTCAGCAGAAGAAGTAAGGATGCTTGAGCGCAAGCAGGAGAGGGGAGGGCAGGACAGGGGTGTTACTTAGGACGTGTGTAGTGTAGCTACACACGAGTGGCTTGCTCTCAGCAGCTCAAAATGTCACGCCATTGTTCTGTGTGTTCAAAATGCCACGTATGCCGCATGGTCTGTGCAATGACATTTTCTAAGTTCTATCAGTGGGGAAGAATGGTGTGTAGAGTGTCCTGGGCCCTCCAGGATGCGGTCCCATGAAATCCAAGTGCACACGTTCAGTGATGTCACCGAAACCCTACCTCCAGCAATAGATGTCAGCCAGTCTATCTTCTAAGTGCCTCACCTGATACGGCGGGGGTGCAGTCAGTATCCTCCCCTTTTATTGAGCTCCCTTCTCTGCAGTTGGCTAGAGCCCATTCCTTTGCAATACAAATAGGTTAAATAATTCTGCACTTGCCAACTCTGACACGTATCACCAGGTGGCCCAAAGAGTGCAGGACAGGCTTCGAGCCTTACTTGGTGTGGAAACCAGTGAAGTGGGGTGGCTGTGAGCAAGCTGGAGCGAGAGTCCTGAGCACGGAGGCCTGGTCTGAACCCTTCCCCGAGTCTCTGAGTTGCTCCGAGTGTGTCATTTAATCTCTAGGAGTCTGGGTTTCTTTACCTGTAAGGTGATAATGATGGGCTGATCTTGACCGTGGTTTTAGTTCTAAAGTTCTATGAGATGTGAGGAAGAAGATGTCTTAATTTCTCTCCCATGGAACCTGATTTCTAGCAAAAGACCAGTTGAGAATTCCAAAATCTGCTGCTGCTGCTGCTGCTCTGCTGCTGAGATATAATAAAGTTGATATACTTGCCATTTGGGAAATAAAGATTTTGGACAGGACTTTGAAATGGAAATCCTCAGGGAGAGTTTATTTTGTTTATATGTATGTGTGTGTGTGTGTGTGTGTGTGTGCATAGAAGTGTAGTCAGTTTACAGTGTGTCAGTTTCTGGTGTATAGCATAATGTTTCAGTCAGTCATACATATACATACATATGTTAATTTTCATATTCTTTTTCATGATAGGTTACTACAAGATACTGAATGTAGTTCCCTGTGCTAGACAGAAGAAACCTGTTGTATACCTATTTTATATATAGTAGTTAGTATCTGCAAATCTCAAATTCCCAATTTATCCCTTCCTACCCTTCAAGAAGAGTTTAAAATAGTTTTTTTTTTTTTAACTATAGCTTCTCTGAGCAGAAATGTTGGAAGCTTTGTCACACTTAGGTTTCATAAGAGTCCCATATGGTGACAAAAGATGGTTCCATTTTACAGATCTGAACCTCAGAGAATTGCATAGCTAATTGGTGCCAGAACTTGAACAGTCTTGTGGACTCAAGCTCATGTGATTTCTGCTACATTACCGCTGCTGGTACCACTGCTGGGAAGGGAAGAAAGGCATGTCTTGCGTGTCTACGATGTGTCAGATACTGTTACATCATTATTTAATTCTTATTCCTAAAAGAAAGGCAAATTAGTCTCATCAATATTTGAAGTGTTAAAGATCCAGCCCACCTCCTGTTTTTGTAAATAAAGTTTTATTAGAACCACAACATACCGCTTCATTTACATGTAGCCTCTGACTGATTTCAAGGTAAAACAGGTGAGTTGTGTAATTGTGGCCAGAAACAGATGGCCCACGAAACCTGAAGTATTTATTATCTAGACCTGCACAGATAAAGTTGTTTGATCATTGAGTGAAATAAATTCTTTGGGAACAAAAGAGATCATTGATTACAGGAGAAAAGACATTAGATTGGTAGCCTTAAAGGAAACAGAAAACTTCAAAAGAGATAAGCCAACTGATTAATAAAAAATGCAGTGAAATAATTAGGTAGTTATTAAATTAACACTACTGATTTCTTCTTGTAGCTCAAAATTGACTCAAAGCAATTCAAGAAAAAAAGTTCTAAGAATAGCTTGAGCAATGGCTGCATTACTGGAATAACTGAATAAGTTATTTATTATGTTTCATATTTATTATGAGTTTATAGAAAATTTTTATTTGGCTATTATAATTGAATGGAGATGTTTACTTTGAAGAAAAACTTACATTTATGTGTGCAATTTCTGGTGAGTTATTTTTTTTTTAATGCATATCATTTTCAAGCTTCTTTTGTAAAAATTATTCCTGGTAGGATGGGGTAAGCGAAAACGTGACACAAGGAGATAAATATACATGTAAGGTGTTGAAATTCTTTTAATCTCTAAAAACTTCCTCGTTACGTCCTCATGCGTCTTCTGTTGCACGTGAGGACACAGGAAGCGGACTGTGAGGCCTCTGCAGGCCCAGCAGTTCAGTGTGTGCCTCCTGTCAGTCCTCTCCGATTGCCACCATCCTCCAAATCCGCCTTCTCTTTTCTGAATTATTTTCTTGTTGTTTTCTGAGACCCAGAGCTCCCCATGATAAAACTTTACCGAGATCTGCTTCTCATGCTTTCAAGTTGGAAGGTCCATTTTCTTCAAACTCGCTCCATCTAAATTTACAAGGATTGATTCATCTTCACAGGGGGCTGTGACTCGCTAGCCATCGTAAGGTCTCCTACGTAATTGCTACATTTTCAGCGTCCCAAGTGTGCTCACTCAGTAGCGGCCAGCAGATTCGTTGTGCTCGCTGTGTGCTAGTCGCTGCTCTGAGCGCCCCACGCATATTCTGTGTCTCTCATAGTCACCTATGCACAGTTAGTTACTGTCGTTATTTCTGCTTTGCTGGTGAGGTGCCTGAACACAGAGAGGTTGCCAGTCAGCACTCAGAGCCTCGGTGGAACTGGAACGCAGGGACGCTTGGTCCAGGGCCTGTGCCCTTAGTCACCGAACAATCCCACTTCTCTTCCTGCACCTGCCCTCACTTACCTAATACGAACAACTGCCCCATGAGGAAGGTAGGTGGGGCAAGTAGGTTTATTCTGGCCTGACCGACAGAGAGGGGAGGCGACTTTTCCTGTGCAGTAGCTGGAATGTGGGAGATCTAGAAAGAGAGCCAAAACCTTCTGTTTCTAAAAACATGCTCTTTTCCACAAAACCGTTAGGTCCTTCTAGGAAATGATGGAACTAACACATTCTTTTCGAGAAGGTAATGCTTTGTAAAGTGTTAATATATTTTGGGATAATTGTATTCTATTAGGTGATAACTGGAAAAAAGGCCCATTCATAGGAGTAAATCTCTAATAGAGTCACATAGGGAATTGTGTTAGATTAGTGGAGACAAAAGTTTTCACAAAAGATATCAGGGATCCAAACAAGGTAGAAGGTACGTGTTACCTGGACTTCCCCATGCAAGTTAGAAAATACAGCTACAGATAATTCTACTAGTGTTACCTCGGGCACCTTCAGAATTTGTGGAACAATCTATTTAGCATCCTGAAAGGGTAATGACATTCATCAGTTCAACTCCTTCCCCAGACTGCACCGGCAGTAATTAACTGAAGGAGTACACAAAGTTACTGAAGAACTGAATTGCTTGAAAGATGCCAGCAGTGAACACGAGCTGACATCCACAGAAGCTGTCTGCCACTAATCAAAAGACTTTATCAGTGGCTTTCTAGCACAAGTTAGCAACATGGGCATTGTATTGGGACCTAAATGACATGGTAATTATGTCTAGCAATGAAAAGTAAAGGCAGTGGGTGAGATTGAGGAAAAGATCATTTCTTTTCTGCCTCCAACTAACTTTTTAAAGGGATGTAATTCATGTCAAAACACCAATGGATTCAGAACAAATGAGAATATGGTTAAAGCAACTTTCCTTTTCAGTCAAAACGAACTAAGAAGAGAACAACAATTATGAATGGGAGAATCTGTTTGGCTGTGTATAGATTTTTGATCGCAATGTTTGAAACAAGTGGTTAAACCCAGAGTTTAGCAAATTCTGGAAAAAGTGTGAAGTCCTGAATAATCATTCACTGATGTTGACGAAGGTGCCCAAGATAAAAGACTAGAAGGTTGACGAATGTAGATGGTGCCGTAAAGCCTTTCAGGACAACAGATGGGACACAGAACTCTGTACTGTGATACCAATGCAAGTTGGCCTTTTTTTCCCTTGAGGAAAGAAAAGCCAAATTTATGCCTAGTTTTCAAGCAAGAAATATATTTCTGGTTTTGGAAAGACAGTGGCAGACTCAGCCATGTATGAGAAAAAGTCAGTGGAGAAATCACCTGCAGGAGCCATTTCAAAGAATATCAATTACTTTGCGGCTTCCATTATCATTGCAGACCCAGCAAGAGATCTTTACCAAGTGATTGACCTCCATGGCCCAGAGCACCAGTGTCCTAACTATTTAGAAGAAAAATAATTCTTCCCTCCAACCACTCTCAATTATCAGTGCCTAAATGAAGTGTTTTCTTCCAGCTATTCTGTTTCCCAAAATAAGAATTACATCCTCACTCAACATACATAGCCACATTAAAAATGTTCCATAAAACAAAGCTCATACTTTCTCCAGGCAATGCAGTTGATATTTTTCACCTCTATTCTATTTTATTCTAATACGCTTTCTTTCATTTGGGGAAAAAAAAAAAACTAGTCCTCACCTACAAAATTGATTTAACCACTCAATGATGATTCTCAATCAGAGTGAAAAACAGCAAATTGTGGCATACCTTCTTAAGTCTGTGAATGCATTTTCAGCTAGAGAAATTGGGTGATACAAATACTAATGTAAGAAATCAATTTAAAAAAAATTATCAAGCTTGGTTGAGATACCTTGGCTTACCAAGCCCCATTTTCATCAAGTCCATTTGAAGAGATTTTTTTTGTGCTGCTCACTTAAAGCATCACAAATATTAGAGAAACTTCCTGAATATTTAGGTCATGAGAAACTGTTTTTCAAAAATATCAGTTAGTCTTGCCATAAGGGAAGTACTGGATTCAATGCATAAGAAACACAGAAAGACATAAAGAAAGAGAGACGGAAAGGGAAGGAAGACCAATTGCTAGTATTCGCTATCAATGTACAAAAGATTTTTTTTTAAAATTCTGTGAAATCTGCCTCCTTTAAGAGATTGGTTACAAAAGAAATGTTACAAACTGATCTAGAGCTTAGCTAAATTAATTTCAAAATTTGCGGTTCATACTAGATCATTCTAGAGTGAAAGTTCTCTATGGATTGTGATTTGTCATGATTAGCTTAGTAAGAGATTTTTTTTTTTTTTTACTAAGCTAGTTGAAAGACTGCCCTACATAGATGATGACTTCTCAGGGTCAGGGATTATATTTTATTCATCTTTGTACGACCATCGCTTAGCACTGGGCCTCTCACACCGTAACTACTCAGTGAGACTCCGCTAAGTGAATAGATCAGCTTAGCATCACTTAATATTCTAAAAAATAATTGGACCACAAACTCATGAGTTGGTTCTCAGGAGGACGGTAAACCATAGCCATCCCAACACAACCAATTCAGTTATTTGGTTGAGTTAGTTACAAAGTTAAAAAAGCGGAACAAAACTGAGCATCTTGTTTTTTGAGGTCATGCTCAGTCATATGTATAGGATATCTCTGGAAAACTTTGAAAAAAAATTTTTAAAAATCACTAAATGAAAAAGAGGCTAAATCAGAGTTCTACCGCTCTATACCATTATCATTAGAAAGGATTTCATGGATAAATATTCTCTGGTAGATTCAGTGGTCCTCATGTACGACCATCCATACCATGCAACCACCTACGTAGCTATCACAAATGATACAGATGCATCCAGTATAGCTGTTTGGGGAAAGATGAATGCTTTTCAAGAGTATTTACTATTCTCTGAATGTACTGTCCTTGTGTTTCTATCTCAATATCTTTGAATATGCTGTCTTGTTTATCAGTCATAAACTTCCTGTCAACTCCTGAACTTGACTTGTAGACATTCAATCTCTTCTGCAATGTCTAGCTCATTTGTCACATCTTCAAAGAAGACTGGGGTGAGTTTCTCACATGGATGGCATCTCCTTCTCCGTTTTGCACTGACAGCATTACAACTTTTCTCTTAAGTATTATTGTGGCATTATTTGTACAATATGTATTTTCCATTTTAGACTCTAAGGCTTTATGACTTAAGAGAGCTTATACCCTCAAAGTTGTACCCCAATAGGATCCAACAGTGTTTTGAACACAATAGGTGTCCAACCATTAAACACTCAATTATTCATTCAACAAAGTTTTATTGAATGTTTAACCCTGTCAGCAGTGTTTAAAACACTGAGAATGTCACTGTAAATAAGACAGATGAGGTCGCTGTGCCTTAACTGCTTATATTTACACATGAATGTTTAAATTAAAAAATAAGAACAAATGGCTCGTTCCTCAGCTGCCGCCAAGGTGCTCGGTTCTCCGAGGGAGCTAGGGCCGCGATGGGGTGAGGCCCTCACTTCCTCCGGCGACGAGCACCGCGCCCGGCAGCGCCCGCCTGGAGCTCTCCCGCGCCGCGGCCTCGGTCTCCGGGCTCGCCTGCATCTACTCGGCCCTCATCCTGCACGATGAGGAGGTGACCGTCACGGAGGACAAGATCAACGCCCTCATTAAAGCAGCCGAAGCGAACGTCGAGCCTCTCTGGCCCGGCTTGTTTGCAAAGGCTCTGGCCGGCGTCGGCATCGGGAGCCTCCTCCGCACCGTGGGGGCCGGTGCGCCCGCAGGGCCCCGCCCCGCAGGAGGCCACGCCCCCCGCCCCGCCCCCGCCTCCCCGGCAGAAGGCCCCGCCCCCGCCGCCGCCGCAGCCCCGGCTGAGAAGAAAGTGGACGCGAAGAAAGAAGAGGCCGAGGAGTCTGATGACGACATGGGCTTTGGTCTTTTTTTACTAAACCTCTGCAGGAACACATCCAATAAAAAGCTGAGCTCTTAAAAAAAAAAAAAAAAAAAAAAGAAAAGAACAAATGAATGAACGAGTAGTGAATTATGCTGCTATTTAGAACAAGTTTTGGTTCTGGATTTGGACTGACCTAGGTTCAAATCCTGGACCTGCCATCTGTAAGCTGGGTGAAGCTGGGAACAGTATTCAGGTGCGCAGACACTTTAACAATAACGCTTATCTTACAATATTATTTGGAAAATGAATAAGCGTATGAACTGTTGGTACAGGTTTGTCGTTCATGTAGTGTGAATTCCCTTCCAGTTACAAAAGGGTAGGAAATCCTTTTCTAGTTGTTCTTTGGAATACATCAACAAGAGGAAACAGATGAAGATCCTCTCCTTGGTGTAGATTTATTCCAGTGTGGAAACACAGTAAGCAGGCAGGACTGTAAATGAATAAGTTACAAAGTGGGATATAAAAACAAAATGCTACGGAAAGAAACACAAGTGGAGCAAGGAGAGGGGTGTGTGGAGCGCCAGTGGGGTTGGGTAGCTTTATAGAGAGGACGCCATTCCTGCAAAGTCTTCTCAGACCAATCAGTACAAATGCAGATATTAAACAGCTTATGCATACTCCCTGAAAAATCAGTCCTGCTTGTAGGCCACATTAAATATTTTTCACTTTAGACATAAGAGGGCGTGGCCATTTGGGAGGTCCCAAAGCAGTCCTAGGGTTCTAAAACCTCTGCTTTAGTATATGCTTGTCTTAGGTCAAGTGATTTTTTTGACTGCTCAAAATACATAAACAAATAGGGATTTATTTTGTAAAAAGTCTCCCTTTATCTCAACTGTATACGCATCTCGGTGATGATTCTTTGGGGTACCATTTGTAAAACATCACTTCCTGAAAGGTGATGAGTATTTGGCTATTCACTGCCAGAATATTTATGGACAAGGTAAGTCATTCTCTCGAAGCTGTAATTCTGTCTTTACTCTGAACATGCTATGTAGCCATCTTAGGGTAAAGCTAACCTGTGACTATCAAAGATACCCACAGATATAGTGTTTTAAATCATATAAATGTTTATTTTTCACACATATAACACTTGGCTTGAGCTAATAAGTCAAGGGCCAGTCGGACTGCTTGGCTATAGGCCATCATTTAGGGACCCAAGTTTTTGTCCTGTACCCCACATTCCTATATGTAACTGCTGCTATATTGATTTTTTTTTGGGGGGCCAAGATTAGGGTTAGAGGTCAGGATGTGATTGGTGTCAATGCTGTAATGATTGTTGCCTGTGCTTTAATTATTGTTACCTATTTTGAATATTACTCCTATTTCTAAGTCCCTATACAATATGACCATGTTGGTCTTTCAAGACTGATTTTATGTAGCCATGCTCTCTTTGTGCACCTTGCCTTCTCCTTTTCCAGCATCTCTGTCCCTCAGTTACACCTGCTTTTTTTTTGGCTTGGAAACTCACCATGCTCTTTCTTGCTTATGCCTTTCTATCTAGAATGACATCCTTGTGACCCAGCCCTTTGCATATCTAACTCCTGTTCTTTCTGTGGCCCTCACCTTACAGGCCAGTTCCTTAGGGAAATCATCTGTGATTCCATAGGGGCCTCGGCCCACACTGGGTTGAATTCCCTTTTACATACAGATATGGTTCCCTGAATTTCTCCTTTGTGATGTTCGTGATCACAAGCTTGTTGTTGGTCTTTTCTGAGAGATGGAAAGCTTCCTAAGGTCAGGAGCTGTTTCTGTCTTGTTCACTGTTCCATAGTTTTACCCTTAACGTGTTGAGTTGAGCGGGCCATACAGGAGGTGCTCAGCAAGTCTTTGTTGAATGAATGAATGAGCAACTATGTTCCATTGTCAGAGAGGAAGTCTTCTCATAATATTTACATCTAACTTCTGAGATGAATTGAGTTTATTTTGGCTTCTTCATAACACCAACAACAATAACAACAAAAAATCAGCATTCAACGAATAGCTATCATTTACCAAGCATTATATGATGTGTTGAGAAACATACAATGACAAATAAGGTGATTTTTTTCCTTACAGAAATAGTTCAGGCATTTCGGAGCCTTCATGGCACTTGGACTTGACTTAATCATGAATGAACATGTACTAGAAAATGTTTGGTATAAAACTCGTATCAGTATACACTTAGTAAAATTTGAAATAAAAATTTCTGAATGGATATGTGGGGTTTGTTACCCTTATTTTTAAGAACCAATATGTCTCAGTTAAAGCTGAGGAACCTGGATTTAATTTCCCACTTGTGTTTAGTTTTCAGGTAGCCATCTTGTTAACAAAATCTGAAAATGGCTTACTTTTGATCCCACCATAGGTACATCAGTAACAGAGAAAGAGGCAGCTTAACATGATGGAATAAGCTCAGAGCACAAAGTAAATGGCCTGCTAGGAGCATCTTTAACTCTTCGACGTTACCTTTCACATCTGCACAATTATTAGACGAGACTAGATGAGCTTTCAGGTCTCATGAAAACAGCCTTGCTTTCAATTATTCTCAGTGCCCAGTGCACAGAGAACTTAAATGTATAATAATTCTTGCAGTGGGTTCCAGATTATTTATCCAAAAGCTAGGTTATGTGTTTGAGAATGTGTTGTATAATATTTGAACCGGAGGTCATGTGCAGGCTGTAAAATTTCCAATTTGAATCATTTCCATATCCACCAGGAAGCTTATCTGGATGAAATGAAGCCTCCATTTGTAATTGAATTCAGTACCTTCTTTAGATATAGATTTATGTAAATAATAAATTATTGACTGAATACTTTTCTTACTTTTATAGAATCTTTACTCATGTTTAAAACTTAGGCCCATCATTTTTATTAATCATCCCTGTAATGCTGATCACAGACCTCAGCAAGAGCACGAATTAATTAAAATTAGCTGCACTAACAATTTTTTAATAACCTTAACTTAAAAATACACGTGAATCCCTAACATGATAAAGCTTAAAGAAAATTATTACCAATTCTTAGTTGTTTTTTTTAAGTAGTGTTTTGAATTTTCATCTATTTATTTATTTATTTTTGCTTATTCTCTCCCCTCCCTTTTGCTCAATGTGTTCTGTCTCCTTTTGCTTCATCTTGCGTCTGTTTTTCAGTTTATTGCTCTGGTGATAAATTTTAATTTATATTTATGTTTTATTTCCAGAGTATTTATTCTGTTTGTTCCCACTGACTCACAGGCCAGGATGGTGATTGTTATACAGTAGTTTACTTTTTAAAAGAAATAGGACTGCTCAAGCAGCTAATACGGGAAGATGTATCGCCAGCCTGAATAATTGTGACAACCATAGACCGTATCAGTGTCTGTTTGTTTGCACAATACCCTCCTGCATTAAGAAAGCCGTCCCAGCTGTCTTGGGCTCTGGAGTCGCCCATTTCATCACTTGACACTGTGGCAGATGTTATGGATTGATAACAGACTTCACTTCATTCACTCCACATCTAAGATTACCTCTGGAAAAAAAATCTAATACATTATAACCCTCCCAGCCATTTGTTAAAAAAAAAAAGATCAGCAGTTTATTCCCCTCCTTAGCATTAAATTGTGTTTTTTCCCCCTCTTTGGATGTACATAGTATTTTAAAATGGCCATTTAACACATTCATTGCATGGTTTTCTGTAGGCAGGAAAATCAGTGGAAAGACAAGAATGTAATGATTTAATTGAATTAGGACCAGATCAGATTTAGAGCTGATGACTCATATTCTTTTTATACAAGAAAGATCCTGTTTGCCTTTAATGACAGAGATATGTGCTGCATTCACAGTCTCGTTGGAAATAAGTTCTTCTTGGTTTCTGAAAATCTGAAAAAGAAGAGCTCAGTCTGGGATTTGAAAGGAGGTATAAAATCTGTATTAAGTTGAACAGATTTCTTAGCCAAACAGCAGATTCTCCTCTTTAGTTTAGGAAAGTCAAGGATTCCTGTAAATGTAACACAAATAGGATTGACCATTGCTTAAAGATAGCTCAATGAAACAGTCTGAAGAGTGGGCATTTCCTACATACAAATAGATTTTATGGAAAAATGTGGATAAAAGTGAATAAAAATGTACAATGGGCCTGTTTCTTAGATGTGAAAACTCTTTGTGCACGAACAGTGTGATTTTATTGTTCAGGCTGCAGGAAAGTATGTGACTGAAGTGCGTTTCAGAATGAAGTGTGGCGAGAGGGGGAGTGTGGCTCAAGGACACCGTTTTTAATCTCAGCCTTGAACTGGGGTGCAGCAGCTTCAAGTCCGCCTTCCGCATTCAGGCAGTCTCACCTTCCTCCCATCTATTCCTAACTTAAAATCTGTTCCTCAGGGGCAGCTGTCAGTCTGTGAATCCTGCACGAATCCACGCTCCACCACCCGTAGGTAAGGTCATCAAATCCCAGAGTGGCCGGAGAGACTTAAGAGTACTGGGGCCAGGAGAGAAAAGAAGAGGGCACAGAAAATGGACATCATGTGACGAGACAGTCCCCATTAGGATGATTATTTCTCATCTTTTTCAGGTGCGTGGCATCTGAAAGTTCACAGGTTTTTTCACGTTTATGATGTCATTTTTATTTTGATCCTTCGTCTCACTTGAATGATGCACACAGGGCAGATTCGGCCCTTGGTTTCCAGGGAGGAAACCGAGTCTCAGAGAGAGGAGGCTCCTTTACGGTCTCCTGGATGGTCAGCAGCAGTTGCTAGTTTCAACCCAGGTCTCCCAGCGCCAAATCACTGTTCCCTCTCCTACAGTTTATGTGCTCTAAAGAGAGTGACAAAAGTCTTTTAAACAAAGGGAAGATTGCTCTTTTCTTCTTCTTCCTTCCTTCCACAGAGACCCAGGGAAACACTGGCAGGGCAGGAGATAGGGAGATGGGGCCACCCGAGCCCAGCTGGATCACAGCAGTGAAGTCCACACACCACATTGGTCTACACTGATGCAAGGGAATTCTGTGTTAGCAGCCGAGTTTTGAGCCCGCACTAAATAGAAAACAATATGCTGCGAATCTGAGGATCTTTGATCTGGGAATCTGAAAGTGTGCAGGATAGACGAGCTTTTTATTTATCTTATTAACATTGAGTTCTGACCAGTAGTTCAGAACCTCATGTTGACGGGGGTGGGAGAGGCAGTATTCTCGTCATGCTAACCGCCAGGCTCCGGCTTGCCCCCAAAGGCAGGCTGTCTGACACTTAGAAATGCACAGTCTAGCACTGCTGGGATGGTTGCAGGTTTCAAGCACTGCTCTGGAGAAGAGTTGATCCCTGGCATTGGGAATCCAGCAAAACAACATAGGACCTGGGCGAGTGGAACGATCATAGCTTCGATTCTAAAACGTACTGATCTCTGAGGAGGTGGATGTGGGGACTATGAAACGGAGGCACCTGGCAACAAGCTGTTCTCTTAAGTGCAGCCTCGGTAAAGTACAGGATTCTTCCCAACTCCCGTGCTGAAGGAACTAGAATGAGCCCCACAGAATTCTAGGTTTCCAATCCAGACAGTTGTCATGGACTGAATGTGATCCCACCCACCCACCCGAAATTCATATGTTGAAACCCTACTCCTCAATGCGACGGTATCAGGAGATGAGGTCCTTGCCAGGTAATTAGGGTTAGGTGAGGTCATGAGAGTGGAGCCACCTTAAGTGGGATTAGTGCCCTTGTAAGAGTCAGGAGAGAGCAGGCTTCCCCTCTCTCCTCTCTGCCACGTGAGGATAAAAAGAGAACTCAGTGGCCTGCAGCCTGGAGAGGACCCTCACCAGAACCCCACCGTGCTGGTGCCCTGATCCAAGACTCCCAGGCTCCAGAGCAGAATAAATGTCTGTTGTTGGTCAGCCGCCCAGTCTAAGGTATTTCTGTCAGAGCAGCTCGAACAGACTAAGACACCAACGTGGGCTTTGTACAGTCTCGATGAGGAGGCTGACGTGCCAAGTGGGAAAACAGAGACAAAGTTGTTATGTACAAACAAAAGCAAACCGTAATGTGATCAGAAAGGGAAAAGGGGGACTTCTAAGGACACAGATTCCCAGGACTAATCCTGTTTAAGGAAACTAGACTTACCAGGACTCCACAACGGGTGGGGCAGAGATTGTTCTGTATTCCCAGTTATGGTAAAGTTGATTTAGAAATTAGGAACAGTTGATTATGAAAGTGGCAGGCAGCAAGCTGTTCTAAGACTTGGTACCCTACAGGCGTAAAACTAGCCCTGAAGTTTCTGTGCTGTAAGCTGGGAAATGCTCGCTTCTGTATTTCATCACTTGTATATTATCGATGCTTTCACATTTGAGCACTGTAATGAGAGTTCATCTCAGAATCAGTGGTATCTCACAGTGATAGTGGTGCTTTTTTTTTTTTTAGTAACACAGTATCATTGTGCTTGTTGCAATAGAAGGTGTCTAAAATGTGATCAAATGATTGTCAGGTGTCTGCTATGAAATCAACAACCAAAGTAAACCCCACAAAAATCGAATGAATGAATGAATGAACAACTCTGGTGAGATCTCTAGATCCAGTCAAAAATAATCCAGAATCTCCTAGAAAAGTGGGTCTAAGAAGGAAGTAGACAGGGAGTGCCGATGGTGATGGGAGAAGTTGCTCAATCCGTTGATGTCTGAAGGTGAGAGGGTCCTGAAGAGGCAGCACCAGGCACATCCCGTGTGAATGTGATCTTAAAAAGGGAAATGCAGACTGGAAACTGGCTTAGATTGCATTCTCCACTTTATAAAATTGTGTGTGTTCCTGAAATGTCCTATGCTATGTTGATAAAACTTGAAAGAATGAGAGATGTAATAAACCCTGGGCAGACCTCTTTTGTAAAGTGAGTAAATGTTCTCCGTTTATCTATCCTATAAATTTGAATTGTCAGGTTGATATACACCTACACTTAAAATGGTAATGATGAGGATGATATGAAACCACTAATTAGCTCCAGCTCTGTGATCAGTCTTGTATATAACATAGTCAAAGATAAAACTCACGGCCTTAAGAAGTTTGCACTGTAAGACAGAGATAAAATGTAGAAGAGGGTTTGCTTTCTTAAGAGACCAGATGTGGAATGTCCTGGAGGTGAAAGTAAAATTTTAAATTGTTCTCTGAGTTGGCATGAGAAGGCACTCCTATTTTCCTCTGTATCAGGAACGTAGAGTGTTCTTTAACCCTCCCAACTAAGTTCTAAGTTTCCCTTGCTCTTCTCGGAAACACTGTGGTCTCTCTTCTGGTCCCTGACAGCAAGCTGTCAGTGGCAGCAGAGAGCGTCCCTCTCTAGGGTTTAATGGCCACACACAAAGTCTCTGGGCCCCTTAGGGAAAAGTTTCGTCTTCCCAACACATTTGTTTTGTCTTGCCCTGGCTGTGATTCTCTGAGCTACGTGATCGCAGTCAAAATACAGGGGATTTAACTGGTGATCTGAATTGCTCTCATTTTTTTTTTTTAAACTTCAGAGAAGGCAGACACTTGCTCTCGGAGAAATGGGGAGCTAAGGATCCCCATTTCCATAGTACTGCACAGAGGAAGAAGGGTTTGTCAGTGAGCACCTCATCAGTCTGCCGAGAGCAAACTGTTACACTTTCTCCCGTGCTTGAGAAATGCAAATGACCTGGCCTTTAGGGGTGGTGAGGGAATTGAAAACATTGATTAGGCAAAGGAGAATTACCACCTGGTTAAGGGTCTCAGTGACCTAAGGCAGCTTGTAGCTCCAACTGAAGTAGAATTAATTAGAGAGTCACATGATAACTTTGACAAAAAAGAAAAAGTAATGCGACTGATCAAGTAGATGTATGTAGATCACACACACATCCACATCCACCCCCTCCAGCCCCCCTACAGATATTTCCTCGAGAAGTAAAATGTTCAAATTTAAAAATTTAATAGAGGAACTGAAAAAAAAAAGATTGTCAATTTACAAGATGAAGTAAAATAAACCTTCACAACACAAACCAAAAAGCAAATACACAAAGAGACAGAAGAGATGAACAGCAGAGGGGAAAAGATAATAAGAAACTTGCAGGAGGGACCCAGGAATTACAGGAGTGAGAGGTTTGTGAGAAAAAGCAAATGGAATAGATGGGGTAAAAGTTATAATTATAGTATTAGCAAAAAAAAAAAAAGAAAAAAATCTGAACTGAAAACACAGAACAACACAAATACCCGTTAGGAGGGAGCAGTGAATAAATTGTAGGATGCTTACTAAATGAAACACTATATAACAGTCAAAATAAGTGAACGAGAGCAACACAACAGCTTGGATAAATGTCAGCATTATTAGTCACAGATTTCTGCATACAGTATGACATCCATTTTATAAATGGAGTAACACATTCAGTTTTTAAATTATGTATTTCAAGTAATGTATATTGATGCAATTAAAGTCTACAAAAAGGAAAGCAAGGAAAAATGAACACAGATTTTAGGATCATGCTCCTTTGGGTAGGGAAAAGTAGGGAGATGGGTTGGTAGGAGGGCAATATGATTAAATGAAGATTATTGCCAAGATCTTATTGCCAAAAATTTTGCCTGGTAACTTTGTGGGTTCTTGTTGCTTTATTAATTTTTCTTAAATTAGATTTCAGTGTGCCATGAACCAATGATAATAATTAAGTTAGTTTTCCTGCAACTGAAAATCTGTCACCACAAATTTTTAAGTAAAGATTGGAATAGATGACATTAGCAAATGAAAATGAACAAAGACATATAGAGTGGCAGACTATGAAAAGGTGGGAAATAGAATTCATGCCAAGAGCTTTAAACAGAATCAGGAAGACGTTCACATGTGAAAATCGCCACCACTCGCCATGACTGTAGGATTGTAAACTTTTGTGCACCAGACATAAAACAAAATGCATATGGAAGGTTATGCTAGTGATTGATGGAGAAGTTACCTACAAAATTATAGAGGAAGATGCCATGTTTTTTCTTTGTGAATGAACAGAAAAAAAAGCAAACTCAGAGATTTAAATAATATAACCAACAAGCTCAATGTAATAAATATTTTCATATAAAGCACTGTCCCAAGCAAAGAAAGAATATAAATTCTTTTCTTAGAGCCATGGAAGATTTGCAAGAATTGCTCACGTACTTAGCCTCAAAGAAAATTTAAATACATTCCACAGAGTAGAGCATTTAAGACCCACGTGGTGTGAGTGTAATCCCAGCTGTTAGAAATAAATAACAAAAATAAATGAAAACTTCTTAACTGCTTGGATTTGAAACACATCTCCCAAAGAATCTCTGGACAAAGAGGAAATTACAAAATAATTTTTTCAGGAAAGTATAATAAGAAGAAGAACACTTTATACCAATGTTGGCAACAAATGAAACGTGTTAAAAACAAAACCCAAATCTAGCGAATGCCAGTGTCACTGATGAGAAATCAATGGACACTGAACTGAGTGGCTGGGGAAGGAGTGGTTTCAGGAGACATGCTGCCAATGGTGTTGCTCCGTCAGGAGCGTCAGGGGAAATAATGTCAGGATGGGTTTTACGAAAAAATAGCTCTTAAAAGCCATGCTCTGAAGTGTTTGGAACAGCTTAAAAAAAAAAAAAAAAAAAAAAAGGAAAAGAAAAGAAAAAAGAACCGTGAAGAAACATGAGAATTGTTTGAGAAGGAGCACCTATAAGACGTGGGGCCACCTTGAAAATGTGGGTGAGATGACAGGTTGTAATAAAGCATGAGAGGCCGGGGCTCTTGGTGGGACAGAAAAGCAGCTAACGTGCGGCGTCTGTCCTATCTCTGCACATCTGCTGACGGCTGGCTTCTCAGACCCTCCAGAGCATGACCACCACGCAGCAGAAGGGCAGAAGGTTCACAGTCTTTTCCCCTCTCCTTCGCTTTCTCTTTGATGAACGCTTTGTGGGTGGGGAACATTAACAACAACACACACACACACACACACACACACACACACAAACAAGAGAGGCCGCACCACGGTGGTGGTGGAAGAGGGAGATGCTGCTTTTTTCCCCCCAAATCTGCCTTTGGTTCATTTGCTGAAAGCTGCAGTGAAGGACACTTGGAAAAGAAACCAGATCACCAGTTAAACTCCCTGTATTTTGACTATTTCAGTCTGCAGCAGTTTCTTTTTGACACGAGTGCCGCGGAGGTGTATTGTTGTGTCTGATAAAAGGTTGTTACTGGAACAAAAAAATGTGTTTTTTTCCTTACCATGTAATACGTAATAAAACTACTCTATGAAGTCTCAATGAACGCTCTCAGTTGAGAAAAATACAGACAATTTTCATTATAAGTGAACGTCTCCAATTCATTCCTTTTCTATGGAAGGAAGACATGGAACAGTAACTTACTGTGGGCCACATTTCATGAGATATCATCTATTCCATTATTCCTGTGTATGTTTCATATGAAAAAATGTTATGAAGTTTTTTTTTTCCCCTCACAAAAATACATATTCCCTTATCTCATTAAGTCCTATCTCACACAGCACCCATTCCCCTGCCGCCGTCCAGCCCCCCTGCTCCCTCAGCAGGGTCTCCCCAGATTGCATTGCTACTTAAAAAGTATAAAAGAAACGCATGTGTTTTGCTCACACACAGTCAGTCCATTATTCAATTTAAAATCTCAGGCAAATGTAGATGAAATTCTGAGAATGAAATGAACCTGGGTTCAGCTGACTGTGCCTGGTGAGATTTTGGAATTATCTCCCAAATGCCATGACTGACTTTTCTTGTTGGATGTAGAATGCAATATTTGTTTCCATTGGTTGTTGTATTTAAGCTTGGAGGTGACCTTATGCTGGTCAGAGCTGCCCATTTTTGTTCCCATTTCTGTGGTGCTGGGCACTCACGTGAGACGTGTCTGGGAGGATGTTACAACCTGGCAAATTGCATTTCATCTAATACATTTAACAATTTTGTGTGGTTGGGTCTTTATGTTCAGTTACAACATTACTACATGCATGTTTATGAAGATCTAAGTGCTGCAAAGCATGTAAACCAAAAATGGAAGGTTTTCTATTTCCTCTCTCTCTGCCAATTCACAGGTTACTCCTAGATAGTCACTGGTAAAGCTTTGGGATGTGTATTTCATACAGACACACACACACACTCACATGCAAATATTCATTCTTCTTTTTAAAATTATAGAACAATACTTTACATGCCTTTCTGCAAAGATAGTGTCTGCCTAGAACTTTATCAATTTCCATGTCACTACCTGTAGGGCTATTCCATTCTTTTGAATAGCTGTATAATATTATTTTTTCTTTCAAAATCAAAGCTGCAGTGAACATCATTTTTAAAAAAAGTTTAAAAAATATTTTAAAGAAATATTTTTAGTGTTTTTTCAAAAATATTTTTACCTTAAAAAATCAACTGCTTGACCAACAAATATGCACTTTTAAAGTTTGATAAAAGTATTTTTAAATTTTAATAAGATAAAATTTTGCTTTAAAAATGTTTAAATGATGTATAAAATTGTATCAGTTTACATTCTCTGGTACTTACTCTAATAGAGTTAATCAATGAATAAAAAATTTTTTCTTCTTTCTGACTCAATATAAATATCTTAGTGTTGGGCAAAAGATCCACCGGCTCATTTTAATGAATAAAAGTTGAAACCCTGTTGAAGAGGGTTTTAGTTATAGCTCTGCCCATCACTTATGTGCACAAGTGGCCACATTTATCCTCAGCATCCATGCTGTTCTGGTGAAGTTGAGAGCATGTGATGACCTGAGTACTCACAGAATCTCAGTGAACAAAAAAGAAGAAAGGTCATGTCCAATTAAAAGCTCAACAGAAAAAAATGCATTTAGCTGTTTATAACCTGCGCATCAACTCACATATCAATGAGATAATACGTCATAAGTAAGATGAGATGAGACGCAATCTCATTGGTGTCAGTTCATGTATATTAAGGTTGAGCCAAAGAAACGAAACTTTGTCCCCTCATCGTCATGATACTTAAAAGATTTCACACCTTGTCTCACGTACGTAGGCCATTGAGACATGAACGATTAAGTGATACAGTTCAGTACAATTTATAGACATTAGTGAAATAAAAAAGTTCACAGCAGCTGTGCTCATAAGAGGTCAGGGTCACGTTCGTGGGCAGGGGGCCCCCGTTACTGATTTACATGAAGACCTTCTGATGTCTTAATGCCTAAGTTTACCTGGAAAACTCTGGCTCAGGAAATACCATTTAAGAAAATTACATATTTTCTCTAGATGTAATATTAATTAGTATGCTGCCAGCAATATTGTATTTTGTGGAAGAAAATATAAAATGTTAAAAATGGAAGGTTTGTTACAATTCAAGAAAAAATTATATTGAACTCTAACTATCTGGTTTAACCTATAGAGACACAGTGGCCTTATTTAACCACATGTATGCTTTCCTGCTAATATCAAAATAGGTTCTATAAATGTCAGTGAAAGAATATCATTCACACATTCTTACACATCTTAAAAGCATGTGTGCAAAAGCGTCATGAAGTGCTTCCTTTGAGGAATCAAAACAAAAACATCATTGATTTATCTTTGTCATGTATAAGAGGAAAGAAACTCAGCAAGCTTGGGAGGCCAAATAGCAATCATAAAATCTAGTCACTGAGTGACTGACAACGTTGCCCAGCCTCATCACTGAAAACCATGACCTGTGGTAAGCCATGATGCGGTAGCCATCTAGTCAATAAGGACGTTTTGAATTTCTACGTTTGAGGTCGAGACAAATCTATTTTCTTAGCAGCTTCCTTGAGAATCTTTGTTATTAGCCTGTATTGGGATGACACTTCAATAAGTTAACGACAATAATAATATGACAACAATAGTAACAGTAAACCCTTTTGTAGCACTAACTGTGAGCCAGGAATAGCTATAAACATTAATTAATTTAATGTTTCTAAAGTTTCTTTACAGGTGAGTGAGGAAAATGAGAAGAGAGGTTAGGCAATCTTCCCGATGTCACACAGCAAATAAGGGACAGTGTAGATTTAAAGCAGACTATCTGGCTGCAAGTCCTTGCTGTTATCCACATCACCGTATAATCTCTCTTCTATGCCTTGACAGACAGGTTGAGCCCTTTAACATGTAGATATTAGCTAGTATCAATTTTTCAGAGAAGATAGATACACAATTGTTGGATAGAAACACAATTTAACAGCTTTCCAAGAAAATAGTTCTAGTTAACATTGAATGGCTTTTTTTTTTTCCTTTTCATCTCTCAACTCATTAAGTGACTAATTGGAATAATCTTTACTATAATGATGGATTTGATAACTTGGTCAATTCAAAGATTAATAATTTTGTTTCTAACGAATATATACATGATATCAGAATCTATACACATGCTAGAAAAATGAAATAGAAACTTGAAAATTCCATAGTTTCATTTATGCAAAAAATACTGTTATAAAGAGGCAAATGACGCATACAAAGGCAATTACTCATATGCTCAGAAGTCAGGTACTCTTAGCTGGAATAGACGTAAATCTGGAGCTGTAAGGCTTATCTATGTTAATATCCTAATGTGCCCTGCAGATCCTCCTATTAGCTTCAAGACATTCAAGAATATCTTGAGAGTGAAGGTCACTCATATCATTATCACTTATCTGGAGAAGCTTCTTTAGAGTGTATTCTATTATGATCCATTGAAGATTGATTATTGAGCCATCAGATAGGCGCTCTACCAATTAGCCAAATATTTCTCTCTAATCCATTTGCAAAATAACAAACAATGCAGAATCAACGTGGTTAGGCATCATGGGAAATACAGCCCTGTCTTGTTTATCTGTGGTCGCAGCTGTAATGCCAGTTATGAGACTGAGTAATCGTAGTGGTTCAGGAGTCAGTTCCCAAGCTGAATTGTAAAAATTGGAGTTTAAGTTTTGATTCTGAGCTTCAAAATGTTTATAAAATTGCACTTATAAAATCAGAAACAGTAGGGAAAAAAAAGGAAGCATCGAACTATTTGTCATAAACTCTAGGAGTAAATATGAGTCCATAGTATGGGGAGAGGAACCTGAACTAGAGAAAGCAGAACTGAGAAAGAAAAATTTGGCTGTATATTTAAGGTGATTTAAAACCTTTAAGTAGCACTCCTGTGGGAAAGCAAGTGAAGCTGAGGGAGGCATTTGGACATTAAATCCATTAAATTGCACCAAGCCACACCCAAATGAATGAAGAGCAAATCTCTTTAAGAATCCAGAAGAGCAGTAGTGTTTAAGGATTTTGTTCCCCCAAGTTACTTGTCTGAGAGTACAGGAAACGGTGACGCAGTGTGTACATTTGAGTTCTCGCATCGTCCTCCTCTTGGAAATTAGAGTTAAAAAGCAAGTCTGCAGTCACTGTGCCCTTGGTTAGTGGCTCAGATTCCATGACGTGCTTCACCCTAACCAGCCCCCATCAAGCTGAGCGTCTGCCTTGTTGGTTGATGTTCTCGTATTTTCCCACCCCCTCTATACACCATGTACTTCTTCAGGTTAGTCCATAACTGTTTTCTTTTCTCCTCTTGCTCCAACTAGAAAATAAATTTCACTCACATGTTCACGTATCCTAGGAGAAAACTGCATTTGAGTTCAAGATCAAGTGAAATCACTTACATTTCTCTCCCTCTCTGTCTCTGTCTCCCTCTCCCTTTCTCTCCTGGGCTTTAAGATTGAACACCGTGGGTTTTCCTTTAATTAAAGACTTTCCAGGAGTTGTTTTTCTAAAGCCTGGTCTCATATACGTAACCAATCCCAAGCACATGTATGTGTATGTATATATATATATATATGAAAAGAGAAGCAGTTCACTTGTTGATATATGTATGCGTGTAATATATAATTTTGGCACCAAAAATTATGGCAGTTAAGTCCTTCTCTGACCAGGTAATTCTAACTAAATAATCTGGAATGGCCAAGTGGCGTCTATCAAAGTTAGATAACTCACTTATGTAGCATTTTTTTTTCATGCATAGGCAAAGCCCAATGATTAAAGCAGCTGGAAATTCTTCTTTTCTGAGAGTTGTAAGAACACAATATGGCCCTTGTCACCTCCACCTGTGAAGAAATCATGTTCTAAAATAAGTGAGTACTTTTAGGACGGAGAACACTGGGTGCAGATTTTGCTAAAACTTGGTACTCCAGTCGACAGCAGCCTGGAGATACCAGTGTCATCTGTGTGCACACATGTGATGGTGTGCTCCAAAGCTTGTCTCCCCACCTCCCTTCCCTCTTGGCTCTCCACTCATGCCCATCCCCGCCCCAGCCTACACATCCAAAGAATAAACTCTGAATTTGTCTTTTGGGTATGGCAGAAACACTGTGTTGTTCATCCATCTCTGAGTTCCCACAGCTGGATATACAGCAGATGTGTAATCAGTATTTTTCGAATCTTGTGTAGCTAAATGAAAAGTTAGATAACCATGTATAGCAATAGGTTTTACGCAGAAAAAATGTGCATTGCAAAGAGCTTAGGAGTAAGTACCAGATTCCAGAGGCCAACGGGGCAGGGAGTCACAGGATAACGTAGCCCACTGCGGACCTTTGTGCAGTCTAGTCTGACTCTCTGCTTCTCCCTCTGGCTTCATGTTTGCTGAACTCATATATTCTACAAACACCATCTTTTCTAATGCTAACAACTATATTGCAGCGAGGAATTACTCTCCACGTTTTACTACCAGCAAAATGCTCAGTGGATGAATTGCAGTCAATAAAAAACACCCCTCTTATCCAGCCATTAAACAGTTTCCTGTTTAATCCCAACTGAAAGTGATTTCTCCGTCCACACAGAACGGTATCTCAGAAGTTGCTGGTATTTTTTTTCCCTGCATTTCCCCATCTAGTATTGAAAATACCTTTTCTCACAGGTCCAAGGGGTTCCCCCACGAATAGGACAGTTGGTCCGATAGCCCAGAGTTTTGTAGCCTTGTTTCCCCATGACCCTTGATTGTAGCAGAGATACTTGGATGGATAGAGAGAGAAATTTGAGTATGTACAGTATGCGAAAATGATGGACCATGACTTCTGTGCATCTCTTGCTACCCCCAGGTCTCAGTATGACTGTGGCTCAGTCTGATGTGTGCACCTGTTGCTTCATCACCCCATAACCTTCTTACATGGTAGATTAGTTCATATTCTCATAGTTTTCATGGGTCAGAGAAATAAAAGCTAAGTCAGTGAGTGACCCCATGTTTCAATCTACTCCATTGCTCTTCTTGTATGATTTAATGCAATTATTATCTATAGCATAGTTAAACTTTGCAGAAACTCTCAATTCACCCTAAAAACACCAGAGTCTAGTTTTCCATTTGAAATATAAATCAAATCCAGCAAATACAGGGACAAACTATGTCCCCTTGGCACCCATGTTTCATTACTCTGCTGAATTTAATTGAGCGGAGTATTTTTCATGTCCCTCTGTGGTCTGAGAGCTGTAACCTCACTTTGTCAAACCATATCTGGTTATACAATATTTTAGATGCAGACTTTAAGGAAATCATTACTGATATGTAATATAGAAGATTTAAAAAATTAATGCATGGATTTTAACCTGGGGTGAAGATCATACAATTCCATGTAGGATGAGTTAATGTATATGCTATTCAAATTCCTACAGTTCTCTTAGGGTCTCATGACTGAGAACTAAACACCTCTATTTTACTTTTTAAATAATTCAAGGAAACCACCCATCTCTAATCAGAGATTACAGATTTTATTAGACCAAAGGCATGAGGGAAAGCATTTCAACTGCAATTAGTAAGTTTTAAAGTTTAGTATTGGGTCAATCTGTAAGAACATATCAACAATCGGTGATAAATTCTGTTGTTAACTTTCTAACTTTTAGCTTTATTAAATGATAAATGTTTACTTACAAAGGATTCTGCTGTGGCAAGAATGAACAAAGACTTAAGTAAATTCAGTTCTTATACTTTCACATATATCTGATATCAAACTCAACCAAAACCATTATTTAAAAACCTTAAACAAAATGAATTATTTAAAGAAGTATTTTACTAATGTGAGAAAAACATCCAATAACTTAAGTGATGGACATTTTCATGGACTTTTACACACGAGGTGTCCTGGCTGCCTTGTTATTTATCTGGTCTGTGTTTCCTGCGTAATGATCAACTCTCAATTATGTAAATATTTTTTTATCATCATTTTATGAAAAACTGAGAATTGAATTATTGTAGTAAATCATCAATGTTTATTTTTTAGCAGACCATTCTTAAGGCTTTGCTTGCTTTTTTTAGCTGTGGTCAAGTTGAGCATTGTGAAAATAGTATAAAACTGTTACGAGTTTTTAACATGGTTTTTGTGATAAGACATTTGTTTTCCTTCTGATAGTACAAGATAAAGTATACTTATTAATAGCATTCATCTTTACTTCTACTTTTGAAAATATGTAAACCTTAGTACATAACTGGAATTTCTTCTGTAACCCCTATAATGTTGGTTAAAGAGACTTTGCATTTTCTATCACTGGAAAATCATTTTTAAGTTGTTGACTTTGCTTGTTCACTATCTTTTAATCGTACCTCCCTTCAAAAAATTTAATATATCTTAGTGATTTGGCACAAAGCATAGCTATAAAAATACAACAATTTTACAGTAATGATTTTTTTTCTTTCTAAAAATATTGGGTTAATGTTAGATGCACAAATATCGAGCATATTATAATAAAAAAGTTGGTGTCACGAAACTATAAAAATGAATGAATCAGTACTTATGGAACTATATGTAGTGAGAAGGTTGTAATTCTCAGCAGGAATCAGGGACCAAATGCAGTAATAATAAAAATAAAGAAGATCTTGTGGTAGTGCACAGCGAAAAAAAAAAAGTGACAATGAATATATGTATGTTCACATATGGCTGAAAAATTGTGCTCTACACTGGATTTGACACAACATTGTAAAGTGACTATTACCCAATAAAAAAATGTTAAAAAAGTAAAAATAAGGAAGAAATTTTGTCTTTGGAGAAACAAATTATTCTAAAAATTTCAATCTGCCAATCAAGTTCATTTTTTTGTGTGACAAAACTGTTAGTAATCTAACATCTACTTAATTAAATTGTTCTTGCAGTTTGTATAAACTCTGATAGTAGTGAGTACTGTATGTACTAGAAATAATGCTTGTCTGTTTTAAAAGCCACTGGAGATAAACAAGATTATACTGTATAGCACAGGGAAATATATACAAGATCTTATGGTAGCTCACAGCAAAAAAAAAAAAAAAAAAAAAAAAAAAAAAAAAGGGACAATGAATACATAGATGTTCATGTATAACGGAAAAATTGTGCTCTACACTGGAATTTGACACAACATTGTAAAATGACTATAATTCAATAAAAAAATGTAAAATAAAAAAAGTCACTGGAGATTTGTCTTTTCCATAAAGCTTTCCTGGGCATCCTTATTCATTCTTAGATGTATGGTGAATAGTCCTCTCCTGATCTTTATTACCATCTTTATTACATAAATTCTATGTATTTCTGTTATTGATATATGGCAATAATTATACATTTGTATTTGGGCTTCTAATTTTTGTGTTATCTTAAAGCTTTAAATCCTATATTTTTATCATTCTGTGTGGGTTTTTTGATATATACTTACTCTTTGATTTCATAAATATTTCTATTAGCTCTCTAACATATGTGTGTATATACACACATATATAATATTTCTGTACATCCACCACATAGATAAAGCACACCACTCTGAGAGGCAATGGGATGATTTAGAAATAGCTACTGCCAGCCTCAAAGAGGTACTGCCCGGTTAGGAAGATGCACTTCGGATGAGGAAGGTAATGCAATATAGAATATGTTCATGCTGATAGAGAGGAAAGTATGAACTCTTTTGTATATTCAGAAGGGTACAAGTCTCCTTATGTTGAGATGAGCAAGAAAGAAGTGGCTTCTGATTTACATTTTAAAAGAGAATAAGAATTTGGCCATGTAGAAATATTAAAGAATGAGGCACCAAAGAGACAAAACAGAAAATCCCCTGTGCTTGGAGATTTCGATACAGGGACAGCAAATATCTTGGTTTGAGAATTAGGTTTTAGTAAAAGGAGGACTCAGGGGGAAATGGCATGTAGCAAGTTTGAATGGAGTGGAATTTGGAGGCTTCTTGAATACAGGGATACAAAATTTGGACTCTCTTTGAAGGTCAGCAGGAGAGCCAAGCATTAGCTGTTTGTATCTCTTGCTGATTCTCTGAAGCTACCTTCTTTTTGGAGGTAAAACTATAATTTTATACTTTCCATATAATTTTTGCACATGGAACTCATATAACTTGGGATCCAAAACCTTCCTCCAGTGATATAGCCAAAATAGTGGGGGTTCTGAAGGGTCAACCCAATGCAGCACACAATATTAAGCAATAATTATCGGGTCAGACCTCCAGTAGTCGGCATCGGTATGCCTGCCAAAGACGTATCTAAATATATCCAACCACTTTGCCCTACAAGTTAGCTTAGAAATCTTGATAAAGCAGGCTCTCTGGAAGTTTGTTATTTCCTTTCTGACATGCACAAAGCAGAATTTACTCAGAATAGCCTTTCCCCTAGTATTTTGATATATCTGCTTCTGAAACTAGGAAGTCGCTGTTATGTAAAAATATTCTTCCCCTTAAATATCCGTATGGCATTATTAAAAAAATCCAAACAAAAGCAATTAAGTAGCCTTGCTCTCCCCCCCACTTATTTAATCTCCCTATCCATTTGATGCTAATTGGGCACCTACTGTATACCTGATATTATACAGCATGACTGGAACACCAAGAAGAATACATTTTTGTCCTCCAAGAACTCTCGTCTGCTAGAGAGGACACACATGTTACAGTTGCGATGAATTGTAAGAAATGCTACAGCAGAGATAGGAAATACTCTCTGAAAGGCCCCCAATACCTTTTTTAATAATAACATTAATCAGAATAATGCAATCCACTCATTCATATAAACTGCCTCTAGCTCTGTGCTCATAGCGCAGTGGCAGTCTGCTTTGTAACTGTGCTGGTTCAAAGCCCTTTCTGTTGCATTACAAGGTCAAGTAGAGATTCCAAAGGGAAGCCTATGTTTTCAGTGCCCAGCCCCCAATTCTTCCTGTCTGTGAATGAGATTTTACACGCTGTGTGGTCTATTGCCTTGGAGAACTAAATTGTGATGGACGGACGAATCAGACAAGGAAAGTTCTGGTTTATTAGCAGCTTACATTATGAATTCTGACTGCCAGTCTCTATGCTGTTGGACACAGGGGTTTATGCAACTGTTTCTATGCATTTGCTGCAAATTTTAACATAATTCATCATTTTAGTGCCTGAGTTCTTATAAAGCCTGATTTAGAAATAACAGTCCCAAAGCAATGAAAGTCTTAGTCATTTGCCTTAGGTCAAAAGGTGATCTTTATGAAAGTGGAATTCAGAATCGTAATTCTTCTATTAGAAAATGAAATGAAACTGAAAATTTTAATACCTTCTCCTCAATAAATTTCCCCACATACAGGTTATTTTGTTTAAAAAATATTGAATGGCAGGGAAAACTTTAATTAAGACTGTAATCTTCTGCTTATTCCACTTGAACGATCCTTACAGTTGGCAAATTCCTCACATTATGATTTTTTTTTTCTCATTGACTCTATTTGTGTGGGTCTAACACACCTTTCCACAGTTAAAAAGATAGCAGAACTATAGAAGCTGACACGCAGACTTGCAATGATCCTTATCTCCCTTGTGGTAATATGATTCTGCTGTGTGACCAAGACTCTGGGAACCTTACCTCAAACCCACATATCAACAAGATACTGGATCTTGAATAACAAATTAGGAGAATGAGAGTGAAAAGCAGAGAAAGTGTCCTCTTCAATAATAGAAAAATCACTCCCACACAGAGGCTTGTCCTCCGTGAGCACAGTGGTCCCCTACGGGCTATGCCTCTTTAATTTTGAGAAAACTTTTAGTTAACTTTTCCTCCCTGAAGTCAAGGTCCCTCCAGAGAGAGAGCGTTTATGATGTTCTCATATTCTTCCGGCGACCCCTTCTGCCTTGTGGTCCGAGCCAAGTCACGGGGGTGATGCTGGTCGGCAATGGGTGTGCTGCCATCCCCAGAGTTCCCAGGCCCCCGCGTGTCTGTCACTCTCAACTCAGGGAGTAGGTGTTCTCTCCTTTTGACTCTTTTATCTGTTCTCTAACATCATTCCTTGTATCTGCCTTTTCTTCCCTATTCTGAGGGGTTATGATTTACGAGCGTGAGAACAGAGGAAAAAGCACCTTATCCCTGCAAAGTTTTGTGAGATGTTATTGAGACTTTTCTAGGCTGACCAGTTCCAAAGATCCAGGAATTCATGCATGGAGTGTATACCCAAGGCAAAGCAACCCTGAACCCAAGTAATGGGGTAGAAGATAGTCCTCTATGGACCTTACCTTAACCAGATGCAGATAATGTGGTCAGGTTTCTATAGGAACAGCCTGCTTCTTCAATTCAATAATGAAATGAATGAGCTCCTTGAAGGAAAAGAGACTATGGCACAGACAAAGCATCAAAACTTTTTTTTCCCAGAACTTCTTGGATTTTTCCAATTGACTGGATTCCAGCTTTCCAAGCACATGCCATGTTTTCTGTGGTAATCGAGCAATTTGTTATCAAACGGTGTTAATCCATCAGAATCCTGGGCATAATACCATTAATCTAAATAAATCAAATATAGATTTAGACACGAAACTATGTCATAAAAACCAAGATGGATATGGGAGATATTTTCTGTTTACGGATTGCGTATCTGTTTGTGGTGTTACATGGACTCAAGTTCTAATGAGACGTTATTTTTTCCATACTATGTTGTGTTGCCTGAATCATTGAAATAACTCATAGTGTAATTTAAAGGACAATCTCATTAAATAATTTTTTTGATGCAGGATTCTAGGAAAGTATACAGAAGCACCTAATACACAAGGTCAAGGCAGCTATAATACCTCATAGAAATGTTTCTTTGTAGTCCCGTGTATGGCCTTTGATTTATGCTATCTGGCACTATTTCCAAGTGTCTTCTTTTTTTCCGTCAAAATTGCTTTATCCCTACACAGAGCGGCTTCTACTTACTAGTCCTGGTAGTGGATGGAATTCTTCCCCTTAAAATAAGTGGTAATTTTTAAACCTTTTTAAGGGACGACTGGAAAAGTACCATCCTATTAGCAATAGTTAGGGAGGGTTGGAAAAAGTGTGGCTGAAAAAAACCAAATCAATATCCTCGAGCCTTTATTCTTGTGCTCTTTCCCTTCCCCTAATGACACGGATGTTACATGGCATCTGTTAGTTTTCACTGGGAATGTGAAGATGGAAGATACGATTTCAAAAAAATACGATTCCCCAAGGAAATACTGAAAAGCAGTGCAAACCCAGCCAAGGCAGAAGTCATTAAGTGAATCCCATAAGCTACGTATATAAGACATTGCAAGTAGAGAGTATATATGAACACAAAGAGGGACACTGTCTATAATGTCCGGAACATTTGCAAAATATACTTCACTAATTATGCCAAAGGGAAATTTAATGGACATTAGACTTTTCTTGTGAAAGTAAGTAAAAAAAAATCCATTTAAACATTTTATTCTGTATTTTTATTGGGGCAGGGAGAGGAGATTAAAAAAATGATGCAGAATTGGAAAAATGAAGTAATCATTTAAGCATCTTTGTCTTGCTTTTAGACTTGTCGTTCCTACTGAAGTGAAAGTAAACGTGAAACATGGCTTGGGTTAAGAGGTCACAGAAAAACAAATTTAAAGTCTTAAGGCCAAAGTATTCATGGCAAAATGCTTGTGGAGTTCTATAAGAATTCAAAATCCTATTGAAAGTCTTGAAGACCCCAAGAGGGCATAGAGGCAGACTGCTCAGGTCACAGAACTCAGAAGAAAAGGCTCTGACTGAAGTGTTCTAGGGGATTTGCCAGGTCCCAGGCCACCGCCTATCTGTACATAGGGGAAAGCATTTCTGTTGTTACCTTCAGGGTCAGTGGAATCTTCAGTCTGCTAGTGCTGGTGGGACCATCATGGGACCATCGTGGGAGTCAAATGGCTACAGCATAGTAAAGGGGAAACAAAGTTAGCCTGGGAGAGTAGAGGCTAGGGGCAGGCTCACACCTGACTTTGTGGGTCGTGGCTAAGAGTCTGAATTTTATTCTAATGGGAACACACCCTAGGTTCTGAGCTGGGATGGGTGTGTGGGGAGCAACATGGTCCAGTTTGCATTTTAAGAAAATGACCCTTGGTGCAGTGGGGAGCAGTAATTGGAACAGTCAGGTTTGGAAGCTAAATGCCCAGTTAGAAATCTGCTTCTTCCTATCACCTGTTCCAAGGACTGCAGCTGTGGTTTGCTGTATCCGAAAGAACAGAGATATAAGACTGAAAATACAGCCTTAGATTAGATGCAGGGGAAGAAGGAACAAGAGGACAGAAAGGAAAGCCTAGATTCTGACTTGAGTCCCTGTTTGGGTGGTAAGGCCATTTATTGAGATGAGAGCGATGTTCGGTGGGTTTATAAGCTTGAAAAGTAAAAATCAAGGAGTATATTTGGATGTACTAATCGGAAACACCTATGGATAACAAAAGAATAGGTAATACTTATCATGGGCTTCACCATGTGCTGCTCAGAATTTTAATCTGTTTTAATTAACATATTTATACTTAACAATAACTTTGCTACAATTACTGTCCCCATTTGACACATGAGAGAACTGAAGCTTAAAAATGTCAAATAAAGCATTCTTATGTGACATAACTAAGAAGCACTGAAGTTGGAATTCAAACCTATGTAGTCTGACTCCAAAATCCTTGTTTTTAAAAATTTCATTTATCCCACCTGTCCATTGACTACATTACTTAGTTAAGTAAGCGGCTGTGCATATGAACTTGAAATTCAGAAGAGAAGGCTCTACTGTAGATATAAACTTAGGGAGTCTTGATTACGAGGACGGTTTCAATGGAGCAAAGACAGCGGTAATGCATTTGAGAAAATAAGAAGACATGAATAAGAGGGCAGCATACATGGATGATCCAGCAAGTTTATCTCTGGAGGAAAAAAAAGAAACAAATTTCCCTGAAAGGACCTTGGAGTTAGGGAGGTTTTGTGTTTTACTTCCTTACTGGTGTCTATTTTAAAGATGGAGCATATTTTGTATATGAAGGAACCAAGGCTGTCTAGACGTTTATTCAATCATTTAGTAGAAGAGGCTTGTGATGCAGAAGAGAAGGAATAACTGAAGGAGCAAGCCCCTCCGAACAGCACGCTGATGGAGCTAGGACTGAGGGTTTACTGGTAAAACTCAGGGCTAATCTCTTTTCCTTTTTTTTAATGATGAATGAGGCAAATTCATTAATTGAGAGAGCTGAGTAAAGACGAGATGGGATGAGATGAGATACTATACTACAGCTCTGTTTTGGTCCCAGGTACTCTCTTTAGGGATGAGACTTAATTCTCTGAAATGTCATAGTAGTGATATAATAGAATTCGGCACAGTGAACACAAACACACAAGAGCACAGGCATGCACACGCGCACACACACAGCACCCAGCGTTACAGAATCTAAGGATGGCGAGAAGCATGGTATTGCCAACTGCATAGAGAACAGCTGAAAAGTTCAGAAAAGAATTTTTTTTTAAGACCATCAAGTTATACTTTAAAAAAGATTGTTAATAACCTTTTAAACAATGTAACCCTGAAACATCAGGTTTTTCCTGAAGTTCTGAGTACAATATCGCTGGCTGAAAAATGAAAAGAACTCTTGATCACCACAAAGTCCTTTTTTTTTTTTTTTTTTACTTTAGTTTTCTTAAACATTTATGTCCAGTGGAATTAGAACGAATTCCAGCAGAAAGGTTACATTCACTCCCCGGGGTTTCCTGGAGAAGGCTTGTCTCAGCTCACCAGTATCTTTCAAAAACAATTGTGTCCCATACTCTCTTTTTCCCTCCACATGCTCTTATTCTCTAAATATATTTATTTAGCTATCCTGAAATATTATTTGCCAAGTTCTACCAGGACCATCCATCCTCCAGCACTACATTAAAAATTATAAAAAGTAGATATTAGTTCTCATAATCTTACCACTGCCTATTCCAATTAAATTATCCTTCACAGGTCACAAGGGCCTTTTGTCCTTTCATATAAGCACACCTATGTGTTGTCGCTTTGGAAAGTGCCAAAGTTCAATTTAGTAATTGCCTGGTATCACTGTGTCTGTGAGTATGTGTGTGTGTGTGTGTGCTGCATGCTAAAAGATAGTTTTGGTCTAATTGATACTTCAAAGAACAGTGTCATGATAATCAAGCTTGAAAAATATACATAGTGTTTATTATCTGGTTTTTAGAAGAGAGCAAAGGGGAAATCAATTCTAACACTGGAAGAATCAACAGCTTAGAATGATGCACATTTAAAATGTCTCTTCATTAACGTATTCCTTTATTTGTTCAAGAATACCTTTTGGATACTCAGCAACATTTATATTTTGTTGAATAACTATTATTTTAATGAATGGATAAGAGATGTTTAATAACTCACTCCTTCGAGAACAGCTGAACACTTTTATGAGGCATTCATTTCCTGGGCTGGATTTGTGTACACTTTACATCCCCAGCATAAATGGGACACCAGCTTTGCCTTCAGAAATTAACTGAAATGACAGGAGTTGATCAAAAGTCACTTGAGTAAAAGTCAAAATGAAAAACACTTCTCCGGCCATCCTTTTTCAGTTTGTGTTCCTAGGTAGCTAATGCACTGTACTCTAAGTGAAATGATCCATCCTGATTCCACTTTCCAGGATTTAAAAACTTCACCGAGGAGACAGTTTCTTCCCACCTACACCATCCAATTCTGACATAGTTCCTAAGAGCTATCCTGTAACATGCAGAAGAAGTTTCACTGGTTCCCATTTTTTGTTTTAGAGGAATGATTAATGAGTGCACCCTCTCAAACTTATTTTGCCCCAAGGGATAAAAGATAGAAACTGGATTTTTCCTTGACCTTGTGATCAAGACTACACTATGGCTCCAAGAGTTGGTTCCTGTCTTATTTTTAACCACCTGATTCCTTTTCTCCTTGTCTTTTCATATTGTCTACAATGATCTAACTCTGGTTAAATCAAACTACTTGTAATTTCCATTCCCATCTTTAAATTGCTGGCCCCCTTTCAAGGAAATCACTCAGCTTTCGGATTGGTGCCACTGCTGATGGATGACAGGGAACCCTTAGTGGTGCTGGGCAAAGGTTTTATTTGACATCCGGGCTCAGCATCCTCTGCCACTTTCCTCATTGTAGACTGCAACCCTGACCTCTCCTCCTTGAGGCAGCTTGACTATCACTCTTACTCTCAGTCTCCCCTTGTATTAGGACCTTTACAATCCATCCCCACTATTAATGATGAACAATTTTATAGAAAAAAAATTAGAGCTATAATAAAGGAAGCTATCTTAACCACTCCATCCCCCCTCCCCTCGACCCCAGAGTTTGGTATTTCCATTTATTCCTAACTCTTTATCTTAGTGAAAGTTGTGTTCTTATTCTTCTACAAATTATTCCACCTACTTGAGTCTTTCTTTTCTTCTGTCTCCTCTGTGTATTTAGTCCACCAATTACTCTGACTTGCCCCCATGCCAAACATGTATAGATACTTCTCACCTTTAAATCAAACTCTCTTAAACCTGCCTCCTGTTTAGCTGTGTCTCTGGCTAATACCTACATCCTCTTTCACGTGTTGAACTTGTGACTTCTCTCCTGAGAAGTGTCACCTGATTGAGAGAGTCCGAATGGCAAGCAAGATCATTCACAGTCTGACCCTGAATAGTATCTGATCCCACCTCTTGTCCATTTTTTCAAAGTACCAGGCTCCTAATTTTATTGCAACTCTTGTGTTTCTAACATAAGTTATAAGTACTCAGGCTTGCTTTCTTTTTTGCTCTTGATGTTCTCTCTGCGTACAATGGCTGTCCCATCCTTCTCTATTCAGAATGTTTTTAACTCAAACTCAAAATCTATTCAAGTTTGCCATCTTCCTTAGACCTAAGACCCAAGCTCATATTCACCATGTCCCCTCGGACCCTTTCATCTTACTCCATTACATCGCTAAGCACACCGTGCTCTGTTGGGCTTTCCTGTCTGTCTCCCAGACTAGACTGTATGTCCTTTGAGGCTAGGGTCTCCAACCCGTACATGTCTATGTCTGAAATGTGATTCCTAGAAATTCTTGTCAAATGCAAAATGAAGGAAGGAATGAATCAATGTCTAGACAACCTTGGTTCCTTCTGTACAGGGATTTTTTTTCTTCTCTCTTTACAAGTTTCCAGTTACTAAAGGTTGATTCTTACATCTCTACCTAGAGATTAAGTTTGTGCTTTCAGTGGTTAGACCTCAGTAGGATTAACCACCTGTCTCTCTAGATCTCTGCTTTTTGACTTCCCTTAGACCCTTCCCAACTCCAGAGAAGCTAATTTAACGCACAACCTGTTTAATGGGTGCCGTACTCTTCCGATTTTCACTCCCCAGGATACATTTCCTTCCACTTCCTGTCACTCACTCAGCCCAATTAACTGCCCCTTGTCCATTTTTCAGACCTGAGACCACCCTTTCTCACTACCTAAGCGACCTGTGGTACTGGGCACCACATTTACTGATATGTTTATACTATTGCTTTACAGTCCTTTTAAATGGAAAATAGTTTAAATAAATAATACTATTTGGCACAAGACTCCCTAACTGCTTCCTCATTGATTCTGTGGAAAGACAAGAAATGCTCCAATTTCTTCACTGCGTCCCCCTCCCCAAAATGTATAGATTTTTTTCTTTGACTCCAAATACTTGCTTAAGCAGTTCTTGTGCTTTCTGTAATATTTTGTGGAATGATGGCCTGGAGCACAAGATGGATGGCTTTTCCAAGCTATTCCCCTGGAAAAATGCCAAAAAGGGAGAGGCCAATAGTCCATTAAAATGATATAGTGCTGTGCTATTTAGGCAATAGGATGACACTGACAATGCTGTACAGGGTGTGAGGGCAGGTGAACAAACTAGATCAAAAGTCAAAATTACATTGAGGGATAGAATTTTTAAACGCATATTCATATTATTATTTTCGCTTCTGAAATATGTGCGGTTAATCATGTGAATTATCGTAACTATAAGGGGAATAATCGTAAAGAGAGTAAGATGTTTCTTACGTGGGTCTCCTTCAATCCCTTTTAGGAAGTTAAGAAAAAACATTTCATCGTTACCGTGCAGTAGAGGACATCTGCACTGGTAAATCGTAAATAATCAGGATTAAAAACCTGACGTACAAAATAGCCTGGCTCAACTCTTCAGTTAACGACTATAGATGTCATATGTGGCCGAGTATTGGGAGTATGAACACAAGGCTTGAGATCCACTCAAATGAGATGCAAGCTCTGGCCCTTATTTCTGATGGTAACAGAATTTGTGAAGGGATTTGTTGTTCTGTGTGGATTCAGTACTTCTTAAAAGAATAAACAACTTCAGCAAATATTCTGGGAATGCTAAATTTCAGCCAACTTTGTATACATCTATATAGATGTATAGATATGGATATTTTTAAATATAAAAATATTTCAACATCATTCCTATGCTTTGTATTTGATCTGATGATAAGTAGAGACAGCTTTTTCTGTTTTCTTTTCTTCTTACCTCCCTGTCCGTCCTTCCTCCCTTCCTTCCTTTCTCTTTTTTTCTTCCTTCCTTCCTTTCTCTCTCTTTCCTTTTTCCTTCTCTCTCTCTCTCTTTTTTTTTTCCCAATATTCATGCAATGAACGTGTCTTATATCAGGTATGGATTTCCCCAAAGACAACCGAATTCCAACACTTCTCATTGTGTGGAAATAAATTTTATCCCATCGTAGAAACAATTGAAAAATAATTGTGAAGAACAGTCTTTATAGAAATTATTATTTTTTTCCTTATCTGCTGTCACCGCCCTGCTGAATTCGGGCATTACTCTGTTTGACTCTGTTAGAACTTAGACGTAGTTTGATTATTTTATCTACTCATTCAGGGTCTAACTCTCTGTAGAAATTAGGATATTTCAACCATTAGGTCCGTACAGATCTTACCCCCTGAAATATCAACCGCTAAATTAGCACTGTTTTTTGATAAGTTTATTTAGGATATCTATCCATTTCTACAAATGCCGAGAAACAAAATGCAAATTTAAATCTTAATATCTACTTTCAAAAAACTTATTTAGGCAGATTAGTATTAACTTTCTATTCAAAAAGCCTGTTTGCAAAATTCCTTTGTGTTTTCTCAGAGTGCCGCACGTGTTGCAGCATAGTGAATTTCTGAGGTTCCCCCTTAAAAGACCAATGTGGGGAAGAATGAAGCATTGAAAAGCTGGTTTTCCAATTAGAAAAAAAAAATACTGGCTTGTAAATTAGGAAAAATAAAGGTTTTTTTCTGAGTCTGAACTCTGTTCTGAATTTCTACCACAGACGTTGTTAGGTGCAATGACTCGAGGTAAATATTTGTCTCTTTCATAAGCTTTTTTGGCAAATGCCCAGCATCTGATCCCAAATTAATACAGAGAAGGAAGGGTGTGTGTGGAGAGGGTTGGGGGGGCACATTTGTTTCATGTAGCCCCAATTAGAACCTTAGGTAAAGACCATAAAATTTTGAAATGATTCTGTTTGACAAACTTCCAACATGCTATATGTGTTGAGGAAAAGTAGAGTTTGATTTGATATAATTAAAAAAATAGGGACGGTAGTGTCAAATTTAAGTCTTCCCAACCATTAACTTTGTTTAAATACTGCAAAAAAATTTTGTTTGATGTCAATAAATAAGAAGAACAGAACTTTAATGTTGTGGGTGGATATCTCTGTCCAGCTTTCTTTGTTAAAGTTCCAAGTGCTACTACAATGAAAATACTCGTTTGCCAAAGGCGACTGTTCCGGTAAATACACAAAGACATCAGTGAGGAAGAAGCAAGAAGGCACGGAATTGACTTTGTGGGTGAAAAGGGACAAAACCTCATTTTTTTTGTGGCATAAGTGTTCCAAGGACAAATTTTAAATTTGCGGGAGGATCTGGGAATTTTTGCTCCCATGATTTGTCTCCTTAAACTATTTCACAGCAACCTATTTGAAAACCTAGAATTGCAAAAGGATTTCTTCTAAGTTTACTTTGTTTTGAACTCCGTTGTCACACATTTACTGGACTTATGTTAAGATAGATCACACATGATATGCTTCATTAATATTCTTCATTAATAATTAAATTTTAATGAAGTTGAATGTGCAAATAAGTAAGAATTACAAAATCAATTTGCCTTTAACATTTAAAAACCAACTAAGGGTTGCAAAACTTATTACATAGACGATTCCTTAATTTAGGTGATGTATTCTCATTTGAAATATGTTGTGGGATTCATCACCTCATATGATCCATGACGACACTGGTGATGAATATAAGCAGTTATGAGTTGTGCAATCATGTGTGTGTGTGTGTTTGTGTGTGTGTGTGTGTGTGTGTTGGGAAGGGTGGTTGCAAACGAGCTGAGTTCTAAATAAATAATGTGTGATTTATGTAATGCAACCTACCAAAGCTAAGTGGCATTTTTGGTTCATATCCCCAAATCATGATGTTTGGTAAGTTTGGTTTACCATAATTTAAAAAAAAAATAAATGAAGAAGCATGGTTTTACTGTTATTTCACATCACCATTCAATGGACGATTTGACCTGATTAGTCTGTTATCTTCACAAAATACTTAATTGGCTTCCTGGATAATAACCTGTGATACTTCTGGAGACACAAAATGTTCTAAGGCGCACAATTAGAAATAATTTGAAATACAGTGGAAAGCAAACCAAAAGAAAAATATGTGTTTGTAAGAGAGGATTTTAATTCAAATCTGCAGATACAGAGTTTCAGACAACTGTGACACGTACCAGTGGAGTTGTCAGGACGAGGGGCTGGACATATGGACGTGAGGCTCTGGGGAATGTTGGGAGTAGTCGGCGTGTGGGCCTGGGGAAATGCCTGAGATCAGCCATGGAGAGTGTCGATTGAAAAGAGAGATGAACAGTGCCCTAGGAAACTCCAATTTTTAAAGAGAGAATAAGGGTATTATCTAACCAAGGAGCCAGAGAATGGTCCAAAAGGAAAGAGGAAAGCAAGAGAGATGATGTCATAGAAGTGAGGCAAGTTAAGTATTTCAAGAACAAAAGTGGCCAGTTCTATTACATGCTTTCATAAGATGCTTTAGTCCACATTCATAGCACTTATTATACCTGGAATTAATGCTTCTCAAGCTGGACAATAAACTTTATGAAGTGGACCATATATGTCTGGTCCAGGGCTATATTTTCCGTGCTGTGAATGGTGTCTGGTATGTTGAAGAGCTTAATAAATGTTTCTGAATGAGTAAGTAAATTAGTGAATTTATAAATAAATGTATGAATGAGGGACGGATGAATGAATACTAGAATGGAGGACAGTATTGAGGACAGGATTGTGTCCATAGCGTATGAAACATGAATTCCTGGGTGAGTGAGGAAGAGAAGTTTTACTGACATGTGGGGCATAAACTGATGGTCTGCAGAATTGCGGTATCCCATGTGCAAACAGCAGATCAGTATGTTTTCATCATTAATGTGTTTGAAATATTACTTTTAGAAAATTGAGAATTTTTTCACCTCATCTAATGGTGGCCCATATGGCTGTTTTATAGTATGACAAAATGGTTAAATTATACCTGAAATACTGAGCATACCAAAGTGTGAGGCTTATGTGCTGTTGGGGAACTATGCTATTAGCTGATGAGAAGAACCCAAGTAGATTTATGTTGGACAGCCTGTGAAATATGCTGACACCTTCTGACTTGCTAATATATCCGTGAGGTATTGCCAATAAACTATGTTACAGATACGAAGAAAGGGGTATATAAAGACTGGATGACACTCAAAGGGCACTCAACTATTGTGGCAGAATGGAAAATTGTCACAATCACTTCTGGCTCCCAAATCCATATTATACCATCCCTTAATAGATTGAAATGAAAAAAGAATTTGTTTTTCCAACATCTGCCTATGACCATATACTAGACCATGAATACTCAATTTAAAGTTTTTAAAAGAATATGGAAATTTTAAAAAGAATATGAAAAATTTAAAATTTTAATGGAATGTGAAAATGAATATATGTATGTATATGTGTGACTGAAACATTATCCTGTACTCCAGAAATTAACACAACATTGTAAACTGACTATACTTCAATAAAAAAACTAAAAATAAAATAAAGAAATAAAATATCTCATTTTTATAGGGGATAAAATAACTAATAGTTGATTAGAATAAAATGAAAGAAACATATATACATTTATACTTACTTGACTTAATGGTAATTATTATCTACCCATAGGTACACAGAATTTGCTATTAAACATATATATTTGATACTGCATCTGTCTCTTTCTGCTATTTTTTGATTTTTGATTTACAAATTCTGTCTTTAATAACATACTGAAATCATTGAACAATATTATAATCCTATGTATGTATAGAGTGAAATTTTCTAACAGGATGATTGCAATAAACAACTATTTCAACAGTTCACTTTAGAAAGTTGTAGTGTTGACATTTGGCAATGATATTTACATATTGTGGGTATCTGAATAGCACGGACAATGCCTCATTCAAAATGATATGTAAGGTATCTACATATGTATTTACTGAATTTAAGATAAACCGATGGTTCAAATCAGTTTGTTATGGAATTGAAGGTTACTCCTACCTCCCTTTCATTCTTCCTTCTTGCACATTCAGAAAATTAGTAACTTTTCTTTTCCTCACATTACTCTTTTAGAGAATAGAAATGATTACTCCTTCCACCAATCTGTTAAAAATTATTTCAAAAAAATTTTTAAGAACAATTTTGTGAATAAATGCTATATATGGGATCTATAATGAAAAAAATACAAATTCAAATTATTTAAAAGTACTTGAAAATCGTAACTTTTTTGATGCTCTCTAGTATGTTATAATAAAATGCTTAGTTCATTGATTTTTAATGACTGTTAATAGGGTTGGATCTACCATCTTGCCGTTTGTCCTTCACTTGTCCCATCTGTTCTTCTTTCCTTCTTTTGGATTAAGTAAGTGAATTTACCTGACACAGAATTTTAGCTTTACTTTTCGTCCCTCTTAAAGTAAATTAATGATATGATTTCATCTCTTCTTGCATTGTTTTCATCGAGAAATCTGTTCTAATCTGTATCTGTGTCCCTCTATACTGAATGTGCCTTGTCTGCTGACTGCTTTTAACATTTTTCCTCTTTATCATTAGTTTCAAGCGATTTAATCATGATGTGCCTCGGTGTAGTTTTATTCATGTTTCCTGCATTTGGGGTTCACTGAGTTTCTTGGATTTGTGAGTTTATACTTTTCATTAAATTTGGAAAATTTTGGTCATTGTTTCCTCAGATATATATTTTTTCTGTTCCCATTCCCTTTGCTCTCTTTCAAAGACTCCAAATACACATGTATTAAGTCACTGAGAGTTGTCATACCTCTTACTGATGATGTGTTAATTTTTTTAATCCCCCTTTTCTCTGTGTTTTACTTCGGATTCACAAACATTTCCTTTGGCAGTGTCTAATCTGCTGTTAATTCCATCTGTAATGGTTTTCTATTACTGCTATCACACAGTATCACTATCTTAGACCCCTAGATATTTATAATCTTACATTTCTGTACTTCTGAAGTCCAACACAGGTCTCACTATGCTAAAATTAAGGGTTGGCCAGGCCACATTCCTGTCTGAAGGCTCTAGGAGATAAGTGATTTCCTTGCCTTTTCCAGCTTCTAAAGACCACATACATTCCCTGGCTTTTGGCCCCCTTCCTCCTAGAAAGCCAGCAACACAGCAACCCTCTGACCTGCTTCCAATGCCACATTTTCTTCTTCTGCCTCCCTCTTCCACTTTTAAGGACCAGTGTGATTACACTGGATCCACCCGGATAATCCAGGATAATCTCCCCATATCAAGGCCCTTATCGTTATCAGATCTACAAAATCCTCTTTGTCATGAGGCAGCACGCTCACGGGTTCTGGGCTTTGGGAGGCGGACAACTTTAAGAAGCCATTATTCCACATGCCACACCATCTGATATATTGCATATAAGTTTCATCTCTAAAAGTTGGATTTGGATCTTTTCAGTATCTTCTTTGCCTCCACTTAAACATCCTCAGTTTATCCTCTGCCTTCTTAAGCATATGTAATATAGTTATAATCACTATTTTAATGTCTTCGCTTACTACCATCTGTGTAATTCCTAGTTCTGTTTCTATTGACTGTTCCCCCTACCTTCTCATTTTGGCCCATATTTTCCTGATTTCTTGAATACCTAGTAATTTTGACCGGGTACCAGACATTGTGAATTTTATCTTGTTTGAAGCTAGGTATTTTTGCATTTTTGTAAAATTGTTGAGCTTTGCTCTGGGAAACAAATAAGTCACTTGGAAACAGTTTGAATCTTTGGAGGGCTGCCTTGAGCCATTTTTAGGTCTATCAGAGAAGCCTCATTCTAAAGCCGAAGTTTTCTCCACCCTATGAGGACTCTAAGCAAAGTCCTTTGAATTACAAAGTGTTTTCACTCTGGATGACTGTAAGAAAAAGCTATTCAGGCTTTTTGGTGTTTCTCTGCCCAGCTTTGCATAGACACCTTCCATGCTTGCCATGATCAGTGCTCGGCTGAGCCTTAATGGAGACCTGCTGTGGACCCCTCTTCCCACCACTCTTCCAGGAAGGCCGTCAGGCTCACCTGGATTCTTCCCCGCTGCGCTGTGGCCTGGAAAGTCTCACCGGTCACCTGGAGTAACCTTAGGGCTCACTTTGGTCCCTTCTCTTAAGTATTAACTGCCCTGTGCTACCAGATAGCCATTATCTGGAAAAACATTTTTCATCTATTTGGTCCATTTTTTATTTTCAGTTCTTTCAGGCTGATGGGCAAATTCAATCTCTATTAGTCCATCTTGGCTGGAAGTAGAAGTCCTTCTGTCTTTTCACTACAATGTAAGATAGATCACTTTAAAGACGTTTGGAACACCACATTAAGACCCCTCTGAGGAAAGAACATACATATATATGTTCTGCCCCGTTCCGCCCTCCCTCCCCACATGTTTCTGCCACATCCACCTTAAAATAGATTTATATATACTAATTAGAGTCTTAGGAGGATTTTGTTCCATACATAGTATAAATTTAATAACTTTCCATATTAGTACATTTTTTTTAGATTATAAATTCAGACTTAAAAGTCATGCCAATCAGGAAGCTTGTATCGTGGAGAGTAATGAGTGAAATGGAGGTATTTGTACTAGAAATATTTGGATACTGTTACTTTAAAGGGGCGCAGGGCAGTTGTCAAGGCTGGCGCTGGGGAAACAGGAGGGAGGGGCCGCGGGGAGGCCGGTGCCAGAGAGCTGGGAGTTGGGGCAGCTGCACTTTTTGTTTAAGCTGGCACGGCCTTGCCAGCTCACGGGAGCCTCCCACAAATCATGCAAATTTCAGGGCCTTTATGACGCCACCTTTGAATCGTGCAGGCAATGTGAGAGAGAGAAACACTCATGCACATATGTGCACACACACACACACACACACACACACACACACACACCATTGCAAGATTTGCCAAGGATTTTGTGGCTACTCAGTCATGTGCAAAAAAGTGTATGTCTGTTCCCACACCTCTGAGACTGATGACCCGAGGAAAGGGGACAGTTTACATTTCTCCTGCCAAAGAAAAGCAGAATTGGGGAAATGTGTAACCTTGAATGGCCAGCTGCTCTGCCCACTGGGGGATCCTGGGACCCCTCCCCTGTGGGACGTCTTTCCCTGGCCATGGCAACGCTCACTCATTTTCCCCTTCTGAATGCCTTCTGCACTTATTGTCGTCTGTCCCAGACAATTTAGGACACACACAACTCTCATTTTTCGTTTTTGTTTTTCAGTTGGCATTTCCTTTTGAGAAAGGCATTTCCTTCAGTCGAATTGAGTGCTTCATGAAGACAGGACTTCGGTGTGATACATTCACGATGCGGCTGCGCTCTGACCCCCACCCTGATATTTGCTCTCCCTCTATAAAGCCAGAGTGTCGGTTGTGGTCCAACAGGCTTGCCCCATTTTTCCAGAGGTTATCTGTGTATTTAGTAGTGACTCTTGCCTGAAATCACCATCATCATAACAGTGAGGTTGCTGGGGTCAAGGAGAAGGAAGGGACCAGAGGCCACAAATAAGCAGTCTCTGGCAGCCTTTCACTGATGCCAGGCCATAAATCAGACTGCAGTGATGGGAAAACTCAGCCCCGTTCTGCCCTCCCTCCCCACTTCTTTCTGCCACATCCACCTTAAAACAGATGAAGTGTTTTACAGCCGTAGGTAGCAGAGAGTCACTGTTAGGTGAGCTTCTGGACCACTTTCCTGTGGTGTCTGCGCTTCTAACAAAAGTTCAGTAGGAATCCAACTTAGAAAGGGTCAGTATAAGACCATGTGACTTCATAGTTAATTCTGACTCTACACAGTCAATGAATGTCCTAAAATAAGTGGAAGGGACTTTGTTTGATTGAGGACAATCCTAGTGGCCCATGTAAAAGGAAACATTCGGAAGTTTATTCTCGTCTCTCAAACTTGGAAAGGGGAGAAAACCACATAAGGCACCAAAAAATAAAAATGAAATAAAATAAAGCGGAGTTGTTGTTCAATGGGTATAAAGTTTCAGTTACCCAAGATGAGGAAGTCCTAGAGGTCTGCTGCCCAGCACAGCGCCTGCAGTTAACAGTGCCGTGCTGCGCACTTCACCTTTATTAAGAAAGTGGATCTCTAAGTGTTCTTACTGCACACACACACACCACCAAGAAGCAGGAGGAAGCTTTTGAAGGTGATGGACATTCCTATTGCCTTGAGTGTGGTTATAGTTCCACAGATGTTTACGTAGGTCCAACCTCATCAAATTATATACATTAAATATGTGCAGCTTTACATTTTAATTTTAACTCAGTAAAGGTGTTAGATTTATATACATATGCATAAGATTTATAACATTTGATGATTTCCATTTCAGAGAGGATGAAATGCCTTTCCAAAATATAATTGCCATGATAATAATGAAAAAATGATCATTCTAAATGCAACAATCCCTCTGGGCTTCAGAGTGGTTTTGTTTTGTTTTTTCTTTTATATGTCCTCCTCTTGGGTGTGTACGTAAGAAGAGGTTGAGGGCAGAGGGAAATCCAAGAATGCAGAAAAATAGAAGGATGATGGCAGATTTTGTTGTTGTTATGTTTTTGTCATTTTAAAGTCCATTGTAATGAGGGAAGGAGTTACCCATCTCTCTGTGAGTCTGTTAGAGCAACTTATGTGCTACAGGGACTCAAGAGATTAAATAAATCTTTAAATTTACCCCAGTCCTGGTTGGGGCTGAACAGTAAGGAATCAAGATCTGACTACCATCGTGTAGCTGTTGATATTCATTCCTGGTCTTATGAATTACAAACGGATTTTTAACAATATTTCATTCATTTTGAAACTAATTGTTGTACAAAGGAACTGAGCAGGGATGATCTTTGCTCATTCTTGATCAGTCATAATAATGACCTTGCAAGCATTATTGGTGCTTTTAGAAAATAATGCTTCCAACATGGCCTTTTGTTTTGGATCATACCCAAAGCTCCTAATATTTGCTCACTGCCTTTCAATAATATGAAAATATGTCTTTTCTGTAGAAAACACACTGATTAAAAACAAGGGAAGACATTATCATATCTAAATATATTTGTTCTTCTAAATTCAAGGAAATTTTAATGAATATTTAGCACTATCCATCTGGGAATAAACTATCAGATTTCAATTATCTTTTTTTTTTAACATTTTTTATTGAGTTATAATCATTTTACAGTGTTGTGTCAAATTCCAGTGTAGAGCACAATTTTTCAGTTATACATCAATATATATATATATATATATATATTCATTGTCACATTTTTTTCTCTGTGAGCTACCGTAAGATCTTGTATATATTTCCCTGTGTTATACAGTATAATTTTGTTTATCTATTCTACATTTTGAAATCCCAGTCTGTGCCTTCCCACCCCCCATCCCCTTGGTAACCACAAGTTTGTATTCTATGTCTTTAAGTCTGTTTCTGTTTTGTATTTATGTTTTGTTTCTTTTTTTTTTTTTTAGATTCTCATATGGTATTTTTCTTTCCCTTTCTGGCTTATTTCACTTAGAATAACATTCTCCAGGAATATTCATATTGCTGCAAATGGCATTATATTGTCAGTTTTTATGGCTGAATAGTATTCCATTGTTTAAATATACCACATCTTCTTTATCCAGTCATCTGTTGATGGACATTCAGGACATATTTCACAGAACTAGAACAAATCATAATAAAATTCATATGGAAACACAAAAGACCCAGAATTGTCAAAGCATTACTGAAGAAAAAGATAGAGGCTGGAAAATAACTCTCCCAGACTTCAGACAATACTACAGAACTACAGTATTCAAGACAGTGTGGTACTGGTACAAAAACAGACATATAGACCAATGGAACAGAATAGAGAGCCCAGAAATGAACCCACAAACTTTTGGTCAACTAATCTTCGACAAAGGAGGCAAGAATATACAATGGAATAAAGACAGTCTCTTCAGCAAATGGTGTTGGGAAAACTGGACAGCAGCATGTAAAGCAATGAAGCTTGAACACTCCCTTACATCATACACAAAAATAAACTCAAAATGGATCAAAGACTTAAACATAAGACAAGATACAATAAACCTCCTAGAAGAAAATATAGGCAAAACGTTATCTGACATACATCTGAAAAATGTTCTCCTAGGGCAGTCTGCCCAAGCAATAGAAATAAAAGCAAGAATAAAGAAATGGGACCTAATGAAACTTACAAGCTTCTGCACAGCAAAGGAAACCATAAGCAAAACAAAACAACAACTTATGGAATGGGAGAAAATTTTTGCAAATGAAATCATTGCTTACTTTAATACTGTTACTACAGACAGTGCCATTTACATCACTATTTTGACCTCTAATTTTACAGTTTGAGACTCTGATCCTTTTATTTGCATTTGACAGCACAACATATCATAATGATAATAAAGAAAAAATATTTAAGAAGTATAAGCAATAACTCAAAAGAGATGCCAAAAACGTTAACTGAACTAAAACGTATCTTGTTTATAGCCTGTTAGCCAGGGTTAACTAATCAAATCAGTCTTCTTAGCTTGTGAGTAACTTTTAAATATATGAACTATTGAGTGTTTTTTTTTCTTTTATGACAGCAGATCAAGCACACTTCTGTATCTTGACTCACTCCTGAGATCCCATTATAATGATAGTAAAGAAATAGAGTAGGTGCAAAAAATTACTTAAAAAAATCTTTTGTAGCATTCTCAGAGCAGTATGAGAAGATACACACATGCATGGATGTGCGCGCACACACACGCAATACACAAAGTGGAAGAGCAAATGAAAGAAAATGGGAGCTGTGAAAAAGGAACTCATAGAAATTTAAAGTAGATTGCCAAATAAAAGCTTCAAACACAGATTTGGAAGATAAATGCAAGATATGTGAAGTATTAGAATATGAAGGAGAGTCTGAAAATACAAAATGAGAGGTAGAAAACGTAGGCGATCCATCTGGAAGGCTCAACATTACGCTACTAGGATTTCTAGGAAGAAAGAAGGGAAAATGGATAGGGAGAAAAATATCAATGAAATAATAAATATTACTCAGAGCAGAAAAGAAACTTGAGCATATGAATTGCAAGGAGTGAATAACAAGTTGGATGAATTGCATACAGCTGAATCATATCACTGTGAGCCAACTGATAGACCACAGAGAAGGTCAATAGCATATAGTAACACACCATAATATACTGCACAGTGAGATGAGAAATAATTGTGTTAAAAAAAGAAGTCTATGTCACATATAGCACAGAAAACCATGTCAGTTATATATATTAGATACCTCAAATAGTAATTTATATAAGTATCTGTGATTATTGCCCTTTCATTGCAAATATGCACCTTTACCTAAAACAGTGATTAATGGTTTTCATAGAACTTTAAATAGTGATGAATGGTTTACATAAAACTTTAAATAGAGATGTAAGCACAACAAATCAATTTTTCTTGTTATTTCATATTTTTCACACTAAAGTTTTCATGCAAACACATTTTATGAAAAGTAGGGGAAAACTTCTCTGAGTACATATGCATAATATTTTACAGGTGGAAAAGCAGAATTTAAGTAACTGCTTTCACCGTGCATTCTGAAACTCAATTTCTTTATTTGCAAAATGGACGGAATAAGGATGCCTATCTCACTCATATGGTGACTTTTATAAATAATTACACTAATACATACAAAGTGTTTGGGACAATGCTCGGCACAGAGTAATTGCTCGGTGAGAGTTAGGGCCTACTCGTGGGATATTGAAAAGTAGACCAATATAATTCAATTTTACAGGACTTGGTGATGAAAAATAGAACTTAAAAGCACATACACTAATAAAAATAGAATGCATGAAAACTGATTGGTTATGAAGAACAAGACTGGGGATTTACAGGACACAATTGTTTTACCTTTCCATGTAAGTCCTTTTGTACTATTTAATTTTTAAACGTATTCATGTATAGGAAAAATGACTTCCTTGAAAACTTGCTTCCATTGTATGTGTTTATTCTGGGTCTCTGAGGCCTGTACATAATAGGCATTGAGTCAATACTCATGGGACTCATCTGTGGAATCTTAATATCTATCTCACTCTCACCGCTGACTTTGAAAATAAGTTTGTACTACATTTTGAGAGCCTAGATTAGCAAACCTTTCATACGCCAACAATAACTCAATTATTTCCCTCTTTACTTCAGCAATCAGAACGTCGTATGGAGACAGTAAAAATATTATCAGTTCATTTCAGCCAACATGCTGTGTTTTGTTTTGTTTTGTTTCAGAATTGAAATCATCCACCATTTTCCTATATCTCTTAGGGATCTTTCTGAGAAAGGAGTACATTACATGATTGAAAATTTGGTCATCGTCTTTGGGTTCTGCCAGATGCTGCCACTAGCTTCCTGGTTTATCACTATGTCGCTCGCTAGTTTTTGCACATGGATTTGGGAATAAATCGCTCTACGATTACTTACCTAAAGGAATGTAGCGAAAGTGTCCAACAGACCTTTGAGGGGAAGAACCGAGCTGTGTGTCTTTATCATTTATGGAATAGATGATTTTAATAGAATGTGGGCATAGAAAGGAGTAAAGAAAAAAAAAATTACTCTAAAGAGTTGCAATGGGCCTTAAACGAAATAAGCACGTGCAAGTGAATTAGAAACTACATCAAGCACTACACGGAAGGCACCACTTAGCCCAGACTTAAAAGGAACATCGCTAATTATTATTCTGCTTAGAGAAGTCATAGCAGTGAAATCTGAAAAAAGTCATAATAATAATTATCATGCAACACCAAGTCCTGAGCACTCCATCTGTCATCTAATGTGTAACGATGAGTAATAGAGACTATTAGTGAGACAGAAAATTTTAACTTTCATAAACTTGATTTAGTAATCCATGTCATGTTTTATCTACCTGAAATTATTCTTTTGGAGAAAACTGGAGGTGATATTCAATGAGTTTAGGGAAAAATATTAAGCATGAAGCAAACCTACATTGACCTAGGAATAATGATCCTTGCATTATAAGGAAACCTTAGAAAAATTAGCTTCCAAAAGAATATGGTGTCCTTGTTATGATGCACATTTATGTGCACAGAACACTTTAATGAGATGCCTCTTTAAAAATTATGATTTTGGGGCTACTGTTTTATAGATAAAATGAACTGATCATGGCAGCATTCTTCATCAGAATTTATTCTAAGGGCCTTGTCTTGGGGAATAACTTTGTAAGATACAATGAGGAAGAACTCATTTTTCTTGCAGAAAAAAATCAAATCAAATCACAGCCTGCTACCTATGCTTCCACCAAAAAGGAAAACGCATTACTGTGTTTAACCCGTATCTTAGATTATGGTCCTGAATGATACCCTGGCTTTTGCTGCAACATCCGTCAAATCAAACTTCAACTATTTATAGTTTCTTTTCCCCTTAAAATCGCAATAACAACTCTTTTCCTGGGGGTAGGAGAGAGAGGTTATGCTGTAAAAGCTATCTCAAAATGGGCATTTTATTTATGCTGTTTTTATTGAACCTAGGAAAGGTTGGAAGTGTTGAAAACTATTCAGGACCTTATGCCATCTGCCCTTATTTCATATGTTCCCTCCTATGAGTTGGAACAAAGGAGTGGGCTGGATGGAATTAAAGAATGTATATAAAAAAAAAAGGAAAGTAGTGATCAAACGCTACTGATAAGGGAAGCCAGTGTGCTGCTGGGTGATGTGTGTATTCAACTCCAGGCTGACTCCTCTTATGCTAATACAGCCAATTTCCTCTTTTATTTCATTTCTGGAGCCTGAATCTGCGATCTCTGATAAGGTTCCCAAGGATACCGCCTTCACTCACAAACGAGGAGGGGGCAGGGGGAGTGGGTGATGGAGATGTGTAACTCGGAGAGAGCACTAGTGGATGAATAATTTAAAGCTCTGCCCGGAGATTTGAGGCAAAATGCAGAGATAAGACACACCACAGGGTCTTCTCTGTTTATTCAGAGCTTCATCTTCCAGTGACAGCTGACCTCCAAGGTCAAGGGTATGATGGGAAATGGAACCAGCAGTGGGAAAAGGTACCGCACATCCCAGAAGAAAGTAATAATTTACTTTGTGTCAAATGAAAAATTGATCTTTTTATTTAACTACTCTTTTTTTTGTCATTGCTCATCAATGGAAAACCTGTGACTGAAGACACTTTGCATAAACCACAATATACTCCCGTGATAGCAAGGCCGTCCCACAGGCTCTTTCCCAGCAACTTCAGCTTGACATGTTTTAATACTCTGTTTCACAAAGAAATTTTTAAGGTCAGAATTAACTTTGATCGAGCACCGAAAGTGTACATGACTCAAGACCCCAAGTGACAAACACAATATCTGGATTCAAAGGCAGTTTGCTCTTAAGTTTCTCTTAGGCAGATGCTATGTGTCCTTAGCTTCCTACCTTTTTAAATTCTTACCATGAAAGGCCCCGCTTTCCCCCTCATTACGTTTTCCTGGAGCCTTACATAATCCCTTTTGCGGCATAACGCCGCTTTACATACGTTGAGTCTAATCAAATCTTTGTGTTTTACTAGTTTGCTGCCTAAATCCCTGAGCCGAGTAACTCGTTGCAGTTCAGAACATTTGAAGCCATTTGTCCTGCCTGGGACCGTGTTGTTAGTTTTAGGATCCTACAGATTCTGACAGCAAGGCGGGAACCTGGGGAAGCTCTGCTTCCCTCTATCAAAACCGTCTGCCCGGTCGCTCCTATTTGTTTCAACAGAACGTAACCGTGACCTCTGCGGAGGGAGCGGCAATGTCAAATGCTTCTCAGGGCTGGTTTACATTTCCCTCATCGTCCTAAACTGCTGTTTCTGCTTTCCTCTGGTTGAACGTTACCCGTGTTTTCATTCCTGAGGAATCATACCTTTTATCTTTTTTAGATAAACATGAAAATATACCAAGGTCACCGCTGGGTGAGAGAGAGGCAAGATGTGCGTGCCTGCCACCCAGCCTCGCCGAGGCCTCCTCCCTCCCTCCCTGGGCAAACACTCCCCGGGGGCTCCCGGGGGCGATGACGCACCAGCTGGCCGCATCCAGCGCAGGTACAGGTTGTCCCTCCGAGGCCCCATTACAGTGGCGCCAGCCTGCTTGGGTTTCAGCACGCACTTCGCCCCTGTCCTCTTTTTTTCTTTTTTCCCCCTTCTTTTCAACATTCTTGTTTTTATATTTAGAAGCGAATGCAAGGTGCATTACATTTTATTGCTTCCTGGGTTCACTTTATGCATTTTTGCCAAGGCTTAATAAGAAAACCATCCCCATTATTGTCGGTCTGGCCTCGTTTTCCTTTCTTCCCCTTCTTCTCTCTCTCTCTTTTTTTCTTTCCTGGGTTGTAGGAAGAGCAATGGGAGCGAGAACACATACTGACAAGCAAGCTAAACTGAAACACAGCGTCTCAGATGAGACGGCTGTAAAGGAAAGTAAAACATGGACTTTCGGTGTTTTGTGGTGGAATGCAGGTCTTCAAGTCAGCCCTACAGCAGTCTCCTTTTATTGACTTAGAAACCAGACATGCAGTTTAATTTTGACATTGAGCATAATTAAAAAAGGAAAAACAGGTATAACTTTGATTAACCATTAATGAGAATTACTGTTTGTCCCTTTCATAGAGATTCCAGTATGTTTTTATATTTCAACAAATTTCACTTTACCATAGCCATTTGCCACAAACCAATGGGAAAAGTGCTCATTTTGCCAGGTAATGTTCACTGTATTACGTTTCTAAAATGCAGAGCGCAGTGTCACAGTAGGCGGAATATCGCCTATACCACCCCCACCCCCGTACTTGTTATTCATTTTATTCTAATAAGTAACTTGGTTTGTTACATTATTGGCTTTCTAGGGGCGTTTTTCTACTCTTTTCCCCTCCCAAACTACCACTGTATATAACTTATCTTATTTCTATCTTTAAAGTAGCAAGTGCTCAAATATAGAAGCTCAATTTTTCAATTAAAAGTGATATTTAACTTGAAGGAGGGCATCAATTAAAAATTAAAAAAAGCAAATTTGGGACCATAAGCAGACTGAACTACATAAAGAAGATAGTCTTCAGCTAAGAGACCCCTCTTCTCGAGTCAGTTTTTAGAAGTAGGTTTTCTGTTCAGGAAAAAATTAGGACTTAGTCCGTATTCATAAACCTATATATCAATAATCACACCTACTTAGACTTGGTGCAGATATTAAAGGTACCCTAGCACAAACTTTGTTAAGAGAAATTAATGGCAACGTCATTACTGAAAGTTCCCTCTCCACCGAGCCCCATGGTATCCCCACCCCATTCTCAAATCATTTTTCTTATTATGATTAAAAATCAAGTTGCCAATTATCATGACAAGGACATGAAAAGGGCCAGAATTCATTTATGTTCTTAGACTCTTAAAATTCCTGAGCCTCTGGTTGTTCTCTTCTAGAAACAACTCAACTCTTCTATTCAAAGCTCAACGTGGCAAAAAGTCTAAGCCACATAATTTAATACACAGGTATGAATAGGTTAGATAAGTTACCAAAACATCAAGCCTTGACATTTTCTCAACTTTGTTAGCTCCTAAGTAATGTATTTCAGCAACAATGAAAGTTAACGTTGCTGATGACTCTGAGCACACTCGTGTATGAACAGAGGGGAAGAAAATGGGGGAAATTATCTTATAGAACTTGTGGATAAACATCTGTGTTTACCCATAAGTACTTACTGATTTAAAAGAATTAAATAAAAATGAAGTAAAATGAAATGAAAATGGCAGGAGATGTTATTGTTATGGAAAAGGCATTGAAACTACTTTAGCATCAATGAATGAAAATGTTTAAAAAAATGACTGATTAAAAATTTAGACACATAGAGAATATTTAAATTCCTATATTTTAAATTTGAGGTCCCTGATGCTCTGAGAAATTAGAGCTTTGCCCACATCAGCATAGCCAGTTTGCAGTGGAGCTGGAAATTGAACCCAGGTCTCCTGACTCTTTCCAGTACGAATGCAGAGAAGTGGGAGGTTTATAGGCCAAAGATACCTACAGGGACCTTTCTTTATATTCCAGGATCTGTTTGAAAATAGAAATGGATACTGTTTCCTGCAAAGGCCTTTTTGTTGCAGTGGCTTTTCAACATTCATTAATCTGATCGTCTATGCATGCCCCAGATTATCAGCATCACTCCTTCTAGCCCCAAGTCAGCGACCCTAAAGTAGAAAACCATGTAACTTCCAGTTTTAACAAAGGTATTTTCCTAAAACTTAGTGTTACAAAGTCTCTGAATTTATCTGTGGCTATGTCTTTATTTAATTTAAAATTTTAAATTAAATTTGGATATATCAATGAAAAATCACCAGTCAAGATAAAACAGACAAACAAATACACACGCACCAAGCCTGCATTCTCCTTTGGCGTGCATTTTGTTGACACACATCAGTATAGACCCGTGAGTTCTGACTGCCCATTTACCATGTTTTAGATTTGGATTCAACTTACTTAGGGCCATGATTTGCTGCAGAGAAGATCCTTGGGTGCCTAAGAAGCATTATTTGTAGGTTTCTTATGACAGGAGCATTTTTACTGAGCATGACTGTGCAAAGCAGATTCCTTCACTTGTGGGACTATTGACAAGAGGGTGTTTAGTCATTAAATTAAGGAGAACCATATTCCCCTTGGCTCTTTCCTGTGGAAGTGAATCTGGATGTCCGTGCCATACCCTGTTCTGCTTCCCGTGGGTGAATTAATCCATACATAAAACCAAATCGGGGGAGAGGGTTCTCTCTTATCTCCACTATTTAGATTTTGTTTCAGTTTTGGGAAATTGGTTTGATCTAAGAGTTTAACTTTCAAGGTCACTATTTTTTATCTGTAGCTCCCCGCATTGCTAAAACATCAGTCACTGTGTGCGTTTTTAAAAATATCCTATCGTTCATGATGGTTATTATGCACTTTGGTCATTGGTTCTGTGTTAGCACCATAGAATATTACTTGCATATAGTTTTATGAAATATTATTCTACACACAATTTAGGATTAAACTTAAGTCTTACTTCATTTTTGACAAATTCAAAAGATACTCTTTGCAGATTTATTCTGTGTATCTTTGTAACCATTATCTCAGTTTTAAATTTAGTTTTACTTACATGGTACTTGTTAGTTAAAATATTAATTGAAGAGGTCAATGAATCTGGAAAAGAAGGTACAACATTTAATTTTTTTTTAAATACTCCCTCTCAGTAAACTCTTCCACTTATAGCCTATTTCTTTCTCTCTCATAGAAAGAAAAAAAATCACATCGTCACTTAAAAATAAAAATTTTTCTGACAGATTTGATTTGTTTCCTTCTTAAACTAGTACTTTTATGATACACACTTATAAACCAGAGAGACTAGCAGATGCTCAACAACTTTATTACCTAAAATCCTCCAAATAATACTTCCCTGAAATATAAAATGCACGTCATATTTTTCAGAATTAAATTTTTGTGAGTTAAGTCAAGCTAGGAGCTAAAGCTGTACCTGAGCTTTCCACGAGCAGACACTTCCAAAGTTATTTTTTTCATGTTTGGAGGGACATGATTAGGGGGAAATGTTTTTAAATCAACTTTAAAAAAAGAAATTGAAGAGTATGTTTTAGCCACTTTTCATTAAACAGTATGAAAATGTGTCTCTTCTGTTGAGTTACAGGTAAGTCTAGAAATGCAACACCTTCACATGTCTGAACTCTAACCTCGGAAGGGCTCAGTTCTCTCTGTGAAATATTTCCAAGCTTGGTAACCACATGACTCTTCCTAATCTTCCAACAGAAGATGTGTTAGTTTTGGTCGAGATTTAAACCTGGGCTTGTACTGATGAGAGCTCCTGTGAATCCTTCACTGAAAAATAAGAGCCCTCTGTGTCTGGATTCTTGTGTCATATTTACCCACTTACCCAACATCCCCCTGTGTTTCAGTCTCACATTTGGACGCCTTGGGTTTTACACAACAAAGACTGACAGAAAGCTGGTGGTGTGATCAGTGGTGGAGGCTGGAGTGCCTTATAAATATTAGTTTGCCTGTGAGTTATGAGAATATGTGAAAGACTTGGAAAGCTGATTTTAACTTTGTCACATAGCATTGATTGAGGATAAATGAAATAGTGCTGGTTTTTAGAGTATTTAAATGTGTTTCAAAACTTTTCATGACAAAAACCGTAAGATATTTTATAATGTAGCAAGTCAGTTTTGGACTAAAAATGTTCAGATGTTGCTAAACTTACTATCTAAGCTTTTCATGGGAGACAGCTAGAAAGGGGTTTGTTTTGAAACAGTAAATACTACTTTAGACATATATGTAGGAAATAGACACAGAAAAATTATAGATGACTCATATTAAACCTGTTCTAACAAAGTAAAACCATTTTGTTAAGATCTTTCAAAACTTTGTATCTGTCTGTCTACTTAGGCCTTATAATGTTTAAATTTATTGAGAGCAGGAAAAAAAAAGAAAATCCTATTAGGTACTTATGAATAAAGAAACTAAGACAAAATAAGATAGCAGACAATTAGAAAATATTTTCATGTCAAAATACTAAAAGGGAATTTTTTGAAGTACTAAAATGTAATGTATTGACAAACAGAACGATTTTCATCATTTTTCCCTTTCTAAAGCATTGTAAGTGAAGAATAAAGTGAAGGAACGTGTATGGCACTGCATGTGCTATATGAGAATATGGCAGAGAGGGAAGTCTAGCCCATCCTGAAGCCCGTGTAACTAGGTATTGGCTGAAACAGTACAACTTTATTTAACGTGTCTCATTTGGAAAAGCCTTACATGTTAAATTACATAATTAGGCAAATAATTAAAAGAAGAGAAAGGAAAAGTAGATAAGCAAATTAAAAACAAAGCATTTAAAACAGAGTGTGAGTGCCTAATTCAGAGTTTGTTTAAATGTTATTGATCATAAGATTCTGAACCAATACAAGGGACACAATGCTAGATATTAAAAAGAACACTAATAATAAAAAAATGTCGGCCAATATTACTTTCATCCTTTTTCTCTGTACCAGTGGTTTTTTTTTTTACACACCCCAGTGCCTTATTGAGTCAGTGTCATATCCTGTGGAACCGCATGATACATTTTTTTATTTGGTTCCACGGGATGCAAGACTGACATTCTGATTTCACAGAGAAGATATGGATTCATAACAAAGGGCTTAAAATTAGGGTGTTTTTCCCCCTATCAGTATTGCAATTACAGATGACACTCAGTTTTCAGGACAAAATTATCTGCAGTTTAATTTGATTCTGTAACATGTTTAGAGGTTGAAATTTAAGCTCCCTGATAAAGTAACTTCTTGTGGATGAAACTTCAGAGATGAAGAGACAGATAAAGCCCTTGGGCGCTGTCAAGGCAGAGCAGGTACAAATGACATAGATCTCAGGATGGAAGAGCGAAAGGGCCGAGGAGCTATCCTCAGATCTCTCACTTGGGGTCACGCTGCCTTTACTTGACATGATGGTGGGCACGTTTTCTTGCTTATCTAGTAATATGTTTTTATTTGTTTGGAGCAAATCTTAATGTGCTAGTGGTGAGGCACATTTTTCTCTGCTACTGATTATGAAAAGATGGGGAGTAGAAGAAGGTGGAGAGAGCAGGGTGGGGTTTGAGTGACTCAGGAGTCATATCCAAATTGAATAGCCAACCTCTGACCTTCAGATGGGTCAAGGAAGGGCAAAGTGACCATCGGCTTAACCCCAAAGTCTCCCCTCAACTCTGAGCACGAAAGCCCTTCCTTCATGATTGTCCAAGGGCTGGTGGATCTTGAGACAGTGAGGGTGGGAAGATGGGAGGAGAATCATCAAACAAGCCACTTCCTTTCTTATTTTTTTCTGTCTAGATTCTGGCCTTTAGGTCTCTAGGAAGTTTGTACCATGAATATACTAAATTCACCTGTTAGGGAGAAAACGACACTCTGAAAGCCATGATGAATCTTCCTTTGATTACTGAGGTTTTGGTGGTGCTTTTTCTGCCTCCTAAAATCACTGTATTTGTACAGCTTTGAGGAATGGACATGGGCACAATGATCTCATTATCGTAATTTCACAAAATCCTTGTAAAACACAGAGAGATGATGTAATTAACTCCCATTTACGGCATTGGAAGCAGCTAGGCAACGGAGGCTTAGAAAAGTAAGCAATTTCTCACAAGGTTTTCTGATGCCTTTTCCACAAGTTTCTTCTGTATTCTCTGAAAATATGTGTTTCTCATTTCTGTCCTTGACCAAATGATCTCTTTCTCTGTTTTCTGCTTTGGAGATCTCACCTCTTCCAAGATCAGTTTTGACTTTCAGTACCACTCATTGATGGTCAATCGTAAGATACTTTTGTCGACACATTTAAATATTTAACTTGTCTTATAAATATGTTGTGCAGACAGTAAGTATGTTCAAGTAAGTATGTCCCATATCATTTATGTCTTCATCTGTGCTTTGCAAACAGTGGGCACTTAATTAAGCACTAGTGAGCAAGGTTGCTCTACTTGATGGCCATCATAAAATAAATGTGCTCCTTTAGAAGTTCAACTAGAAATGTCCACTAACTAGGATTTGTAACAGCAGAAGTTATCACATTTCTCATATCATGAATGTAAGGAGAGGAACTACACTCAGACTCCAAAGGAGATGCAGCTGTATTTCACAGTGTAAACCGAGCTTCGGGTAATTTTTTCCCTTAAAAAATTAAAGGTTTAAGACTTTAGAAAATTATCTTATGAATATATTCTTAAGAAACAATTCATTAGCAGTCAAATACATTTGGCACTGGGATTAGGGGGAAAAAAAAAGATGGACCTTCAGGCTTTGTAAAAACACAACTTTCTGCTTAAAGAAGGTGATGGTTATCCAACCACCTGCATGACCAGCTTCCTTCCTACCATTCGAACTACCCTCACTTCAACCAGTTTTCTTTTATTCACTTAATTTGTCCTACCTTCCATATTTTTCTGTTTTTTTTCTTCAGTAGTTCTTCACTGAAGTTCAACATAAGACCCATTTCCACCAAGTTCTCTCTCTTTTGTCAAAGGTAGCGCATAACAAATGCTTTCCACTTTGCATTCCTATAGCACGGATGCGTATTATTTGTAAAATTTTATGTGGCAATTGCCTACAGAAAGCAAATGTCCATCTTCTATCCCCTATAATACTGTATACTTCCCCAGAGATTCTGGTTATTTATTTTTATTCCTGAGGACTTAGGTCAGTGTGAGGACTAGAGTAGACACTTCAGAAATGCTTGATGGATTAATACATGTGCAAATAAATCAACCAGTAAGGAACAACTGGATACAAGAATATTTGCATGGAGAGAAGAAAATGTAAAGAGCGGAGGTGAAGCAGTGAGTGTTGTTAATTATCCCGGCCCTGGCTGGGTTGCATTAAGACAAGGAGGCTGGTGTGTGTTAGGATCGGGTAAAGCAGTATTTCCTAATTCAATCTACGCATCAGCAAACACGGAAGGAGACTCTGCTTAATTTGTGATGAAGTATTGAAAGGGACATTACTGGATGTCTAAAGATAGGGAAATCCTGATCTCTGAACTCACAAGCTCTTTGGTTTGCTAAAAAGGATTAGTGTTGTGGAGAAAGGAATGTGGAAGGGACAGCCTTTCCACTTATATCTGGAAAGTTAAGTACACAAACAGAATCACAATTTCCAGTCCAGCAAAGGAGTTTGCAGCTCTCTTTTTTCATGAATTTGTTTGAAATTGAGAGACAGTTGCAAATTATCGCTACTTCAACTAACTACCCAACACTACCAACTCATGTTTCTGTCATCAAAGAAAAACATAAAGGTTAAAAAAAAAAAACAACAGAAAGTGTTAGGTGTAGAAGTCGTCTGTGATTTCCGTGAGAAAGGAAATTAATAGTTAATATTGCTCAGTTTCAATCTCATCATCAAGAATTCATTTGCTGGGGGGAGGGCATAGCTCAAGTGGCAGAGCGCATGCTTAGCATGCACAGGGTCCTGGGTTCGATCCCCAGTCCCTCCTCCAAAAATAAGTAAACTTTATTACCTGCCCCCCTGCCAAAACAAAATAATTAAATAATACAATAATAAATAAATTAAAAAAATATATACTTTATTTTAGTAATTTTAATGTGTATTAGAAATACAAAACATACTAGGCCCTTAAAATACTTAAAAAAAAAAGAAAGAAAAAAGAATTCATTTGTTAGTGATCCTGTGTTGGGTCCTGTGTAGAGTAAATGACGAAACTGTAACTCTTGGTACTGACAGTTTATGATTAAACCAGGATGCTGAAGCTGATGGCAAATTGCAGAGTGACACAGCAAACAAGCACAACAGGTAACGTGCTTCCAGGGCCAAGTGCACTCGAAGGAATGATGATTGACACGGGAACAGCAGAATTTGTACTTTCAGTTGGTGAGGTCAAGTGGAAATCACCACCTTTCTCCCCATGAGTCAAAGGAAGTTTTATTTGTGGTTTGACACCTCCTCCTGCCAGATGTGTAAGTGATTCCACGCTAAACCAGTGAAAGAACACTGAGAGATTTCAGTGGTGTGTCAGAGACCTTGGGAAGATTGGTGCAGGGAGCAAAGCAGGAAATCTCTCCAGACTCATGGTATTCTTCAGATTGGGTGCTCCTGGAACACCCAGAGCTTTAATAACTCATCATTGGATATGCAGTGAAGGAATCTCTCAAGTTCTTGTAACTCCTAAAGGAAATTTCTCAAGATGACATAGGTATACCCTCTTTCATTTCAGAGGAGCATCATGAAGTCTATATCCCCACCTTTGTCTCCTCTCCCCTGTCCTGCACCCCTACCCCTTGTTGTTGGAGGGTAGCTAATATCTCAATATTTCAAGATCCAACTACTTTTTAAAACAATCAGAACAAATCCATTTGTGAGTAAAGGTCAACCTTCATAGTACTTAATCAAGATCGCCATGTATTTTGGGCCCAGCGCATGGCAGTACACTAATTAACTTTATTAGCTGAAGCAAGCTTCATTTCAGTATAGATACGTAACAGATTAATCCAGTGTTAATTTCATATATGAAAGATTCCTCCAGATTCCATTAAAAAGGGGGAAAAACCATGAGAAAGTCCACTTTTGAGCTATTAGTCAAGAAACATCAAAGTCCAAAAATACTGCATCCGAACTTAAGAGTATAAAACAATTTTAATTTCTCAGAGCTACGCTAATGGCTAATTCCCCTTTTAGCTCACATGCAACATCCTCTTATTTGGGTCCAGATTTTGTAAGGAAATTAAAGTGCCAAACTGGGAATAGGCCATATCAGGAGAAGGAGATGCAATGAATGTCTCCAGATAAAAAACAATTAAGGATATTAAATTGATTAAAGTAGATCAAAGGGAGTTAAAATAAAAGAGACAAAGGCAAACAATATTCCCAAGGACAAATAATTTGGGAGTGAGTCATGATAGCCCTGGAGGGAGGAAAGTGGGCGGTACCCTGATAAAAAGGACTTGACGCTGCCAAATCTACAATAAATTTGCTGCAGACCATTCCAAAAAAGTTAGAAATCTGACCTTGACGATGCTCACTTCTCATGGCATCCCAAAGTCGTCAGTGATGTCATCTCCTCTCTCTCTCCCTGTCTTTTTCTCTCTGTCTCTCTCACACACACAGTATTTCTAAGACAAAAGGAAGCTATGATGCTTCTTAAGTTATAAGGAGAGTTAGTGGAGGAAATGCGGCTAGAACTCATGAACATATAGAGACTAATCAAAACTGGGGAAAAATTGAGTAAACTTTAGTTATTAGTAGTATATACAGATTTTATGATGAATCCCAAGGTTACATAAAAATCATCCCGCTTAAAGTTTTCAAAGACTCCTTGTCAACTATAAAGACCAGTCAACTGTGACTGGTCAACGGTCTCAGTTTTCTCTGAAGTTCTCAAGCATCATCACAGCCCGTTAGTGGCCCCATAGTTGTTATTATTTGTGAGGGGATTACTGCTGGGTAATGACCCAATTATAGAAACAAGTGGCTGCTGTCCACAGGAGGCTGAGTGGAAAGGCACAGTGTGCGGATCAAGAATGATCCCTGGGGTTTGATCCGTGTAGACGAGGCGTAGACGAGGCGCCCTCGGAAAGCGCCTTGTCCCACTCCCGCCCTCTGCGGCCAGGAGGCCCTCCGCGCGCCTTGCACTGTGGCCCCGAGGCGGGCTGGCTGCTCTGTGCGGCTCACGCTCCTGCAGCCGGGACGCAGTGTTCCGCGGAGTCCTGCCATGTGCCCGAGTGGTGTTAGGGTCCGGTGGGGTTGGGTGTTTCACTGAGGCTCAGGGGGAGTTCTGGACACGTTGGCTTTGCGGCCACATGCCCTGGGGGGAGGGGAGAGGAGTTGCTACCCTGTTACTCTCTGTTGGAGCACATTTGTGGGGCCGGTCAAAATCTGGCAAGTGACTGTCCAAACAGTTTTCTCTCAAATCTAAACAATGTAATTTAAGAGAAAAGCCATGATGACTTTACAGTCTGTGTTGTTAAGTACTCATATCTTCTGGAGAAAGATTTCTTTGTACTAAAGGACACATGGATATGGCCACTGTGCACATCAGGCCAGGAATGCCCAGCAGTTAATTAAAGGGAAACACGTTCTAATCTCACTATGAATTTTGTCAAGTTTGCTCTAAAAAGTATCCTCGGATCCTCTAGAACCACCTGTGTGCAAATTTATGTAGCAAATACATCGGTTTTTAAAAACCACCTCTTATCTGGAAATTTTTCCATGCTGGTACTTTAAATTTTACGCTTATAAAATTTAACTCTTTTGAGGAAATTGAAGCTTTAGCATACCTTAAACCTTTTGCTTCTGTAAAAATGTTACTTTGCTAAAATATCTCTGAAACGTTGTTGTTGTTTTTTTTTTTTTTTAAATAGGAAGCGGGGCTCTGTTTGTGAGCTTGTTAATGGAAAAGCAAGGATTCAAACCCAGATCTATTTCACGATTAAGGTGAGCAAAGGGTGGGTGGTGGTATGAGGGGTCATAACAGAAGTGCCAGACTAAGTTATTCTTGTACTCTTGAGGCGGGAAGCCCCATAAGAAGACTGGCAGGACCCCTAGACAGGGCCGCTGCTCTCCTCCCAGCACCGTCCGGTTCCCTGGCCCAGAGGCTCTATCTCACTCTTTGCCTCTAAAGTGGCTAACTTACACCTAAAATTCTATTGGTTCCCTGAGCTCATTTCTGATTGGTTATTTCCTTCACTCCTGATTGGCTATTACTCTCACTTCTGATTGGTCCACTTCCCTAACTTCTGATTGGTCCATTTGTAGTACTTCATTTGCATGGAGCTCACTCCTGATTGGTTATTTCTCTCACTCCTGATTGGTCTATTTCTACAAAGCTTGTTCTTGGTTGGTCAACTTCTGTTATACTGTATGTGCATATGGTGTTCCGAAGTGGAAAACTGGTGGCCTATAAAAGGCCTGTGTAAACCTACAGACCGGGTTCAGAGCTTGAAGTGTTAAGTCGTTTAGGCCTGCTGGTGCAATAAACCTGTGTTCTGCAATGTTCCGAGTGCTGCTTGGTCCCTCGCCCGGATCCAGGTTGCTGTTACAATTGAGCTGTAACACCAAGATGTAACATATTTTTCGGCAACACTCCTGCACAAAATAAATGTCCCTTGTAGTGATGTGCGATAAGAACACACACTTTTACCTCTCCACCCTGCCTGTTCCCAGTCGCACCCCTAGCCATCCAGACTTTCTTCCTTCTCTGTTCTGCTCGGTGCATCTTCCCCGGCTGTCTTGCAACGTGTTCACATTCCACTTCTCTCCTTTAGTCCCTATACCCTTTGACCTATTGACCACCACTGGAAATAACTGATGCTAGAATTGTGATATTATTTGGGTTGGTGCCAAGGATAGAATCTCTGAGAACCAGCCTTCAGAATTTGAAACTGCTGCAGCTTTGGGCCCCTCACACATGGCCTCTGGTACCTGGATTCTCTCTTAATGCCCAAGGGCCAGTCATGATTCTCAGTGACCAGCTTCAGTTTACACTTGATGCTTTTTTGCAAAAGTTTGATTTATCAAATCCATGGGGCTTTTTGTCTCTATTCTCCCATAAATTCAGGGTTTTTTTTTGTTTTTGTTTTTGTTTTTTAAATTTAACTGATTGCTTCCCCGAAGTTTGGGGCTTCAGCAAGGAGACCTCAGAAAGCTGTCTTGGTATCTTTCTATTTCAAACCGCTGAGGGAGTACTTGAGGCAAGAACTTGCTTGGTCAATTTTGGTGGCTAAATAAATCAAATTGTAAGACATTTACCTTCCGTCCCCTGGACTGCTCTGGAATTCTTAAGAGTCCTTCAGTTGTCTGCTCTGCTTCAATGCACTCACAGATTAAATCAAGTGTGTGTGTGTGTGTGTGTGTGTGTGTGTGCGCGCGCGTGTGCATGCCCCAGCATCTGTGCTGGGTTTTAAGATTTTCTGATTAAAAGCAACACATCACCCAAACTTTCCTTGGTTTTTCCATGGATGGCCTTTCACACTGACAAGGAGAGCTTCACTTCTTATATTAGAAAACATCAACTTTTCAGAGATATTTTAGTGAAGTAACATTTTTTACAGAAGCAAAAGTTTTAATTATTATTTTGGGGCCAATGTTTTTTCATAAAACTGTGCTGCTGAAGAGCTAAGACTGTATCAATATGCTTGTTGACGTGAACTGAATGTAGAAGTCTTTAGGGAAAGGAGGAAAGGGTAGAGGGTTCATTAATGAGAGGGAGGAAAGGGGAAGAGAGCAGAAGCCTGAACCCAGAGTCACCTAATGGCAGATACCAACTGGCATATTGAGAAGGGAACAGTGTCAGAAAAAAAGAGATAATGCTGGAGCCATGGCAGCCACCAGTAGACAGTGCTGGACACCCTGCAGCCACTCAGGGATTGTATTTAGTTCTGTCATTGCCATGACAACTCCTGCCATTGTTACTGTACTGTTTTGCTGTGAGTACCTCCAGCACCATGACAGCCAGCTGGGGCGACAGTTCCCACCGTGCTAAGTGTGCGATGATCATCCTCCCACGTAATACTCACCATGTGTGGATTATCAACTGCATTTCACAAAGGAAGTTTCTGGAACTCTCCTAAAAAGTCGCCAAACCAGTAAGATCTCAAAATGGGATTTGAATCCAGTTTTGCCTTAGAAGTGACTGTTCTTCCCACCATGCCAGAAAAATTACAAGGGGGAACTTTTTTTTTAACCCCAGTTTTCACTTTTTCAGGTATTTTCCCCCTCTATTTTTCCAAAATTTAGTACCACTCTTTTATTTTCCAGGGGCTAATTTTTTTCTTTTAATTTCCATTTTGTATTTTATCGAAACTTAACTTCAGAGGATAGGAAGTCAGTTTTGTTCTGTAAACGTGTCCAAAACACTATTCCATGCATATATTCAGATAATCAATTAATAAACAGAAATAACACAGGGTTTAGAGTTATAAGACTTGGATTAAAAAAATTCTAAACCTCATATTTCTAGGAAAGGCTCGTTGTCAGCTCCCAAATGTGTACAATGAGACCAAATGCATTTGCTCTGCCTCCCCCATGGGGAGGTTGGAAGGAAAAACAGAAATCTCATATATGAAAGTGGTATTTTATTGGACGGGGCTATGAAATGCCATTTCACATTGGCTTATTTAAAGCTTAATCATGAACTATGGGTTGAAAGGCTTTAACAATATTTACTGAATTTTAGCCATGAATGAATAGGTGAGGAAAGTATGTTGGGTCAGAAGGAGTCATTTCTGATACTGGGAATCACAGAAGTACCGTTTGCCTCTCGCAGGTACGCAGAAGCAGAGCTGTTAAGGAGGCAGAGCAGAATGCTCGCGGCAAGGGCCACGGCAGTTCTGTCCCAGGGCTCACCCCCCGCCAGGGCAAAGCGAGGGTGAGCGGCAGCTGCCGGCGGGTGCTCTGTGTGTGGTTGCACGTCCTGAGAATCCGCATCAGCGCTCTCTTCTGTCACTGAGAACGCACGTTGGCACAGCACGATCTAACTGTCGAGAGGTCAAGAGCTGTAGGTTTGGCTGTAAAGACGGTTCGAGGGGGCATTCTCAACACCAGTAAATTAGAAGTGACTTTCAGAACTATTTATATCTCAGGACTCATCATTTGAGGGGCTTCTGTACATGGTTTTTAGATTCCTTAACTGCAGGGTCCAGCAATATACAATTGCGTACAAGGTATACTAAATTGGTAGAAATGGACACCTTTGTGAGAGTGGGTGTGCGTGTGTACATCTGCACTGTGTTCCACAGTTGTGAAAGTTACAGCTTCAAAAGAAATATCTGCACAGTTAGAACACTATCAATCTCTTATTTTGACCATGGCTTTCCATCCATTACTTTCATTTATATGGAGAAATTTTTAGACTCTCGAGATAACCAAATCTGGATCAGAAATGAAAAGAAAAACATAAACACTATTCTTATCAGAAAAAAGGATAAGGACAGCTACAAACAGTGCACAATCAGATTAGCAGTATTTTCTAGGAAATAAATGAAAATGCTTGTAAAACAGTGGAAACTTAGGGCAATCACTCTGCTGCCCACTCTCATTTCCCAGTCACGTTGACCCCACAGAACCCCTCTCTCTTTCCCCTCCCCCGCCACATCTCAACCTCTCTGCTGACTTTTCCACAAGCAGAAGAAGCAGGTTGCTCACTGGCACCTGAAGTGTTCCTGGTAACACCTAGCCCCTCTTCTCCAGGCTTTCAAATGTGTAGAGTCGATGCATGCTGTGTGGACCAGCGGGAGACAGAGCTGTGAGAAAGTAGGGGTCAGAGTCAGGAAGCTACGATGATTCATGAAATCAGAATGTACTTGGAGAGCTCATCCACATGAAGAAGAAAGGGCGCCCACGGCATTGTAAACTTGCTGTTGTATTCCCTGGCCCCACAGTTCTCCCTCTTTTTCCACATTCAACTCCTTTTTTTCTAATCATAAAACTCTTGCCCCTACTCCTGTCCAGTATCTCTAGTCTGTGACATTACAGGACTTGACCTTTCCGTGGCCAGGAGTCCAGGCGTGCTGTAGGTGAGCCCGCTGCTCAGGGTCTCACAAGACGACAGTTCAGGGGTGGGTCAGGCTGCGGTCTCATTTCAGGCTCCTTCAGGTGATTGGTGGTTCCTTGAATTTGCGGGACTGAGGCCCTCAGCCTTTAGAGACCACCCCTCCCATAGAAAGTTTACAGCATAGCTTTCTTCTTCAAACCTGAGGACGGTGTTTCTTTACTCAGGAAGGCCCCAATCTCTCTTTCAGGGGCTTTTCACCATTAAGTCAGGCCCACCTTGGATAACTTCCCTTTTGATTAATTCCAGGTCAGCTAATTTGGGACCCTAATTCCAACTGCAGAATCCCTTCACTTTTACTGTACACTTACAGAGGAACACCCGCATGTTCACAGCCCTCCCTCACTGCATACACACTCCAGGGGAGGGGATCAGACAGTTTTCCCAGTGGTGGGAATTTGGGGGTCATTTTAGAATTCTATTGACCCCAAGATGTACATTCCTCCCCGTACAAAATACGTTCACCTCCCCCAGTCTCCCATTAAAGCAACAGCTAAGGGCTTCTGGATGTAATCTGTGAGTCCGCCTCCTCAGAGTTCCCCTCCCTCTGTGCTCCTGTGATGCTAAAGACATAAGACACTTGTCCCTTGTGTATTGCTATTATTATTATCATTATTATTATTAATTATTATTATTAATGTACAATTCAGGGATGTGGAAACCAAGGAAAGATGATATCCCAACACACAGAATTCTAAAGTCATTTAACTCCCAAGTGTACCGGTTAATTCGTAGCACACTGTCAGTAACCACCGCACACACTGTCCTCATGCTGTTTTCCACTTATGATCACTGTTCCTTTTTCCAAAACCTAAAGAAGAGAACATAGAGCCAGTGGCTAGAAAACAAGATGGAAATAGTTTACTACTGGTAATTTACTGCAATTTTTAAAATAAATATGAGTAGAAATATTTTAACATATAAATATTTAGAAATATTTTAAATGGCCTTTTATTTTCAGAATAAAAAAAAACTTGCTTTTTAAAATCTATATACTTCTTCATGTAATCCTGGCAACTTTAATCAAAATATTACCCCTAGGTGTACAAGCACTTTGGAAATCTAGCTGTAGGTTAGTCAAGAAACATTTCTTAGAGTGTATCTCTGATCATGCAGTCAACTTAAATGGAATGGGACTGAGATTCAGAAGCATTTTGATTAATTGGTGCTAACTTAGGCCAGTGATCATTAAGGTGATTATTTCTGGGTCCCTCAGTGTGGAGAGGTTGATGCAGACAGGCCATAGAGAATTGCAGGGTCTCAATTACTTATTACATCTCTTTGAAAATTAGACATCACAAATTGTATTAAACTCATTAAGAACTTCCAAAGAGAGTAATGATACAGATTTTTGAGGGCACGTTTTCTGATTGTCATCTTCTGAGATGTTATTTATATGAGCTAATGTAGCATTCCATATGTCTGAATGAAACACTTATTTCAAAACAAAACATGTCAATTTTAGTCTATCCATTTTGATCAGATTCCATACTTTTCTCTTTTGTATATAAGATACGAATTTTTTCCTTGGACATAAAGTGACAGACTCTCAGTCACACTCATAATTGAAAAACTAAGGGCTGGTTTCTCACTGATTGAACTTACATGTTCCACTAAAGAATTTAATAGGAAATGAAATGGATGACTAAATTAAGTGCATCCTAGTGAACACAAGTGTCATTAGTATCAATTTCTTTATCTATATATTGAGAAGAATGATCGAAGAAGTTCTGATTCCATTTAACTACTTTCAAAGATATTCCAGAAGGGTGTGGGCGTGAGTGTCTGTGTGTATGATTTTGACATCATTAGATACATATACACATGTATATGCATATATGCCACAGTGATACTTTGTACCTTGCATCTAACACATATGTACCCCTAAGTCTTTTGATTTGTAAACTCACATTTCTAGGTTTCTACAATTTGATTATATTTAATCATCACTCCTAACCTTCTTCCATAGCCCTTTCAATGTACTTGAAATTCTAAAATTTCTCTCGTTCATTTTTCTGTTTTAGAAACGAAGGGGAGGGGGGACAACCTATTTAATAGGAAGCAGTACAGAGGTTGTCCTATGACACTGCTGTCCCCAAATTATAATAATATGATCTTTAAAATATCTTCTATTTAGAGTCAGGCTCTAGCCTGTTTTCTGGCTGACACACGAGGAAATACCCAATGTGCGGGTCCGTCAGACAGATCAAGAAAATAAGAACTGATGTTTCGAAGGGTGGCATTCCTAGACCAGATGATACAGCCCTTTACAGCAGGAGCTGTGTCCCTTTAACCCAGTACAGAAAATATTTGGTGTAGTTTGTAAACAAATAATTTAGATGATGGGTGAGGCTGCACTGTTAGGAATTTGTCATTAGAAGATGGAGCCACAACAGGACAAGACATAAAGCATAACTGTCGTTGTTCCTCTTCTGCAAAACACTGGCTCTCCTGCTAGTATCAAGGGCAATGTCTTTCTGAATGAGAGTTAACTTTATGTTGACTCTTTTCCTTTATAATCATGATGAGGATGATCATTTTCGATGCTGTTAGTATTTTTGCCCAGAGACGTTTCTGTGGGACCGCAGTTGCCTGTCACGTGATGTTTACCCCTTCTCTGAATAGAAATTGGGTAGGATGTGAGTTTGCTCAAAAGATGAAGACTTTCTAGTTACTGAAACACTGCAAATCATTCCACTGTCTCTTGTTGCTTCAACAGTTTTGCCTGAAAATACCTGCAGATTGGTTTCCACTGTCTAGCTTCTTCCCTAATTAGCAGGATTCTCCTGAAGGCAGACACCTGCATAATCTTACCTGCTGGGCCAGGCAGATGAGAGAAAAGCGACATGTACTCTAAAGAAAAGACCCCAAACGAACTCCGTCTTATTGTTTCCCAGCCACGTATGCAGATGTGTTATGTATTGAAAGTGAAAATTGGGATCAAGCACTCTCATATGTTTCTGCCTGGAAAGTCAAAGGTAACCTCAACGCATTGCCAGAAAGTCATTTAAAATATTAATAAAAAAATCAACTACAGATTTGAAGAAATGAATGGATTTTTCCTATTTGACAGCTTATCAGTAAGTTGTCGTTTAAAATGTTTTTTTTTTTTTTTAACCCCGGGAGTGTACCTCAGTGATGATAGCCATGTATAATTCACAAAGGAAAATAGATTTAAATAAGCCTGCTCAGTAGTTCAGGGTGTGAAAATTCAACAAGCTGGTTTCTTTTCACCATGCCTGCAGTCCCTTTTCCTTGTTCAAGCTCCCCCATTCTACATTGTATTTACTTTTTTGTATTTTGGATCATAATATAATTTGTTTCCAAATGTATATTTAAAGACAGCAACTTTGAGTGACACAAGAGCAGCAAAGTAAATGAAAAGTAGGATGGTATTTTCATGTAAATCACGTTTTATAAATATTTAAATTACTTTCTTTTGCAGAATAAAAGTATATGAATATACTTTACATTTAAGCTACAAATTATGCTGAGTTTTACTTTGTAGAGTTATTGTTCACAACAATGCATATTAAATTTTTTTCTGTTCTTACATAATTCTTTGAGACTTGTTACTGACTGAGGTCATGAGAAGGCCAGAGATAATCCATCTGAACTTGATTATACTGTCATCACGCTCTACAATTAAACAATCTTTTACGTATTCTCAAAATTTTAAAATTTGAGACAGAGTGAATATCAAAGCCACATTTTATTTGAAAAAGTAGTAATTGTAAGATATAGGGCTTACAAAAGCAGTCTAATTTGACTAATTCCAATCCTGCTCATTTGGATTTTGCAATAATTCAGAGATGATGTGTCTACATTAGAAAAAAAAATAATTACGGTTTGAAAGGAAGGGCACCTAGGAATCAAATCCATGGACAATGAAATGATGGTGAAATAAAGCTATCATTTTTATGTGCTGATTGTGTGTCAGGAGCTGTGATCTGGTTAGGATGCTATTTCTATTAATGCTCAGATGTTTATGGGCTAAATCCTATTATCCGGATTTTTTATAATGAAGGCAAGCATAGGCCAGAGAAGGTGATCGAGTTTCCAGTGGTCAGTTGGCTAAAGTGGCAATTAATCCAGACCCAAGTGTGTATGCCTAGAAAATATGTGCTTGAATTAAAAACTATTTTCATGTACTTTCAGTTTGTGTTTTGAACTACTAAGTCTTCTATGGAAAAGGAATTTTGGGTTGGTAGCATGCTATTAGTTAATGTAGATCTATTTTGAATGATCACTTTCCATTACGTAAGTTTGCACTGATACTTCGGTTTGCAATGTGAATGTACTTAAAAGTAACAAAGTTTAAAAAATTTTAATCATTCTCATTTTTCTCCCTCTGTATTGTGTTTAATTAGTAAGTTCTTACCATATGAAAGATGTGCCTCTAAAGTAAATTTAAGAAGCATCATACTAAATAAATCCTGTACTAATTGCTTAAAATTAGGTAATTCTACATCAAATCTGGGAAAGTGAACAGCAAAAGAGAATTTCATTTTAGCACATGTAATTATCACTTTCCTATCTCTAAGTCTCTGTTGATTATATTAAGTAAGAACGTAAATAAATGTCTTTTAAGCTGATAGATCTTTATGCAACAGAACCTGTAATACAACCTGTGGCACAGTTGGTTTTCAATGACTTCTTGAAAAAAACAAACAAACTTTTAATAGTTGGTCATTTCCTATCTATCCACAATGATTTTTTTTTTAACTGATTAAGACATTAAGGTTTAATCAGGACAGAAGTATCCTTGTTCTGATAATAAAATGTTCATAATAAAACCTAAATTTCCCATGTCTTTTCTACAAAAATGGGCACTGGAATCAGTGAGGTGGTATTCAAAAATGACAATATAATAAAATACTTTGGTAAAACATAAGACTAATTATCATTGTTAGATTTCAAGCACTGAGAAAAGAATGTTTCAGAAAATAAACTTCTGGTTATGAGTGTAACACATTCCAAATTACCAAGAGAACCACTGTCTTTCATTTTTGTTTAATGTGTTCATGGTTTTTGAGTTTTGCATGGTAGTTTTCCAAGTGAACGTCTTTTGATTATTAAGTCTGCACTGCTCTATATTTGACAGATTTGCTTTCTACTCAACTGTGGTGTGCTGATGAGGCAGGAGAAACTATGCAACATTATGACAAAGACCCCAAATGATAGTGGCTTAGATGAAATAGTGGTTTCTTTCTTTCTGTCTCACGTCAAAGATGAGCTGGTGTGGCAGCTCTGCAAAGTCCTCGTGAACCCAGGCTCCTTTTCTCTTGTTCTGCCAGTTTTAGGAAATTGTCTTTATTTGCGTGGTCCTTGATTGTTCCCTACCAAGTCTACTTTCCAGCCATAAAGGAGGGGAAATAGGGAGGGAAACAATGTTGTGCTCCCTGAAAGGTTACGACTTGGAAGTTGTACATCCCACTCCTCCCACATCCTACTGGCCAGAACTCAGTCATGTAGCCCCACCTAGCTGCAAAGGAGTCTGGGAAATGTAGTTTTTAACTAGGTGTCCTGTGGCTGAGCATTTTATTATTATATAAGAAAACCGTGAATGCATAATTTCGCTCTTTCTGCCACATACAGTATTCATAACAAAAAAAGAAAAACAGTTACCACTTTTAAAATGTACACACAGCAGTTTGCAATTTGTAATGAGGTGTAACCAAAATTATAGGTTCAGAAAAAAAAATCTGTTGATGACCCCTTTATGTATTTATTTTGGTTTTTATTTTTAGTTAATAGACTTCATTTTTTTTAGAGCAGTTTTAGGTCCTTCAAAATTGAGCTGAAGGTACAGACATTTCCCATATACCCCCTGCCCCAACATAAGCATTTTCCATTTTCGTGTCACATCATTGTACACCTGTCCGAACCCATAGAATGTACATTAAGAGTGAGCCCTAATGGGCTTTGGTTGATAACAAGGTGTCAGAGTAAGGTTTCCCAACTGCAGCAGATATATCTCTCTGGGGTAGGATGTTGATAATGATGACATTTTTCTAAATTAAGTAAGATATACTTAATTTACGAATCTATTACATCTCATCTCCAAGTAAGCCCTTCATTGTGCTGCTTGAGGTTCTTCAGCATGTTTCCCCAGCCACCAGGCAGGATGTAAAGCTTGTCAGCGAGGGCGCTGGAGGGGACGTGGAGAAGGAAGGGCTTTGCATCCTGGTTCCAGTGCGTGTTCTCCCTCAGTGGGCTCCTGTGGTGTGTGACAGCCAGCAGTGCACGGCATCCCCTTGAGGGCAGCCTCCCCTGACACCCAGAGGGAGGTTTCCCAGGGTACCTTTCCCTCTAACAGATTCCAAATGAATCTCATGTGGCCGCCTTTCCATGGATGGCTTCCCTCTCGGTCCTGGAGACAGGGTCCTAGTCCAGATATCTTCCTTCCTTGGGTGCTCTCTTTCATCTTTAAAGGTAGACTATTCTATTCACATATTTTTTAGAGTTATCATTACTTCTTAGAATCCAAATCTCAGTTACTCTGATGATTCTCTGTAATAGCTAATAAATTTGTAATTTGCATATTCCCTGTTGAGTTTGCTGGATAGATTCTTTTTCCTGATTGGACTATTGGATACAGTTAGGAAAGCCAGTCTATTAAGACAATCAAAAGAGTTTCACCATTTCCTTTGTGGAGTGCAAGAGGTCATGGAAAGAAACGGGAGACTTTGTGGCATCTTCCTGTGTGATTTTTGAGGTCTGTGATTAATGTTACTATGCAGATATCCTGAGGATATGGCGAAAGTAAATATTATACACATCAAACAAGACAGCAGTGAATTGTTTACGAATTAAAACTGCATGTCTGAAAGTATCGAGAATTCATGGGAATAGAATTATTGTGGGTGTTTAAAAAAATTCAGTCACTGTTATGCTCTGATATTTTTCATTCTTTATCAACATCAGATAAAAAGCAAGCCTTTAGAGTTTTCCCAAAAGTTGTGTTTCTCCTACACTATACCCTTCACATTTCTAGGAAGGAATATTCACATTATGTGTAAGAAAATGCTTCATTGTGATGGGAAATTACTCTGTTTTCTGCATGACTTAATAATGGCTTATTGTTTTGGAAAAGGTTATTAGCTGCCCTGCATCTCTAGCCCAGGTGGAATCTTCAGAAGCTGTAACTCTGGAAATTAAGTTGAATATAAGATGGAATTTTGCTAAGTTTCAATAGGAATGCAATACCAAGAAACATGAAGGTATTAATTTTTTTTTTCCCAAACTGGCACCGAGCATAAGAGAATGAGAACAGACTCGTGCAATTCTTGAAGTCAGGCATATACTTTAGGAAAAGTAGCTTCTTCAATTCAGTTACCATTATTCTTCTTTGTTATGTGTATATATTAAATGAAATTTAGAAAGATCACTATTTATAGATTTAAATGATTGTTTTATAATCACCTCATATATATTTGTTTTAACTAGATGTAATCTATTTTTTTTATCAGCAATTTTTGCTTTAAGTGTTTTTGTCAACAGTCAAAACATTTTTTTACTTCAACTGTATGTATTTTTAAAACCCATCATTTCAATGCATCTTTGGAGATCTTATAAGTATGCTACAATAGCTGTTAAAAAGTAGGGTATTGGCAAAATGTTGTTCTTTCATAGAGTCCTGCTTTCATAGGTATTTTTGCATAATAAATCATATCTATTTGTATTCTTACTTTTCTATATTTTAGATCAACTGTCTTGAGGTTCTTAAAGGTTTTCTTTAGTGGTTTTTGTTCAGGCCAAATTTTCTAACAGAGAACATTATATAAATTCAGGTAAATCTTCATTAATCTTAATCAGAATTGTACATAGGCAGTAGAGGGTTGAACTTTGACAATGGAGGTAGTTGTATGTGGAGTCAATAGGTGGCAATTTTATTATATTTAGAACTTATTTTTGCAGTATGAAATGCTTATTTTTATATTTTCATATTCATTTCATATCATATACGTATTACTTGGATGTTAATTTCTTTTAAATACAGCCTTGTTTTCTTTGGAATTGTTTTTCTTCTGTAGCAGATGCTGAACTATCTTTTTAAGTTATTTCTGTTGCCTTCATTTCACTGTAGTCATTGAATTCAGTAAGAAACATGAACACGTGAGGAACAGGATCTGCGCGTGACGTTCTGGGAAGCTGTTCCAAGAGGAAACACCGAGTGACAATCATGAATTATAAACCCCGATGTCTTTGGAGTATTATTGTTAGAGTGACTTAGCTGTGTGCACCACTCCACATTATCGCTGTCAGTAACTTCTCAACATGTATTTGTGGAGCAAATTAAAATAATCCTGACTGAAGTATATTATTTAAAAAAAAAAAAAAGGAATACTAGGTTCTCTCCTGAACTCCGATTTTCACCAACCCTTAAGACAGTTTTCAACTGGAGAAATGTGAAAGTTCCTCATGTCGACATCTCAAATTTAAGTCAACTGCAAAATCCCCACTACCAGTTGGCACGGAACACGTGAAAACAATGCCCGGCAGAGGACAGCTTGGAGCCAGTGCCCTGCTCTCTGTCCTGACAACTCGTTCTGTGCTTTCTGACTTCCTGTTGTCACTCTGTGTCTCTTGCATTTGCCAGCGACAAAGCCATCACAGGTTCCTAACCTTTTACTGTCACGCTGGATCTGGAATAGTAACAATATTCTGCTTCATAAACTCAAACATCCCCCAAACAGCACCCGAGGTCTGAACAGAAATAGGAACGGTGTACGTGTCTGCTTAAGGTGGCTAGTAATAGAATGGTTGGTTAGTTAAACCGACTCAATGGATTGTCACACAAATGCCACACAGGATGCAGGCTGAAGGCCTCGAGAGCAGGAGGTAAACACTCTAGTCCACACAAGAGAAAAGTATGCATTGGCTAGAGTGTCCAAGAATATGTAATTGTGTGCAGATTTTTTTGTTGTTGTTGTAGTTTGGATGGATTCCATCTTTTGCAGAAGAAAGTATTTGCATACTAAGTATTACATACTAAGCAGATACATAACAAAAAACCAGAGAGGTAACAAACACCATTATTCTTTTCCCTTTATAGAGGAAAGTGTTCAAACTGTTTTAACTGATGAATATACATGAAGATGTTCCATTCAGTTACGTTTGATTCTGCTTTATATATGTACTTTTAAAATAAGGGAGGCATTGTGAGTCAAGGTGTTAATATATACATATCTTTTATATATACTTTTTTTTTTTCTCAAGTTTTGAAGCTTGTTGGCAGATCATGGTTTGTTGAAATGGTGGACACCATTGAATCCAAAGTAAATGAAAAGTTATTTATGTGCAGAGGACCCCTGCACCCTGATTAGGAAGAACACTGAGGGGAAAAAAAAATCTCAGATTAAGTTAATTTTATTTCAGCTTTGTGAGTTACCCTTAGTGCGTTGTAAATCTGTGTTCGCATAGAATAATATAAACATGTGTTGCACACAATAAAGTCATTCTCTTAGGTAAAATAAATCCACTCGTAGAAAAAATACAGAGCACAACCTTTCTTGTAAGATCTCATTTCTTTTTATAGCCTGCTGAAAACAAATAGCAATACAGTACTGAAATCAATGCCTAGAGAGTATCTACAGAGTGTGTGACACAAAAAAGTAGGAATTACTCTTACACAATAGTAGGTAAATGGGGAGGGGTAAAAAAACTGAACTTTTATCATTTTTGCAGGATAACCCTGTTGAAATCTAGTAGAAACATAGGATTAATTTGAAGCTCTGAAGGCACTGGAAGACATGTGCTTTTAAGGAAAAATAAAATGTTATTATGTATATATGTGTTTTTAATTGCTGAAACTGAAGGCAATTTAAAATAAAAAAAAATTGGAAACTAAAGAGTCTGAGTGAGACTTTCCTTGCAAGTTACCCTGAAGATGGAAGAAGTGTTTCTTATTAATGGAATAAAGACTGCGGTCAGCAAAATGATAGGAAAATAATGTGCCGTGTTACACTGAACTTAAGAGGGGAAGAGTTCTCTGCCTCTCTGAGTCTCCTTTCCCGGTTTACATGTTTACTAAGCCCGCATATGCCAAGTGCACCCTCCACTTCAACTGGATAGTTTTTCTCAGTGTGGTAGGGCCTCCTCGTGAATCAGTATCAGTGCAACTTTGTGTCAGTAACACTACGGAAAAAGAATGGGCCAAACCATTAAAATTTTAAATCAGTGGTAACCCCCTGTTATGATAAAGATACATTCATTTGGAGTTCATTTTAAGTGCTTTAAATATTAATTCAAAAACACTAGCAAGCATTGACTTGCCTTAAAATCTATTATATGCATCCTCCCTCAAACCTAGAGAGAAAATAGTAAAACTCAGACTTAACGTGAGACTAGTTCTGTTTGCTCATCACATATCTTGAATTGTTAAGACGGTAAAATAAACAGAGCCGTTGTATTTTATTTTCTATTTGAGGCAGGCAAGCTGTCCATCTCCGCTTAGCTCCCAGGCAAAACATGGGGCTTGGCTGAGCATGTGATAAACGATGCTGCCACTGGGTGGCAGTGGCAGCTTTTGTGTCCAAAATGCACCCTGTCCCTTGGTGCTGCTTAATGACACAAGGCTTGGCCTTGAGTCTCAGGACGTCAAAGTGTAAAAAGACAGAGTGGCTCTCTTCTCTGACAGCTCACATTCCTTGTGGCTCTCTTGCCTCTGGCCCACCCCATCCTGAGGAAGCTGATAAACCTTCCTTAACTCATCTTCACTTTTTAGGAACTTGGTGATGAGCAATAGAAGGCCAACTTTGCAAAAGGTATAAAAGGAAGAGAGAGAAAGAAAGAAAAAAAAAGGTGAGGGAAGTGCAAATAAGGAACCAGATTCCCTTCTGCCGCTGAATGATCCTAAGTTTTCAGAAGACCACAAACATATATATTTATTATTTAATTGCTTCCTGCCATATAGCGAAAAATATCCCTGACTCTCTTCAGCATTTTATGGTCTAAATTAGATCTTCTCAAACCCACACATACACTCACACTCCAACATGCTTACATGTTTCACATAATTGTTTGTAGTTGGAACAATTAACTCTTGACAGTTTAATCTTCCAGAGTGAATTGGTTTTAAATTGACAGAGAGAAAAATAATACTTTAAAAAATGTTTAGACATAGCGAGGCTGATAAAATTGGTAGAAAAAAATCTGTAGAGTTAAAATATGTAAATATCTGAATTTTCATCAATTCAAAGATTAATGTTAATTATGAAGGTATTCGCTATTATCATAGCTTGTAACAATGAAGTAATTTGTTTTTCAGGGAAGAAAGGATTTAAATGTATTCACCTGAGTAAGGGCCTTTGATTCTGAATAGCTTTGCTGGGCTTATGTGGAGGGAAAAGACTTCAGATTATTATTTTGATGAGTGGGGTAAGATCATTGTATCAGTGAATTTTAAAAGGGATGAATTCTTTTATAAATATATGAAGTTAATCAATACAGATAAGTTTAATTACCCTTATTTCAGAAAACATCCCTATTCATTCCTATGTATTCTTATTTTAGATTATAAAAACCTTGGCTTATACTATACTATGCCTTTCTTACTAATAAAGCTTAATAATTTATACTATACAAGTAGCTGACATCTATGCAAAGTAACAATGTATACAAGAGAACTTTAATATGTGTTTTTAAAAAACTGCTTATATACCTCTTTGACTGAAGTTGAAATGGTTTAAAAATATTACAGTATAGCAACAGCAACAGAAGCAGAAAACACTAGAATGAGAAATCTGGGCTATAAAGTAGTGTGATTTAAACTTTACAAGCATTTGAAAAATAAGAATTTTTTTCAAATGTCAAATTTCCAATTAAGTTTTACTTTTATTTTTCTTAACATAGAAACATTAGCTGAGTAAGAAAATATTAATCAATGGTAGGAGTTGGGATTTGAAAGGGACATTACTTTCCATTAAAATAAGGTACTTCTAATTTTATGTGAATAAATTTTGTCATTAAATGGACAGATATGCTTTGTGTATACAGTATAAGGACATATTTGTGGATCTGCAAAAAAAAAAAGCTAAACATGATTTCTTTATATTTATCATTTATTTCTCCTTCAAGCAGACCATATATATGGACTGGCTATAGAAATATAAATACATATCTAGTCCATAGATTTGGGACAACTGTATATATTCCATAGATGTGAGACAAATAAATCAATGAAGCACATTTGGGAAAAGAAATTCTAAAGAACCAGGAAAGGACAGGGTTCCCTCTTTCCACAGTTGCATTGCAGTGTCGTGTGAATGAGTGGGGCACGATTCAGGAACACTTGAAAATAATCTGAATAATTTATTTTTGCTCTCAGATAACCCAACTGTGTAAAATCACTAGTTTTTAAAACTTATTTCTTCTTTCATAACATAGCCAGATCTAAGTGGAGTTGAATTATGTGAAATGTGTTTTAATTTTCCGTTTATTTTAAAATTGCAGTTTTACTGACTGAATTTTGCATGAAGTAAGACACATCTGCAGTGTTGCAAACACAAACCTATTCCCCATAGACAAACAGAGAATTCAAGAATTCAAGCTAAAGTAAGTCCTCCACGAGACCAGAATACTCCCTGTTGACTGTATATATTGTATTAATTAATTGATCAGAAAACTTGAGTCATGTCCTAGTTTTCCACTTTTTGTATTTTTTATTCTGGAGTCTCAGGTTTCAACTTCAGTTATTTAAGGGGACTCTAACCAAAGGCTTTTATATGAGAATTTTAAGGAACAGGAAATGGAAAGTGGAATCATGACAAATTAGACACTATTATCTATTTACCTTACAACTGAGAAGTCACTGGAAAATTTCTTAGATAAAAAGAATGTCTGTAGATCCCTACGGAAACAAATATCAGTGCTTTAGAAGCGCGATAAGCAAGCATTTCCCCTAATTTTGGAATACTTGGTAAGGATCTAAATGACAAAGAGAGTGAAGAGCTATTTGAACCTGTGTGTATGCAAATGCATTCAGACATCCAGCAGGTGACACATGACTTCTGGCACCGTCTCACTCAGAGCAGGGCTCCCCGGCTTTGTAGCTTGACGTCGGAAATTGGGAGATGATGCTGTACAAAACAGACCTAAATTTTTACATTTCCCTGTGCTCTGTGTGTATGCCAGTTAATGCACAATGATGAATGCCAGCTGCATTTAAAGTTAAGTAACTCAAGGAGTGGAATATTAAAAATTTACGACTAAATGGGGTGTTCATGGTTTAGCCACATATGCCTCCAGCTTCCTCCCCAAAGAAGGCAGTATAGAAAAAACTCCTTATGTCCTTAAGGCCTGAAAGATAAATGCAGGGCTCACCTCAGCAGCACACGTACTAAACTTGGGGTGATACAGAGAAGATTAGCATTGTCCCTGAGCTAGGATGACATATACATTCCTCAAGTGTTTCATATTTTAAAAAATGAGGCAGTTTTTTAAAAGACTGAATTCTGTCACTGGCCAACAAAAGCTTTCAGAGAGGAAAAAAAGAAAAAAAGAAAAAAAAAAAAAAAAAAGACACCTCTCAAAGCCAGTCACATTTGTGAGTATTTATTTTCACCAGATCTCTATGTTGTGAACATACGCACTTCAGTACAGAAATAGTCATGTGATCATTAACTTCAACTTGTGACTTCCAGAAATAAATGATAGACGGACAGATAGTTGACAGGGAGACAATCCTAGGTGGGAGGGAGAGGCAGGGGGGGTCAACTTTTTATTAAATGAAAGAAGAACCAAAATTTTTTATTAGAACAAAAAGATAAATTATAGTCATGTAATAAAATTCTTAAGACTTCTGACTCTAAACTGCACTTAAATTCCAAGTGTCTGTTATAGAAACTTGATAAAGATACCGAAGTCATTGTTTGCTTAAAGTTTTAAAATTCTCTGAAATGGTTCCGAGCAATTAAGCTTTAAATAATGAACATTTCTTTTTTTCTACTTTCTGCTCAAGAGGAGAAAGAGAAAGAAGTCTAATAGTCATTGGAAGCTACCTAGCACCTGGTGTTAGACACTTGGCATGCATTTTCTTAAGCTACTGAAATCAAAATTATGATCATTTTGTAATACCTTCAAATTGCTGTTGAAAATATGGCAGACATTCAAATCAGAAATCAATTTTAGGGACGGGGTATTTTGTAAGACAAAAATATATTTTGTTTACTGAAAACAAACAAAACACAAGTCCAGTCTGCGTTTCATCAGATCTTCTTGTCCTGGCTTGGTTTTTGTGTCATGTTGGTGCTGCTTGTGGGCAGAGCAGGGGAGTTGCAGTAGATAATGTCTGAGAAAACTTCTTTAAAAACAGGAAAAAAAAAAAAAAAAAGAAGTAGGCCGACATTCCAGAAGGCTGTATTTTTAAATTTTATTTTGCAGTGTGTTTATGTATTTTAATATTAAGTACATAAAAGTAAGAGTTCAAATTCTGATGCGAGTAAGTGATAAAAGTCAGGCAAACTCTAAAGTATTTAACATGAGGAAAATTATTTGATGAATGGCTGTTCATATAGAGAATTTATATTTCTCAGCCTGTTTTCTCCTTTCCCCATCTTCATGGTTCCCTGGGCACTGCCAAAGGGGAAATGTTCAGTCCAATTAAATGCACAGACTCCATAATTTGCCTCTGTTCTGACTTAGCCTCCTTAATTCTTATTTCACTTGGTTAATATTTGTTCTCAGCTATTTCCTCATTCTGTGTGTTGAACCAGTCTCTCTGAAAGTCCACTTTTTCTATAGGCCTCCAACTACAAAAATAAAAAATGTTTTAAACGAAGGTCATCAAAGGGTTCACAGAAACCCTGTCATGATTTTAGAAATAGTCAACAATTCAGACATGAGCACCAATTTAAAAAAAAGCTGCCGAATGGGAAGCCCAGGTTCTTCAGTCCATTTTCTTCTATCACTTGTAAGTTAATACTCACTGATAAAATACTAAAATGCCAGGAATCCCATCAGGCACCCGAGACAACGGAATGAGCCGCCGGAGATGGGCAGCAGAACAGTGGCACATACGCATGTTGTGTGACCGGGATAAAATATCACAATGTACGCCTAGTCTGGTTCTTGCACACAGATCAATTAAATGAGACTGAAAAAACAACAACAAAATAATAACAAAGACAAAAATGCCAGATATTTACTAACTTTTTAAGTAGAAATGACTTCATTTAATGGCTTTCAGATGGACAATGTCAGATTCTATGTTTTAAATATACAAATAAGATTTTTTTTTAAATAAAATAGGGATAGGAAAAAGGAATAGAAAGGAAGAAGTAGGGAAGAGTTCATAGAGTGAGAATGAAATCTGGTTTAATAAAAAGCTGAATGTATTCAAGTTCAGAGTAGGTTGAATTTGTTTTATTTGGGTGGCATTTTCCTCCAATTATTTATTATCTCTTATTATTTTACCTTAAGACCTAATATTTAAGCCTCATATATGATCAAATCCTTTATATCTGTAAGGATATACTACTATATTTTGTATTAATATTTAGCCTATTAGACAGAAGGACAAGTTCAAGTTTCTATCAGTGTTTCCGTTGTACTGACACTACTAAGGGCAGCCATCAATTTAAAGTGAATGTATCCCCATTTTTCCTTATTAATTTTAAAGTTAAAATAGAGTAATTGAGTCTAATCTTTTTTTCTTTTTAATTGAGCAGAAATTTTGATTCTAGCATCACATATTGGCTGATGGAGGATACTTGAGTTTAGTCATTTATGAAGAAGCGTAGCCATGTTGGACCTTTCAATAGCTAAATTATGTTGAAAAGAGACTTCACATGGGAGGGGGTCTACCCGTCTAGTTTTGGTCATGGTGTCTCTTCCTTTGAAATAGCACTTTCTTTCTGGACATTGCAGTGCACTTTCAAAAATCTGCCTTATAGTTTGTCTTGTTGACTGTGTTGTTCCCTGTTGTTCATATCCCACATTTCTTTACCCTACCAAACCCTAAGGAAAACCTTCTTGGGGTAAGATTCATTTGTTTTTGGTATTATGTTTTAGTTTCGGATACAGTGTCTTACATACATATATTCAGCAGGCAATAATTACCGAATGCCTACTCTAAGTCAGGCACTGTGCTAAGCCAAGGGGCTAGAGATAAGAGCAACGCAGAGAAAACGTTTCCTTACATTGCCTGTAATATACTTAGAAACCAGCGTACAGTGGATTCAGCCTTCAGATTTGCAATTAGATCTGCATCCAAATCCTGCTTCAGCTCCTGCAAGTTACGTTATCATGTAACTTACTTGTTTCCATTTATTCTTCAGTAGAAAAATGACAGCACTTACCAAAGAGGTTTGTTGCAAAAGCCAAGTTGGATTATTAGAGTAAACCTCTTAATATGATGCTGCGATATATGAAGTTTGTAATAAACCGAAGTTATATATTATTTAATATGTGTTAAATTGTATCTTTTCTATAATGCTGTTGATATGCTATGGTGACTGCATGCTTATGCAGATATGATACAGGACCATTGGGTAAAATATTTACAGTATATCATGGTCTTATTAATGAAACCTGTCTCTCCTCTCTACTCATTTATTTTGGTAATACAAACTTTCATAGGTTTCTTCCTGAGGAACGTTTCAATATTTAATTTTGCTCTTTGTGAATTTTGCTGTTTTTATGCCTAAAATTTCTTTGTTTGCTTCAGGAAGAGAAATACTGTCATTTATATTTTCATCTTTTCTAAAAATATATTTACTCTATAAATTTTCATCTTTATCTTAATGATTTTATCTGTTTTCTCTGATGATACATATCTTCCCTAGCCAAATTCCAGGATCAAGCAAACATTTAAATAGCTTGGTTATACAAAAGCTAGGCAGAATATTACCCTCTGTCTCTCCTCGCCCTTTATTCCAAATATTAGAAGATGAATTTGCTCCTAGATAATTTAAAATATTCTATAAATTCTCAGAATAAATTATTCTCAGGCTTTTGCAGTAGTCTTCTAAGCCCTGCTTTTCCCTTGCAAAGCTCCTTAAATTCACCAGTTTTCCCTCCTGTACAGGAGACAGTCATGGACTTCCACAGATGGTGGTAGATGATGACAAGGTTAGGAGAGGGTAGAATTCCTGACTGACTCTGAAATGAGAACTAGGAGTTAAGAGTGACCTCAAATCTTCTCATTGGCATCTTGGATTACAGTCTTCATTGGATGCTATTTTGATGGACAAGATCTTCCTCTCTTGTAATAGCATTCTTATTTCATATGTTCAGACATAGGTTAGTCTGATCAGCTATTAACTGCTTTAAATAATCTTTCAGCCCTGAGATTTAAATGCAATTTATCAGTCATTCGTCATTTCATCTGCTGTTATAATTTATCTTTCTATATTTTCATGAGTGTATCAAAGGTCTTGCACAAGTACGTGGATATCACCAGAAAGTTACACTATTATTTTCTAACACCAAGTTCAAAGTCTTTAATAAGAGTTGGTGACGGTCTTTACAGCCTGTTGATACATTTGCTTTAATGATTAAGATGATTAAGATTTATCATGATACTAAAAACTCACAAATAATGAAAAATTTAATGTAACCTCCTTTCAGAAAATTTCATGTACATTGAATAGCTGATGATACACCTTTCAAAAAAGAAAACTCTGAGAAAATAATTTTTCTTGAACTTTGGAGAAGTGTAACTTGAAAGAAAAGTAGACTTTTGTTTTAAAATTCGTATTTTTATGATTATGGAGCAAATTTTGTGCAACTATATAGAAAAATATGAAATTCCAATTTCGAATTCCATCATGAAACTACACCATTCTAATTTCTCCATGCCACGGTTTGTTAATATTCCACAAAGTCCCAGGATGCAACTATAAGACTGCATTCAAATCTATGAACATGAGGCAATCATGCTCAGCAGAGTATAACAATAATTATAATAGAGATTAAATAAAAATAATTAGAAAAAGTTCATCTAGTTTTGATGTATTAATTATTCTGACCCTGTTCTATTCAGAGTCTAATTATCTGGTTCAGTGAAAATGCCAAGATTTCTACGACTCATAAAAATTGCATTCAAGGAATTATGTCAGCAAACTAAACAGTATTCATTTACCATGCCTTTTTATGCACACATTTGAATATGCTTTTTTAACTGTTTTTGCCCTTTGTTCCTATTCATGGGAAATAATACCTGTAGAGAAATTTGAAAGTCAGTTGCACTCCAGAGCGTAATGTGCAATTCTTGCTCATATCCTTCTTTTGTAAGACTGCTGTAAGTCTCATATAACCTTTGTTTAAAAAACATGAATTAAAGTTCACTCTTCAGTTGTTTCAAAGAAATCTTTAAAACCTGTAGCTGTAGTTAAAAAAAAAAATTTAAAGCAGTAGTACAAAGCATCTCTTAGAAAGTTTTCCGCCTTTGGTAGCTCAGAAGCTGACTTAAGTAGGTCTTCAGAGTTACTTCTGCTACCTTTATTACTTTTAGAGACGTATTATGGCCTCCTATAAAAAAGTCTGGATTTAGGGAAAAAAAATATGTATGTGTGTGTATAATATCTTAAACTTACCTGGAAGGTGGCCATGTAGTTAAAGGTTCTAAATTACTCAGCATTTTTAAGCCATGACAGTTTTTACATTGTTAGGCCCAGTTAGGAAGTTCTTTATGCTCACAGCCAAGTAACTTCATGCCACAAAGACACAGAGCCACATTGGTAAGGAAATCAACATCTGTCTTCTCTCTTCAAATCTCTTTTACTATTTCAGTAAAATATTTGATAGACATTTTAAGCAAAAATTTGTTGCCTGAAGGATTTAGATCATTGCTTTATTTCTGCTTTCTTCTTCATGTGGGTAGACAGACACCAATTTAGTTGAAAATACAGCCTTCAATTACACTCACACTGGGAAGAGCATAATAGCTGTCAAGGTTTGAACTCTTTCCTCGGTGTTCCAGTTACAGGGAATAACTATAATACACACATATATGTGCATAGTTATAGCCTATTTGTTAAAGAGGGGAATACGTCTTCCTTGATTCCGAGTTTATCTTTCAGGAACTACAAACTAGCTCCAAACTTTATCTGAGGTGGGGAGGGCTGGGAGGATCAAGGAATGCTCTTCAAATGAATGGAGTTGAAATGAGACCAAGGTGAGAAGAAGGAATTGGAAAAATTTACACAAAATACACCCACAACCAAGGTGTGGTTGCCATGGCGCTGCATTCATTTAACACAGATGTCATCTAGATAAAACGGAAGTGGGGTTAGTGACGGCTGGTGGTGGAGACAAGTGGTACCAAAGACGTGATTCCTTTGTGTTTTATATCCATATATATCCATAGAAATGACCCTGCTATGACCTCCACAGTAGAATTTTTTCACAGTCTCTACTTTTAAGCATACATTGAGGTGTGTGTCAATTATAATAAAGTATCATGAAAAACACTAAAACTTTACAGGGAAAATATCCTTTGAAATTTGTTATCTATACTCAGTACCTTAACGTGTCCTGAAACATTAGACATTGGAAATCCAGCCCAAACATTTTATAAAGTAGCTGTCTGTGTCTAGGCTTTATGCAGAATGAGGACCTAATTCAGATAATCATGTAGACACAGACTCTGTCACTTTCCCCAATCCCTGAAGTAGCAGAAGGGTTAGGAGTAACCACTTGTTGTATTGTGATGGGAAGTGCCTCATTTTGACACCTGTTAAGCAGACCCCTTAAGCACATTACTCTTTATTGCTGAGATACAGAAAATAAGATAATAATAGGAACGTATGCTTACAATTCACCATTAAAATGTGTGGCCCCAACAGGCAAGCTTGTGAATAGGATTTGACAATGGCTTCGCTGGCGGGATAATTCACATTACCTGGTTTGGGTAACCAGTCTTGCGACATGCTGTACCCTCCCCATCATACCTTACCTCACTGGGATGAACCGAACTCCACAAGATTGCCTTTACTCCTCCGTGCACCTCGCTCGGCTGCTCAGTTGATGGACCCCGTGTGGGATAGCTCAGGGTAATCCTGGTGTCACTGGGAGGACAGTGTTGGGATCTCTCCCCACCCCTTCAATTGTTGATAGTGTTCCCATCCTGCCAGTGGCTCCCTACCCCCATGGAGCTTGACCTAGAGAGCTAGAACCCATCTCAGGAGCCTGTTTAGACCTGAATTCTAGATGCATCCCGTTGGTCCCCTTCCTTTGCTCTTGGTGAACTATCATTTCGGAGCCAGAAACATTGTTGTGACATTAAGACTACAGAATCAGATTGCTTGCTCTCAGATCTTTTCCTTATCAGCTCTATGATCTTGTGCAAATAACTGAGCTCCTGTTAACTGCAATGTCCCCTACTTCATTTGTTTGAAATTAAGTAAGTGAATTTTTATGAAGCCTCAGAAAAGTTCTTGACAAATAGTTGGCACTCTAAGTTTTAGCTGTAAAGCAACAATGCTGCTTCACATAAAAAGGTTTCGATTAATTGTTACTATCACTCCCTACTTAGTGGTTTATGTAATCTGCCAAGGTCGGCTCTTGGTAGTCAAGTAAATAATTTAGAAGTCCACGGTTTTCCTTCTCTGTCCAGTGTGTGGTGTTTGCAAATGAAAAGCATTTTGTGTTTCAGATCAGTATCCCTATTACATATTTTAAAACTTACTGAGAAGTTAAACGGGCTTTTTTTTTTTTTGTTTTATGCTGTATCTACCTTTCACCAAGGCAGGGGATGGCATTAGCTCAGGTTTGAAAGGCCTCTACTTGACACAAAGAAATACGTAAAACCAAAAATTTCAGTTCAAAAATTCTACACATTCCTGTATAAATTTGTGCCATGTAGATGTTTGATGGCAGAAAAAAAATGTCTGTCACTAAATCAGGAGCTTCCCCTTCTTCAAATCTGTCAACATGAACCATATGAGATTTTTTTTAGGGACTTTATCTTGCAGGATCTCAATCATCTTTACTCCTTTATAAAGTGGACTTTATCTTCATCATGCAGACAGTGAAAACTGATACTCAGGGAAGTTAGTTAATTCTAAGTGAGGAGTAAATAACGACAGCAGCAAGATTTAAATTCATGTTTTCCTACCCAGATGCCCATCAGCAGATGGATGGATGTGGCACACGTACACAGTGGAACATTATTCAGCCGTGAGGAAGGAGGTTATCATGTTATTTGTGACAACGAGCACATTATGCTAAGTGAGATAGCAGACAGAGAAAGACAAATACTGTATGATGTTTCTTATATGTGAATCTAAAAATGTCAAACTGCTAAAACAAAACAAAACAGAAGGTAAAACTGTGGTTACCAGGGGATGGGGATGGGGAGATAAGGGTACAAACTTGTAGCAAGTATTAAATAAGCCATAGGGATCAGAATATAGTATATAGATGTCAGTATATTGTAGATAGTATATACAGTATATTGAATATAGACAATAATATTGCACTGTAAGTACATAATGTGAAAAAACAGGTACAGTGGCAACTATGTTACAGTAAATACAGGTATCAAAGTAACATGCTGTGCATCTTAATTTATACAGTGTAACATCAAATTTATCCAGTTTATCCAACCGTGTCTTTTCTGATGGTCAGTGACATTTCCTGCACCCTAACTGCTTCCTGTTTACTTCCTATCCGGTGTCTGTTTCACTTCCATTCTATGCATGCCTCATCCAGTCATCAAATGCTCTCATCATATGGATTTTAGAATTCTACAATTTAGTCAAGCACTGCGTCCTGACTGCAATTGCAATGCTTTCTTTTTGTCTTTTTGTGATTCTCTATATAAGGAATTTATGAGTTTGTTTTTTTAATGGTTGGGTTCTTCTCTCATAAGACCATTCTCTTCTATGTCTTGAATAGTGGGGGTTGAAAATGTGTTAAATGTAATTTACTATCCTCGTTATACGCAGGCCATAGGGAGGTGGTTTTGGTGTCAAAGTTAGATTTGCCGTCTAAAGGTTTAGGATGTGAAAGCTCTATGAATCTCAGTAACTATCAGCCTATTTACTTTTTTTTTTTTTAACTTTTTTTATTGAGTTACAGTCATTTTACAATGTTGTGTCAAATTCCAGTGTAGAGCACAATTTTTCAGTTATACATGAACATACCTATATTCATTGTCAATTTTTTTTCGCTGTGAGCTACCACAAGATCTTGTATAAATTTCCCTGTGCTATACAGTATAATCTTGCTTATCTAGTCTACATTTTGAAATCCCAGTCTGTCCCTTCACACCTCCCACCCCCTTGGCTACCATAAGTTTGTATTCTATGTCTATGAGTCTATTTCTGTTTTGTATTTATGTTTTGTTTTGTTTTGTTTTACATTCCACATATGAGCGATCTCATATGATATTTTTCTTTCTCTTTCTGGCTTACTTCACTTAGAATGACATTCTCCAGGAACATCCATGTTGTTGCAAATGGCGTTATGTTGTCGGTTTTTATGGCTGAATAGTATTCCATTGTATAAATATACCACTTCTTCTTTATCCAGTCATCTGTTGATGGACATTTAGGCTGTTTCTATGTCTTGGCTATTGTAAATAATGCTGCTAGGAACACTGGGGTGCAGGTGTCATTTTGAAGTAGGGTTCCTTCTGGATATATGCCCAGGAGCGGGATTCCTGGGTCATATGGTAAGTCTATTCCTAGTCTTTTGAGGAATCTTCATAGTGTTTCCCACAGTGGCTGCACCAAACTGCATTCCCACCAGCAGTGTAGGAGGGTTCCCTTTTCTCCACAGCCTCTCCAGCATTTGTCATTTGTAGACACTCCCTTACAACATACACAAAAATAAACTCAAAATGGTTCAAAGACTTAAACATAAAACAAGATACAATAAACCTCCTAGATGAAAATATAGGCAAAACATTATCTGACATACATCTCAAAAATGTTCTCCTAGGACAGTCTACCTAAGCAATAGAAATAAAAGCAAGAATAAACAAATGGGACCTAGTTAAACTTACAAGCTTCTGCACAAGAAAGGAAACCATAAGTAAAACAAAAAGACAACCTACGGAATGGGAGAATATTTTTGCAAATGAAACCAATGAAGGCTTCATCTTCAGAATATATAAGCAGCTCATACAACTTAATAAGAAAAAAAACAAACAACCCAATCCAAAAATGGGCAGAAGACCTAAACAAGCAATTCTCCAAGGTAGAAATACAAATGATCAATAGGCACATGAAAAAATGCTTAATATTGCTAATTATCAGAGAAGTGAAAATCAAAACTACAATGAGGTATCACCTCACACCAGTCAGGATGGCCATCATTCAAAAGTCCACAAATGACTATTTACTTTGTAATAACTTCTGCCCAGAGGGAGTTCATGGTGTGATTCAGCTGTAACTATTTACATATAGATTCCTGAAGGAATGTGTATTCTAAGGCAAATTCATCATGGCAATGGCAAAGAAATAAAAAGTAGCATGTAAGAACGCTTTCATCATCTTTTCTAAAAAAGGTTTTGTTTTAATTAAAAGCCAAAACATTTCAGGAATAAGAAGTTATATTAAAATTTTGCATAGAAAAAATTAATATTAATCTGTACCTAAGCCTTAGATGGTTGAGTTTTAATAACTTCTATAAGGGAGGGCAGAAGCAAACCCAGATAATACTGTCACAGTTTGTTTATCCCAAAATAATTAGCAGAGGTAGATGAATTAATTTAAGCTTTTACAGATCACTGTTTCAATATAAAGATGATCATCTGACTCACCCAGAAGAAGGCAATTCACTTTGCTCAGCTTTCTGGCAAATGGGGGTGAGGGGAAGGCCCAAGCTACTTTATGTAAGAAGATCAACTTGAAAAAAGTTGGGGGATTTCCAAACTTAATACATACATGGTAACAAGTATCAGAAACAGCAGAGGGAAGATAATACAGTAAAGGTGCAGTTTGCATCTATGAAGAGAACATTCTGACATTCTATCACTAGAATATTCTATGCCCAAATCTCTAGCAGTATTGACTGTCTCATCTTTGAAATCCTCAAGCAAGTGTACTTCATATGTGCATAAATCCATATACTCAGTCACACTTTTACTGCACACAGGAGGAGTCTTTTGATATTGTAATGGTGAAATGTCTCTCTTGAGGTAAAATGAAAAGGTAAAGCAAAAATATTTTTTGAAAAGATTAAGGGAGAGATTTTGTTCACGTGAATATTACGTCTTTTTATCTGGACATATTAAAATTCTTAAAGGTAAATGGATATTTGTCAATAAAGAAATATAGGGTCTTAAATTTTTTGAAGTGTTGGAAGCAGTGAAGTGACAGAGAATAAAGATATCTGAAGTTAAAAATTCTCTAGATAGCAAAGAGGGTAAACCCGGAGGGAATTAGGCCTCAGCAGCTCTAAATTTTATCATGGTCTCTTATGATGTCTTAGACTTTCAACTTTTTTAGATCTTAGATGCCTCACCTAAAAGTATTAATGTATGTGTTAGATGACATTTAGGCTCCCTTCATTCTCTTTATTATAAAAGTATGTTAAATAAACTTGGAGTGTATCTTAGACACATCTTGAAAACCATGTTTTAAAAAAAACCTCAGTGGGGAGAGAAAGATGTCTGTGGAAGGATGCAGGTGGTGGGGGAGAAGGCATAGCTGAGTGGCAGAGCGCGTGCTTAGCGTGCGTGGGGTCCTACCCCTGGTGCTGCTATTTCAGTCAATCGGTGAATCTAACCCACGCCCTCCCTAGAAGAAAATGCAGGTGAAATTTGTAAGTTGGTTTAAGAAACATAATCCTTCCTCATTTCTCCCAAAGGCTACATTTTGATCCCACCATATGCTACGTCATCTTAAAATATTTTTGTGGACAGTTCCTTTAAGAGAAGAAAAAAATTTTTTCCAGTAAATATCTGTAGGGGATGGGTGAGTCACAGCTATCAAATTCTCTCTGAATATAATCTTTAATTATGTCTTGCTTTCAGCTTATTCCTAATGAAAGAGAAGTTAACTTGTTAAGCTGGGAACTGATCCCAAAGTAGAAATTAAGGTTTTAATGCATGTAGAAGTTGTAGATCTTTTTTAGCAGTGAAAAACAGACTGACCCCTACCAAGGTATCATTTCTTATGACTTAACTAGCCCTCTAATTACATGTGATGCATTAAATACTTGAATGAATTAGCTCAGTTTACCTCTTCCTAGGTAATTAATTCTGTGATGCTTGGTTTTGATCTGTTAGAAAAGTTTGTGTATCTGGAATATCAACAAGTAACTAACAAAAATATTACATGAAATATTTCAAGTTGAATATTCTCTTACTTTGTGCTGCAGACAAACTGCTGAAATGTTTTCATCTTGTGCATGTTATATGTAAGGAGAGGTCCAATTTTTGGTCCTTTGGCCAAGTTTTTAAAAGTGTGAAACATGCTAAATAGAAAAGTATTAAGTAGTAAGTACTGGGACACACCCACACACGTATCAAATAACAAACGGAAACTTTTACTATATTTGTCACTCTCTTGTCTTTAAAAAAATTAAACAGCAAAAGACTCAATTTAAGAATTGTCATCCAAAAAAGAAAAAAAAAAAAGAATTGTCGTCCATACTATTTCCTCCCATCCAGATAGAACAGTGATATTGAAGTTTAGATATAACAATGACATTGAAGTTTATGTTTGTTTTTTCTATCTCCAGTCTTATATTTTTCTTCATTTGCATGCATACATTATATATAGTATTTTGGTTTGTTTTTTAAATTGACACAAAGGAGGCCATATTACATGAATGTTTTTATAATTTGTTTTTCAACCATACAGTATCCTGGGGATGTATACATTTTGATTAACATATACATGACTCATTAATTTCAATTGCTTTATTACATTGTAAAACTATACCACAATTTTTTATTCTATTCCCTACTGATATTTTATTTTTTCCTATAGTTTTTTTCTAATCACAAACAATGCTTCTGTGAACATCCTAGCACATTTCTCATTGTGTACACATGCCAATAGTTGTTCAGGTTATAAACCTGGTAAAATCATTTCTAAATCATATATTTACATATTCATTTTTATTAGATATGGTCAAATTTGTTTTCAGAATGGTCACCCAACACCCATTCTCATTAGCAGTCATGAGAGATCAACTTGCTACTATTCATCTTATTATCTATCTTTATTTCTATCTATTTATCCATCTATTCATGTATAAATATTTTGTTCCTTTGTTAATTTGCTTTTTCAGAAAATTAAGATTAAGCATGTATTCATTATATTGGCCATTTGGTTTCTTCCTTCTCTGAACTGGGATCATGAGCAGGAAATGCTGAGCAAAGATATTAAATAGTAGGGGAGCAAGCCATGCAGGTATCTGAAGGAAAACTTGCAAAGGAAGAGAGAAAAACATGTGCAGATGTCTTCATGGAGAGTATCTGGTAGAAGGAATCAGTATAACTAGAGAGCAATTAGTAGGTGAATTCAGAAAGATAAAGGGTGATAAAGAGTATATGTTGGGAAAAGCTTTGTAGACAATTAAATTAATTCTGCCTTTTACTCTGAGTGAAATGGGAAGTCACTGAATGGTTTTGAGTAAAACAGTGGCATGAATAACTTAATTCTAACAGGATCACTCTGGCTGCTGGGGTGAGTCAGACGTAGTGACAAAGAGCAGAAGCAAGGAAGCTAGTGATGGGTTATTTCCGATGTCTCGGCAAGGGACAATAGTGGCTTGATTCAGGGTGACAGCAGTGGAGGCAGTAAGAAGTGGTAAGAATTTAAATATATTTTAAGATATACTCAAAGAATGTGTTGACAGATTAGAGGTGGGCTGTAAGTGAAAAAGATGAGTCAAGAATGACTCAGGCTACTTGGGTTGAAAAATAAGAATGAAGGTGCTATGGACTGAGATGCATCCTGAATCCTAGGCATTTCAACAAATTTTACTATGCCCACCAGAATATACATATGGTTATAGTTGATTATGTGTTTGTAGTGGAATCAGAAAACTTTTGAACTTTGAGTAGAGACATAGAATCAGGTCTCCAATGGAAGAATCAACAGTTTCAGGTGAATTTTTGGATCTGGCAACGGAAGATCAACCACTTCCCTCCAAGACTTGTCAGAAAAACTGGTGTGGGAGGAGCAGGGGGAGATTATACATAAAATATGTTTCAAGTCATTGGAGAACTAGCAAGGACATGAAGACTTTACATCCAAGATTCCAAATGGTGGTTACCCAGCTCCTTGTGCTGTTACTTATTCCAAAGCATCTTCTGCCTCCAGAGCAAAAGCTGATAGGTTAGGGTAACCTGTGCCAAAGTGGCAAAGAGGCTGAGAGGCTGAGAGGCTGAGAAGAGATTCTAGCAATCTCATTAACTGGGGCGATAAAACTTGGTGCTCTGCTACAGCCAAGTGGAAGGGGCTGTCATAATCACTGCAGGGGCTCAGTTGGACTATGAAGCATTGCAACAAAGGAATATGTGTTGAAAAGTGGAAACAGAACAGCTCTTAGAAGGATGGAAGCCCCTCTTTGAATCATATTAATCTCTAATAGACTAAGTTGATTTGGGATTGGTGGTGCCCATAGTCTGCATCCATAAACAAAGTAAAAGTCAGTTCTAGGAGAAGGTAATGCAATCCAAGGTCTCACATTCTCCCTATAATTTTTAATATGAAATGTCCAATATTCACTTAAAAATAACCGGCATGAGAGAAAACAATACCTGAATGAAAGCAGAGACAAGAGACAAAAGAAACAAACACATAGGAATCCAGATAATAGAGTTATCAGATGCAGACAGCGAAATGACAAGGGGTTAATAGGTTTAAGAACTTAAGTGATAAAATGGAGAATTTCATTAACTATTAAAAATAAACAAAGGAAATTCTAGAACTGAAAAATCAGTAACTGGAATTAACATAACAGCAGAAGTATTGAACAACAAAAGAGACTGAGTTATTTAAAAAAAATAATAATATTCAGATTGAAGCATGGTAAAAGCAAACTAATGCCAAAAATAAATAAAAGCATAAGAAACAATATGGCATGTTGAAAAGGCCTATTATATGTATGACTGGAGTCATAAAAGGAGAGGAGAAAGAAAATGGTATGAGAAAACATTTAAAGGGATAGTTGCAGTGAATTTTCCAAAACCAGCAAAAAATTTTAAGACATAATGTTGAAACTCAGCATACATCAAGCAGATGTAAAGAAAAGCACATTTAGGCACATCATAGTGAAATGTAGCACACATTAGGAAAAGTAAAAGCAGTCAAACAATTTTTAGTTTTACTTCAAATGAAGAACAATAAGAGTAAAGGGTGATTTTCAACCAAATTAATGGAAGACAGAAGACAATGGAATCATCTTTTCAAAATGCAGGGGAAGTGTAGCTACCAACCTAGGATTCTATATCTAGCAAAGTTGTCTTGCTAAAAATAAAAATGAAATAGAGACATTTTCACACAAACCAGAAACAGAGAATTTGTCACCAGCAGACCCACATTAAAGAAAGGAACCACTGAAAGCAATTCTTTAGCTAAAAAGAAAAATAAACAAGTAAGAGATACTGAGAAGAATGAAGAACATATGATGTAAATATGTAAGAAAGCTAAAATACAGTAATGACATAAAAATGATATAACTGAGGTGCACTGTGAGACTTCAAACATGTACATAAAAGTAAACTATATGAAAGTCAAAGCAGAGACAAGAGGGCACTAATCAAATTCTGTTTTAATGTTCTTGTAATGTCTGGAAATTAGTAAAAATACAAATTTATGTTGGCCTTTAATAGATCAAGGGTGCACATTTTAGCCTCTAGTATATCCACTAATATATTTGTGACAACAGATAAAACTAATGAATTATTAAGTGGAAAAGGGGAAAATAAAAAATAATTGAATGAAGGCAAGAAACTTGCGGGAGGGAGTAACAAAAGATGAGGAAAATAAAAAATGGGAATGTAGTAGATCTAAACTTAAATGTGCATGCAATTAAATTAAATGTAATAGACTAGATATGATAATGAAATGGCAAAGATTTTTAGACTAGATTAAAAAAAGAACTATCTGCTCCTCATAATAGATAAACCTAAATTATCAGGATGCACAAAGGTTAAAAATAAAGGATAAAAAGACATTCAGTGCAAATAAAAAACAAAAGGAGTCTGGTATAGTTGTACTAATATTTAAGTAGCTTGTAAGACCAAAACCACTACTAGAGATAGAAAGGCAATTTATAATCATTATTACATTAACAATTATAATCCACCAGGAGCATTTAACAATTTGTAATGTAGATGCAGTAATGGCACAGCCACAAAATATGCAAAGCAAAACTAAAATTTAAAAAATAAATAAATAAAGCCACAATCTACCTCTTAATCAAGGGTTTTTAATCTGGATAGATGTTGAATTTTGTCGAATGCTATTTTATTTTATTGAAATGACTGTATTTTTTCTTCTTCATTGTGTGTGTATGATAAATTAGACTGATTTATGAGTATTTTAAGGAACTTGCATTCCTGGGATAAATATTACCTAACCATGTGTTCATGTATTTTTTTTTGTTGTTGTTCTGTTTTTTGTTATTGTGCTTTTTCTAGTGTTGCTGGATTCATGTTGCAAATAAATCATTTATTAAGGATTTTAAAAATTGTATTCGTAAGAGTATAGTTTTATTACTTCTTACAATATTTTAATCAGGTTTATTAATAAGGTTATGATAACTTAATAAAATGAGTCAGGAGCGATTATCTTGTTCTTTTTATAAAATCTGTGTAAGATTGGTATTTTTCATTCCTTAAATGTTTAATGGAATTCACCTGGGAAACCACCTGGACCTAGAGGTTTAGTTTCTTTCTTTTTTATAGCACATATTTTTTACAAAAATTTAATTCTTTAATGGATATATGCCCATTCAAATTTTCTACCTCATTCGCATTCATTTTATTAATTGTATTTCTCATCTAAGTTTGGAAATGTATTAGCATAAAATTGTATGTATTATCTTTTTGACTTTTGACGTCTGTCACATCTATCGTAGTGTCTGTTCCTTCACCTTTGATGTTGGGTATTTGTATTTTTTCTTATTTCTCTCATCAGTCTTGTTAGAGGTTTATCTCTTTTACTCCGTCATTTGTAGTTCATTGGCTCCCACTCTGTTCTATAAAATTTCTTTCCTTCTTGTCTTAGATTGGTCATCTTCTCCAAGCTTCTTAACTAAGACATTTAGACCACCGAGTGTAAACCTTCCTTCCTTTCTGCCATAAGCATCTAAAGATAAGTTTCCTTCTGCATAGCCCTTATGCTGCCTTCTGCACATTTTGATGTGGTATACTTTTAATCATCATTTATTTCAAACCATTTTAAAATTTCACTTGTAGTTGCTTTTAATTTATTCATTGTTTATGTTATTCACTTTCCAAATACTTGAAGGTTTTCTCTCTATATATATGTACGTTATGTATTTATTTATTTATTATTACATTCTTGTTGCAGTCAGATAACAATATCTGTAGGCATTTAATCTTTGGAAAATTTACTGTGGCTTGTGTCGTGGCACATCGTATGGTCTAAATTGGTGAACATTTCATCTGCGTCAGAAGAGAATGTGTTCTACAGATGTTTGTTTGGTTTAGTGTTTCATGGATACCAGTTCGGTCAGGGGGATTGATAAATGTGATTCAGATATTCTGTATTCCTACTGGTTTATCATCTCACTCTGCAAATTACTGAAATAAGAGTGTTCAGATCTTTCACTGAGTGGATTTATTTTTCAATCTTTTCTTCACATATTTTGTAGCACTATTTGTCACTTCCATATTTACAGTTATTATGGTAGAAAAAAGATCATTTTATTGTTATAAAAGTCCTTCTTTATTTCTCATATTACTCGTTAACTTAAAATAACATTTTTGATGTTAATAAAGTCTCTTTAGTTTTCTTCTGCTTGCTGTTGGCACACTATCTTTTCTATTCAATCTGTCTATGAGTTTATATTGAAAATAAATTTATTTTACAAACCATATAACTGAATCTTATTCTCTTTTAAAATTCCACTTGAGACTCTCTGCCTTGTAATGATGGTCTTTAATCCACATGTGTACTTATGACTTATTGGCATTTAATCTAAATCTACCAATTTGTTCTTTTCCTATTTGCTTCATCCCCTCCCCCACACCCCAATCCTGCTGTTCTTACTTTCTGGGTTAATTGAAAAGATTTTTTTTTTTCATTTAAAATAATATATCATCTATTTAATCACACCAATTTGCACTATTTTTTGCTGGCTGTTCTTTACAATATCACCCTTTAGTTTAACACCTGGATTTGGAATTTCATCACTTCACATTAAAAGTCAGGTTCCTACAACTATATAGTTCTATTTACCCTCCCCTTTTGTGTAATTGTTATCATATACTATTATATTTAAATATGTTTTAAACCTACCTTAAGTAGTTTTAGGTATTAAAAAACTCAGAAGAAGAACAAATATATAGTCTTTTTTATTGATCCAATTACCATTTCAGGTGCTCTTTGTTCCTTTCTGTTGCTCAGAATTTCCATCTTGTGTCACATCCCTGAGGAACTCCCTTTAGCATTTCTCATACTGTGGGTCTCTCGGCAATGTATTATTCTATCTTTCATTCATATCCAGAAATTTTCATTTTGTCTCTAGTTTTGTTGGATAATTTCACTGGGTATTGAATTACTGCTTTACATTATTTTCAGTACTTGGATATTTTAACCCATTGAATTCTGTCCTGCATTTTTCTCTACTGTTGGTTCCCTACAAGCAATATTTTCTTTTTCTTTTTTTTTTTCTAGATGCTTTTGAGATGTTTTCTTTATCTTTGGTTTTCAGCAGTTCTACTGGAATATATCTAGGTGTAGCTGTGTTTGCATTTATCTTGCTATGGGTTTACTTTGCACCTTGAAACTTTTGATACTTATATCTTCAAGAACATTTTTTGTTTGTTATTTATCCTCTCCTTCTGGGATTTTAAACACATATATATATTAGACATTATTCAATACGTAATTGAAGCTCTGTTTTTAAAAATATTTTCTCTCCTTTTTGTTTAGAATGATAATTTCTGTCAACAGAAATTACTTAATCTAAAAATGTGTTGAGTTTTGCTACTGCCTTCAGTCTGTTGTCTATCTAGTTTATTTTTCATTTCAGATATTGTAATTTTCAGTTCTTTGAATTTCTGTACTTTTAGTTTTAAGTTCTCTGCTCAGATTCCACATGTCACATCATTATGATAATATTAAAACAAAATACTATGAACATATTTTTAGTAGATACAAAGTACTTTTCTTTCAAATCCAACATTTGTCTCATCTTGGGGTCTGTTTCTATTGACTATATGTTTCTTTCCTGATTTGGACACTTCTGCATATTTGCGTGTCTAAAATATTTATTGTACATGAATATGGTGGCTGATATATTGTAGAGACTTTGGATTCTGTTTTCTTTCTTTTGAGGATGCTGATTTTTATTCTAGCAGGCAGTTCACATGTTTGCACCCAGACTCCAAACTCTATTTGCCCTATTTTAGGAAGCAGCTAAAATTGCTGCTCAGGTTTTTAGATTTCCAGCTTTTGATTCCTGTTGGTCCTGCAGTTTCCCCAATGTGTGTATAATTCAGTTAGTAGTTAATATGAATATTTTGTGGTTTCTTTCTTTGTCTCCCTCTTTCCCAGGTTTCTACACACACACACACACACACACACACACACACACACACACAGTAACTTTCAAGCACGTTGTCAGCCTGAATTCTGCTCTTAGATCCAGTAAGAATCAGTAAGAATGTCGCGTTCTGACTGAGTTTGATCGTCCTGTTAAGATCTGGGAGCACTCCGAAGTAGAAAGAACAGAAAGTGAATCTTTCCCAGTGTGTTTCCTTTCCTTCAAGGTTCAATCATCTCTGCTCAGTTTGGTCACTCTCTAGTGCCTTCAAATAACTGATTTTTCTGTAATTTGTAATTGCCTGTGGAATAGCCACAAAAGGGTTAGTCAGATACAAGTTACTCTGCCATTACCAGAAGCTGAATCTCTCTTTTCTATAATAAATTGCCCAGAGTGGTCCCCTCTCAAAGTGGCCATACAGCAGGCTCACATAGACCCTTCTTCCTTATTTTGGGTGAATCATGTAAAGGAAAGGGCTGATGTCTTACTGTAAAGCTATTCATATGTCTATTAAAGTAGCAAGATTGAACCTATCTGAGATCTGCTTTGTGAGCAGAAGTTAAACTTATGTCTCAATAGAATTTACAAACACAAGAGGACCCAGTGGAGAGTCACCTAGAGGTTGCTCTGTTATACTGAAGAATATGTTGACTCAGTCAGTGACCTGAAGCTGGGTCTAATTTTCTTACTTCGTAAAATAAGAGGCATTAATACACACTTTCACCCAAAGGACACTATGTAAAGATTTTTGTTAGTTCTAAAATGTTTGAACTTCTTTAAGAAAAATAACTATGTAAACAGATGTGTCTTATAAGAGAAATCATTTTATTTAGTTTTCCAAACATCTCCCACAATGCCCTTTCTACTGATGCATAACGACTCTTTAATGATAATACTATTTGCGTTTTAAATTACTTTGTGTGCACTGGATATTTACTCTGATCACAAGAAGTATATTGCCTTGGGGAAGTGGTGTTATGCTGTGGTCATAATTAACTTTTGCTTAAAAGTACTCTATGATCTTAGGGAAAAAAAACCTTGTTAACAGTGCCATGTTTATTCTTCATCATACAGCAGAAAATTAATGCATAATTTTCTTTTGGTTTCTTTTGATATTTGCTACCATTGCCTTAAACCAAAGATGATATTTTCTTTAGTTGTATGTTATTAATTATTAAATTAAAGGCAGAGTATATCTATGACCATACACATAGAGAATTCGATAGGCTTATTGGAATTAATCTAGTTCCTATCAGTCTGTAACAATGTAAGAATTAACGTTTATAATTAGAGTAATAGGTTGCAGTTTACTGCTTCTTTTTTCCTGAATAATTTTTAGTAGTACACACTCTATTGTATTACCAAAATTTTCTCAGTGTGACCCTTACATATTTTTGGCGAAATATTATAACTGAAAGTCTCCACTTATAGTATCTTGCTAATTCATTTGTGACATAAAAATTCATGAAAGAAAACTACCTATGATATTTTTGTATATGTAATGTATTTATATGTATGTGTATATGTATGCATATGTACATAAATATATGGATGTATATATGTATTATATGTATTATTAGATTCTGGAAAGGAGCACTATTCTCAGTAGGAAAATTGTTATCCATCTTAGCTATTATAATGTAAAACAAAAAGTAAGCTTTAATTACAAAATAAATATTCTCAAATCAATATGGGGCAATACTATACATAATAAAAATAAAGGATTCTTAAAGTGACCTAGAAATAATAAGCATATTGATATTGGGGTAAATTTTAAAGAATATGTAATTCAAAATTAATGAAGAAACAAGCATTTGCAGGCATTTTCTGCAAAGTAGCAAGATAAAATAAGCCAGTGCAGTTTCACATGATGACCGATTTTTCCATTAACACAGTGAATGTACATACGAATGTAAGTTTAACTCATAATCTGGGGCAGGAGGGGAACATATGCAGTATTATTTAGATGTTTTTAAATTAATGTGGGTGTGATTTTTATTTACTCTGAACAGAAACACAGGCTGTTGGATCAGCAGTGTTGCTACAGCTTCACTATTTAACAACTAATGAGATTTCATTTAAGATACAAATTTTAAACCAGTTCTGTCCTGTGGCACGCCACACACAGCTGTCAAGTCGCCTCTCCCTTTGGACGGTGACACGGCATTTTTTCTATAGTTAACATTGTGCTGAAAGAATAAAACATCAGACACTTCAGAATCTCTGAAAAACAGGCATATCTGTTCACAAAGGTAAATGTTATTTTGGGTAAGGTCATAAAAGTGCACTTTTTTTGGATCCTTGGGTACAAGCATGTCCTTCTTAGGCAGGTGCAAATATATCCAGGCTGATGATTGCATTTTGGGAACAATAAAATTAAAGGTGAGGTCACAAATATGGGCTTTTTGTGATTTATACATTATCAATAGTTAGAGGAAATTTCCACATACTTAGGTCACAATTATTTAATTTCAATTAAATTTATAAAACATACTGAGCACTGTTGTTTTTAAAGTCAAAGTCACAAGAGAGAACCAAAAGTTAACATCTGTCCCCTGGGAGTTTATAGTCTTTTTTTCTTACAGTTACAGAATAAGCCAGAAGTTGATAAGAGCCAGGAAAAAGGTACAGAGGGCTTTCTGAGGTACCAAGTGGGCTTTCTGAGAAGAAAGTGAATATGTCTGTAATGATGCTGAAAAAGTAATTTATAACTGTATCTGGGAAGGTGTTGCTCAAATTAGGAAAGAATTTATAAACAAATTCAATAGTTCTAAGGATGTTCTGTTCAGTGTTTGAGATGAGATTTGACATCATGTGTTCCTGATTAAATTTCAATATTCATTCTCAATGGTTTTAATGTTACTAGTTTCTTTCACTGAAGAGTTTTAGCAATATGGTATCCCATGACTTTGATTCTAGTCCTGTAAAACCCATAGCAAGGGTATGCTATCTTGTGAGAGGAAACAGAAATAACAGGAAGCATTCACTAACCTAAGATCATCCCACTGAACTCCTAGTTGAGTGTCATTTCTCTTTCTATCATTAATTTTCATAGTATTTCATTGAAATAAATCCTGCAAGTATCTATAGTTCATTTCTGTGATCCATAAACTAGACTTGACTGGCTGGATCTTCATCATTACCTAAAAGTCTGCAATGAAATGCAATGTGATAGTTAATTGTATACCGTTGGCACCTGAGTGACTTTCTGAGTCATTTAGATGTCCTTTGAGAAGTGTTTTTTCCATAGCATACTGGTTCCTAAGTGTCTAAGTTGACTCTCATGTAAAAAAAGTTTCATTGTCAAATTGCCTTGGGAAATTTACCATTCAATACAGTTTTTAACCTTAAATAATCAAAATTTTAGTTATTGCACATTGCAAATTTCAACAAGAGATGAAGTACATAACGTTTTAGTAGCTTACTTAATCCCATGACTTGTTTCTGCCTGTGTAAAAGTACATATAATATTTATATAAAGAGGTTCAGCAGAAGTATTTTCCACCTGATGTTACCTCCAGGTAGAGAGGAATCTGTGTTGTGTCTCTAAGATGTGTTCACTGATGTTGAACTCTGGTCTTTGCCAGATGATCCTGGCCCTACCCCAAGCTGGGTCTGTGCGAGTCTGTCCAAGCTAACATGGGCCTTAAAGGAAACATGTGGCTGCACCTTACGGCAGCTGCAGTCCCTGTGACAAAATTAAGGGCCAGTGAAAGGAAACAGTCTGACTTTATGATCTTCCTTCCTCCTGGTTTCCTGTTTCTCCTCCTCCTTAGAATATTCAGTACGGGGAAGATTGTCCTCCCTTTATACTAACGGTTAAAAAACTAGTCTGTCACTCGTTTTTCATACTGGTTGTGCACTTAGATCACTTGGAGAGGTTTAAAAAAATACCAGTACCCAGGCCAATATGCCCTTTTCAAGAAGGGAAATAAAACCTCTCGCTGTTGCTGATACTTTGACTTAAGACAAAACTAAGTCAGAAAGAATTTAAATAAATTATTCAAAATTGAATATGAAATGATTTAAGGATACCATGATGGGTGCCAAGTCATTATCCAGGATGGATAAAAGGGAAGGAGGGAAGGAGTTTAGAAAACTGAAAAATTTTGACCACCATGCCCTTATAGTATGTCCCAAACACGAACATTGACAGTGTTTGCAGTATTTTGACGTGATCCCAGCAGCCCGACCTAGCCCAGACTAATGCTTCTGCCTCCAGGGGTACAATAAAGAATATGGTGCCTTCGGCAACATTTTTTTTTTGTTATTCATACAAATTTCTACTCCCCCCATATGACTTTGTAATCCATTATTCACCATAGGAACCTGGCAGAAGCTGACTGTATGAACTCCATAAGCTACATTTAATTATGTTCTACTAGAAAGCTTGGGTATTTCATATCATAATCACAATAACTCAATTCACAGGTTTTCTTTTGGGAGGCCAGCCCTAAACAAAAGTGTCATGTTAGCTTTCTTAGCATAATGCCATGATTCCACCTTTAACTGAAATTCTCATTATTAGAGCCACAAAAGCATTAGACTGCAAAGCTGGGGCATTGTCTCCAGAAACTACCATTCTGCTACCTGCTCGGGGGAAATATTCAGGAATGCTAGGATTCTTGGGAAAACTGCCAGGAAGGAACATGTTCCTGAGTAATAACCAAAAAATGAGCAAGAAAGAAGCATGATTGTCAGGCTGGTAACTTTACAGCAAAGGACTAGATGTTAAATTAATTCTTCTATATATTAAATTAATTTTCTATATATTAAATTAATTCTTCTATGTATCAACACAAGTATGGATTATGATTCTTCTTTCTTCATACTTTAAATTTATCACAAGTATTTTTATTTGAAATGATAGCCAAGATTGCTTCTGTCTTTTAAATTTCAAGATATGTGAAATTCAGTATTTCTGTGAAACCTAGAGACACTTTAACTTACCTGCAGTCAATAATCATTTCAGTAAAGACAAAAAAGATGCATTTATCAATCAAAAGCAGTAAGTAGTGATGCAAAGCCAAATAGTGATTATTTTCATTACTCTTCCTTGCCATGTTTAGAGGATAGATACTAGACATGATCTTAGGACCATGCAGTAGTCCAAATTCAAAGGCAAAATTAGAATCTTTGTTATGAAATAATAAAGAGAAACATAATTTTAATTACTTCTTTTGGCCACGTTCATTCCATTTTGTTAGACTCTTACAGAGAAAAGCATGTATAAAAATACAACTCAGTGGTCCATTCTATCACATATAATTCATGAACACTAATTTTGCCCAAACAGTGCCTGTTTTCTTAACTGAATCTGGAGAATTGTAATGATAATTCTGTAATCAAGACTTCAAAAAAAAAAAAAAAAAAGAGTGCCAAAGTCATCAGACAAAGGTTGAAAAATGCAAAAACTTTAAACTTCTTGATAATAAATCTGTTTTACCATACACGAATTTATATATAAACATGTGCAAAGAGTAATCTTTTGGCAATTCAGATAGGGTAAGAGGGACAGAGCTGCCAGTTTTAAAGTTCATATTGTTTTTACTTTTAATTTATAGCTTGGGCTTTTTCCTTATAGAATTAAGGGGAAAAAACTGAATGCAAGATTTTTGTCCATGTATCAGTTGAAAGATGCTAAAGCTTCTTTTCACATGACGGACTGGCACACTTGTCACTTGCATAGGTATAAATCTTATTTCCCCTCCACAGTGGGATTCTCTCTCCCCTTTATTCTCACTATTGCTGTTTATAAGCCATATTACATTCTCTAATTTCCTTTTATCTTTGCTTTATTTTGCAGTCTCTCAGCACGTGTCCCTTTAAGACAAGTTAATTTAGCCAATTACTCCAGTTTGGTTGAAGATAAAATCTTTAATTTATCCAGACCTCCTTTTATTCTTCCTAGGATACACTTTCCATTAATTTCATGAAACATTCTAATTCTCCAGTTTAGGAAAAAGCTAATTTCTCCATATACACGCACATGTGCACACACACACACACACACACTTGGATGCAGACCAATATGTACTACACTTTCAAAATTAATTTTTTCCTTTTCTTTTCTTAATTATTTTTTGCCTTTTCCAAGGTATTTGAAATAGTAATAAATTTCAAATTGAGAAATATATTTTTATTATGTATTACGTTATCCTTAAGCTGTTTTAACTCATTTACATTTTAGTAAAATGAAGTTTCATCTCCTCTCTTGAGAGACTATTTTGGCAGAATAGAGGACAAGGACCCGGGATGCCTGGAGGAATGTCTGGGTAATTATTACTGAGAAAGGTAAAAAGAGCAAGACTTAAAAGCTTGAGGCGTTTGAAAATAAAAGTGCCATTTTTATTCAGCTATTTATTAAAGCATTGCACATACATTAGTACACACTGTTACGTATACATACACACTGCTACAGGCATAAGGGCAGATGAAGATGCCATCCCTGATCTTCAAGTTAGAAAGGAATGAAGTCTATAAAATGATGCAGTGCTGACCGCATGGATATATCTGAGGAAGTAGCCAGCCCTTCCTGGGACAAGTTTCAAACACGAGGGACATTTGAGAAAGGTTTTGAAGGTGATAGCTTGCAAGTGCCTATTTTATTGATTTTTACACTTCTGATGTATTATCCAAGTAAGTCATTAACAGAGGCATTTCCTGTGTAATTTGACATGTTTGAATATCTTTATTCTTGTACATATATGAGCTACTTCAGCTTCAAATTCAGACGACCTAGAAGAGATTATAGCTCTTTCAGATACTGAATAATCTGCTCTTAAATACGTGCTGTCTTCCACTCTCATGTATAAATAGGTTTTTTCGTTCATCCCATATAAACAGGGCCATGGAAATGACACACCCAAAATATGCCTATATTGATTCAGATCATAAGAAGATCATGACAATGAAAGTATATTAAAAAATGACCAAGTATTTCAGGATTTGCTTATCAAAGCTTTAAAGAAGTGTGGATGTTACATTATCTGTACACCTTCTCCAACTCCCTTGCCTGCCTCTTTCCTGACTCAGTTACACTTTTTCTCTCCTGCTCTCAGAGCCCTGTGCTTGGATCTTCCAGTAAATTGTCAGCACTTCGCTCCCTGCCTCAGGCTCTGTTTTCTAGAAGGTCAAGGTTAACACAATTGGTGCCTCAGTGTGGGGCTTTGGAGTTCGGTTCCTTAGCTCCCTGAAAACAAAAGCTGCCGGCATTCAGTGGTGTTGTGATGACCTGAGCATCTGCCTATGGTTAATTATGATGCACTGGTAGAGGGCAAAGCACTGGAAGGGACCTTAGCAACTGTAGGAGCCATCTTGCTTGTAAGGATTGTGATGTGGACAAATAACATATGACAGTGGTAGAGACCTTAAATATTAGATGAAAAGAATCAGGGAAGAAACATTCCAAATTAATACAAGCTCAGGGAGCCAGGGGCACTACATCTGCAGCCTTGGTGGTTTTTCTACAGCAAAGTTAGGACGACGAGAGTGAAAGAGATGGGGCGATGGACAAACGACCTTGACAACATAGAACCCCCGAATCTCAGCCCTTCACCCTTGTCCTGGTCTCCTCCTACCTGGAGGCTATATGATGGCCCCACATGAGGCAGGTATCTTGCAGTAAGACGCTTCCTTCCCTCAAGACACGTTCTCATCTCACTGTATTGCCTGCAGGCCATAACTGACGTCAGGTCTCAGCACACCCTCAAAAGGGGAAATCAAAGCTACCCACCAGGAATAAATACCCTGTGCTAGAAAAGTAACAGCAGGATCTGAGTACGTAGTGGCAAGAAACCAGAAAGTTTGAATGGATCTGGGTCTTGAGATCGTAAGATGGGGAAGGGAGATGGAAAGTAAGACTGGAGGGGCTCAGATCTCATGAATCAGGACTTAATATTTAGAAAGGACTACATAAGTTGGTCCTAATCATCATCTGTATTTGCTCCCAGAAGTCTGGACTCAGTCATGGCCAGGAGTAAACAAAGAAGCAGTGCAAGAACTTCCTTGGCAAAATGTTAAGGAGGCAGTCAGAAAGTTCTAGTATGTGAGAATGTTATAATGGCTCATCTGTGTGTAGTTCAAGAACTCACCACATGACCAAGTTCCCTGGGAGCAGTTGAAGAATCCTCTGGTCGCCTGGGTGTAAAAAAAAGTATACCCAGAGGTGGGGAGGGGTACCAGAGGCTTTGATAGGTTGGCAGTAACTGTCCTCTGCAGGGTGAGGCTCTTTTTGTAGAAAATTCAGCCACTACCTGGCCTCTTTATTCCCTCTAGGAAAGATGAGCTTCTGGGAAGGCAGAGTACAGGTAGCAACAATTAATCATGAGCACCAAAATGGATATAATCATCACAATGGGCAGTAGGGCCACAGTGACAAATGAGACCTTCACCCACAAAGATCTGTGGGGCAGCTAGCAGGGCAGGGCATCCCCAGGGAAGTGAGGCAGATGGACAGCTGCACAGGGTGCTGTATGTTTTATGCAACTGGAAAAAAGGTCAAGAGTAGGTTAGCAGAAGGCTAAGATAGCTCTTGCAATGGGGAGTCATGGTTACTCACCCAGTTTCCAAATGCAAGCCGTGCCAGGTGCCCAGGATGCACTGATGGTAGGGCAGGCTGGGTTACCCTGAGCAGGGTCCCGGCAACTCCACCGCAGGCATATACACTAAATATTCCTCCAGTTGTTCCTCTGAATAATTGTGTAGGTGTTTGCCAAGATAACTGTGTACTGGTGGATAGGAAATATGCAGATTTTAAAGGTAATGTTAAGCATAACATTGACATCTGGGAATTTAAAATGCCACCGTGGCTCACCAATAAGAATGGGGTGAAGATCAAGTGATAAATGCAGTTCTGGCTCGAAGCTGTTTTACAGATCACGTTATGGCCCCCTCCTCCGTGGGCTGACAGGTCACGTGCAAAGCACATGGATGGACCTGACCAGTAGGAATGGGCACACTGTGTGGGATAGAAGCATTGCAGACCTCCTCATTTTGCCTTAACTGCCTCTTTTCCCTCTCACGGTCAACAACTTATCTTTGTGGATTTTCCTTTCCATGGCTGCACCTGGATGAAATGTCCCAACAGGCAGCACGATGTTTCATTGCCTGAGAAGCTGATGAGCGCTCGGGTGACCCAGTTGGAAAGAGTCAGCGAGTTAGCCCCCCGTGGGGTGAATTTTGGCAGTGGGCGTGAAGACCAGAGGAAACCGATTAGGTAAATCTCCCCTCCTTTCCTCTTCCATGGGCTGCTCTTTGATGTGATTTCCCAGTGCAGACCTTTCAGACAATTCCTGCTTGCCAAGCAAACGTAGCTTCTGAGCAACCAGTTGTCATTCACGGCTCGTGTTGAAGGAGTCACCTCACCACCAGAGCAGTGAATGGCACCACCGTCCCTTTATCTTTACCTCAGTTCAGCCTTTCTCCTCACCCTCACCGGCCTGGACTTGGGACCTCACAAATAGCACCAACGCTTGGATCTGTACCGTAGGTTCCAGTACAGAGACAGTATTAGTGGACTGTGGGAGTGTTTAGAGAACAATTAGCCACTTTTCAGTGAACCACCTGGTTTTGGGGAGGGACTGTTCCACGTGTCCTGTTGGGTCAGTCACTGAGCGTAGAAAATAGATTCAGCATTATATTTTTTTCCAATTATATTATAGAATAATTAGCCAGAGTGAACAAAAGCTCTTAAAAATTCGTATTAAATGCCATTCATATGGTCTGTCATTCATTTCTTTTGAAGATTTTTTTTTAGGTTAAGTTGAATGAAAATGTGTGCACCCACCTCCTCTTAGCAGTAACTACTCTGTCATGTTCTCTTTTGCATTTCAGTCCTTTCTGACTCAGCACTGTATCAATTTCTCTCCCTTCCAGCAATGCACTTCCTCTCCTGTCTCCGTTACTACCGGTGTTCTCAGGATAACTTACGATAATAAAAATTTCAGCTCACTCATGCTTCACACACAGACTGACTTGTGTGCTTGGTCTACAAAGGTCAGGTGGCCCGACGGAGGCACCAGGGTGTGGGACGCATGTGGCGGCTCTCACTGTGGCTGTGGCGGTCGGGTTGATGATAACTGGGGGGAGCTGGTGAGGGAGGCAAGCACTGATCTGGAGACCATCAGAACCATCTCCTGCTTCAGGGTAGCCCTCCCTAATCTTGAATGGTCCTCTTTGTTCTAAATTCTCCTTGCAAATGGACTGGGGATCAGGAGGCTAGGATAACCCACGGCTGGAATACAGTTCAGGGCAGGGATCTAGAGTGGGAAAGAGACTTAGGTCATGAAAGTGTAGCAAAACAATAAGTGAGGGAAGCAACCACTTCACAATCAGTCTGTGGCAGAGATGATGCTGTTCACCAAATCTCATCTCCTTCTCTTCCTGGGAACACAGCTAGACACGCTGCGCTTTCCTGGCGTTAGGGGCCTGAGTTCCATTCCTGCGGGGGACGGCGGTGTGCGCCACTACCAGGCCGGATTGTGAAAGTCTGCTGCCTGGCCTTGCACACAGCATAAAATGGACCTCGAAGTGCCAGGAGATGACCTCCTTCCTTAAAATAAACCTACATCAGGCAGTCTCATGACCCAGAGCTGCACCTGTATTAGATAACTTTGCTAAGATTTGGGGGGTTGTTGACTGTAGCAGTTGGCCTGTCCTGTGCTACAGGGATCCTAAATCTACTCTTTCTCTTAAATATCCACGCATTAGTTTTATTCCCCGCAGGTGGGAATTAGGGCAAAAGAGATGGCACGTTCATCAAACCTAGAAATGGTAGAAGAAAAGATTTTCCTCTTTATGCCAATAAAGCATTGTTGTTAGTCCTCTCTTAACTCAAAGAGGAGAAACACGCTTATTTCTTTTAATAGAAGACAAGAGTCTTGACTCCATTCTATAGAAGTTGATTACAGAGACCGAAATGGATGTACTGAACTCGGCCTCATGAAAATGTGACATGTCAAAGAATCATTTTTCCAAAGAAAATGGCATCATTGGAGGCTTACATATGGAGAACTATTTACATACTCCATTTTCTTATCACCAATTATTTTATTAATTATTGTGTCCTAATATGCATAAACATAAATGAGTAGGGACTTCAAATGGGCACTCATTAACTTCCTCCGGACTGATTTTGCAATGTCATTTTATAATATGCATACTATATACGACCAAATGTTTCTTTTTGCAATTTTATGTTTATTATTAAACTTAGAATTAACAATTATGAATAATTATTAACATAGTCCATTCATTGCTACTATCATTCATATTTTTATAACAAGGACTACATTCCAGAAAGGAAAACCTTATTACATTCAAATATCATTTGTCTACTTTGGGCTTTGACCATTTAAAATATCAGAGAAATGACTAACATATGCAAGGGCAATTTAAAAACTACCCTAATGAAAATAATGAGAAAAACAAAATTCCCATTATTTTTCCTGACTCTGTTATTTTTCAGACATTATTTTCTTGATATAGATGTTAAAAAAAACAGTGATTATTATTTTTAAATGATGTCTATAATATTATGTGACATAAATAAGTTTTGTTGGACTGTCAATCTATGGTTAGTTCCATCAGAGAAAATATTACTCCAAGTTTTTGTTTTTCTTGACCAATTAGGCAAAATTGTTTGGTGAAGAGAAAGACAAAGGGATATTGAAGAAGGCAAATACATCATGTAAGGGTTCACAGGAGCCAGGAATGTGAGCAAAGTCAAGCCCATGTCTTTATGAATCTACACAGGTTGAAGGAAAAAAGATATATTTAGTTTGGAAAATATTTTGGTATGGAAAATATGTGGAAACAGTCAATTTGGAAACAAAGTAGCCCTCAGCATTGTTCATATAGAAATCTGCTGTCCATGAGTCATAATTATGAGCAGTGGGAAGAAATTGTAGGGAGGAACTTTGAAGCTTAATAAAGGGGAAAAAAACAATAAAACATGTCTTAGATTGTAATGAGTTACCACTCAAGAGAGCAAGTTGCATCTCACTGCAGAAAATTAAGGAGATCATAATTTGCTAAAGATGTTGTGGATACGTGGATACTTGTGTAGGTTGCATGCAAAACTGGATTAGGTGACCACGAGTGTCCCTTCCGTTTCTTACATTCCGTGATTTTAGATGTCAGAAAATCTACACTTTGCTTTTGATTCTGTACAAGGAGTAATGCTGTCTTCTGATTTAGCCCTGAATTGACCAGAGATTTAAATCTTATCAAGTACCTACAGATTTGTTCTGATCAAATTTCGTAGTGGTTGACATAGGATATGTGAGACATGATGAAGCCATTAGAGCATCTTACAGCCCAGACAGAACTAAGCAAACACTTTACCTGCTCCAGTAGAAACTGACCATTCAGGAATGCATGGATTTTCCTTTATCCTCAGCAACATGGGAAAGCACTACATATTTTTTTTTTTTTTTGCACTCTTGCACATGGGTATCACAGAGAACCTTAGGCATGAATATGTGTTGCCTCCATCCCTCTCCTATGAAGGGGTGATTGTCCAGGTTCTGGGAGTGCAGTCACTGGACAGCCTTCAGGGGTCAGCCTCTTCCTGGACTGTCTGCCTGCATTTACTTACCGATGGAGATGGGGTTATTAAGGCCGAGTGATTTCGGCCCAACTCAGGACAATGCTGAGGAGCCACTTTAGTTCCACAGTGCCTCCTAGGGGTCTGCTGGAGCCGGGGTCTCTCAAGTTTGGCACTGTTGCCATTTGGGGTGGGTAGTTGTACGGGGGCTGTCCTGTACACTGTGGGATATTTAGCAGCATTCTTGTCCTTTACTCACTAGATGCCAGTAGCAGTCCCTCACTCCATCCCATCATGATAATAAAAAAGTCTCTAACATTATCAAAGGTCCCCTGTGGGGGGGCACAGTCACTTCCCCCTCAGCTGAGACCCACTGGGCTAAAGTTGTCAGGGCTACAACTGCTCCTAATTACCTGTCTCTCCCTCCACTGGTCTCCAGGTGCTGGTTTTAGTGAAACTCCACAATAAGCAGCTTTTAACCCTGAATTCTGTCACATAGTCACAGAAAAAAAAAAAAAAGAGAGAGAGATGTTATTTAAAACCAAAGTTGACTGGTGTCACTAGGTTTTTAGAAAGTTGCCATCATTCAGCAAATCTATTTTCAGCTCCTCGCAGAGGCAGAGATTCAGACCTGAAGTTAAGGCAGCCAACCACGTGAAGGGCTCTCTGGACGGGCAAAGATACGAGAGAGGGAAATCGGAGGGGTGGACTGCACAATTTAAAGGGAGGGTTTCTGAAAATAAACTTTAGGTCCCAGGGGCCAATAGTCTAGTGACGAGGCACACAGGAGATGGGCAAGACTGGGTGAAGCTGGGACCTGTGGAAAATGCTGTCTAAGTAAGACTCAGGGAGGGCAGAGTTGATTAGCTTTTTAGTGTTACATTGACACAAATATGCCTTCCCCTGCTCCAATCTTTGGTAAAATCTGTTTCTCCCACAAGGTCATAATTTTGCTCCAATATAGGCCTGGACGGAAAAAAGAATAAAATTGGAAAAAATATGCTTTTTTTTTTTATCTTATTAGTAACACCTCATAACATGTTGTTCTATTGATGGTACAAAATGACTCTCACATATTTCTAGCCTCAGCTCATGCTTTTCCCATAGTTACCCGTTGCTGGCCCGGAGGTGCCTTTCCATGCAGCGAGTTACATGCTTTGTCTTTTATCTCTAGCCAGACCTTCCTTCTTTAATCCCTGTGGTTTTATGTGTGGGGTAGACTCTTGCTAAGGTTCTGCTTTTTTTTTTTTTTAATTTTTATTTCTTAATTGGGGAAAGTGTGGGTCAGAGCTGGGGTTCCTCTTCTCTGTACTTCTTCCAAATTGTCTGGGGTTTCCAGGCCTTGAACTGAATTCCGTACCCAGGTGTGATATTCTCAAAATTTCAGAGACCTTGTCAGTCTGTACTGAGATGAGACATGCCTTCATTCGTCACTTAGTAGAACTTCTTTGGAGAAATACCACTAGGCTGTAGCCTGTTGAAGCCCTTTGGATCCCTCATGAGCACGGTTCTAAAGAACTCCAGGGAAAGAGCAGTGTAGACGCCTACCCTTCAGTCAACATGGTGTGGTCAGGGAGCAGCATTCCCCAGCACACAGCAAATCCCATGCCAGCCTCACTGCCAGAGCAGAGGGATATGTTCTCAGGATGGGGAGAGTGTTATGCCTTCAAGGTGCCTTTATAAACTGAAAAATTAGGTTTTTTAAAATAAATGTAACTAACCCAATCTGCCTTGCTTCCCCAAGGATGGTCATGAAGATTAAGGGAACTAAAAGACTTAAACATAAACTTCTTCACATGATGTCAGTCATCTGGTACATCCTTATAAATTTTTATAAATTATTTATTATTATTAGGAATAATTATTATTTGTCTTATGAATATGAATTTGACGTAAGGTGTTTATACCTTTTGTTATTTGGAGAAATATTTGATGAATTCCGTTAAATTGATCTCTAAAGCAATAGATTTATCTTCATAAATTTTTGTCACATAAAATAATACTCTGAGTCACGTTACTGTGACAAAGCATGATGATAGGGTTATGATGAGGCAAGTGTTTTTATATGGTTATATATAATTTTGAGGGTATTCTATAATCATTCAAAAATATTAAACAAATGTTTAAGAAAAATAAAGAAATAACTCTCTCCACTTCAAAAAAAAATTGCTTTCAATTTTACATAGTCCCTTCTAGTTCATAGTGTACAAGTTTCTTGGGCCAATTCTGGTTGTCACTTGTGTTTGTAAGTATAGTTTTACTGGAAAACATCTATGTCCATTGGTTTACGTATTGTCCAAGGATGCTTTCATGCTGAAACAACATAGTTGAGTAGTTGCAAGTTGGACTGTATGTCCTTGAAAGACCAAGATATTAACTACCTGGCCTTTTACATAAAAAAGTTTGCCAACTCCTGCTTTAGAATTGGAATATAATGTATACAGAATTTTGCATTATATTTTTCTTAATATTTCCTAATTCCTAGGCTCTAAACACTTCTACAAATGATCCATTATTTGCCTCTCAGTGTGAAGTCACATAATTTACGTAGCCTCTCCTTTTTGTTAAAATATAAGGTTATTTTCATCTCTTAAATTGTACAGAATATACAGTGAGCATTGTAAGTCATACAGAACTCTTTTCCTAACCATTTGAAACATATATTTACTTATTTCTATGATTTTATATATATGTAATATACATAGTCCATTGAAAACTATTCTGGATCAAAATGTGTGATCATTTTCCCTCCTTGAACTCTTTACCTATTTTGCTGTGCCAAAGAGTTTTGGATTAACTTCCAGTGCTAGCAGAAGGCATCGGAACTCTGATTTTTCTGTTTTTACCACTAGATCTCTAACATTGGGCAATAAGTATTATTCTTGTTTAAAATTAAATCTAAATATTTATCCACTTTGTATATATTTGATTTCCAAAAATCTTGAAAAGTTTTATCTATTTTTTTAATATTTACCTTTGTTGGTGTGTTTATAGTCTATTCACATACTTTGAATTTTTTTTTTTCCCTCTGCGAGTCCACGGGAAAAATAAGAAGGGAAGGTCCACTTTAATGTAGGTTTAGTACGAGAGTCAGTTTGCGTACTGGAAGCTAGGAAATACTTTAATCCAAGTCAACTAGGGATTTATTAAACCTCTGCTGTTGCAAAAATTGTGCTAGGCACTGAAATAAAGGGACGAGCCAGTCCCCACCCTGGTCCTCTAGGAGTTCAGTTCTCTGGTAATTTAGGAACTAGTGATGGTGTATCAAGGCTTTGGAAATTCTAGGTGAAATTACACTTCATAAGCACCATTTTATCTTTTTTTTTATCTCACTCTGGGTCACGTTTAGCATTAGTTTTTGCTCACAAATGATTTCTTTCAGTGTTTTAAATCTTTATATGATATTTAGCTGACTATAAGACAATAACTACTTTTTTTTTTTAACATTGGCACTCAGGAAAACATAGTTTTGTCCTGTCTAAGGGGGGGGGGAAAGCTTATTTTTAGACAGTTGTACATATTGGCAACTGTGCCCAAACTAAAATACTGAAAATGAAAAATTGGTAAATTTTCAATTTTGCCTATACAAAATCTGCACTGCCTTGAGAATGGTTTGTTTTTCATCATCATCACCTGTTTCCCCTCCGTAAGCCTGCTGAGGATATTGCCTCATGTTTTAAGGGCCCATAACAAGCTATCAGTGACAAAGGCTATTCTCAAGATGCATTCAAGGACATCTTGAGTAATTTTTCAAGTTATTTGACACCCCCATTGGTGTTTGGAGCTGCCTCTACAGACTTGCAAAAGCTGGTTGTGACCATCTCTTCCCAACTACACACTCAGTAATGTCTTGTTGGTGGCTTGAAATAAACCATAGTGACAGTGTTTACACCATGGAAATTAGCAAATGCTACTAATTTAGGGTTTCCTTTTCACTCCTACCCAGAGAATGAGTTGTTAAGCATTTACAAGCACATCTGCTTTTAGTCTGACATTTCAAATCAGTTCTTTATATATGAGAAACATATTATAAACATTGTTTTATGAGTCATCTCTTCTTTCTTATTTAGCTATAATTTTGTCTGTTTTGTTAACCTTCAAAAAACCAAATTCTAATTTTGTTGATTTTTTTGGTATTTTTTTTTATTCTCTGTTCGGTTTATTTGTTTTCTGATCTTTATTACTTTCCTCCTGCTAACTCTGGATTTAAATTTTTGTTTTTCTTTTCTAGTTCTTTGCAATGTAGCTCTAAGATGTTTATTTGAAATTATTCTTCTTTTTCAACATAGGTGTTTATTACTATAAACTTCCCTCTTAGCATTGCTTTTGCTGCAGCGTTGTGGCTTACTGTGTTTTCATATTTGTTTGTCTCAAGGTATTTTCTAATTTCCTTTTTACTTTCTTCTTTGACTCATGTTGGTTATTCGAGGGTGTGTTGTTTAATTTCTACAAATTTATGAATTTTCCAGTTTCCTTCATCTATTAATTTTTAGTTCCATTCCATTTTGGTTGAAAAACATACTGATATGATTTTAATCTTCTTACATGTGTTAGATATATATTGTGACCTATAAGATCCATATGATCTATCTTGGAGAATGTTTCACGTGCACTCCTGCAAAAAAAGTAATTCTGCTGCTGGATGGAATATTCTGTTAGGTCCATTAGGTTTGTAGTGCTGTTCAAGTCCTCTGCTTCCTTACTAATCTTCTGTCTGGATGATCTAATGTTATTGAAAGTGGGAGATTGAAATCCTCTACTATTACTGTGTTACTGTCTAAATATTTCTCTCTTCAGTTTTGTCAAGTTTTGTTTCATATATTTAGGTGTTGACATTGGGTGCATATATAATCGTTATGGCTTCCTGGTGAATTGACCCCTTTGTCTCTATAATGTCCTTGTCTCTTGTGGTAGCTTTTGACTCAAAGCCTACTACTATCTGATGCAGTGGCAATGATCTAAGTATTGCCACTTTTTTGACTGTCACTGGCATGTGATACCTTTTCCCATGCTTTCATTTTCAGCCTATGTGTGCCCTTAGTTCTAAAGCAAGTTTCTTGTAGGCATCACATAGTAGAACTTGTTTCTTTTTCATTGCTTTAATGCATTCAGTCACTGTGTGTCTCTTGATTGGGAATTTTAATCTAGTTACTTTAAAGTAATTATTGATAGGGAAGGACTTACTACCATCATTTTGTTAATTGTTTTCTGTCTCTCTTGTAGCCTTGGTCCCTCTTTTCCTCTCTTACTGTCTTTGTGTTTCATTGATTTTTTTTTTTGTAGTGACATACTTTGATTTCTTTCTCATCTTTTGTGTATGATCAATAGGTATCTGTGGTTACTTTGGGGCTTACAGAAAGCATCTTATGTTATAACAATGTATTTCAAACCAGTAAATCACACACAAAAACTCTGCACTTTTACTTCTCCCATTTATGTTATTGCTGTTACCATTACATCATTTTATATTTTGTATCTGTTAACATAGTTTTATACTTGTGAGTTTTTATGACTTTTGTCTTTTAACTTCTATACCAGAATTAAAATTGTATTATACTTAAACTTCTAAATGATATGCAGCAATGTTCCCCAAGGGACCTAGAGTTTGCTGGGCTGCAACAGTGCTCTGAGACACTGTCCCTCAGGCAGACCCCAAAAGTCAGAATATTAGTCCCCCCCAAAGCTCTTTCATGCCTCAATGAGAAGCCAAGCACTGGGAGGTTCCTCCCATTGACTTAGCACTGGTTCCTGGGGAGGGAAATGAAGGGCGAGTACCAGGAAATTTCCTACCAGCTTTGATGTGGCTGGTTTTGAGCTCATCTGGAGTGCAGGAGCCTCTTAGCTGGTTTCTGGACTTCTCATAAAAAGGAAGGGTGCAGGTATTGTTGTTCAAATTGTTTTCTCCATGGGAGGGAGGAAGGTCTGGGATGTCCCATCCTGTCATCCTGCTGACATCAGTCCCCAAAGGAATTGATTGCTATGAGGCTACTGTTGATGGCTGGCACTTTTTATGGGGAGTATTATAGAGAAATGAAACAACTAAGGTGCAGGCAATGGGACTTGGAGTTAAAAAAGAAGAAGAAGAAACCAAAGAATCTGTAAATCTGCCAACTCTACACGGTCCTCCTGATGTGTGGAGTTGAATATTTGACTTTAAAACCAACCTTCACTAATTTCCTCATGAACTTTATGTAGAGATTGGATTTTTGTTGTTATTATTTTGTTTTTTCTCCCCAACATCAAGAAGTAAATAGTACCATTGTTAGGATTTGCAGAAAGTCACTGATTTCAAGGCTTCATGTGAATTTTGTTGCTGATAGCTTGGGTTGAGATAGCCTGGAGCTGGTTATCTCATGGGAAATACTAGTCCTCTGATGAGACAGTGAAAACAAGGAGGATCACCTCTTTTTTATTTGCAAAGATAATCTTGCATGACTTCCAATGTGCTTCATAGTCAGAGTTCCCAGAAGGAGATCCTTCTTTAAGCTCCTTGCCAAAAGCAATTAACGCCTGAGATCCTAGGAAAAGCGGGTTAACAATGCCTCAGCTATTAAACTCTCTTTTCTTGTCAGAAAATAAAAAAGCACCAGGAAAACTGCACAGCCCCCTAAATGGAGATGAAACAAATGAAGGCACCAGGATATGCGAGGTTATGTGACCAAACAGTGAGTGAATGCTCCTCTTGGAAGCCTCTGCCTGATTCTTTAGGGATCCCACAGTCTTCCATCCAAATCCTCAGAAGTGAGCAGTTTGGCTTGTTAACGCATGGAGGCTGCTAGAATGGACACACCTCATTAGAGGAGAAAACACAAGGGTATATTGCAAATGAGGCTCATGTTAGAAGGGAGATGTGCGCTAAGAGGGAAGCAAAATTCCTCGACTATTAAGCTAGGAAGGACCTTATTAGCAATATCTACTACCACCCCCTTATTCCAAAGAGAAGAATATTAGGCCCAGAAACTATAGTCCATGTGAATACAGGAATCAAGCTTTTCCCATTTTATTTTTATGTTCCACATAAGCATAGACAAGTGAATTTCCCTTGCATTTAGGTGTGGTGCATGCCTGCCTTCAGTGCACTGTAGTAATACAGTCGCCCGTAAGTATACCAAAGTTGCTGAGTTTGAAGTGAAAACAAAAATATGGACACAACCTTGCTTATAATAGTTTCTTAAGTTTGAGTGACTCATTTAAATTTTCTTTTTCTTTTTAATTGAAGCATAGTCGGTTTACAACGTTGTGTCAGTTTCTGGGGGTACAGCATAGTGGTTCAGTCTTACTTACACATACATTCATTTTCACGTTCTTTTTCATTATAGGTTACTACCAGACGTTGAGTATAATTCCCTGTGCTGTACAGTATAACATTGTTGTTTATCTATTTTATACCATTTAAACTTTCTGAACCTTAACTTCCTCATCTGCAGAATAAGAATATACTCCCGTAGGAATGAAAAGAATGAGAAAATCACTGTAAACCAATAAATGCAATACAAACATGGGCATTACTATAATCACCATAAATATTAACTAGTAGATATGTGAATACTTTAAAAAGTTCAGAGGAATCATGACACTTTCTTACGAGAAGTTACTTTACATACTCCCCGGTCCCTCCACCTAATGTTATGTGTGAAGCAGCTGAGTTCCACCATCATGGAACGCCTTGCCTCTGGCCGTGCAGTGGGTGAACGGAAAGGCTGCAATCAGCTAGTCATTACTGAGACTCAGTCTATGCCGGTCCCTTTCTTTACATGTGTTAGCTCTTCCAGGGCCCACAGCAGGCCTCTGGGATAGGTGAATGAGGGTGGTTCTCATTTTACAGGCAGCGTGGCTTCGTCATGGAGAGGTTGAGGAAAGTTCTCATGACTCCACAGTTAGTACATGGAGGAGCTGAGATTCAAACCTGGCAGGCTGGCCAGATCTCCAAGTCACTGCTCCCTGAGTTTTTCATCGTCCCATAATACTCAGGCCTGGGGGCTCTTTAGTGCCTCTGTACCAGGGCGCTTGTCAGGTGCGCCCACTGGGGTTTTCTTGTTTCCTTCAAAGGCAAACAAACAAACTCATGAGTCCGGTGACCCTTGCATCTGTGGCTTCTGGGGACCTTAAATGTGCTTTCACCGTTTTCTCTTTACCTTGAAACTACTGCAGGTGACAAGCTCCTTTTCTTTCCTGGTGTTACAGTCCCCTTTGCCTCGCATCCTCCAAGAATGGGACCGCAGTCTTCCAGTGACACGTGTTCTGCCGAAGTACCTTCCCGGTTGCTGGGGTTTCTCTCTCATCCTTTCTACTGAATTGATAGGAATCTAGTTCTAAGAAAGGAATCACAAAGTCCGATGGTTTTGTGTGCTGCAAACCTTTTCCAGCTCTAACAGGAGACTCTTAGGGAGCTGGCCTCAAACTGGGGCTTGTGCGTAGAGCGTGACAGTGTTACGGGACAAGCGCGCGACTGCGCAGCGCGGGGCTTGCACACGAGTGCCACTCCTCGGGACCTCTCCTCCCCGGGGCCGAGCCCGGGCACAGCCTCCTCTCTGGTGTGAAAAGAGGCTCCAGAGAAAGCGGTAGCTGCATTACGGATTCTGATGAGTGTCCGCCACTGACAGAGGGAGGGAGGCAGATGGAGGTAGCGTTAGTTACCAGAGTCGCAGTGTAGGAACTGTACACCGGCCCTGGCATTCCCCTATCAAGTGATCACACATAACTCAATTGGGAAAGGGAAAATGCTTTTTTTTCTTCCCTTTAGACAAGCACAAAAAGTATTATTTTGGAGACTGGTAGAATATTAGCAAGCCAGCAATTCATGCCATACCCAGAAGCTCAGACAGAACTAAATTATGCTTCAGATTAATGTATCGGTCAGTTCAAAGGTTAGACAAACAGCTGTTTCTCAAGGAGGCTCACTACAAAGCGTAACTGTTTGTTGGAAGGTCTGTAATGGTCTCGGTGAATTCCCAAAGGAGCCGCTGTTGTTTGTGTCTGATTGGGAGATATCCCAAACTGACTCCAAGCTACTGATGACCTCTGTCGCTGGGGCATGAGGGTGAAACTCTGGAGCCAGTGTGATTTTACCAGTCTCTGGGAAAAAAAAAGAAAAAAAAAGGGGAAAAAAGAAACCACCCACACATCCAACGTGTCTTTAGTGACTCAGAGATTATTCACAACCCTGCAGTTTGGAATGAGGGAAAGAATGCCGGAAAGTCAAGAGGGCTATGCCCTCATTTCTGCAAAAATGTAAAATAACCTAAAATAGCAAGCTATTCAAGAACGTGGTGTATAGCAGTCAGGTTTGATCTGATGCAAAAGTTTGTCACTGGTAGTGAAAAAAGGAAAGGAGAGAGTTCCGTCCCTCTGCGGTCTGTGCCACCCTGCTCCTGGTGACTTGGTACTTGAATAACGCTTTGTAAGAAGCTTCTAGTTGCAAAATGAAAAGCAAAATGAAGCTCCACGAGAAAGACACAGAGGAGAGAGGCAGAATTTAAATCAGAGCCATAGATTGGGATATAATATATATTTGACTGTGATTATACTTAAAAAGTATTAAAATTCAGGTCTCAAAAAGATAAAGAAGTAACTTCTTAGAGAGGTCCTGAGAGATTTTTAGGGCTTCCTCCATGATGATTTCAAATGTCTTCTGAGAACATGATCCAAATTTTTCCACTCAGACATTTATTATTAATTTACTGTAAGGCATGTACCAGTAGCTATTAATTTTATTCTTTATGCTTCTTTACCACATGAAGTTCTAAGGCCTTTTTGGATTTTGTTCTATATATTCTTTCTCTCTTTCTCTTTTCATATGTATATATGTATATAAAACATATATGTATATGTGGTTCTCTCTCACCCTAGCAAAATGCATTAAAAATACTATGTGTGCTTAATAAATATTTGTTAAAATAGGTTGAATTAATAAGGTGTGCCTGTAGAGGGGGAGTGTCCTATTTTGGAATTTTGTGATGCAATTACTCATGTGATGGAATTGCATGAGCAGTGTTCTGTCCATGGCCAACTGGTGTCAAAAGAGAAATGTCACTAGGGTAGAAGGACTGAAATCAAGCCTCCAGATAGGTCATCAGAGACACTGTTCAAAGATAAAATAGCAAAATACGAATTAGGTGCTGAATTAAGGTGAGGGGAAGCCGACAAGGGTAACAAGTGCTTCACTATCGATTCTGACTCTCTCCAGCACAGGGGAGCAGGCCCTATTCATATTTATATACACAGTGCCTAAAACAAACAAAACAACAACAACAACAAAAAACTCTATCACACTGGTGTCATAATTAATTAAATTAAAAGAAGGATATGGTATAATTCGATGGTATATTTCAAATCAGGAGATATATTATGGTTATAGAAGAACAAAGGGCAAGATCTCTCCTCAATCCATTCATTCATTCACAGATATCTGTGGAACACCTACGATATGCTAGACCCTTTTCTAGACATTGTGGCTATGGAAATGTACAAGACTGACAAAATCCTCCTGTCATGGAACTTAATCTGATCAAAAGATCATACAGTACATAGAAAGTTGAACAAAATAGGAAAAGGTGCAGTCTCTATGGTGAAGATTTGAAACAGAGTGAATCATTTGAGAAAAGTCAAGTTTAAGGAAAGACAGGGAGGTGCTATGAAAGTACGACAGAAGAAGGTTAAGAAAAATGGGATCTGAGACCAATGATGAAATAAATATGAGTTTCTACAGGCATAATCGGTTCTAATCAATTAGTCTAGTGTTACATCAGCCAACTGATATGCGTGGGTTGAATGGATTACACTAATAATTCTCAGTCTTCTAAGAGCTTGTAAAATGTGCAGATTCCAGGACCCAAACTAGAAATACTGATTCAGTAGGTTTGCGTGGGACCCAGGAGTTAGGAGAGAATGAACACTGCAGGTAATTCTGACAGTTACTTCCCCAGCATCGCTTTGAGGAATGATGAATTCGACTGAAAACTGACAAAGAGCTAACTAGGAAGACAGCCGCGTGTAACTGGTGGAGTCCTAGGGGTAAGGGAAGCGGGGTTGCTGCCTTTTAGTGCCAGAAATGGCCTGGAGTTAGCACTTCTTGGTCTGAATGGATGCATACTTTTCTGCCTAATATGCTTTTCTTCTGAATTCTAACTTAATTTCAAGAGAGTTTTAAAAGTTCTGTATAAGACAAGGTTTTAAGACTTCACATTTGTAGAAACCAGAGGAAGAATACGTTCAGATGAAATTATCGGTGGTACTGCTTACAGGGTACTCTTTTAGGAGAAGAAATACACAGGAGAAGGAACCGAACTATGCTTTTCAGGATCTTTCTTTTTTATATATTTTATACTTCCTCTAGATTAAAAAGGAGAAAGGTTTTACTTTATATTTTAATTTCTACGTACAATGGAAGTTTACAGTTCTGTAGTACATTTAAACTTAAGTGTATGATCTAAGTGTTCTAGAACTTAGGAAGTCCCTACCCAGGGGGAAAAAAAACTGCATAAATAGATGATATATTTCAGTTATAGAAAACGTCATCTGTTTCTTAACCTCTAAAAATCACTGAATATTTTTTAGAGAAAAAAAGTCCTTTTCACTTTACTGTTAATTTTTTTCAAAAATAAAACAGTATTCAGCATAAGCTATTGGCATGATTAATTTTCAACATTTTTGAATTTGTGACATCTCCCAATTGGTTTCTGTATTAGATCATGAAAGATAAATATGCTACTATTTTGAACTCAAGCAATTAAGAAAGTTACGATCAAATTACAGGTTCTAACTCCTTTAAATGGGTCATGATCTGGCTTCAGACTCTTGGACTTTACAGGACTCCTGAAGATATTAATGATCAACCAAAGGAGACATGGGATGAGCCAATTTGATGCCTTCGGTAGGGAGTCAAAGGACCCTCTACTCATTTTTATTGAACATGTTGGTAAGTTTCAGAAATCTCGATCATCTTCCAAACTATGTCCCTGTTCCTTTCATGAATCCAAATGAACATAAAGACATCGTGTTCTCCTCTCCCTAGGGACTGGGCTAAATTCTCGAGAAGGAAAATCATCATTCTGTATTTGAAGTACATGAATGAAAAAGGCAATGAAAAAAACTTAAAAAGAGATTTGTGACATCATCCTCTTGCCTTTCTTGACTATCTTTGGCTTTCCAGTTCCAAAGGATGATGGCTTGTTTCCAGTGGGGTAGATCAAAAGATTTGGAAGTTTTCAACTAAGTAACCATAAAGATGTCAAATGTCATTTACTGAACCACTTAGAGTGACATGAGATGTGTGTGACATTGAGTGTTAATGAGCCCGGTAGTAATTTCTATATTTTAATAGTCAAGTAGGCGACGATCTAGCAGAAAATGACCTATGATGTGACATGAAAGTCAGAAAGTAAGCAATTATCAAAATCATGTACAGGTTTTCAGATGTTTTAAAAGGTTTGAAGGCCAGTACATGATGTTACAGACCCTGACGCTCCTTGAACAGTTCATTGCTATAGATTTCTTGGAAAAAAACTGAAATATGATTTAACTATTCTGTGTGTAAGTTTGAAGGAAATATTTTCAAAACCACATGTATGCTATTGTTGATCTCATGATTAATTTAGGAACTTCTAAAATCACTTATTTAGTGATGTGATTTATGAAGTAAATCTGATTTTTTAAACTGTTGGACAATTGGTGGTTAAGAGTACATCCCCCAATTTTATTATAATACTGAAAACTTCCAGCTTTGCACTCAAGAGCCCCTTATGAATATATTTCCAGCTGAAGAAATATCTAATTTCTTTTTTTAAACATTTTTTATTGATTTATAATCATTTAAAAATGTTGCATCAAATTCCAGTGTAGAGCACAATTTTTCAGTTATACATGAACATATATATATTCATTGTCACATTTTTTTCTCTGTGAGCTACCATAAGATCTTGTATATATTTCCCTGTGCTATACAGTATAATCTTGTTTATCTATTCTACAATTTTAAAATCCCGTCTATCCCTTCCCACCCTCCACCCCCTTGGCAACCACAAGTTTGTATTCTATGTCTATGAGTCTTTTTCTGTTTGTATTTATGCTTTGATTGTGTTTTTGTTTTAGATTCCACATATGAGTGAACTCATATGGTATTTTTCTTTCTCTTTCTGGCTTACTTTACTTAGAATGACATTCTCCAGGAGCATCCATGTTGCTGCAAATGGTGTTATGTTGTTGGTTTTTATGGCTGAGTAGTATTCCATTGTATAAACATACCACAGATTCTTTATCCAGTCAGCCATTGATGGACGTTTAGGCTGTCTCCATGTCTTGGCTACTGTAAATAGTGCTGCTATGAACATTGGGGTGCAGGTGTCATCCTGAAGTAGGGTCTAATTTCTTTGGAATCGGAATGCAGGCTTTGACTTGAGAACACCATGACTGACACAACCATGCCATCATCACGTATTCTTCGTCAACGAGGAGACTTCATCTCAGCCTAAATTAGGCACAGTTGATCCTCTGTGCTTCACTCCAGGAGTAGGAGGAAGACTCCTTAGGGACAGGAATGAAAAAGGTGCTTTGGGGGCAAAGCGTTTTACAGTTGCCAAGTGACTTTCTTCTTTTTACCAGTTCTCTGTTCCTTTGTCAGCCCTTTCTGCTCACATTTGCCAGAGAAGGGGTGCCCGTCCTCCCTTCGGAGGGAACAAAACAGAACAAAAGGGCCCACACTCTTCTAAGGGAGGGAGGGTGGCTGTCACCGTGCAGAGTAGCCCGAGCAGCGTGCCCTGCTGACTGTTGCCACACGCTCTCAGCCACTGTCTTTGCAAAGGTCTGAAGAGAAAGAGAACTTTAATCCCACCTCCCTTCCAACTCCTGAGAATTAACGCTGTTTGTTATTTGCTCTTCATGTCAAGCCAGCCCAGGGGGATGGGCAGGGCCAGGCAGTGGGGTAAAATCAGCAAGCGGGGGCAGCTGCCCGGCTTTCCCCGTTCTCACAGGCTGCAGGGGTAACCTTGGAAGTTTGATTTTGAAACACTGCAGCCCTCCTCCTTCCTATGTGTAAAATAATAATGACGAGGCTTCTAAGTAACTCAGACCCAAAAGGCAACTTCGAATGATTTGGACAAGTTTACAAATGGGAGTTAGCATCCCGACTATGAATGAGGGTAAATTCAGAAAACCATTCTTCCTGACTTCAGATCTGAACATGAAATCCTGAACTGTCAGAAGGGAGTTAGCAACATATTTGGTAATTAAATAATTTTTTAACTCTTGACATGGCAGAGGAAACAAGGGCTAATTTATCTTAATGTGGTTCTTATTTTATTTTTTAAATAACTGGATAACTCAGTGGAACGATTAACGTTCTAAAACAACAAGTGATCATATTACTGCAAGGTCCTGACTTACTGTAAAGTCTCCAAGGTAAAAAGGCTTTGAGCCGACACTGAAACTCCATCCTCTTGTACTGAGGTTTGGCTCCTCATAAGGTAACATGTCTGGTGCCCCGCTGTTTGGAAATGACCCCAAGGCAGAGGTGGAAGATGAAGTTTCAGCAGGAGAGAATCTCAGAGGATTTGCTCTGTGATGCAGGGACTCCTGCCTGTGAGTGACAATTTCCCAAGAAGGCTTCACTGACAATATTGAACGATTGTGACTGTTTAGGTCTTTTGCCCTGAGATGGTGCTGGTGGCCTCTGCATTTAAATAGTGTGTTGACTCTGGATGGCAACCCTGGAAAATTTTAGAAGCGAAGAAACATCATATGGAGTCTTGAAAGACATAACTCAGACATGCAGAGTACATTTTCTCAAACATTCCTCTCCTTCTCTCTCCCTCCTCTCTCTCATGCACGTACACTTTGTTTCTTTCCCCCTGGGGGAAATGGATTGCATGAAATAGAATTGAATCTCCAGTATTTTCTTCCCCAAATAGGTTTTCCTTAGTTATCATCTAAGATATCATATATCATATCATACAATATACAAGAGAAATGTTGCAAATGTTGACCTTTCTAACCATTTAAGTTTGCTGCTTCTCTGGATAAGTTAAGTTATAACAGAAAAATTCCAAAGCCAGTGGTATCTCAATTTGCAAGTTATCATCTAGAGACTTGCTGACCCAGGTCATTTTAAGCTTTAATATGGTGGACGTTAAGTCTTGGTGCAAAACTGCATTTATAATGAAAATACTGGCTTGCAACTGGGAAAATTTTAAATTCAGAATTAGGTCCACGTTAGAGATGCTGGCCTCCTGTTGCCTGAAGAGTCAAATGGGGAGGGTGGAGGGAGGAAAAGTTCTTTTGTACAGTCAAACCTGCCATATGGGCTCTTGTCTAAGCGAGCCCTCCACTGTTACATGGGATGAGAACTTGGCCTTGGAGCTGAATGAGCTGCTGAAATCTGATCAGCTAAAGGCCAGTCTGCAGGAAACTGTCATCACCTCCCGGAGTGTGCAAAACTTAAAAAGGACCCACTTTCGCTTTCAGGGTTTTTATAGACCATGGGCTTCATTTCTCTTCCTGAAGCGTTGCAGCAAGCCTCATCTTTTGAAGAATTTGTGTTGTTTATGGTGTGTAGCCGTATCCCATCCTTGATTTGTCTACACACCTCTGTGTTGTATCTTCTGGGCACCCAAGACTGGAAATTGCATCAGTGAAGATAAGATCTCTGGCCTGTACCTTCCATCTGGCTGTCTTTCCCTGTTTCACTAATCCTCTTCGCTTCTGCTGCTGTTTAATAATGCTAAAGCCACACCCTTATTTTTGCCAGGGATTCACAGAAGCTCTTGGCTTTGAAGTGAGTGCTGACGATGCACTTGCGAATCATTTTGTAAACATGTACATGCCCTTATCACACACATCTTGCAGCGACTTGGTTGAGGCAGTGTTCTGCAGAGGAGCCATCGCCACCTCAGAGGACAATAAACCTCTCTTTCATAAAGATTACACCTTCTGACATCGTGTCTTCATTTGGGTGGACTTATATTGAGAGGGACAAGAATCAGGTTTGTCTGCACCAAGGAAAGTTGCTGAAAAAGGAGTTGAAATTCAATAAATATTGATTGCAGTGTGATCCTTTTAAAGGCAAAATTTAAAACCATTTTGATGAGACTAGTTCCCAGATTATTTACAAAGCAGACATGCCACAGTGATATGGCCCTTTAAAGGTGGGTCTTGAAAAGGAAGAAGATGGAAGAGGAGAGGGAGGGGAAGGAAGACAGGAGGAGAGAAGAACAGTTACAAATAGATGCTGCAAAGCACTTGAAATGGGAAGCACTACAGCACAGTGGTTTAAAAAAATAGGAGAGTGGGTTGCCAGGGCTCCAGCCCTGCACTAATGGGTCATTGCTGGGTGACCTCAGGCAGGTGATTTAATGCCTCAAGCCACACAATTTCCTCTCCTTTGAAATGGGGATGATAATAACACTTATTTTTTAGCATTGCTGTGAGGATTAAATGAGATAACAAGTCTAACGCATTTAAACAGAGCTGTCTCTTTGTAAGTAACAAAGATTAACTAGTGAAATTAATTAATTAATAAAAAGTAGTTCATAAAAATGTAAGAATAAAATATTGAAGACACGTGGGGAGAAGAGGTCTTAGTTTGGCAACAGGTCATTGAAAGAAAGTAAAATATTTTCAAAATTAATATTGAAAAATATTTTTACTTGAGTTCCATCCCACTGGACATTTCTCAAATGTTTCTATTGTACAGAAAAATGCCTATAATGGGTGTTTAATAACTATTTGTTGAGTAGATAAATCTTCAATACATATATTTTAAAGGGATGTTTTCCAAGTGTGACACATTTGTATAAAACTTTCTCCATAGAAACATCTACCTTTGTTAGCATTTCCCCCCAAACATGAAGAGGTTATTAAGCCTTTAGATAAATTTCAGCAATTAATCTGGCTAAAAATGTTTGGGAGAAAGTTATTATAAATCCATAAATTAACTTGAGGGGAGGAATCAAAAATTTGTACCACTTGGGAAAAAGAAGTTGCGTGGTACTTTGCAAAAGGAAGAGATGGATTTAAATCAAAAATCAAAGACAGGAAGAGAGAAAGAGGAGAAAGATGGAAAGAAAGAAGAGGAAGTCATATTAAAAGAGGAGGATAAATGACAAAAAATATCTATTTAAATTTAAGAAAAATTATCTAGAAGTTGAAGGTCAGACAGCAGTGAGATCTACACTGTTTAAAAAAGTAAATTCCATTGGCTGAACTGGAAACAGAAAATTAACCCACTTGGAGAGAATGAGCTGCTTCTTCCAGTTCTTGTAGAACTGATTTGGTATGAACTGGAACATGTTTGCTAGGAGTCTTTCCAAATTGGGAGATGAAGAAACTTGAACTAGGTCTAGAGAAGTAAATATAATACAAGTGATTTCAGTTAGTAAAATATGTTTTGTTTAATGAATTTTATTTTTTAACTTTTTAATTGATTTATAATCATTTTACAACGTTGTGTCAAATTCCAGTGTACAGCACAATTTTTCAGTTATACATGAACATACATATGTTCATTGTCACATTTTTTTCTATGTGAGCTACCACAAGTTCTTGTATCTATTTCCCTGTGCTATACAGTATAATCTTGTTTATCTATTCTACAAAGTAAAATATGGTTTTTAAATAAGAAAATATAGAAATAAAGTCTAAGGGTTAACAGACCTCTTATCTATATGGCAGAGACTTCAAAAAAAGTCTATGAATAACTCAGTCCATGCCCCAAGCTATCTGAGCCCTTTGAGGGACATAAAGGACATATGTGGTTCTCGCCTCCTAAGATACTCACAACCTCCCTCAGAAGAGGACTTACGTACATGAAAAACCTTGAGAGCCATTCACAAAAGTTATTCACTGGGGCCGGCCAAGAAGAGGCAAATCACTTCAGTGACCATTAAAGACAGGGACTGAATGTTAAGATTTGGGCTAGAGAAGAGAGGGAGAGGGGACCCAGAGAAGGGAGATGCTGTGCGACTGTCTGGCAGGCTGTTCACATTTTTGGAATAAAGGAAATGTTGTCGGGAACAAAGAATAAGAAATCCTAAGTCTGGGTTAGAATCACAGACAAAGGGTAGAATAGATCTCAAAGGCAGAGTTCATAAGGATGGAGATTAAGGAATTGAGGATGACTGAAATTTTCCATCTAGGAGATGAGGGCTAGGATTGATGCTGGGTGACACACTAGGATCACTGAAAATTTAAAAAGGTTGGCTGTAATGGCAGGTGACAAATCTACGGAGCACTTTCCCCCAAAGCGGGCTCCCCCCTCCTCCCACCCCCTCTCTTTCCCTTCTTTCTTCTGTTCTGCCACAAGAGACTGGCAAATGCACTGTAATAAGAACCCCCTGGGAGACTGAGGTATGCCTCTGGTCTCCAAGCTGCTCAAGGGGGCTCCCCAAAGTCCAATACGAGGCAGGAATATTCCAGGAAAAAATTTCTTCGGACTGTGAACACAACCTCACAGGCTGATCTGTATGTAAAATAAAGATCAATTGCAGAAAAATAGGGGGGAGAGAAAGAAAAGTTCTTAGATGAAGAGGCAAAATAGGAGAACAGGTGACATTTTAGGTGGGATTTTCAGAAATATTTGAACAAAAAAGTTAAATATTTATTGTGCCTGAATTATTATATCATTTCGATCATTTGCACAGCCATCAAATTTACTTTCCATTGAGTGTGTCTAAAAGACATTCTTTCTAGCTCTCACTTCTGTTCACTCTGACTTTCTTCTCTGCCCTGAGCAGAATAATTCATTTAATTGTCAAAGCTGGGTTTCTTAAGGCTTGTGATGCACCATGGTTTGCCTAAGTGGCCAAGAGGACCTTTCTGATTGGACCTTGAGCCATGCTGCATCACAGTACCCATTCGACGTTGGAATAACGTCATTGTGCTGTAGTTTGGTTATAAAAAGTCGGTTAGATAAAGGCATAAATCCAGATGTAGACATATAGCCAGCTTTTTATATATATTCACACACAAGACAAAGGGCTAGTAGGCACGCACCGTTGGTCTATTTTTCCCCTATTTTTCTTTGTTATTAGTAGAGACAATACGTAAAAGTTGACCAATGGAGCGTGATTCCAGCAAAGGACTGGCTGAGAAGGTCTCTGGGGGCTCAAAGAACATTTCCAAAGTCAAACTTCTTCCATGACTGAAACAAACTAAACAGCAGATGAGACTCCGTACTTAGGTATAAGGAGCCGTCACTATAGAAAAAAAAAATCTTTCAGTGTTAAGTAATGAAGACTCAACTAAATCAAGGAAGGTGGCCACTCACAGATTAAAAAATCAATATGTCAATAGTCTCTGTAATGTTGATTTGTTTAGGAAAGGTCGCCAACATATTCATTCATCCATTTATGCGACTTACATTTATGGAGTAATAACCTCTTTGTTACAGGCACCGCGCTAAGTGTCAGCTAAGGAGTACTGCCCTCGTGGGGTCTAATTCTCGTGAAGAGACACACAACTTACAACGAAACAAAATAGAATAGAGTAGAACAGAATAGAATAGAATAGAATAGAATAGAATAGAATAGAATAGAATATATAACACATCTGGTAATCACATGATAAAGGCTGTGGACAAAAATAAATCAGGGAAGGGGCAGAGGCAAGCCGGGAAGGGAGTGGTGATCCCTGTAAAGAAGGCATTGGGAAAGGCCTCCCTCAGGAGGCAGCACGGACGAAGAGCTGAAGCAGGTGAGCCATCTTCAAATAACATATTACATTGTTTCACTGGGGCAGCCAAGTCAAGAGCGCCATAATGGATTCAGCCCCAGGCTAACTCTTCTACAAAATTTACTGGCTGATTAGGTGATCGTTAGCAGCCTCCAGTCTCTTTACGGAGTCCATTAGCGGGCAACTTAGCTAATCTTTGCAACTCAGTTTCTTTTCATGTAAAATGAGGATAGAAATAGAACCTACTTCATCAGTTTGTGTAAGTATCACTGTGTTGTTACAGGTAAAGTGCGTAGAACAATGTCCAGTGTGTAATGAGGGCCATATAAACATTCACTCTGCGGTTGGCGGGGCGCAAAGGCGAGGGCGCCGGCGGCGTCGAAGCGGCGGCTGCGGCCGGGCTGGGGGCGCTCCCGCGGCGGGCGATCGCCCAGTACCTGCGCCTCCTGCGGCTCCACCCCGTGCTCACCAAGGCGGCCACCAGTGGCATTTTGTCAGCCCTTGGGAACCTCCTGGCCCAGATGATTGAGAAGCAGCAGAAGAAAGAGAACTGCTCTCAGAAGCTCGATGTCAGTGGGCCTCTCAGATACGCCATTTTTGGGTCCTTCTTCACAGGGCCACTGAGTCACTTCTTCGTCTTCGTGGCGCACTGGATCCCCTCCGAGGCCCCTTTGGTGGGCGTCAACAGGCTGCTCCTGGCCCGCTTCCGCTTTGCACCGGCCTTCCTGCTGCTGTTCTGCCTCGTCATGAGCTTCCTGGACGGGAAGGACGGCCGCCTTCGCTGCCAAGATGAAGAGCGGGCTCTGGACGGCGCTGCAGATGAACTGGCGAGCCTGGACCCCGGTGCAGTTTATCAACATCAACTACGTCCCTCTGCAGTTCCGCGTGCTTTTTGCCAATGTGGTGGCTGTGTTCTGGGACGCCTACCTGGCCTCCCTGGGGCAGTGAAGATGACTTGGAGAGAACGTCAGCCATGCTGATGACGTGCAACAAGGGAAAATGCTCACCTGCCCAAGGTAAGAGAGCAGAAACAAGCCGATCTGGCTCTAGAGCATGTGATTCAAGATGCCCTAAAATGCTGAATGGAGAAAGAGGTATCTCTTATTGTCAGAATCTTGTGTTTTAACAAGGCAGTAGCTGTCCTCAAGTGGTGCTGCCCTAGAAACTTAAAATTCAGTTGAGATGACTTCACCTGTCACCTTGGATTGAATTAGGATCACAAACTGTAACAGCTTTTTCCAAAAAAAAAAAAAAAAAAAAAAGTTACAAATGTTTGACGCTTTTCTTTTATAAAAAGTTCAATGCCTGACTTTGGGCTTATAAATTGAATAAAGAAAATGTACTAAGTATTTTGGGGAGTAGGATGGAGTCTTAAACATCAGTGCATGCTCTGAACCAACTATTGCTTGGGGCAAAGACTTTATCCCTCACTCCCTCTTTAATCATCTTGGGCGGTCCCATTATTGCTTGGCATAAACTTAATAACTGTTTTTAATCATCATAAAACAAGACTGCATTCTATAAATGACATATGAATTTGGAGAAGAAAGGAAGCATTGAGCTAGTATACACCGACAGAAAGGGAAAACACTGAAGGAAACCAGATTCAATTATCTAGTTACTTAGTGTATTTACAAAACTGGAATGTGATGAAAATTCTGCTACTGTTACTCTCAATACTCTGTGCAAACTGCGATATCTTGAACAGAATTATTGCCTTGTCTGTTGGGCTGCATGTCCGTGAGAACAGGATCCCCAAGTTAAAAGGGTACTTCTATAGTTTCTGAAAGACCGAAGTCCAGATTGCTCTATCAGCAAACCTGTTATCTCCAGCATTACAATTTTCTCCTAATAGCCAATGCCAAATGTTTCTCTCTCTCTCTTTCTCTGTCTATTTTTCAAAAGATTCAATAAAGTTGAGGTGTCTAAAACCAGAAGGCATCGATGCTCACCGACAACCATTTGAAGAACAGAAATAGTTGTCCTCTAAACAAACAAAAAAGGTTTTTAAGTATACTTTCAACAAGCAGAGCCAAAAGAGAAATAATGTATGTTTTTACTTCTTGTTCAGTGTTCTTTCTGTTACACACCAAGTCCATTTGTACCAACAGTAGCAACTTTCTTTTTTGCCATATAATCAAACATTTAACCTCACAGGGTTATTAATCACACTTTGCACTTAGATGGCCTGAGTTTGAAAAGGCATTGCTTAGAATTCTATAAACAGTCATTAATCCTTCCCCCCACCCCAAAAAAAAGAAGAAGAAGAAAAGAAAAAAGGAAAAAAGCATCAGGAGGTTATGTGCATTGTATTTTATTCATATTATTGAGTTGATGGAATTATCTCCAGGCTTGCCAGCTTTCATAGGCTCCATGGAAGTGCTTTTCTAGATGTAAAAACCAGTGACAGGTTTGTTACGGTGCAGACATTGAGAGATCCTGGCCGCTTTGCCCAAATGCTCGCCAGCCTTCAGTCTTTCACTTTTTCACTCTTTGCTTTAAAGTCACTTTTCCCGTGAAGCTCTCTGGCACTAAGAGGTCATTCCTCCCATTAGCGGCCCAGTGCCCTCTGTGGGTTGTATGCAGCAGTGCGCGCGCACACACACAACATCGTTTGCTTTATGTAATTACATTTTTCCATAATGAGACTGTAAGATCTAACAAAATAATTTAACTCATCGTTGCTTTCCCAATCCCTAGCTGGATACTCATAATAAATAACATGTATCTGTTATCCAGTAATGAGTGCCAGGTGGCTCTTAAGTGCCAAGTAAAATCAAGCCTCTGCTGTGAACTAATTGTGTGTCCTTAGGCAAATTTGTTAAACTTTCTAGTCAATGTCTTCCTTTGCTAAAAATAGTAAGGCTAACATTTTGGGAGCAATTTTCATGTACCAAATACTGTTATGAGTAGAGTATTATTAGCTCATTAACTCCTGTTATTATCTCTCAGGTATAGTTGAAAGAATTAAAGCCCAGGGGGATTAAGTAACCTGTGTTTTAGCCAAGCAAGGAGGTGACAGGATTGGGAACGTGAGCCCAGGCATGCAGGCTCAGGAGCCGGCTCTTCTTAGTCATTGCTCTGTACGCCTCCCTCCACCCTAAGCTGTTGTTCAGCTTTGTTTCTTAGAATTGTGTCAATTATTTATTCCCCCCAACCACTCACAAAAACACATTTTTTTAAATAAAAGGAAAAGAAATGAACTTTTTTTCTAAACCTGAAAAAAATGACGACTGTTTAAACAGGTAGTTTAAAATGGTTACGAAATGAGCAGGCAGTCCAGGTTTCCTGGTGAATGAAGGCGGAGGCGTGGGTTCTTGCTGTTTCCCAGCGACAGGCAGGGCTTTACAGTTCCATGTCACCGTGAAGCAAAACGGAATCTGGATCATCCAAGAGGAGACCGGTGTCCACGACCTCGGCCTCTTCCATGACGCCGCCTAACTGCTGCACGACCTCATCATCGAGGATGTCCACGTCCTTGATGGGTTTGATCAGACTTAGCTGGTCCAGGGGCGGCAGCCCCGGCGGCCCCACCGGCCCCGTAGTTCTCTCGATCGTGGCTGCCATTTCAGCTGCAAAAGCCGCCTTCTGAGCCTTCTGCCTCTGCTGTTCCTCCTGCTGCCTGTGCATTTTCATGTGTGCACTTCAGCTTCTGATCTTGAAGAAGACTTTGACACACTCCTTGCAGGGGAAGATGGCAGTGGGGTCTGTCTCGCCGCTGGTGGTGCTGTGAGAGGGCGAGCTTTTCACCGAGCAAGCAGTACCTGCTCTGGGCACTGCCAGGCTTCTGCTTCCCAGAAGGGCAGCACCCCGAGCTTTGGTCACCTGGTTGGTGCCACCGTGGATGCGGGCATGGCCGTTCAGTGCCTGTCAGGAGCTGGTCACAGCCCCGCAGGTGGGCATCTCACAGATGAAGGAGCCTGAGGGCTGGCCCGGGGCCTGCACGGGGTGGGTGGGGGCCCTCTGCGGAAGCCAGGACCAGGCCGGGTGGAGGCTCCGGGGACTTCAGCTGCTCCCTCTCTTCTTGTGGACTTCCTGTCTTCTTCCGGGTCCTCCTCCTCTACCTGTCCTTCTTCACTCATCACGCAGTCATCGATGATTTCCGCCAGGCGTGTCCGGTGTTTCTGCCCCAACCTCATGCTTGCTTTCCATGTGTAGTAGTGTTCCATGCACTGAGCCACCATCTTGGACTTCACCATCTTCTGTACAAAAACAAAGTCTTGCTGTAAGTGGCTAGTGCTTTGTTAAACAGTTTTCTTTCTAGGGAGGTCCACTTGTCTGAACCGGCACAGTGGTAATTTGCTAAAGGATGACATTTTAACCTGACTGGCTTCCGCAGCAGCAGCAGCATTTCCAGTGCAGCCATCACATCACCTTTGGCTTCGAAGAGAGAGTGCAAAGCAAATTCAGAATTGGTCCCTCCACCTGGCGATGCACTTGAACAGCAGAAATTCGGGAGATTCTCCACTCTTTGCTGGAGGTTGTGGTTTTCCAGCTCCGGCCAGGGCTTCCATACCAGGGTGGCCTTGTGTGTGTCCTGGGCCAGGGCAGAGACATCCTGGAGTTCTGGGATCTCTGCTTGGAATCTCAAGCCAATGTTGATGTGTGCTTCAGCGTCAACAGTCTGCTCTCCGGGCCCCGGGGTGACTGTCATGGTTGCTGCCATTGATGCTGTTGGAGCGGCAGAGCAGCACGTGCGTGAGGGGCAGCTGCGGGTGACATGCCCTGTACTCTTAATTGTTGCATTATTTGCCATCTGAAAAGCATGGCTTCAGATGATACATACATTTCTCCACCAGGTTCACTTGCCCTGACCTAGCTTCTGTTCATGGAACTCAATTCCAGGGAAGCTCATGAATTCACTCACCCATTGTTTATGACATGCCCAGTTGAGAGTGACATGCTCCATGGACATCACATCCTCTGGAATTAATTTTAAGCATATCAACGAAAGTCACTGTTTCACTTACTTCCCAAGAATAAAGATCTGTTACCTAAGTTTTAATTTTATAGTATTACAGTTTAACCACTCTTTTTTTCCCCCCAAAATTAGCAGACCCCAATAAACTTGGTTTTTAGATGAACTAGACTAAGCAGGTCAGAAGACAGAATCTTCTGAAAGAGACAGAGAAGAAAAATGTGTTAAACAGGCATTCAGCCAGTCTTGAGGAATGAACACAGCATTTTCAGAGTCTTCAGAATATTATGACCTGTTAAGAACAGGTCATAAGTAAAAGAAAATAGGAAATAAGGACCGGAGGTTGGGAAGCCTGGAGTCAGTTCAGACTGTCTGAATCACTTATGTTGTGGTGGTGATTTGAGCTGACAAAATGTTATTAGAGCGATCACTCTCCTCAACACTGTTTGCTTTGGGAAGTCAGGCAGAGATTTATTATGGCTGAAAGCCTTTACAGCTGTCGGATGTAAGTGCTGGGTTAAGAGAGTTGAAAATATCAGCTGAAATTAATAGCATGAGTTGTGATTTTGAATATTTGCAACAGTTGTGATGGGGAAAAAAGTCAGAGACCACAGTTTTAGTCTACATCTGTGATATTTGGTTGCAAAAAAAAAAAAAAAAGTCATGGCATATCATGCAAGGAAAAGGGCAACTCAGTATTCACTGAATATAACTCAGATATCGGAAATGCTGATATGCAGGACTGACAGTTAATGAGATGGCATTTTGATGTAAGTAAAGATTCGATATCTAGAATGATACAAGAAAGGAAACACTAGAAGTGTCTTTCTACAGAATGTTCATCTTATAGAGTAACAATCACTACAATTCATGAGTGTCTGGAAAGATACCAAGAAAAATATATTTGGAAGATGAAAACAGACCAATGATAGGTAGACAGATAGGCATGTTAAATGACTAATCATTATTTTTATATCTGTACCTTCACATAGGCCATTGCTATGATTATCTTTACCCATCTATCTGTCTTGGAAAATGTTAGCTCAATCAAACACTAAGGTTTTCTTTTGTTCCTAGGTCCATAGATACAGTGACAGGCTGCACACATCTTAAAGAGTTAAACGGACTTTTGGGATGCAGCTAATGTTTTATTCATAGCTAATGTTTGCCATGCAACCCTAAGTATGCGAATATATTACACAGTGTTTTACGTACTTGCTTGGCTAGGAATCCCTTTCTTGTGAAGAATCTCATGGGTTAGTTTCCTCTGAGCGCAGTAGGAGAAATACTGTTTCTGAGTGGAATCTGTGTGTTGAGAAGTTCTTCCACTGCTTGTCCTAGATAACTGCATTCAGCAGATACATCACTCAGAATATGGATCCACAAGCGTAGTAAGGACTCACAGTGGTGTTGAATGAATCAGTACGTATAATAATTCACACCCATGTTCCTGTCATCTTAAGGGATATACAGCCTTTCCCAATTAAAGGATGTATTTGTTCAAGTTACGCTCTGGCATGCTCATTTTGATGGTGACATGGCGATGCCAGTGGCCCAGACCACTGTATTATTACTGTAGCCTTGCGTGTTATCTGACCAGTTACCACGAGACATGTTAAAAATGTGGAGAGAGAGAGTGATGATATTTTGACCGGTAGACATCTGATTTCCTCAAGTTAGATATGTTTTTTGTTTTGTTTTTTTAGTGGAGGTACTGGGGATTGAACCCAGGACCTCTTGTATGCTAAGCACATGCTCTACCATTGAGCTATTTCCCTCCGCAGGTTAGATATATTTTTATCGAAGCATGATTGTCATAGGATCATGAACTGTTTTCCTCTCTATGATGCTTTGTCTTCTGTTTTCCTTGATGATTGATGTCATTTTTACCACTTTCATAATTTCAATTCCCTTCAGAAATGTTAATAAAATAATGATGTAAGGGTAAAAATTTCACTGAAAGAAACAGTCATTAACATGAGTGATTATTAATACACAATAATTTTTAAAATTTCTGTTGTTCAAGCCACTCATTATTTTATTATGGCAGCCCCAGAAAACTAACACAAACAGTATGTTCTTATTCAGTAGGATGCTGTAATTTAAGTTTTTCTGCCCCCACATGATGATAGCAAAGCAAAGCTCTCTATCCCATGTCCCAGTCACGTGTGTTTCCTCCACTGTACTCTGTTCTAAATCTATGGTAATAGGTGTCCCCATACAGGATATTTTGTTTACTCCTGAGACATTATAATTGGTTCTGAAGAGACGTCTTTCCCAGACTAAGGGCTGCTACCTTAAAGTGTGCCATATGAGAATGTAAGGCATAAAAACTTCAACTTCAAAAATTATGCAAGATTATTAAGAGGCAACCATAATTTGGTAGAGTTTAGGATTACTTACTGGGTAGCTACTTGGTGCAAAGCACTGAGTAGGTACAGTGTAGAATATACAGGTAAATATACTGTCATCCCATCCATACAGAGTTCATTATCTTAACTAAAAGAAGAATGTGCAAAGGTGCTATCTTGGAAAATTTGGGGAACCATTTCCTTCAAGGAGGGTGGCCTCCATCTGACTGAAATCAATCTTAATTTCCCAAATTGGCCCCAGAAATGATGCTGATTTTCTAAATTCTTTTTTTATTATTCATTCATTCATTCATTTTATTGAGTTATAGTCAGTTTACAATGCTGTGTCAATTTCCGGTGTAGAGCACAATTTTTCAGTCATACATGAATATACATATATTCATTGTCACATTCTGATTTTCTACATTCTTAAACATGAGGGTGAATAGAAAAAAAACCCTCTCTTTTTAAAAATTTCAAATAACATAACCCCCCTCATTTCACATACAGGGATATGTACTATATTTTCATAGAATAGTGCCTTTGAAAATCAGGATATCTAGGGAGTTAGTTGGTAACTTTAAAATAACTTCTTAGGTCTTATAGAAATGCTATCCCAAAATGCATTATGTACCTTTTCATGTACTATTCCCCACATCTGTAGAGTTTGTTTCTGTTGATTCCTCTGTTACAGATAAGGAAAGAGGGACCCGGGGACTTTGAACAGCTTGTCAGAGATCACACAGCTAAGTGGTAGAGACAGGCATCAGCACTGACAGAAGGAGCTCTCAGGCATCTGCTCTACCACCACATTCATTTTTATAACTTGTAACTCAAATAAGTCTTTTCGCAGAATTGGGTGTCTGGAGAACCCTTTCAACAGAGACAGTCTGTGTAAATACTCATTTGGTATTTGGCACAAAATAAAGATGGAAACATAACTATTTCTAGATGAAGCAAAGCAAAATAGGCATGTTAAGACTGATTTCCTAATCAAATTATCACTGCAACACTAACAGCCATGTAACAGGGAAGTTTTCCCATCAACATGGTTTCATTCATGTTTAAGCTCCACATCAACACTCTTAGGAAAAACACGGCCCTTAAAGTGATAGATTGAACACCTGGGGACTCTCTTCACTCTTTGTATGTTGGGAGATGATGCAACGTTCTCTATGTACTCATGGATGTTGGCCAGCCTTCAGCGACAGTCACAGTCAGAACACGTTGAAAAACACAACCAACTACCGTTTGCATTATACCAGTTTAGTTTAAAAAAAGGAGAAGATCGAGAACAAAGTTCAAATGATGTCTTAACATACTAGTGAAATAGTGAGCAGAAATGGTTTTTAGTTCTAGTGGGATTCATATTCCTCTATCAAGACACTAGAAATTTACTCTAGTCCTTAAGCAGACTGAGACCTTACCCTCCCTCAAAAATATGTATCTAACTATCTGTCCTTCATTTTACAGACGTTGACTTAAAAGTGAGCTAATAATCATCCAGTGAATGTTTCCTTATTACTAAGATAAGAAAACTGACTTCATATACTATTTGAGAGTTAAAATTCTCAGTCTGTTTGGAATTTCAAATTCATGACAAGCAACATGCAAAATGTCAAGTGACAAATTAGTAATAATCAAGCTTAGTAGATCAATTTCGGCAGTCGTGTAGGGTAATTTAGGTACCCCCATTAAAAACAATAGATTGTTCCAATTTACTTTGTCTTGTATTTGTTGCTTAAGTGAGATAATTCATGGAAAGCACTTATCAAAGTGCCTTTATGTTGTGAAAGTGCAATCAACATTAACTACTGCTATTTTTTTTTCTAATGGAAGAAGAATTCATGTAGAAATCTTTTTAATGATAGTATTCCTGCCAGGAATAATGGCAGTAAAATCTCATGCTGTGGGACTTTGCGTGCATTTCTCCCTGGCTTTCATGATTCTCAAAAACTGGCATTAAATATGTGCTAGATTAAAAAGATGGTCTTGGACTCTGAAGATTATGTGTTTATAAGACATTATAAGCATAAAGTAAACATTCCAACCATATATCCCATTATAATCTAGTCAATAGAATAAAAGAACTGAATGCATTTTCTCCATTGCAAAGTACAATGGGAAAATTGTTCTGTCCTGTTAAATGGGAAAAAACTAAAATTTGTCCAAATGTTTAATTTTTTAGTTCAAATTTTTATCAATTTCAAGTTCAAGGGAGTTTCAAAGAAAAAAAAAACTTTTAAATCTATTTCTCAACTGGTCCACTTATTTTGGACTTAGTTTTTTTATCTGGGAAATCATTTCTGTTTTTAAACTAGTCTCACCATATCTTTAAGAAAATGACAAAGGGGAGTGTGCATGCAAATCGGACATGAAGGTATAAAAAAATTTCGTGTGCATCTTGAATGTAAAACTAGCTTGTAAAACATGAATAAGAAAGACATGAGCCATGGTGGGTAATTGATACTGATAAATATGAAGTTTCCTAAAGTTTGGTGATTTAGTCCCAAGGGAGAATGCCTTTTACTTTAGAATGGGTAGATCCTGAAGTTTCTATTTGCATTTCCCTAATGATGAGTGATGTTGAACATCATTTCATGTATCTGTTGGCCATCTGGATGTCTTCATTGGAAAAAATGTCTATTTAGATCCTCTGACCATTTTTAATTGGATTGCCTTTTTTTCTTTTTTGTTTCTGAGTTGTATGAGTTCTTTATATATTTTGGATATTTGCCCTGTATCAGATGCATGATTTGCAAATATTTTCTTCCATTCAGTAGGCTGCCTTTTCATTTTGCTGATGGGTTCCCTTGCTGTGAAGAAGCTTTTGAGTTTGATGTAGTCCCAACTTGCTTATTTTCACTTTTATTGCCTTTGCTTGTGGCTTCAAGTCCAAAATATCGTTGCCAAGACTGATGTCAAGGAGCTTACCACTTATGTTTTCTTTTAGAACTTTCACAGTTTCAAGTCTTACATTCAATCTTTAACTCATTTTGAGTTAATTTTTGTGTATGGTATAAAGTAGTGATCCAGCTTCATTCTTCTGCATGTGGCTATCAAAACCACAATGAGATATCACCTTACACTTGCTGAATGGCTATTATCAAAAAGATAAGAAACAGCAAGTTTTCGAGAGGACATGGAGAAAAGGGAACCCTCATGCACTGTTGGTGGGAATGTAAATTGGTGCAGCCACTATGAAAAACAGTATAGAGATTCCTCAAAAAAATTAAAAACAATTTTGATATACTCCAGCTATTCCACTCCTGTGTATTTATTTGAAGAAAATGAAAACACTAACCCCTATGTTTATTGTAGCATTATTTACAATAGATTGGATAAAGAAAATGGGATATATATATAAAATATTATTTAGCCATAAAAAGAATGAAATCTTGCCATTTTAGACAACATGGATGGATATTGAGGGTGTTACGTTAAGTGAAATAAGTCAAAGAAAGACAGATACCATATGATCTCATTTATATGTTGAATCTATAAAAACAAAAACAAAAAATAAGCTCATAGATACAGAAAGCATATTGGCAGTTGCCAGAGGCAGAAGGTGAGGGGTAAGCAAAATAGGTGAAGGTGGTCAAAAGGTACAAGAAAAAGAGAATACAGTTGAACCTTGAACAATTCAAGGGTTAGGGGCACCCAACCCTTTGTGCAGTTAAAAATTCACAGGTAAATTTACATTCGACCCTTTGTATCCACAGTTCTGCATCCATGGATTCAACCAACTGTGGGTCACGTAGCACTATAATACATATTTAATGAAAGAATTCATGTATAATTGGAAACAAGAATAACAGTCTTAAGTGGTAAATTGTTTGGAAAGATAGCTGCAGTGATCTCTTCCCCTGAATGCATATCCTTTAGTCATACTCTTTCACATTGACTCTGGGATTGGTCATACGACTTGCTTTAGTCTGTAAAATGATAGCGAGCTTAGACCGAAAAAACCCTTGCTGCTCATTGGGGTTTGCTGTCTTGCTAGTCTTAGGAATCCAGCGACTACTGTTTAAAGAAGTTGAGCTAGTCTGCTGGGGGATGAGAGGCATACGGTCCGGTCACCCCAGCAGCCCAGCTGACCACCCTGCCAACTGCAACACTTGTAAACCCATAAGCAAGTCCAGCAGAAATCATCCAAGAATGCACACAGAATTGTGAGCTACGTTTTAAGAAAACTTGTTTTAAGATACTAAGTCTTGGAATCATGTATTATGTATCAAAATCTAACTGATACACCATCATTTGCTATGTGTGTAAAACTGTCCAAGTGAACCACTGAACAAAATTATATAAAATGTAACTTAAGAGTCTGAAATTCAGTCAGTCTCAGTTAAATCATTGATACCTAACTTATTTCACTAGACTACAAATTGCTACTGCATTCAAGATTCAGGTGTTGAAGAGCAGAATCTATAAATAGCCCCCTCTGCAGAATGCTCTGTAAGAAGGATGTGTTGTGGTGATAATAATGGTGGTGACGGTGTGGGTGTGTGCTTCTGTTTGGATGTTCCATACGTTATTTACACTTGGGTCTCTGAATTCTTAAGCCCAATTATGAGAAGTAAGCCATATATACTATGGCTATGGAAGTCTTACAATTTAATCAAATGTTCATGAATAAGACATACATGCATGTATGCACACCCACACCTATTTATCAATTCAAGAGTTTAAAAAGCATTTGCAAAACTTAGTCTCTGTTGCATGTGAAACACTAATTTAGGACCAGAGATGCAATCGTGAATAAGACAGGTTTGAGGATTTAATTATACTGATGAGTTCAGATGCATTCAAGATGGTATGATGATCATGACTCCTTAGGTAGCACCTTCTAAAAGTCTGCAATTATTTGACATTTTTATTCCCACATTATAGGTAAAAGTCTCCCTATATTCTTGCACAGATTAAATATATATTAGGAGCTCAGTAAATACTTGGTTGAGTCGTGGTATGTTGCTTTAGGAAAACTGTTTTCCCAAAGACCCTGAGAGATATTCTATGACTAATAATGTCTTGATTTCATAGAATTCCTGTAATAACCATCTACAGTCTCCATTTTCCTCTGAAGATTAATGTGGTTTGGATGGGAATTTTTGATAAACACAGATCTATCACAACATATAAAATAATTCAAATTATATCAAACTGTGGTGCCACAGATGCTGTGGGAAGTACTTGCTCTGTAAGAAAGCATCATCTTAAAACAACTTTTCAGCAATTTGTTGCTTACTCTCTTGCTTCATGAGGAGCAACTTGAGATTTATCATACTTAATTGGTCCTCAGGGAAACATTTACTATTTTCAACAAGATTTACACAGGAAACCTCCCCACACACATCTCCCTAAGACAAAATGTATCCTTTGAGATTGTAGATTTAGAGTGAACCGTAACTGATGTGTGTTATGAAAATAGCCTATTATTTATAGATGGATGGATTTACTGCAAGATATCCCAGCTTCCTACATGGGACCCGTCATTCCAAGATAAGGTCACTTTTCCACTATCAGCCCCGATAGTCATAATCTGTGTATGTGTATGCCACTTTATAGATGGTAAGTGCATTTATATATAATATATATACTACTTCATGTAACATTTCAATGTATGGTATAAAATGTAGATCATCTGAAAATAATTTATGCTGGGTTTTGAAAGATGTTTTGGGGAGGGAAACCGCAGTTTTGTGAACCTACTATGTGCTCAATGCTTTCCAATATTGTTTCCTATTAAAAGGGGAAGTTTCAACTGATTCAGCCTGATCCCTAACCTGACTTACCGCTTACAGGCTGGGTTGCTTGAGTCAGTTACTGAATCTCTCTTACCTCAGTTTCGTTGTCAAACTATACATCGGAGATATTTTTGTCGAGATCATGGGAATTAATACTATGAAATGGATAGAAAGTGCTTGTCACAGAGCAATACAGAAATGGTAATTTATGATTTCTCACAGTAAGCCCAGGTTATGGTAAGTATCATGTATTTTACAGAAAAGGAAAAGAAGTTTTACAGCAAGTTACCTGAAGATAGCATTCAAATCCTAATCCACATATTCTAACTTCATCTCCAGTAGTGATGCTTGTTGTTTTAATAAGATCAAAGATGTTTCAGTAACAAACTGACAGAGAAAATGATGTTGGTTGCAAAATGCTGTCAATACACTGAGATGGCTGAAACTGTTTCAATTCAGGGTGCAGTTTATCCTGAAATAAAGCAATGCTTATCTGTTCCTTACATCCTTTATAAACCTATTTTTCATTCTTAAAGAATATCTGTCATGTATTTCCAGATCTTTGACTGTAAGCTGAAACATATGTTCATGCAGTTAGTGTAATTAATAATTTAATTATCTTACTATATCTACCTGAACTCTTCAGTACATATTAGTCATTTTTAAGAGAAAACATAGTCACGTGAAATATTTCCCACCTAATGGTTACAATCTGTCTTTTGATTTTATATCATTTTCTTGGTTTATCAACCAGGAAAAAGGCTATTATGAGGGTTTGAACCATTTGTGAATACAAATAAGTGTAAATAAATGTTTAAGGAGCCATTCTTAACGCATCTTATATCAAGATGCTTCTTCTGGGTGTGGGTGTGTAGTTTTATAACGCAGACTGAGGTTCTGGCGCATTTTATTGTATTTGAAAATTCGGGGGAGTTAGTATCACTCTTAAGATGGTTTTACTCCATGTTACACGACAAAGCTCTTTATTTGCTTTTAAAGGTGAAAAAGGAAAGAAGGGGAACAGAAGGGTATGAACACGCTATTGTACAGGAAACAGGGCAAGAAGGATTACTTTACCTTCCTCTTGTCTGGAATTATCGAATTCCATTCTATACCATCTTTGTTTGTCATTTCCCTGCTTATGTGGTTACACATAGGCGGGCTTTGTTTCTGTGTCCAAAACTCTTATCGTGTTACCTTTAAAATTTGGCATGCAGCAACAGAAGGGTCAACAGTGCCACCTTCCTCGTGGTTTGTATGACTTCATTAGTGAAATAGAACTGTGGGAACCAATTTTCTAGGCGACTCTGAAGTCATTAGGAGCAGTAAGGAGACTTCCATATCTACTGCAGTAAGTAGTTTTAATGTAGTTTGATCATTTAAATAACTTTGCAACTCAGAAAATATTGGGTTGGTTCTGTTCATAGGCTGCTGTGAAGATATGTGGATCGTTGAGAAATATTCGTTTTATACTCTGTGTTTTGTTTCCTATGCAAAATATGACATGTTTCTAATTTAGCTGGAATTGGAAGGTTTGATAGTTAGTTCCTAAGCCTCAAGTGATGACAATATTGAAAAAATTTTTACAAGGCAATTTCTGTTGTCCATAGATAAAAATAGACAGAGAGAGGATAATGGGAAAAAGAAAGTTATTTTGATACCTTAATATAGAAAATTTTCAACTCTAAAATTCTATACTTTTATGATTCATGGCTTTGGAAATGTGTTGTCACCATAGAAAAGTTGCCCACATAAAATTATTCCAATCAGCTGCTCCGTTTCAAAAATCTTTAAGAATTCACAAGACTATTGCCTATAGTTTATTTTCTGTTAATTTTAAAGCCTGTACATAATCATCTTCAAATCCAGAAGAGTGTCAAAGTCTGGTCCTTGGCGTGCACTTGCTATTGAAATCCAGAAATCCATCTGCTGATTTGGTTTATTGTTTGCGTTCAAAAATTAAGCATATATAAGCCCCAGTATTTCAGTCTTAATAAAAGATCATAGCATTCATGCAGCAGACACCTCCTCTCCTTCTTTAGAAAGTGTTGCAGGAAAAATAGCTCTGTTCTGTGCCAGATGGTGGGAGCCCACAAGTGAGAAATTGGAGCCCGAGAGGACAGCTCAGGTCAGCTGGGCCAGCTCTCCTGCCAGAGCAGCATCAACAAGGTGGTTTCAGGGTCCCCTCCTATCTCGTGTTCGGTGAGCAGTTACCCAGCCTGTGGCTCTTTGCTGCTTTTCAAAAACCCACAATGATTCTGTTTTTGCTTATCATCATTTTCCAAAGCCGCATCTTGTAACTTCACGATGTTATCTTAAATACGAAGTATCTCACCCCACCCTATTTCAGCCAGCCTACTTGCCTCTGGTCTTGTCATGGTCCTCCACGCTACTTACTTCATAAGGGAGTTTTATCAGAGCATGACAAAGAATTTAGAGGCTATTGTGTACAAAACATAACTCAATACAGAACTGATTGTAATTTTTTATGATGGCTAATTGAATTATGACGGGGATGCTATCATATAAACTCTATTGGGGCCATATCCTATGCACTGACGGCCACTACCCTTTATTCCAGGGTGGATTCGTTCCTGACAGCTGCTATGAAAAAATACCACAGACTGGGTAGCTCAAAGCAACAGAAATGTGTTCTCTCTCAGTTCTGGAAGCTAGAGATTAGAGGTCATTGTGTTGGCAGGATTGGTTTCTTCTGGAGTCTCTGAAGGAAAATCAGTTCCGTGCTTCTCTCCCAGCTTCTGGGGGTTGGTGGAACTCCTTGGCATTCCTTGGCTTGTAGGCTCATCACTGAATCTCTGCCTCGTCTTCCCACGATGTTCTCCCCTGTGTGTGTGTCTCTGGATTCACATTTTCCTGCTCTGAAAAGGACATCAGTCATGCTGGAGGTACTCCAGTGTGATCTCATCCTAACCTGATTGTATCTGCAAAGATCCTGTTTCCAAATAAGGTCACATGCACAAGGTTTGAGCGGACATGAATTTTGGGGAAAACTGTTTAACCCAGTACAGACAAGCTGACAAACGTTTTCTCTAGAAGGCCAACTAGGAAGTGTTTTAGGCTTTGCAGGTGGCCCAGTCACAGCTACTCAGCTCTGCCATTTTCACGCAAAAGCAACCATATACAATACAGAAATAGACACCTGTGTTCTGTTCACTGAGCGACACTGAAAACTGAAGTTCGTACGATTTTTGTATCTCATAAAATACCATTCTTTTGATTTTTTTTCAATCATTTAAAACTATAGCAACCATTCTTGTCTTGTGATCATACAAGAGCAGGTGGTGGGCTTCAGGCCATTGTTTGCCAACTGCTGCTTCATGGCTTTAGTGGAGTGTTGGATGAAGACTGGTCAGTCTATTCTATATAAAGAAACCACGGCTGCTACCTGCAAAACGTTGCCTTTTTTCTGTTTCTGATTTGTTGGGTTTTATAAAAATTTTATCCGAATAAAGCAAGCATGCTGTTAAAAAAATCAAGAGCTTATAACACGAAACATAATTTTTTTTTTCCTGTTTCTGGTTCATTCTTGACTTCTGCTCCCTAAGGGAAACTACTTCAATTATTCCAATTATTTTAACAGTTTCTGTTAGTAGTTAGTTCCATACTTCAAACTGGCATGCCTACACAACTGTTGCTCAGTGTTTCAGGGTTTGATACGTGTTGATGTCTTACTGAAAAAGCTACTTAGTTTTCCTATATAGTTCTTTCACTTTCTGTTATACTTCTGATGTTCTTCACTCAAGAGCAAATTAGAAGGACTTTGCCTTCAGAGAATCTTCCTTTCTCGCTTGGTACCTCCTCATTTAACGGAGATTCCATGGGCCTTCAGAGAGCGCTAGGCCCCACTTTCTATCAGGATCATTTAATTGCCTAAGTAAGAATGACTCAGTTTAATATTTAGTTCTCTTGGGTGGACCTGAAAAGTAAAAGGTGAACGTAAGGAGAGGAACTTGTATGGTGGTTCTAAGATGGTAAATTTGTACAGAACATGGCTTGTGATTGAGATGTCCTCAGGTCCCACCAGTGAGTCACCTTTGTGTCTAATGAAGTCAGTCCCCTAACTCACGTTCACGATGATGCTTCATGTTGGAAACCTCTGATCAGTGTGCCCAGTCACACAGGGTTTGCATAACCAGAATTATCTGCCTGTGCCCACTTAGCAATACACAGCCTTACCTCTCCTTAGGGAGACAGGCACTGAATTCTGCTGTAAGGGCCAGCAGTCGGTACAGCTTTGTTCTTTTGTATGTGGCATTCCAGTCTTTAAAGGAATTCTTAACTCTTCAACAGCCTTGCATATATGCACTGAGAAAAACTTTTACAGCCTGTGTGTATGCTTACATCAGGAATAGATACACTGTCTCATATGTGTACTATGCATTTTTTGATATTAGATTTGATATTAGATTCAGGAATTTCAACTACTTGGTTGTACTGTTTGCTAGAAATGTTTGAACACTATTGAATAGTTAATAGCGTAGGCTGAGCAAATCCCTTTGACACTAAGCATTAAATTTTAATGGGAGAAATACATGTTTATTTAAATTAAAGACTCTCATGAGTCACATACATATTCTGTTATTTTTATCCCCTGTGAATTATTCCAGCATCAGGCTTATTCTAGGCTATAGGTTGTGTTTCCATTTGCCTTTTTAAGGTAATGGGGTCATGCAATTTGTTTTAGCTCAAAACTGTTGACTTTGCTTGAATGTGTAGCTATTTTGGGTAATCCAGGCCTATTTCAGTCAATATATTATGCCAGTCTTAATCTCTTAGATAAGAATTCAAGATTTAATGTGCCCAGAGCACATTTCAACATCATACACACAAAAAACAAGCAAAATAAATCAAAACAGAACAAAACAAACCCCTCAGTGGAATAGCGTTCTTTATTACTATTTTTCCGGGTGAAAGTACCAAAGGGACGCATAAAAGCACAGATTGCCCTAAGCAAGAAAGAAATATCTCAGAAAAGGTCCTGTTCTGAGTCAAGTCTTCCAGATCTCTTTCCTCTGTGCCTTTGTGTTCTTAAGGATCTGAAGCGCTAGTGAGAACCAAAGATGGTCCCCCCATCTTGTGTCAGAAAACATATCAGCTTTTACTCTCTGCTACACATTAAACAAGCTCTTCTTGTATAACGACCACTGGTCAGATTCATAAAAACACAGGCAAATTGTGTTGGTCAACTAGGTTGGTCAACAGAAACTCCTGGAATTTTTCTTCATTGTGCCCGAGGAGGTCTCTTCCAAAGTAACATTTGGCTCATATCGCGACTAAGGACTGTACTTAGATGAAGCAATGCATTTGATTCTAAGGGAAAGTAAGGTTTTATTTGGTATCTAGAGTCGTGTTAATACTATATCCACTCCATTTACTTAACTGGCTCTAATAGATTTTATTTTTTCATTTTTGAATCTAACGACAGAGTTAGCAGCCTGAATCTGGAGATATTAATGTTAGTCCCAGATTAACTGGGTCACCAGCTGTTTTAGTTTGTTTCCTTTTTCTAGGCTTGAGTTGACATTGCATGATGTGACCTAGGACATGATCATTCATGGTGTGAAACTAAGAAATGAATAGTTTTTTTATAGAAAAAAGATTTTTTTGAGGTGGAAGAAAGTTTAGATAATTAATTAGCCCCTCAGTTAACACGAGTAAGTCGAGGCACAGAAAAGTTAAGTGAGTTGCCCAGAGGCACAGATTTAGTTAGTGAGAAGACATGGACCTACATTCAAAGCTCTGAAAGCCCGCTGAGCACCCCAGCAGATGTAATTTATTCTAATTTCTTCTTTACATGCTAAAATATTCTCACGAACCGCCAGAGGACTGCCTCATAGGTGAGTCCCAGTCTGTGCATTGACTATGTTGTACCAAACATTGACTCGACCTTGAAGTAAAGACCTTATGCTCTCTGACGCTTGTCTCCCAGGGAGTGTATCTCTTTAAGACCATAAAGGCCAACTCAAGTCTTTGTAACAGCAATAAAATTATTAACTCAAATGCCTGCTACTAAGTATAGCCTTTATGATTCAAAACATGTGACCTCTTCCTGACATGATTACCATTTTAATAGTATATTGAAAACCATTTAGATTCTAAAATTCATATTTTATGTTGAGTGTAAACACATATATATATAGCAGTATGAAATGGAAATATAATACTAATTTTTAAAATAGCTTTTTCCTTAAAGGCAAATAAACAAATCTGTATGCAGTCAATTATCATTTCTGCTACTTTCTGTTGATAAGATCCTTATTATTTTTTTAGAAAGTACTATGTCTTCTTTAATATGTTATATTGTGTTAGTTTGGGCATACAAGTGTTCTGTTCAACAAAGTAAATATAAGAAAACCACAATTACCTATTTTAGTTTACTGTCCAGAATAAGAGCTTGAGAAACACTTTTTTCTTGACTAGTTTTTGATAAATTATGCACATACTATAATTTAGAACTATTTTTGTTATTACTATTAATTATAGTGAATCCTGTGTTGTGAAAAATATTTGTAAACAGAACATACTATTTGAGATCTGAAATCTTTCATTTCATGGTAAAGTCATGCTGGTAAATGGATAACAGCTAATTATTTCAAGTTGGAAAGGAAATCTTACTACATCAGGTTCAAGGAATGGTCAGCTAGTTCTTTGGGGCTCTGCTTGTCTGGGATATTCTAACAGAGCAGAATACCTGCTCTAAGGGGCCATCGATGAATAGCACGCCACCCAGCTGGGGTGTGGTCTGGTGTGCCTTCCCTGCTGGCGTCGCTAGCCAAACAGACTGCGTGTCTTGTTACCTTTAAATAGTTGCTCCTAGTGGCTGAACAAATGCTCTGCATGATCCAAATCAGTAAATTGTGTTCCCACCATAGCTTTTTATTTTCAAAGACTATAAGTAGTTTGACCTATGAATAATTTCATAATCCATGAAAAAAATTAACTAGATATCTCTTTAATCTTTTAAATGATTACTCAGTGTTTGTACTTTAAGTGTTTAAAATATAGCCTGTTTGCTTAAAGACAGCTAAAAAACCCTCCCCAATCCTGATATTTTCTTATATGTAACCATGAAAGAGAAAATTAAGATTTGTAAAAATAAAAATATAACTTTAATATGTAGCCTGAATAAATAGTGTGTTTTATCTACATAACTCATTATATCTAGTATTATATAGTATTATCTATGTACAGAGAACTATACATACAGATATAAACACAAATGTATCTAGTTTTCTATCTCCAGCTGTATGTAACTATAGTGAGAACATACACTATACAGAGAATATGCATCATATAATTACTGAAAAGACATGCCAAAGTGTAAACAGTTAGTGTCTTTTACTAGTAAAATTAAGAGTAATTTTTATTATTTTCTGTGTATTCTAAGTTGTGAGCATGTGTTACTTTTTAAAGTAGACTACGCACACACACACACACACACACACACCCAGTATACCTTCTTTGTTCAAAAAACAACTTTCTGAAATATCAAATACCCCCTTTCACAAATCAGCCTGATGGTTTGCATAAACAGATTAAAAGCATGTGGGATTAATTTTCATAGATATGTATTTTGACTCAAAAAATTTTAAAGAACAAAGAGCTTTCAGGAATTTTTTAAAGTTTCATTTTATCCCCCAAACAACATTTGGCTACCTAATTTTAATGTGTTTTGAGTACAGTAACTGATCTGAATGATGGAATATATGTTTTAAAAAATAGACAGCTTTAAAATATAATATTTTAATGTTCTGAAATCCTTGCACAATTTCCCGTAAACATCTGAATATGATTACTCATCAAATTTAGTTAGCCCACAATAGTTAAAAATATGGAATTAAGCACCTATTAAAATTGAAAAACACCATTGTTCTTTAATTACTAAATCATTTTAATTGCCAGAATCATTATTAGTTATTTAATTATTTATTATTAAGTTATTATTAAATTAGTGATTATTTTAATTGTTTATAGTTTTAAGCATCTCAGACATGTCTGCTGTGTGCAGCATTTACTGAAAGCATATTTTAATTTTGGCCGTCTATGAATTAGGGTGCTTAAGATGTACCAGGGCCCTGGAATCATTCAGAGGTGAAGCCACAGGTAAGGAGTCTCCCTTTATGTCAGATATTCATGTGTCTGCTGCTCTGCTTGGCTTCTCCGATTTGAAATGGGATTAAATCTCCTAAAAATGCATACACAAGGTAAGAATTTTACAAAGACAGCAGAATTGTCTTTATGGTTTTAATTAGTTATGACAAAAATGTAAAATAAGTGTGTATTTTATGACAAATTATTTCTGATGATAAAAAGAAAAGAATCTTGGAAATGTTTTTCTTCACATGAATTTTTAAACATATGCTTCTGATAAAAACAATTTTTAAATAAAATTATACATTGCTGTAGGGTCGTGCTAAATGTTTGAATTGGAGACAGCAGTGTTACAAGCTGATTTTCTTCGCAGACGTCATTGTTCTTGATGTCTCTATTAGCCTTCCTCCCATCCTGTCCTTTTACTTAAACCTCTCCTACCTTGTAACTCTTGCCACCTATAACTGCCTTTCTATTATATGCCAATTCTCCACCTTCTGTTTTATTGAAATTATCTGTTTCTTTACTCATCATTTCAAGGAATTGATTTTTTTTTGAAATACGGATTTTAAGAAACAAACAAAGCAAGCAACATTAAATTGAAGACATTATGTTAAAATCATAGTATTAAAATTCACCCATGAATTGTGTGCCTTCCATGCCCCACCCACTTGTATTCCTTTGTGAGGTTGTTTGCTTTGTTCTTTAGGGTACAACTTTTGACAGGTAATGCAAAGACCTAAAATAAGATGCCGTTCTTTATGACCTGGGATGGACATTCTTCTTGTACCTAAGATGTGTATTTTATCTGTTGAATAACACAATTTGTGTTCATGATGACATAGCTACCTAGCTTGACAGTGAGAGAGAGAATGCTTATATATCTATCTTACATCTTTCAAATATCCATCAGAATATATGAAGTGGAACCATCAAATAAAACAGAATCAAAACCCATCAGAACAGAAGTAGTATATTCTAAAACATAAAATTCAAAAACAGAATTCGAGAAATGTTTATCTGATATTAGATACCTGAAATTATCTAGAGATTTATAACCTCAGCCTTTAAAAATATAGCCATTGAGTCTCCATCAAGTGTTAGGCTCTGTGTTCAGTATCTCTTACACCCAGGTCTTGTCCTCTGTGTATCCCAGCTTCCGTTAGTTTTACAGGTGAGCTAACTAAGGTTTAGCCTTCTAGTGTCTTTGTTAAACTCAAACACAGCTAATTGTTCTTACTAGTACATGCAGCTGCCTAGTAGAAAACATGAGAAATTATTCACCTAAGTGAAATGTAGCAATGAGTTACAGATTACTAAAAAAGTATGAAATATTAGTGAGAATATCAGAAAAGCTCTAAACTCTCCATGACTTTATAACTCAGCATGCTTCTTATCTTTTCTAAACATGTGTATCAAAACCGGGTACCCTTTAAACACCTGAGATCTATGTGACGATATATATTGAAAAGACTATCAGACAGTATTTACAGGAAGTTAATGTCCCATTTGAGGAAATGATGGTCATATATCATGAATATTTTCTTAAAATGATACATCAGGAAGACTAGAAACTCTGTATGAATTGTGACTATTCTAGAACCATCAGCATCAAGCTACTGATTAACATTATTAATCCACTTAATTTGGGGTTGATCTGTAGATATCAATACAGAGGCTGAATTAGTGGTTCAGACTTTAAATCTTCAAAATAAAGAAAAAATGTATAACAGGTGTTTGATTTGTTTAATGGGAAAATGGATAAAAGAGAGTGATGGAAATGCAAGGACCTATGTATCTCTAATTATTTGAGTTTCCACTTATATATATAACCCTAACCTTCTGTAATGGACCTTGTTACAGGCCTCAGATGGTACCTCAGTGTGGGTTTAATTTGCGTTTCTTTAATGACGAGTGATGTTGAGCATCTCTTTGTGTACCTGTTGGTGTTTTGTATATCTTCTTTGGGTAAATGTTCATTCAAATCCTTTGCCCATTTTTTGATTGAGTTTTTGGCTTTTTTGCTATTGAGTTGTGTAAGTTCTTTATAGACAGTGAGGGGAGAATTGGAGGAAGATGGTCAAAAGGTACTAACTTTGAGTCATAAGATAAAAAAGCACTAAGGATTTCATGTACAACATGATACCATAGCTAACACTGCTGTGTGGTACCTAGGAAATTTGTTAAGAAGTAAATCCTAAGTTCACATCACAATGGAGAATTTTTTTTTCCTTTTTCCTTTTCTTTTTATTGTATTCATATGAGATGGTGTCTGTTAGCTGAACCTACTGAGGTAATCACTTCATAATACGAATAAATCAAACATCATGCTATATGCCTAAACTTAAAAAAAATAAATGAAATGGATGGAAAGAATTATTAAATACAACAGCATACTTTTTTTTAAAGTGAGTATTATCTCCCAGTCTTGTGGTCATAAATGTGGAAATGGCTTAGTTCAGATCCCTTATGGGGTTGTGGCCACGCTGTTGGCTGAAGCCTCAGTTGTTTGAGGTTAACAGGAGCTGAGAGTTCTGGTTCCAAGTTCACTCACTTGGCTTTTGGAAGCCTGAGTTTCTTGCCAAATAAGCTCTACAGGGCCCTTTAATGGTAGCTGGCTTACCCCGGTGAGAGTGATCTGAGAGACAGAGAGAGAAAACCAGAAAACCTCCAAGATGGAAGCCACAGTGACTTTTATAACCTTATCTTGGAAGTGGCACACTGTCACATCTTCCATTTTCTGTTGGTTGCACAGAATGCATCTGGCACACATGGGAGGTGTGTGCACAGGGGTGTGAGTGCCAGGAGGTGGGGTTTGTTGGGAGCCATCTGGAGGGCTGGCCACCACGTGCTCTGCACATGGAGCGCCCCTTAGAGCAGTGGTTGTGAGCTGCTCATTGCCACGTTTCCAGTATCAGTGACAGTCCTGGGTGTAATGAAGGAGTGCCTCTTCCTTCCTTCCTTCCTTCCTTCCTTCCTTCCTTCCTTCCTTCCTTCCTTCCTTCCTTCCTTCCTTCCTTCCTTCCTTCCTTTTGATGGCATAAACATATTTTACTGTCTTAGAATCTTAGTGCTAATGGGGTCCCAAGAGACAATCTTAACTAATTCTCAATTTTTTTAATATGTCAGTTGAAGTAGGAAAGATGAAGTAAGGGCTACGTGGCCCTTCAGAGCCACAATCAGAGTGTCTTGACTGCAACCCTCACATGTCTAATACAGCAGCAGCCTGAAGTTTATTATTTTGCCATTGTTTAATTTTAATCCTAATGATTCATATATCAATTCATGCAATATTGAATCAGAACAAATTCCTGGAATAATAGTTGACTAATTCCCTGAAGAACCTCTTCCCCTTACAATTCTTGTGTCTGGCCTTCCTTGTTTCAATCTTGATTTATTTCAGTCACCATCGAAATGGACTGATAGAACCTAGCCTCTGGTTTTTTTTTTTTTTTTTGTCTCATTTTCACATTGCTACTGGGGTTTGCCTCCTAACACTCAAACTTGGTCTGGTAAATGAATCTTCATCTGTCACCAATGGATTCACCAGGTCAGACAGCACTAAATAATGCTAAGGGGTATGTAAACCTTTAGGTCAAGATTTTTGGTATTTATGTAAGGAAAGGGAGGGAGAGAGGGAAAGAGAGAGAGAGACAGAGACTTGTTGAGAAATAGGAGACGGTAAGAGAGTGTATGTGTTTTTAAAGGACTCTATATACTCCCCTATAATAGAACTGAGAGCTAGATTTCGACAGTTGGTTCAGAAAGGCCCACAGTTTGGACAGGAACACTCCAGAGCAGGACACATTCTGTTGGAGAAAGTATAAAAAACAGCTACAGGTAATAGAGAAATTACTTCTTTGTAAAGCTTACCTAAATAGTCACTTACAGTTAATGTCCCAGACAAGTGTCTACATTTTATAGCAGGTTCAGGAAAGCACCGAGAATGTAAAATACTCCACTGTTTTTTAAATCATGGTGAAATTAAAGCATTTTATACTATGCAGATATCTATCAATCTATACAAATGCCTATGTGTGTGTCATTACATATGCATGTGTGTGTGCTATGTGTGGGGCGGGTGTGTCTGTACATATAAGTTTATTTCCTTGGATGGCGTTCCTGTGAAAAAGAACTTGGGAGAAGAAAATCCACCAACATGCTACACACATGTTGGGAGACTGTTTTCTACCAGTTCTGAGTGGAGAGGGTTAACCGGTGGAACAAGGCTGCAGCCTGAATAACCAGGATGTCGTTGCAGTAAATGAGGTAATAGCATTTTGCTGAGACTGGGTAGAGGGTGGCTTAGAAAGGATGAACTCAAGCTGGAGCCAAATCTAAATTAATTAAGTCCAGCTACTTTGACATTCTGTTTTGAGAAAGCAGTGGCTGAAGCCAGGAGTCAAACTGGACTCTGTCATGTTGGGAGAAGAATGAACTAATACATATCTTGCTGTGAACACATCAATCAAGCAGCAATATTGGGTAACTCTAGATCAAATATGATTTCTAGTTAGTTATAATTGCTCAAAAGCTTCTCTCATTAGAAAATGCAACTCAGAAATAAGGCCATACACATTAAAATAGTTGCAGGATTTGCTTGAAATGGATAAGAAATTCTGGAAATAATCAGGCAATGTGATCATGATTATATACTTTTTACAAAGCCTTATATTAATAATTACATTTTGGCCTTCCTCAAAATTTCTAAAGTATAATATAATCTCTTAGATCTCTGATGGAGGAGGAATTAAGTGTTTAGATTCCCAGAGTGTCAACACCGTATACACTTTAGATTAAATTAAAAATATGAGATTCAAAACCTATCTGTTGTATCATCAAACATACTTTCCATGCTGGGGGTAGTTTTGTAAAACTGAAAAGCTGTTGTCAGGCACTAAAATATAGAAGTCCTATAGAAGCAAATAACTAAAATTTTAGCCAGAGGAAGAGACTGCACATTAAATCAGCAAAATTATGATTTCTTTTTCTGTTGAGTCCCTGACTCATGACCTGTTCCTCTAGTCATATTTCCTCACCATTGGTGTTCAATAAAGTAGTGAATTCGCTGATAAGGACTTTCATTGCTGCAAGTTCTAGAAAAAGCCATATATGTATATTAGATAGAAAGAACCTCAAAAGCATTTATCCAAATCTGTCTGGCCCCCAGTTGATTCCTAGGATACCTTTTATTTCTCCAAATCCCAAGAGACCTTCCTCCCACTTCGGCTTTACCACAGCAGTGACAGCATGCTGTCTACTTTTTAAACCCCTGAATTTACCTTAGCCTTTTATAGGTGAGCTTCAGTCCCTGTCAAGTGAACACTCTCAAGTTTTCTTCTTTCAAATTATCCTAAGAAATAGAAGACACCAGGCTGACGAGCTTCACCCCCAAATAAATTTAAGTAACCAGGAGAGATTGATAATTCCGATTAAACCAGGATGCCTAAGCATCAAACTTTGCTCATGTTCGGCCTTCTATGGCTTCATAAGTGATTGGAAAGAGTTGTAGAAGAGTGATGCAAGGAACTGGTCCCACCAACACTTCTCTAAATTAAGCTGCATGTTTAGTAACCATGTAACAAAATATGTTTCTTCCCACTAGGGTATGGTACACACAGTGGGATGCCCAGTCTTAGTGCACAGTAGTGCTGGTTGTGATCACCCAGCCAGAAACGTGGCAGTGCTAGTGTGAGGAGGCATCCCTGGTAGCTGTGTGGGCATTGAGCATCAGGGGACAATTGTATCTATGGTTGGACACAGCAATGATGGAATTCAAGACGATGCCACAAGGCGTTTCATGGGCAGTTGCGGTCTCAGTATGCAAACTCATTAAAGAAGAATGAAATGGGATTGATCAACCTACACGCACACACACACACGCGCGCACACACACACACACACACACACACACACACACAGAGGACCCTGACTCTCAGCAAATGTCCTTTCCTCTTTTCCTTTTGCCCAGCAAAATGCCTTGAACAGTTTGTACTCAATAAATAATGGTTGACTTGAAGGTGTATTCAAGATGCAGATGTCCAACCAAAGAACTTTATCCCTTTCCATTTTGTAGAGCTTTATTTGTATATTCATTAGAATAGAAAAATTTAACAGTATTTGTTGTAATTTAAAATTTACCCTCAAATGTTAAAAAAAAATAAAATTTTTTGGAAAAGTGAGATGACATAAACAACATAGGTATTTGTGTTACCAGAATGAGAAAGAATTGTGTCCTTGTTCTAAGGCTTTGTCAGAGACACCCACGGCCACTCAGTAGCTCTGTTCCTTGCTTCAGAAGCTTTCTGTGAGTCAGGCTGCCATTAGACACCAAAGGCTGAATTCAGCTTCACAGAAGAGACGAGGTGGTGACCGAGGTTAGAGTTATCTCCTAAATTGGTGTAACTGACACTCTCCCGTATTCCCAGAGTGTGCCTGCTGTCTCCCTTAATAGACTAAACATATGTGTCTTTTCAATCACTTAGGAAAAGATGTTATGAAATAACTATAGTCATAAATGGCCCATAGATGGTTTTAACATAGTATCATAATCCATTCATAATTTCTAATTGACTTTCAAATGCATCACAGTTAGCTAAGATATTTATTTTTAATGATATATTATCTGGTAACAGTCATAAAAGAAATCATGGGTATTTTCTGTTCAGTGTTACAGAAATAACTTCATGGTCATCTATTTGGTTTTCCAAGGAATAATAATGTCTTTATCTCTCTAATTTAAAGCTGTTGCTGTGTTATAGCCTCATGAGCCGAATGAAAGGAGAATGCTCTTCGTCGTGGAGTGGCATGCCATTTTCACCCCAGAGTTATATATTTTTCTACATGGTGGTATGATTTGTTCTAGACTGACAACCATTTGTTACCATCAGAGGCCCCCTTTGGGGATGGTGGGGGTCTCACTGTGGATGTCTGCAAAATGTCGTTACTATCATTAGATTAGTTACTATCAAATGAAACTGATCAATGTAATTTTTTAAAATGAACATATTTGTTCTTTAGTGGAGAAGATGGGTTGCTTTACTTTAGTGATCTGTTTGGGTTGTATACTTCATCTCACAGCTGTCTAGAAAGAAGTTCTGCTTGTGACGTCTGAGTCAGAGTTTTGTCCAGTAATGATCTATGTTTTAATGATCATAAAATGTGTTTTCACACTTATTTAATAATATCCTCTAACAGTTGAATGTTCAAGCATGTAAACACAAACTGGAGTCTCTGAACTTAGGGGGCGTTCTTTACTATCTCTTGAGCATCTAGTAAAGGGTCAGGGATTTGCCTTCTAGTGGTTGTGGGGCCCCATCATTAAGCTCCCTTTCAGGGCTGGGATGAAATTGTAGCGGTGTTTTAAGAGTTTGTTTATTTTCTTCTGGTTGAAAATGCAGAGTTCTCTGTTTCCCTTATTTAGTCGCTTGCTGATGAGGATTCAATTCAACCCCTCAAAACAGAGCCGGCAGCACATGCTTCAGCCGTCCCCAGCTCCACGTGGCCCTGGTGCATCCTTAGTGTTATGAGAAAAAGTCACAGGCATTGCAGCAAATCATGAAACACAGCCACATGTAACTGTGACATTTACTGTCATGATAGCAGACATAGAAAAGAAAAGGGATAGTAAGGTGGAGAAGGGGAGAGGAGGGCGAGGAGGGGAACTTAGAGCAACTTCCTAGAGTAGAGGAGGGTTTCTAGCTTTACAAATTCCTAGAATCCACCGCCCCCTACTCGCAGATACACAAAAGCCTGTCTCACAGTTCACAAAAATGTGGAATTACTTTTCTCTGTCTCCAAAAGTGTCTATTATTTGAGATATAAATTATCAGTGCTTCTCTTTCTGGTGCTTGGCATAATTCGGCTTGAGCTACATAATATGGGTAAATTACAGAACTTTGTTTGCCCAAGAAGAATGTTTTGGAAGAAACTCTTAAGAATATGTCCTTCTTATCAAAAGAAGGGAGGTACTAATCCATTCTTATCATTAACTACAAATTCCACTTAAATATTCTATGTTCAATGTTATAAACAAACGAAAGGCCACAATTTCAACACTCGATACCCTCTCGGTATCTTTATTCCCCTTCCCCAAAGTGGCTTTACCAGGACAAAAGTAATGCATGCAGTTTCAACACCACCGATCATTTTACCTGGGCTCCGCTTTCAAACATATTAGCGGTGCTTGTTTCAACAAAGACTTACTGAAAGGAATTCTGTCCTGAGATGATTATATTTCAGTCATATGCCTCCTTCACTTATCTCTACCTTTTTCATTTAGCCAAAAATGTTTTTCAGGATTCACCGGCCCACTCAATCTACACACTCTCTTTTCCCAAACACACTCATCACTGTTTATCCACCCTGCAAAAATCTTAATGTGTCTTTAGCTTCTCTTTTTAAACTTCATATTTAATGCCATGATTTCTTCTATCAACTTCCAAAGTAATCTAAATAATTCACCTGACCATTCAGATCTCAGGGTATGTCTTAATAATCTAGATATTTGCTATGAGTGTCTGTGTCTGTGTATAAATTTCCTCAATGCTTGGTTTCTTTTTAAATACAAGAAAACATTACTCTTACTTAAGTCACCTAAAATTCTCCCTTCACAGGTAGTTGAGTGAACTTCCCCCGAAATCTCAGGTCATAGATTTTACTTCCCCTCAGATCCACAATTTCCTTTCCTGAATTCAAAACTCCATTTTTCCCACCAGATCCATGAAAATCCGGATGCATCGTGGAAATTATTATTTTTGCAACCTATGTGATTTGAGGAGGCAACAGCTGACCATTTGCCATCTTTCTGGCTTCCAACTTCTGCTCTATTTACTCTCAGTTTTTCTTTCTCCCTTTCCTGCCTCTCTCCCTCTTCTATTTCACCCTCCCTGACCTTTACCCTTTCCTGAAAGTCAGGGTCCTCTGCTGAGCCCACCCTCCTTCAGATATCTCGGCTTCTTCTCAAATAGGGGGCATCCCATTTGGCTCTCCATTCCTGTATTGCTTCTTTGGAGATTCAGAATCTCATGCCCTGGTAGTGAAGCTTACAAACTTGTGAGCTTTCAGATCACATAAGAATGATGACAAGAGGCATTTCTGTAAGAATATTATTGTAACACATACTTGTTTATCACTTGCCAAGGAACAGGGATACGTGTATATCATAGTCTATTTTTGCCCTCAGGTGACTTACAGACTAGCTAATGCCTAACTTTTCAAGTGTCAGATCTTAATGATAATAAATAGAATTCAAGTTCTTATGCAATATGACAAGCGAAGAGGAAGTATTTAATTTAGGGCTCTTTTTTTTTTTTAAGTCAGTGTTTTGAACTGGCTACAATTACTTGCATATATACCTGCTGAATTTATCTGATGCTACCTAATTATACAATGTATTGGTGCCTTCAAGTAGAAATCTCTTCAATTACATAAATAATTGACTGTATAATGCACATACATGCATAGATGTACATTTCACTAAACATTACCTTAAAGTTGATTAATTTGTAATCCTACCAAATAGACATCACATTTAATGGCATTATTTCCAAGAAATAGATGCCCAAAGTTTTTAGCAAAAATTTTCCATCACAGGATAATGATTTATGGAAATCTAGGACGCCCCCCCAATATATGATTGGAACACAAATAAACAACTTCCTCACTTGAAAATATTACCCTATTAGAACATTTCTTACTTTATTTTTATCTTTATTTTTATCTCTGATTCACTATACTAACATGTTTTGAATACATTATTTTCATCTAGATTGATGTTAAAAATATTTTTCACTCCAGTAAAATATTTTCAAGGGATTTCTGCTGAAGATAAGTAATGAGTAAAGAAGAGAATAGTGAATAGTTTCATTGAGATGGAAATAAGTTTTTAAACAAACCTTTATGAAGTAAATACTTCATTTATATTCTGATTCAGTTATGTGCCAAACAAAGAAAACAGAAGTATAGCTGAAATATTGTTTTTAAGGAAAGTGATAATCATAGCAGGTAACAAACCTGAATACTTTTTTAACTTAAAAACAATCATTTTAGACTCACAGCAAAGTTGAGAAAATGTACAGGGTTCCTTTGTGTGTGATTATCTAGCTTGTCCTATAATAAGTCATGTTAATTTTAATTTGATGTGGAAGTAATCTGAAAAAATAACCAAGAAAGCTATTTTTGAGAGAAAAATGTGCAAGAGTTATTTCAAGACAAACTGTAAGTAAGACATTATGCTATTGAGAAGTCCAATACGTAAGGAAAATGTGTGCAGTAAATCAGGGCAAAATGGGATGGGTAACAAGTTCTATAAACTAGAGATCATAAAATTAATGCATGTTGATTTTATCCTTGGTTCTGTGGTTACTCAGTTTCACTGGACAGAGCTGTTTCCTGTTTACAATTCACTTTTTCAGAATTAGTCAAATATATGTATTTATGCAAAGCAAGCTACATTAAATATATAAATTTAAGTGCTTTGAGATTCTGCTAGACACATATAATGATTATTTTATAACTTTGAGAGTTTGCCTTCTCTGAATCTTGGAGTTCAACTAGGAAAAGTGGAATAATTTTACAAACAACATTTCTATGCAAAGCAAAATATTTTACTTTTATAGATCTGATACCTAAGTAGACAAGGAACGTAATTCAGTGGTATTTTCATCTCATGAGTAGAGATGGATTGGCCTAAATTCCTCTAAAGTTATTTGCAGTTTTGATGAGTAAGTCATGAAAGTTGTGATTTTAAAAATGCCTGAGTGTTAGACCTCTAAGATATCCACGAGCCAAGTCTGACTACTTTTTAAAGAAATCTGCAAAATTCCTACCTGGGAATTACTGAGATGAAAACAATAAAGCTAATACTTATAATGAAAAGGACCAAAAAACCAACGGTGAAAAATAAGATGGAACATTCTGGGGTTAAGTATTTGATTTTTACCTGTGCGATGATTGTTAAATCTTTTAGTTTTCCCTTCTCTCATTGGAAGCCCTATGTCTAAAGAAGATGGGAGATACCTGCATGTTTAACAAGGTTATGACAGAAAACTCTGAGTGCCATGTCCCAGGTGTAGAAACTCCTCAGGCTAATGTGAAGCACCTTTGAAATTTCATGAATTACAGTGGGATGTTCGTTTTTTATTTCTTTGTAAAACATACCAGTCAAGGGACTCACTGTGGCTCACTGGTAAAATGAGACTTCCTTGGGAGGGGTTAAATATGTACAAAAATTTTGATATCACAAGTATAAAAATTAGTTACCTTTTTTTCTTACCAAGCTGGTGATAATTTTTAAAATAAGATGATGCTAAGTATGCAGAGAAATGATTAAACAGAATAGAATATGTATGGATAAGTAATGCCAAATATTTAAAGCCCAATGAGCAGTAAGAACAAAGGCTTGGAGCTGTGATAGAGAATTCCATGTCCAAGGGCAGAACTCAGGATTTTTATAAGAGCACAGGGATAAAAGATATGCAACAGAATGGAAATGAGATTGTTCCTGACACTATGAAAATTATGATTCATTTTAGACGCAACTTAAAACTTTTTAAAATAAGGTGAATTGCTTGATAAAATTGTGTCTTTGAAAGATTTTTTTCTGAAAATCAATGATTAGTGGCATTCCTGGATTTGAAATGGACAAAACCTTGAAGATTGCACTTGGTCACATGGGAGGTGTAGAGACCCAGTGGAATGAATGACAATGAAAATGGGAAAAGGGTTGGAGAAGAGAGTGTTAGCACCTGGTGGTTCATGGGATGTGTGTAACTGAAGCTAGATGATAATGGAAACATACCTGGTTCACTTTACTGTGTTTGTGCTACATCATAGAGCTTAACGGTAAGGAACTCCAAGTCATGATTCTGCCATTTGTAGGAGGGAGCATTAGTGGAGACCCTGGGAATTTGTCATAACTTTTTTTTTTTTTCAGACCATTGATGACCAAATTATGAATTGGCACAAAATCTCCCACCTATATGAAAAAATGTATGTGTGTGTGTGTGTGTGTATAAATATATATATATAATCTCACACAGAGAAAGCCACAATGAGAAGAGAATTGCTTGTCCTTTCTGAGTATAGTTAAATTCTTTTGAATTATTTAAAAATTCAGCATGTAAGTATACCTTGTATATGCACATAACTGTATTCAACTATTTTCAGAATTTATTACTGATACTGAAAATTTTCATATTTAAAACACAAGGGAACTCTAAGGAGAATCTCAGTGCTCTGATTCTGTCTTGAGATTCTGTTAATTGAACTATTTAATAGCAGTGAGGTAGTTGAGATAAAAAGGTTTTTTCTCCTTACTTAGTAACGTATTTAAAGATAATTTTCTATGTAATTGTTAAAGTAAATATGTAAATATTAGCCTTTCTCTCATCCCTCTGATCTGAAAGCACATAACATATTATTTTGCAAATTTTGCCGGTTTCCGTAGATTGCCCCAGATTACAATAAAATTAATCATTCCCGGGCTGTTTCTCTACCATTATTTATTAAATGTGTGACCCTTCCACTGAGAGGTTAAATGGGGACTGGTGGGTAAAAGGAGCCAAGTACAGACTGGTATTATTCATTATCAAGTTTTCGTTGTTGTTGTGGTCTGGGCCCTTTCTGAACTTGGCCTTGCTCTTACTTTACTGAAATCGTACCCCCACAGCAGGGAGATGGCTGATACGGGAGAGGCTGAGAAGTTCAGTCTGCTGGGAGAGGGATTCATTTCAGCCCATCAGTGTTGTTGTTCTGCTAAGTGGTGACATAATCCCAAATTCACATTCCCAAGAGATTGGCTCTCAGGATCTCTCCCATTTGCTGACTTTACTGCAAAAGAATGCCAGCTTCTGCAGTAATTGAGGAAAAAGGTTTTCAGGCCAGATTATCATTTCTGAAATGGATCAGATAACATATCTTAAAGTGTTAGTATAAACCCAACCTTCTGCCCAGAGATTGTCTTCTTCTCAAATAAATAGATTTTTAAAAAATCCTGTTTCGTAAGGGTACCATATAATGGGCTTATTTGTCTTTTCAATTCCCATAATTCTGATTTTCTAAAAGAAAGCACTTTAGGCAAAACAGCATCCTGGATCAATATTTAATACGGAGGGGAAAAGAAAAACAATAGAAACAACCTATAGGGTTGTCACTAAATATTCTGCAATCACTAAAAAGAATAGGCTGAAGCCCCACATTCACTCCATTATGTTAGAAAAAAAAATGCATGACATATTGAGAAAAATAAATGAGATTGAAGTAGAAGAATACACTCTGTTGACCTGTCTGTGGGACAAATGATATACACACACGCATAGACATTCACATGTATGTGACTCCATTTACATATGCTGTATAATTTTATACATGTATAATTAAATTACTGATGGTTACTTCTGAAGGACCAGAGTGGATTTTAATTTTACTTCATAGCCTTCTGAAGTAGTTAATTCTTTCAGCCTGACATACTTTTATAACGCTTCTACATTGTCTTTTGCACACTAAAATTTTCTTAATGTACAGATTAAAGCATATTTTTAGTGCATTACATATCCTGTGTTAACTCTACCCAATTCTGATGTGTATTTAATGTATTTTACTACATGCTGTATGCCTTCAGTGAGTGCCCCCTGAACCACTAAGGAACGTTAGCAACAGACAGAAGCCAGGGGACTGGAGGTACGGATAGGAAACACTCAGGAAGCACCACAATGGAGATTTAAGACCAGCCAAGGTCTGACAATATCTTTCAGATATTTGTGGTGGGTGAAAACCCAAAACACATTTGGTCAAGTTCTATATTTCAAGATAAACTTGGCCCATATGTTTTTGATTCATTTACATGTAATTCATTGAGCTGACATTCTGAGAGGTTATTTGATGCATAAGGAGATTTTTGTGCCATAATTATATGCGATACGTCTAATACAGCGCATAGTAATTTAGAGCAGAGCTTGTGTGTTGCCGCGTCACACATGCCGAGCACACGCTCCTCCACGATGGTTCGCTGTGCTGGAACCAAGCTGTTGAGCAACTCAGGGTCAAGCTACAGTAGAGACTAACACAACTGCCATGTACACTTTTTAAGAAAAGGGCAGTTTTCCTGTGCCTCAGTTTCTACAGTTGTCAAATTAGCATGGTGATCTATATTAAAATTTACTGTGGTGATTTACCAGAACCTATAAAGTTTATGAACATGCTTGCAAATAATTAGTTCCCAGAATTTGTGATTTAAAAAAAAATGCAATGGGTAGCTCAGTTCAAATACGCACTTAGAAATATATTGAGACACCAGTTCCCCGTATAATCTCTTTCAACGTACAGGATAGGCTTCTAGGAATCTCTAGACGTGTGAGGGCCATCTCAGAAGTTTTATGGATATTCAGTTGTATTCCTACTTGTTATGAAGGCTAAAAAATGAAATGAAATCCCACGTCTTGCTCATATCTCTCACGAGCCCGTCAGGCCTCAGACAGGGCAGCCTGCTTTGGGAAATAAGATTTTCATTATCTTTCTCCTTCATTTAAAGAGTGAGATGCAGTTCAGAGGATTCTTTTCTTTGTGATATTTAGTTAAACCACATTTTCTTTATTTGTAAACACACGTTTTGACTTACAATTTTGCTATGGTTCCCGTGGTATAATTTTTATGGGCAACTAATTTATTCTGTATGGAATAATCTGAAAGTACAATTGTCTACTTTTAATTTATAAGGGCAAAGTACCTCATTTGCATTTGCAAGTTTTTATATTTAGCATCACAGTAAAGGTGATAACTGTGCTTTCTCTAAGTGCATATCCCTCTTTCCGGATTTAACATTTCATTCCTGAATTCCTCACTTTCAAATTTTTAGTTGGATATTAAGAAGCAGGATCCCTGAGATGAGTCCACTAGAAAGTTCCTGAAAATCATCAAATGGAGGCAAAACAGAAACAGACACCTAAAATGCAAAAATCTTCAAACCGAACTCTAACTAAATTATAAAATATCAAATAAACTAGGCAAATGTGAGTTATAGGTCAAAATATTATCAAATTGATCCATTTTCAATGACTGATTTCTAGTGGTTAATGGCAAAAAAATCATATTTTCATACAAATAAATTCAATATTAATATGCTATTGGAAATGATATAATATTAAGTTCTAATGATATCAGTGATATTAATTGGAAAATAAATCACTGAGACCTATTTCAAGCTTTTTCATATTGATTTTGATGCATCTGTTCATCCATTTACCTTAAAAATAGATTCATTCAAATACATGAAGTCATATGCAGCTGAGTTAACAGTCTCTGTGTATGATTCCTCAAAATATATGCATTCGACAAGACTCTGGAGTTTGAGGGCAGACGTACAACTTTGACTTAGATAAAAAGGGTGTTTATTGGGAGGGTACCAGTGTGGCCCTCTGAGTTGAAGGGGGAGCCGCTCTCATCTCTGTTTCTGTCCTCTGGTTGACATCGTTCAGGTCATTGGTGATGCCAGGAACTCTACACTCACGTCCTTACGTCTTCATGACCAGAAGGGAAAAGAGATGTTCCTCTCTGAGCTCTAGTTTGAAATATCTTGGGAGAAGAATTCTGATGGCCCAAGGTTGGGTCAAATACCCATCCCCGAGTCACTGTACCAGTGAGTTGGTACTTTCCGCCCTCCTGGTAGTCATTATAGCCAGTACTTACTCTATACAAGGAACTGTGAAAATGACTCTATGTGGATTATTTCAATCATTATGATAGTTCCATGAGTTGGATGCTGTTATTAATTACTAGCGTACAAACAGAAAGCTGACACAGAGACATTAAGGAACTTACCCAAGTCCACACAGCTAAGAGGTGATGGCCAAGGGCAATCTGAACCCAGAGCCAAACTTTGACCATGATGGTGGACTTGACACTAACAGAGGCCAAAATTTCTAATCAGTACCACACTTACAGCAAAAGCCAGGTGTGGTCACACTGGCTCCTGAAAACCTTCACTACGGTGGCCATGGTGTCACCCATAGTCACATCTCTGTCCTCTGGCCTCCAAGCATCCTTGCACAGCGGGAACGATGATGTCAAAGCTGACACTACTGAACTTATTTTTAATGCCTTCTTGTCCTCCTGCTCCTTCTTCTTGCATAGCCCATTCAGATAAACGCTCCTAAATTGGATGCCCTTAATGTGATGTCACTCTGCAGCAAGCTGTGTGTGCCCCCAAACCTGAGGGAATGAAAGGTGGATTGTGTTCACGAGAGTGTGGGGAAGACCAGCATGCGGGGACAGTGCCACTCATCAGGAATGGTGTGGAGTCTCTCCTGGGAGAAGAGGATGGTGCATAGAAAGCAGTAGCCTGGAAGGCAGCTGTCTCTATTTCCCCATTTTTCAGTATGGGCATCTCTAATAAATGGTGGAGGAAAGTCCAACATTTATTTGGTAACTTCTATCTACCAGATGCTTTTAAAATATGCATTAACTCTATTCATCTTAATAACCTGCCCCCCATATAAGGAAGTTCTTACTATCTCCACTTTATGGATTAAGTACACTGAAGCTTAGAGAGCTTAAAACACTTGTCCCAGGTCGTATCACTAGACAGGGACAGAGCGGAGGAAGAGAAATAAACAGAAACTGGACTCCAAAATTCGTTTTTTCTGCTATGAAAAACTGACTCAGAAAACTGACTTTTTACATTCTAGTAAGAAAAAGTCCCCTGAAATTCCTGGAAAACAATCTTCAGTGGAACATAAGAATAGATTCTATATTAGTGAACAGTTTGCTAATTTAAATAGTGATAAAACGTTTTGACTATAATTGGTTCTTTTTTAAAAAAAAATTGCAACTACAGAATCTCCAGGAATAAGAGACTGCAAAATGGAGATTATATGTTGATTTACTTCGTGAATAAAAAACAGAACATAAATTCCTTGTAGAGAGTGGTCTCTTTGACCTTTCCTAGTTGTTTGAATGGGGGGGGGTGAAGAGGGGAGGGGTCCTGCCCCGGCTGCTCCCCGCAGCATCTTCTGCTCCCTCAGAGGCTAACTTGCCCAAAGGATTTCTGAACTGGGGAGAAAACCAGAGAGAGAGCAGACCGAAGTGAATTCCCAAATAATTTAAGGTTTGCCTAAATCACCTGAAGCTTTGTGAGAGAGGAATTTCACTTTAAATAGGATGGCTTATGGTCTATTTCCTGGCAATTTGGAAAGATTTGCACCACACTGATAGCCCATTACGCGGTGACTCTGTTTTGTTACATACTCATTTATTTTAATGCAAGTTTGCTTTATCCTGCCCGTTTGTTGACTGTTCCTTGCTGAGTAGGTCTGTAATCTAAACTTTAAAGGAGGATTAAGCTTCATGGTGTTTACCTAACTAGGCACTGTCGTTGTGTTATCCTCTTATATATTTGTTACCTGGGGGAAAAAAAAGGCCTCCTTTTTTATAGGCCTTTCTATTACTTTTTCATGGAAGCCTTTGTGGCTTTTAAAAAAATTCTGTTTTGTTATCTGTGACTGTCATTTAAATTTAAATAACTCACAATCAAGAGTTAATTTAGACTGCAATGCTTTTAATAATACCTTTTTTGCTGTTGTATGCACACATTAAGAAAACAGAAGAAACACAGTATATTCCATATTCTCTGTCTCTTAATCTTTGAAAAGCCGGAAGTGGTTAGCAGACCAACAACAACAACAAAATAATTATAAATATGCTAGCCATATTTGGACCGCACTTTTTCAGAAATCATATTGGTTTTCAATATTCCTTTGAAAATAGCCTACACTTTTAATGGAAAACCTGCTTATCTCTTCTGGATGGCTCTGAATCTCCCAAGGTAAATAGAATATATAACTGTGTTTTGGAAACCTTTTAATATTAATTGTTCATAAATCAGAAGACAGAAGAAACTAAAAAGTGTTTGACAGAGAGAAAAAAAGGAAAATCTAATTTTATTTTGATTAATTGACTCAATAAAATTCATTCACTTTCCATGAAAGCCTAAATTCACCAGATTCTCATTTTCTTCAAGTCAGCTTTTTCCCACTATATCTCACCCTTTCTATATCTTCCTTTACATTTTTTCCCCCAAACAGAAACCCTGTGTCTTCAGTGAGTTCTGAGCCCTTCACAGCTTGAGTGGTGAATCATATTAGTTTTAACCAGTTTATGGAAACCCTTTCCCTTCCAGCGACTGGTTTAGGAGGGAGCAGGTGACCTAATTCTGGACAGTGATTTATTTAAGGAGATCTGTTGGGAAATAATTCCTGATTCTTAAAAAAAAAAAGTCTCAAGGAAGAAATAGCATCCTTATGTCTCTGGACATCATGTGTGACTGTGTCATCTTTAAAAGTGCCAGTTTGCCACTATGAGGCTATAAGCATAAGAACAAAAGCCAACTCGCTGTGGTTAGTTAAAAAAAAAAAAGATTAAAACCTGGCTCTTTAAGCTGTACATGTGAAACTGACACACTTACAGCCTTCCTGTTATGCGATATGATGTATCGTAGCTTCACTTATGAAAGCCAGAGATTTCTGTTCTGAGATGCTAAGCACATCTCAATGGATATCCTTTATTATTTGAGTAGCATGCTATGGACAGATGTATTGAGAAAGGTCTGTCACTCCAGAGCTTTCTAAAATCTAAGGGGGCAGGTAGCGAAAGAAGAGGTATGGAAAAGAGAAACTGTACAGACACAAGACAATGCCCAGGTAATTTATAAACCCTGGATATTATCTATGAATAAAAAGTGTACTGAGATAAACTTCATTCTCAAAAAAGGATTAAAACCTTAACTTAAAGATAATATTTAGGAAGATAGGCGTCTTATATACACGCTCTTAGGAAGAGAAATGCACCAGCTTGTGATAGTCCACATACTTTTCAACACAAATGAGGTAGTAGAAGCTCTCTTTCGAGAAGGAGTGGCACCTACTGGGCTGTGAGGACAGCTGCCTGGGAGAACAGCTAACTACAAGAGAACAATGGAAGACCAGCGTGCTAGAACTTGAGAAAATGCGAGGAACAGATCATGGGCTGAACTTGAGCTAGGGAAGTAGGTAGGCATCGACCTGGGGAGAACTTTTTAGGACGTGCCTGTATATTTATTATAATAAGGCAAAGTCTTGGGAAGGACAGTAATTAAAAGAAGGCATTGCTTTGCCTACAAAGATTAGTCTTTGAAACTCATATACAGAATACAAAACATAGTACCCTGGTGAAATGATCCATCTATCAAGCAAAACAGAACTAAAAAAGGACACATTTTAATTCCAGTGATTCCAATTCTAGAAATCTAGCTTAAGGATCTCATATGAGAAATGATAGAAGATCATGTACAAGGATGTTCATCACAGGATTATTTATATAAGAACAATAAATAGCCAAAATATCCAACAAAAGCAGGGAACTTAACTAAATCATGGGCCATTCTTACAATTGAATATTAGGAAGCAATTATGATTATTTATTTGCAGGATGTTTGTCACGAGAAAATACTCATAATACAAAGTTTGGGTGGAGAAAAAAGTATCAGGCAAAAATAAATATAAGGTATGGATCCTTATTTGAAAAAAAGAGGGCAAGAAGGAAGACATTTATATACATATGGGCAATCCAATATATCAATATATCAACAATATTTATTCCCAGTTAGTGGGCAATAAACAATTTTCTTGTGCATAGTTGAGTAAACATGAATCTTTCACATAATAAAGATAATAGTTTATAAATAAAAAGAGGACACTAATGAACTTATCGACAAAACAGAAACAGGCTCGCAGGCATAGTAAACAATCTCATGGTTACTGAGGAAAGGGGATGGGAAGGGATAAATTTGGGAGTTTGAGATTTACAAATGTTAGCCACTATATATAAAAATAGGTTTAAAGAAAACAAATTTCTTCTATCTAGCACAGGGAACTATATTCAATATCTTGCAATAACCTTTAATGTAAAAGAATGTGAAAACGAATATATGTCTGTATATGCATGACGGGGACATTGTGCTGGGCACCAGAAATGGACACACTGTAACTGACTGTACTTCAATTTAAAAATTATAATATATAAATAAAAACACAAAAACTAAAGGCAGCTGAAAATTAAATTTCAAGAAAAAAAGATTTTATGAATAGTAATATACTGTGAGTAAGGAGAAAACACTGCAGCCTCAGGAAATAAGCAACCATAAGAGGGACCACATATATAGAAAGTTCCTTCAGAGAAATGGAGAACAATATGTTTATTTCCACGTAAGTTATTAAGTCACAGTTAAACTAGACAAAGATTTTACATATCTGCCTTGGAGACCGTTACCTAGTAGGCCAACATACTGGTAGTTTGAGGGAGGGCAAAGCTAAAACAAGTTGGGGTGTCCTCTAGATTCTCTGGACTATTTCCTGATGAGAGAGAGAGTGAAATACATAAAATAGATTTTATATGTTTTATAATATATAATATGCATTAAAAAATATATATATATAATTTTGTTTGTATATTTATTTAAGGGAAGTGATAATGCCTTTAGCAGCAAGGGTTATGTATCTCCAGGTAAAAACTAAGAAACTGATAAAGGAAGAGACATAAAAGCACAACCTAAGGCCATGCATTCTGCTACCTTTCTTTGGCAAAAACTCTAATACACAGTCTTATTAACCCCTTATCTGTATGAATAATAAGAATGAAAGCACTAAATTGACAGAATAACTATCTAGCCCAAAATCCTCATTTTAGATTTTAGTTCTGAGAAAATGTGGTACATTTTTTTTCCCCAAGCCACAGAATTATTTAGTGACAGCAGGAGTCTAAGATCCTAGGGCTTTCGAATCCCAGTTCAGCTTTGATTCCACTAAACCTTTATGATATGATACTTAAGGAAAGTTTCCGCGTCACCACACGGTAACTGGCACAATTTGTTTGTTTTGTTTTACGTAAATAAATAATTAATGGAAAATCCACCGAGCTGTGTCTAAGAGTTTCATGGCTTTGAGTCCTGTTTCTCCTGTTGGTTATCAGTGTGGCCTCGTGTTTGTCACTTAACCTTGCTGTGCCTCGGTTCCTTACCAGCAAGACAGACTGCATTTTGTTTCCCAATGTGTCTGAAGATATTTGACACACACTCTGCACAATTACATGACTGGTGAGAACAACAGAGCTCCGGCAAAGATGTAACCTGTATTTATATCTTACTTATTCAAATACTTCATCTTCCTTGAAGCTCCAAATAAATAGCTTGAGATTTTGAAACCAAACAGTAGCTGAAGAACTGTCACATATCCATGGGCTTTTAAAAAGTAAGTGAAAAAATAATTTTAAATGAAGTTAGGGAGATTCCAAGAGCTGCATGTGGAGGACTCTTTGTTTCACTGCAAGATGTATGTAGAATAAACGGGCAAGTACAGCAGTCTGATCGTGGGAGGAGACGCTGGTGACAAGCATGACTAAAGAATTCTCTAGCAAAGACTCAAGGCTTGTGAGTATTCCTGAAAGATTTTTATGAAATGATTTGTTTGATAACTAAAGTGTGAATTAAAAAAGGGAATGAAAAAAGATACTGGAATCCTGACATCCTAATGTTGCAGAAAAAATGTGTTAACAGCTCAGTGTTACAACTCAGAACCTGGTGAGAGACCATGCAGCACTCAGAGAGTTGGAGAACTCAGGTTTATTACACCAGCGGGCCCAGAAAAGTTAACACTCCAAGCTCTGCACCCCGTCTGTAGGTTTACACAGGCTTTTATAAGCTGCCAGTTTACACTTTGCAACAGATATGCAAATGAGGTATAATGAAAGTTGAGTAATTAGGAACAAGCTTTGCAGAAATGGACCAATCAGGAAGGAGAGAAATAACCAATCAGGAGTGAAGGAAATAACTAATCAGGAATGAGCTCAGGGAACCAATAAAATTTTAGGGGTAACTTAGCCATTTCAGAGGCAAAAAGTGAGGTAGAGCCTCTGGGCCAGGGAACCGGGTGGTGCTGGCAGGAGAGTAGTGGCCCTGCCTGGGGGTCCTGCCAGTCTTTTTATGGGGCTTCCAGCCTCACTAAAAGGAGCTTCTCTGTTAAAACCTATAGGGAGATAGTATCCTTTGCTGAAGGGAATTCATTGTTTCTCAGAGTCAAGAACTGTGTTAACTGGAATTAAGCCCGCATCTCCAAAATTGGGGAAAATGATAGAACAAGGGTCTAGTGAAACTTGAAAATTTAGCTTTGTTGATGGTAGAAGCAATGGCAGGGATAATAATAGAACTTATTTTGTAAGCTGATCATTTTAAGCATTAAGTGAATTAATAAAGATAAATTCCTCAGTTAGAAAGATGCCCAGCATGCTGTACTAAATTTGTGTTAGCTCTCACTGTTAATGTCTTTATCATTGCTGTTGTCGTTTCCATTGTTAATTTGGTCTGAAATACATTTACATTAATCTCAAATGTCCCTCTGTAACTTTTCAATGATGTGGTTTCCACTGCTTTTAGAAAGAACAATCCATTTTGCCCACTAGAAAAATCAGTTTATTAAAAGTGAAACATGCACGAACCCTCTTGTCTGCTATAGCAAAAGCATGTATGACTGTGTTTTTCTGCTGATCAAGATGAAATAAAAGTCAAACTACTAATTTCTGAGTTTCAGCCATTAATGCCTGGCCTTATCTAAGAGATCACCTGCTCTTTACGGTGTGTTTTGTAAGTGGGGAGAAGACTAAAGTCATCTGAAATCCACAGTTGACACCTAAACATCTTCCCACACAACTCAGTTTTAACTTGGAAGCACCACACTTCTACTTGCAAGTACCTAAGAAATGTGAATCACTTTTCAGTTCACTGAATGACACAGAGCTGGAGGTCTCTGAGACACAGAATTCAAGCAATAACAAGGCACTTTCACATTTTGGAAAGCAATCACCCAGCTAAGCCAAACAGAGGGAGTTACCCCATGCTTTCCTTTCTGCTTTCACTATGAATGAAATCAGTCCCACGTAATGCGTTGCAGGTCCTAAAGAAAATTCTAACTAATTTCCACACGAAATAAAAACTTTAGGAAATTTCTAGTGGGTAAAACAAAGAGCAAACTTCACAATTTATAAATTCAGAACTTCTTTGATGTTAAGAGTTTTAAAACCTTTATTTTGAGTAAAATTTAATAAGTGGGCATTTCAACGCTCTTAAATATTTATTAGGGGAAAAGAAGAAGCAAGCTAACAATCACTGTGTAAATGTGTTAGGCTCTGATATAAGTGCTTACTTGTGTAATTTATTTGATATTTATTTTCTGGTTTAAATTTGGCTATTAGCTATAATATATACAAATTATCATAGAAATAAATGATGTTTCAAAATCTCTTTGTATAGCACTGAAAAAATCGTACATTTTGACTTTTAAAAATCCCAAGGAGGGAGGTACATTTTTCCTAATTTCCATATTTTATTTACCTTTCTGTTTCAACTCAGCTCTCTACCCTAATGTGATCGGGGTAAGCTACATTGTGCTATTTTTGCATAACAGAGTTTGAGTGTGGTTCTCTGTCAACAACCAATGCATTTTTAAGACCAGCCAGTGCCTTTGAATATTTTCACAGAAATTTAGAGCTGGAAGAGAATCTAGCAATTATTTATAGATTATCCTGCAAATGAGGAAAATGTGGCCCAAGGAGAAAGCCTTACTTGCTCAGGGTCAGACTATGATTAGTAATGTGGCAGAAACAAGTCCATTTATATGAAGTTCTGTAATATTTCCACTGATTCTAAAATCAACTGAATGTTTAAATGTGTAATCTAGAAGTGTAGTGTGCTATTTTTTTAGGTATGGAAAAATGAACTCAAGCCACCCCAAATTTTCTGAACATGTCCACTCATTTGACATCTGAAATATGTTTAAAGTTATATCTCTAGATTGTTAGTTTATTTTAATGGATAAGCAGGATACTAGAATGTGAGCAAGCAATCCCCCATTTTAAAAAAATATTCCCTATGAATGATAAAATTTAAACTCTGTAGCATATAGAGTTCTTTGTGACCCACTTAAACTTGACTTCTTTGTTTAACAGATGGCCACTTGAAAAATTGAATGGCAATAGATGTTTTAGGACAATAATATAGTGTCAGCTATTTGGCTTAAAATAATTTGAAAGCCATCAGATAATGTATTCTGAAAGCAAGTCATAGCTATAAACTCATCCCTGTCCTGCTTAAGTCTTTTAATATTCATGTTCTGGGATGATCACCCTGGTAGAGGTGGGAAGAATTGACTGGATGGTGGGGGAAGTTCATTAGAAGCAAGGGTCCTGCTGTGCCAAGCAGTGCGTCTGTAAATAAAACAAAGATCTTTGACTTCTAAGGTTGCATTCAAGCAGGAGGAGACACACTATAACAATAAAAAAAAAAAAAAAGACAGCTCAAGTATGTCATATTTTAGAAGGAAATAAGTTCAGCAGACACAATGTAGTGCAGCATAAAGAGAATTCAAGTTCTGGGAATAGAGGGCAGTTTAAAGTTTAAGATGCTCAAAATTAGTCTCATTGAAAAGAACACATTTGAACAAACACTTGAAAGATATGGAAGAGTGTGAAACTCAGACATCTGGGAACAAGAGAGAGAAATTTGAGGCTCTAGGTGCCATTTAAAGTCACCGTTAGTCAAGATGGAGAAGAGGAGAAAACCACGCACTGTATCCTGGAGCACTGGCTCTGAGAGAAAAGAAAGAACCAGATTTGAAGACTCATCTGTAAGGTGGGAGAAGAACTAGGAGAGCAGGTTGCTTTAGAAGCCGAGTGAAGAAAACGTGTCGAGGACATGTGAGTGAGCGATTGTTTCAAATGCTGCTCCAATGTTGAGTAAAATAGAAACTGACCATCATTTTCAGCAAAGAAGAAATTATCAGTAGACACACATCTCAGTTGATCTAGAAAAGCCCCAGTTGGTGCCTGTTGCCATCAAAAGTATACTCATTTGGGTGTACTCATTTCAGAGAAGAGAGATTGGAAACACAAAATCAAGTGACAAGAGGCCTACTTCTGTGACCAAAGATTATTATGAAAGACAGATTAGTAATTAGATTGGTTTGGTGTCAGATTTGAGAAGAAGTTATGTGCCCTGGATACTGGTTGAGCTAGGGGATGCCACACATTGAGAGGCAAAACACATGAGAAGGGGGAGATGGAAGGATGGTTCAGAGAAAATGGCTTCAGTTGTGTACAAGTAAAGCTGTAGAAACTGGGTCTCCACGGGGATGGATTAAAGGTAAGAATTGAAAGAACAAAGGAAGTGAGAGTTAGCAGAGGGATGTTCTGCTGGGAACAGAAGGAAATGTCCAGGAACAGTATCATATGGCACAATAATAAACACAGAATGAAGTAAGGAGACCAAGAATGATCAAGTTGACAGAAGAAAACCAGGGCAGTAGTGTCCCTTAAGGTAGAGAAGGAGCTTTTCAAGGAGTATATTTCTGAAACCACTCAGAGCCCTCAAGAGTTCAGTTCTCCCTCCATTCTCCCAAACTGTTATAGTCAGAATTTAAAATAGTCTAGACTTTTCCAATTAAAAATACCTCTTGTGCTCCATCGCCACCTTGAGCTACCTCCCTGTATCTATGATTTCTCCATAGATGGGAATGTTTTCAGTTGTAATTCCAAAACTCAATTCAAAATGCATGTAAACAATACAGAGTATCAGTTGTCTCATATAATTGTAAGATTCCAAAGAAATTCAGGCTTCCCACTTTGCTGTCTTGGTTCAACACATCATCAGGGAATTAGTTGCTTTCCTTCCTCCCACTCTGACTTCAGTGTTCTTACTTCCCACATGTTAGCAAAAATGACTTTCCTGCGACAGTGCTGGTTACTTGCTTCCAAATTTTATCTAGCAGAGGTAGGAGACAAAGAGCTTTTTTTTTTTTTTTTTTTTAAACTACCTGTAGCAGAATAGAGAGAGTTTCTTTGCCATTTGTTCAAATTGTGTCATATGAATCTCCCTGCACCAATACTACGGCCTGGGTAATGGTATAACCTGGTAGGATTAAGCCATTCACAAATCTCTTCTGGAATTAGGGGTGACACCAAGGCCACTGAAAACACATAACTAGGAAATTTCTAGTCCAATGTTAAGGGAAAACTGGAAATGGATGGTGGGGGCAACCAAAACATATCCATTATTTCCTCAGAGTCAAGCTATTCAAAGACTTTGTTCATACACTCTTTCAAGACTCCATTTTACTATTAAACATATCTCTGTTTTACTATTAAATAAATTCCAGCATGAAATCTGCTCCCACTAATTGGTTGAAACTACATGCACTAAAGTCTCCATGACCTTCCCTGTTGCCAAATCCAGTTCTTTTAGTCCTTATCTCACTAGGGCTCTAAGTCCCTCTAAAAGCTTTGAACAACTCTCTTGTCCAAACATTCTTTTTTTGACTTCCGTATTACACCTGATTTTCCCACAACTCTGCCTGACCGGTTCCTGGTCAACCTTCAGGGAGAGTTGAATGATTCAGTCTTACACATGTTCTTAAAGCTCAGTCTTTTTTCCTTTCTAGCACTTAAAATTTGTAAGCTCCAGGTGAGAAGAGACAAAGTCTATTTTGTTCTCCGTTGATCAATGCCTGGACAGCACCATGTCCGACACACAACAGTCCGTAGGTAACTTCCACAATGAGTAGAAGCAGTATTCAAAAAAGTACATCCCAAAGTCCTGGGAACATTTTCTCTGGTATTTTTAAAAATTTTTACCCACTCGTTACAGTGGTATTAATTTAATCCTGCAGTGTTTTGTTTAAATATATGTATGTTGCTCTTTTTTCCTTCTAATTAGACTTTTGGGGGAAGGATATTGGGGAAAATTCCTAAAGAAAGAGTCTAACTTATTAGTCTGTAGTGAATTAGAAAGTATGTTATCTTTATAATAATGACACCTAGATTAGCTTTACCTGAGAGGTAAGTTATAAAATTCAGTGTTTATTCAGGTGGGACTCTGTTAGGATCTCTTTGTGTGGGTCTTTTTAGAGGCTGGGGGCCTGGTTGCTGGGGGCTTGTTTTGTCTTGGAGAGATGGACTGAATTCAGATTTTCTCACTCCTAATACCTTGACTGTGCACAGACTATGAAAGAAAGCTGAGCAAAGACCCACCTACCCCCACATGGAGACTGCAGTCTCCCAGCTGGTGTTTCTGTTCACAACTTTTGTGAACTTGAGAAAAGAAGTAACAATCCTGGAATGAATCACTGTGCCAGGGACATTCTAGGTGAAGCTGAACAGTGCTGATAAAATGGGCTCCTTTGGGGGCAAGAGCCTGAACTACATTTAATAAATAATAAAACCACAGAATACACACAAACAGGAGTGAAAAACATTAACCTTTTGCTACCCAGGAAAGCTTTCTGGTAAAGGTGTGCGAGGTGGTGTGTGGGTGGGGAGATAGAACATGAAGACTTATGTCAAGTGACAGTGTGACAGTGTGTGCTTAATCATCTCCAGAGGAAGCTTTTCTCGTGGAGCCTTTAGGAGAGAATTGCACTACGGAGGGGATTCACTAAAAGATGCCACTTTATTTTTAGTTTTCTTTTGAAATTTTTTGTTCTAGAAGGAAATGTGTCCCCTCCAACCACAGGCTTCAGAGTCTTTTATTTCAAGTCAGAGCAATGGTTCACAGACTCCACTGCATTGGGACCTTGAAAATTAGATTGTTCATTTAATGTTAATGCTTTGAATGATTCATTTTTAAATAGGTATTTGAGAATATTTAAAAAAAAAAAAAAAGAGAGAAAGATAAAAAAGCAGAAAAAACACAGGGAAAAAGACCTGGATGTAAGTATGTGGAAAAGGACAGTATCATTAAGAGTGTGAAAGGAGGGAGGGTGGGAATAGAAATAAATCAAATAATGTGCCTCCTACTAATTTTTTGTATTATGGTAAAATACACTTAATATATTTACTTATTTAAATATATATTATATTTATATTCCTCCACATCCTTGTTGTCCACCAGTAATTTTCCTCATATTTATAAATACCTGTCTGAGCAAGTGAGAATTTCCATCCATTGCTGTGAAAAATCAATGGTCCTTAATTTGGAGGCGGGCTCCAGCTGGTAGGGAAAACAGAAGGGTTTGAAACTGCCAGTAGGATGACTACAGCTTTTTTGATTTTTGATCTCTATATGATAAATTATTTCTTTTAACTGGATCCTGCTTGAGCTGACCTGGGAGTGAGTCAATTAGAAGGAAAGTGACTCTCGTGCTGGTGAAGTTGCTCCATGTCCCACCAGATTTAAATTCTAATTAACTTCCACTGATGAATTGATGTTGTTTGCAAATGACTATCAGTAACCTGCATAATATAAATTTGGATAGACCACTTACATCACACACCTGTGATTATCTGAATTGAGCTGATATTTAAACTTGTGTTTAAATATGTAAATTGTACATGTTTTTAACTGACTGCAGCTCTTCATATATTTTCAAAAAATACTTCCTAGCACCATTTAGGAACTTAATGTAGACCTCTATTTGTTGCTTAATAGCACCTTCTTTACTGCTAGAACTACATGTCTGAATACACTAACACAGCAAAGTCCCTTTAATTGTCTTGTCTTACAGAATCTGGGATAAGGCAGAGCCGAACTCAGTAGGGAGCTACCTTTGCACTAATTTTGGAAGAGAGCTTCTGTTAGCAGGACACAAACAACTTTAAACAATGTCATAGAGAGAAAGCTAAACCTTTTAAATGATACTCATACGCTTCAATTTATTTTATAAATTGAAATTTTTATTTTGGAAAATAATTCTACTCATAGAAGTTTATGCTAGGCAAATTCTCAAAATGTATAAAGAGACATATGCACAAATATATCCAATATATGACTTTTAGAATATCAAATAAATGGATATAATTGATGGTTATAAGTAGAGAAAAAGTAAACTTCTGGCCAAACTTATCAGTAGGTAAGTATACAGTATTTAAATACAATAGGTATCATGTACCTCTGTGGAAAAATGTTTAAGATATGATGTTAAGTGAAATTGGGTAAATATTTTAATGTATGGTTATAGTATATATTTGAAATGATGAGGAGAAAGTACTCATTGGAAATAATAAAAAAAATCAAATTGATCTTTTTTAATACATAATTTTTTTTCTGTTTTCAAAATGATCTGTAGCCTGGTTAATTTTATAATTTAAATGAATAAAAGAACTAAATTATAAAGAACCTTACTGTTACTTATGGGAGACCATATGCATTATACTTCATTTTATAAGAACTTGGGAGATAATTATTGTAACCGTTTTAAACAGTAAGAAAATTTGTGCTAAAATTATGAAAGAGATCTACTCAAGATCTGGTAGTAAATAGAACAGCTGGTTTTTGGTACTTTGACCATAAACATCTTTGCCCCAAGCATTTTTGCTGCATAACTAGTTGGCAGCAAGGCAAATCTGCCTTAAAAGCTAAAACAACAATTGATAAAAGGAGGGCATTAAGAAGGACATAATGAAACATGAAAAATGAATAACAATTAAAAAGACTTTATTGTAAAATACACATATTTGGGTATTTTAACATGTGTGTATATTCTTGGCAATACTGTGCAAATAACTGATTTTCTTTTGTGGGTTTGTACAGAAGCACTTGTCTTCCAAGTCTTTTTTCCATCGTATTTTATACTTTCATTTGTTTGTTTTGCTTGTTGATTTTTCTCCTTTTTCAACATCACATTTTTTTCTTTTTCACTTAAATTTCTTCCTTCATTAAGAGAGGTATCAGTTTCCAATACCAAGATGCATGCTTGAAAACTGAACTTTGTGCTGTGTTGTGGAAACCTCTGCACTGTCATTTGTTCTTAGCATGTTGTCATGTGCCTGTTGTTAGACTTTGCAAAGTTCTACGTGAAATGTGGGCTCAACTCTGTATCTGCAAATCACCAAAGGGTTCTCAAACTGACATATTATCATTTTCCAGCACAGCATGCAATCTTGCATTAGAACGTTTTGTGTCATACTTCCAGTAAGTTTAACCACTATCAAATCGATATATGTAGTTGTTATCATCCACTATTTTAAGACCACCACGTCTGGTCATCACTGTATAGATCACAAGGGCTAAGATTAATGTAATAAAAACATCAGTTCTGTGTCAGTGGAGAAATGAAACCAAACAGTTAAACCAAACTGTCAACCAGTTGTTTTATCTTTTACAGCAAAATTACCTTAGCACCAATTACTTATGCAGTAAAAATGCTTGGGATAAAAATGCTTACAGCAAAGATGTCTATGGCAAAGATGCTTATTGTGAAAATACCAGACACGAGCTAGACATAAACCAAAAACAGTGATTTGAAGCCCAGACTCTTGACTCTCTAAACTGATTTAAACACAAGTGAATAAACTTCTAAACCCAGATATATTTAAATGCCCACTTGATTACAAATTGTTAATATTCTTGATATAAATTGATGTGTTAACTCTTTCTTTCCTTAATTTATAACCAAATGAACTCTACTAATCACTAAATCATTTGAGAAGTAATTCTCACCTCCTCTTTTTTTTTTTTAATAGAACAAAAGCTCATTATTTAAAAACCATAGGAAAAAACCAAAGCCACAAATGAGAACATGACAAAAACTAACATCTTATGTAAGTTAAGTTACTAGGAAATTTGACGTAAGCAATGACAATATGTATTATCTGATTACTGACTACTGAGTTTAGTTTAGCCAACTAAACTCAGTTTAGAAGCACTCCGAAGTGGTGGGATAAAAAGAAAGAAATGCCAGCATATACGTTGTTGTGCCACCATTCCTTTTGTGTATTTGGCTTTAACCTCGACCAGAAATGACACCCTGTCCCCCAGGCGTCTTTGCTAGTCCTTTGCAGCTGCTTATGCTACTGACATTACAGCCATGATTTCTGAATTCCTCCTGCAAACATCCCCGTTTTCAGTCTTTGGCTTAATTGACTGTGACGGTACTTCCTATGCTTGGATGATATTTTGAATTTTTTTTTAACTTTACATGATTTTTCTGAAAATAGAAGTGAAATAAAGGTTGTTTTGTGATTTTTATTGTAAAATAAAACACAGAGACAGAAAACTGTCCAAGGCTATTGTACCATTTATTGAATAATTATATAGTGAATGCATTTGCAACCACAAACCAGGTCAGGAAATAGATCTTTGTCACACCAGAAACCCATGTATGTACCCAACGACTATCACTAGCCCTCTTCTTAAATGCTTCTCAACTTTCACAGTAATCATTTCCTTGCATTTTTATTAGATTTATCACCCAACTGTTTATCCAAGATTCTATGGTTTAGTTTTTTGTTTTGCTTTCAAATATATTTTAAGTCCTCTTTTAATGTTCAGATTGCTCCTTCATTCCTCTTTTTCTTATAAATTAACACACTATAAGTCATTTAGTCTGCAGACTTTCCCATCGTACAGATTTCAATAAGAAGAATACGTCCCGTGGGAAACACCTGTGGTACAGTTTAACAGGTCTCCTTGTCCTTGGAAATCCCTCCACATTGGCGCCTGGGTCCAGAAGCTTGATTGCTCCCAAATGCTCTTTTTATGAAGACTGCAGGCATTGCTTTCTTTTACACAAGGACACAAAAGATCTGGTTGTCTCCTTTTTGTGATTTTGCCAGCAGTTTGCATTGAATACATTAGACTTTATATCTCATCTCTTCAATCATCTTGGTTATCTGTAATTCATCACCAATATTACTGTAATTGGTAAAATTGATAAAATTTTGTTTGCACTTTCTGTATTTTAATGTCAGTTTTCTTGGATATAAAACCCATGGTTCACATTTTCTTTTCTTATGTACTTAAGTATATTATCTATATTTTTTTCAAATATAAACCTTTGCTGTCAAAAAATCTTATTGTCTGCTTTTTTCCCTTTTAGGATACTTGCTATTTTTGCCTAGATTCTCAAATAATTTTTTAAGTTAAATAATTTCACTAGAATATGCTTTTCTGTTGGTCATTTTCCCCTGAAATTCTAAGGATTGGGGCGTTTATCAAAGGAAATTTTCAAAGCTTTAGGTATTCATTCTGTTCTCTTTATTTTGGTTTTCTTTTTCAGGGATTCTTATTGTATGTTGGGTCTTATTTTTCCTAGCTTTTACTTTTTTTCAAAAAGTCCTTTTAATTATTTCTTCATTTCACTTTTATTTAATTTTTTCACCTTTTATTTAAGGTATTAACTAGTGGGCTTATCTGTCCCTATGTTCTTTCTAGTTTAATCTTTCTGCAGTTATTTTTTTTCTTATTTTTTAAGTGCTCTCATGTCATTTCTGGTATTTACTGATTCTGATTCATACGGTCCTTTCATTTCTTTCATTGTTTAAACATCTTTTAGCTTATTCTGAAACAGTAAGTTGTAATTTTTATCTTTTTTGATGAGCATATCTTTCTGAAATGCTTCCATTGTCTTTGAGGATGCTAGCTTGCTACTAATTCTCCTTGTCTTTAAAGTAACTTTGTATGGGGTTAAACTTAACATTTTCCCATTTTCATTTCTACGTGAAATTAGTTTCCCTGGACTTCTACAAGGAGGTGTGGTCTAATTAAGTGTTTCTAATTTCACCGAGCCCCCCTTCTGTTGTTCTTATGCTGTGTTTTAAGTGTGTGTCTTTGTGTCTCCTGTCTGCACTGGACTTTCATCAGAACCACTTCTTGCCTTTGTCTCCACTGTTCCTGCTCCAATCCAATTTGATCCCACTTCCAGGAGTCTGTCCTCCTCGTGGAGACGTATTCTGGAAGAGCGGCCTGGCTGGTTATGTTGGAGGGTCCCTGGTGGCTGTGTTCCCCGTGCCATTTCAGATCTCGCAGCACATCCCTTGTACTCAGCTTCTATGAGGGTGAGCAAAATCCTCCTCATTTCAGCCGCCAACATCAAGTTGGTCCATTGTGCTTTTCAAGAAAGAACTCTTGGCTCTTTGGGGGTTCTCCTGTTGAGGGTAGAGGACCCCATGCTTCTTCTGAGTGCTTCACAGACTGAAAGCTGAGGTTTGTGGCTGTAGGTAGTCTGTCTCAAACTGCTTTTTTGCAGTTCATAGGGACACTAATTTTTTTATATATATATGCCTCTTCCTTTTGACTTTTTTTCAGTTGAAGTATAGTCAGTTTACAATATTGTGTCAATTTCTGGTGTACAGCATCATGTTTCAGCCATACATATTCATACATATATTCTTTTCATATTCTTTTTCACTACAGGTTACTACAAGATATTGAATATAGTTCCCTGTGCAATACAGCAGGACCTTGTTGTTTATCTAGTTTATATATAGTAGTTAGTATCTGCAAATCTGGAACTCCCAGTTTATCCCTTACCACCCCATTCCCGCCGTGGTAACCATAAGTTTATTTTCTATTTGTTTTCTGTTTCTACTTTGTAAATAAGTTCATTTATGTCTTTTGTTTTAGATTCCACATACGTGGTATTATATGGTATTTTTATTTCTCTTTCTGTCTTACTTCACTTAGTATAATGATCTCCAGGTCCATCCATGTTGCTGCAAATGGCATTATTTTTTAAATTCTTTTTTATGACTGAGTAGTATTCCATTGCATAAATATACTACAGCTTATTTATCCAGTCATCTGTCGATGGACATTTAGGTTGCTTTCATGTCTTGGCTGTTGTAAATAGTGCTGCTATGAACATTGGGGAGCATGTGTCTTTCCGAATTAGAGTTCCCTTCAGAGGGAAAGAGACACAAATGAACTTACTTACAAAACAGAAACAGACATAGGATCAGAGAACAAACTTATGGTTGCCAGGGAGGTAAGGGGGTGGGAAGGGATAAATTAGGAGTTCAAGATTTGCAGATACTAACTACTGTGTATAAAATAGATAAACTACAAGGTCCTACTCTATAGCACAAGGAACTGTATTCAATATCTTGTAGTAACGTATAATGAAAAATTTTACTTAATCATATATTTTCCTAATACATTAAAGAAGGGAAAACATCAGTCTTCCACATGTGGGTCTCCTCTAAGCCTCCCTCCTGTGAGTCTCCCTTATCTTCACAGAAAATACTCGCTTTTGACACTCGTGGTTACCAAATGTGTGCAAGTGTTTCTCCACAGCAAGCATTCTCCAAAACACCAGCTGGGTGTCCTGCAGTTTAACTCAGTTCTGGCACTATCTACGGGATTTAATGTCAGATTCCACAGGCTGAAGGCTCAGTCCCACGAGACTGCCCCACCCTATTTCACATGCCAGTGGCAAGTGCTGGCGTCCCCAGATTACCCACAGCTTCTGACAACAGGCTATAAATCAGAGGTGCCGCCACCTCCTCCCCTTGGGCTTTGATTAGCTAGCTAGAGCAGCTCACAGAACTCAGGAAACACTTTACTTACTAAATCACCCGTTTATTATAAAAGGGTATAACTCAGGAACAACCAGAGGGCAGAGGTGCTCAGGGCAGGGCATGGGGCTTGGAGCCTCCATGCTTTCCAGGTGAGCCACTCTCCCCAGCTCTCTACGTGTTCACCAACCTGGAAGCTCTTGGACCCCATTCTTTTAGGCTTTATGGAGGCGTCACTACCGACACATGATTAGTTAAATCATTGGGCATTGGTGACTTACTATCCAGACACTCACCTCTACTCTGTCCCCAGAAGTCCTGGGGTGGGATGGAAAGTTCCAAACCTCTAAGCACAAAGCTGGTTTCCTGGCAACCATTTCCATCCCTAGGCACTTCCAAAAGTCACTTCATTGACATAACAAAAGACACCACTTGTAGTTCTCTTAGGATGTTCCAAGGGTTTTAGGAGCTCTGAAATGGGGAGGAAGACAAATATGTATTTCTTATACTAAATCACAATATCAAGTATATACAATGGCGCTATTAGAATATTTATGTATGTGTGTGTGTGTGTAAAACTATGGTCTAAGAATGCTGGTGCTAATAATAAATGTTTCTAATTTCCTACAATTGATGCCCTGATAACACAACCTTAATATTCCATTTTCCCCGTGCAAACTATTTTGATCGGTTTTTTAAGTTGTTCTCCTTGCTTGTCCTCCATAATCCTTTTGCCACTTTTTTGAAACTTTAATCAGAATTTGAGATTCCAGGTTAAAACCCTTCAATGGTATTCAATTGCATACAGATTGTTTGCTCGGACCCAAAGATGCCACATTATTTGAGTTTCTATGAACTGCCATGCCTCCAAAATATATGCCATTCAGTTTTCTCCTGCGCACCCAGAATATTTTTAAACCTATCAGGCCCCTTTGCATCTCAGGACCTTCAAACTCAGCTGTTCCCTCTCCCCAGAGCACTGTTTCTTCTGCCTGAACCACTTGCTATTTATCCAAAGAGGCATATGACTAGCCTTCCGGAATTGTCCCATTGCAGTCACTCTAAGTTGCGTTTTTTCTTCATAGTGTTTGCCACTCTTATGCATTACCTGCTTATTTATTTATTTATTTATTTTTTACTGTTTTATCTGCTTTCTTGTAGGCTTTGTAAGAATAGGAACTTTATCATTTTCCCCTTTCTCTTCATCGCAGTGATTAGAACAGTGCCTGTCACTCAGTATACATACTTCCTGAGCAAACGGCTAAATCTGGGTTTGCGCTACAGCTAACTGGCTATCAATTGGATAATTCTACATCCAGATTAGTTGGCAGGATCATTTGAATAGAAAGTGGAAATCAAGGCCAACATTTAATAGTGGAAATGGTTTGGTTGGGACCAAGAGCCCTAGGGAAGCAGTCTGCATAATTCTAATGGGGTGTGTGTGTGTGTGTGTGTGTGGGTGTGTGTGTTTTTTGTTTTCATTTATCTGACACCTGACATCGTGTGGAAGAGGCAGAAGACCAACCCCCTCAGTGAGTTTGTTGCTTCCAACTTTCCTATCTTCCTTGGTGTGACATTGTTGCAAGTAGGAAAGAGGGAAACAAAAGAACAGGGAGCGGTGGTGGAAAAGACCAGATAGCGAACATGGAAGGGCCAGGAGCAAAAAGTGCTGAGACAGGAAATAAGGCACACGGGGCGTGCCCACCCATTTGCAAAGTTTACCATTTGCCTGGAGGCTAAGTTGCTTATCAGATGAAATACAGCTGAAACTGAATTTTCTCTGTGACTAACTTTCCCTGGGAAAGGTCTCTGGGCACCTAGTTACTATTATTAATCGAGCTGATTTTTTTTTTTTTTTCAAGGCATCATCTTTTCTGACTCAAAATTTTCTCAGGCTTTCAATGTGAGAAAGAGTTTCTTACCGAACTAAATAGACAAGATGCGTGGGAGTGCACAGGGCTAATTTAAGTACAGTATATGGAATTTAATCATTCTTGTTTTTTCTCAAACTAATAACGCTAGGGCATGATGAAGGAAATCTCCGACACTGACCTCAGAAATACTCATATTTTTTGAAATCTGAGGGAGATATCTAAATAAGAGAATTGCTGTCCAGATATAATTGCCAACTTAGCATAGGCAATTGCTAAACTTACCACTGATAGTAAATTATATTTTTAAAGCAGTGATTTCTTCTGTTTTATGCACAGGGTACATGTGTAGGTCACATAGTATTCAATGAAAATTCTAATCAATTAAAGTAATGATAAGAAAATAATGATCTATCTGAGTTTTGAATTTTCTTTAAGAACTATAACATGTAAATAGATTAGTGTTTAACTAAAATTGAATCAACTGTTTAATATTAACTTGAATTAAATGATCTTGAGAACTTGTATGACTACAAAATGCCTTCTGAAAGGCAAGGCGTGTGATGAACTGATAAGATTGCTAGCGTGATGGGTTAATGCACTAGATGGCACTAATTGTATGCCTTTGATGTATTAGAAAATCAAGTTTATTGTGAAAAAAGAAAGTACCTCACATTTGAAATGTTTTTATCAGGTATGCTTTATGAAATTTCTTTGATATGTTATTTGTAATTTCTCATTACCGCTTTTCAGATCATAAGAAAAAAAAAGAATTAATTATAGCCACTTTGATAGTATGTGAATTTCAAATTGAAAAATATAATTCCAGCATTTTTTTTTAACCTAAAGGAACTAATTGACTGCAGGCAAGATGCCTAAGTATTCTAGTACAGAAGGATTAAGCAATTCAATTCGAGTGAAAAGTTCTATACCAATTACATGGTTTTTCATGAACTTTACTTATCAAAAAGATTAAAGTCCCAGAAAATAAATAATTTTTTCAGATTTTCTAAACGAAGTCTAAACCTTAAGGCATACAAGAAATTCTGTGCTCTGCAAAATTCTTTCCTTTTGGTTTTTAAGTACACAATTGGGAAAAGGGGAAAGGGAATGAAATCCTGTTATTTAATGAACAAAGCAAAACTATAAATAAGACAATTTTCAAAATAATCAGTTTCTAATTAAGCTACCTGGCATTTAAAGACATGCTTAACTATTATTGTTAGTAAAATGTAGTAAGACAAACTCATTAACATAATGAACATATACCTGCTTTCAAAGATACGAATCATTGATGTTAGAATCACCTCAGTGAATTAGGAATCCACTGAGTTTATTTTAATTTTGGTAAAAATAATTTAAAATTCTTAGCCAAGCAGAAACAGTGCATGTTAAGAATGAAATTTTTATTGCCTAATTTGGACATTGCCATAGTGAATTAATTGCCAGTGGGAGACAGTGTTTTGGTTACTCTAAATTAGGAGTCATTGAGGAGTTTCCTAAATCTCTGGTCATTCAGAGATTCATAGATTAATTAGCTGAGAAAAACTGGATGCACACAAATGGGATGCAGCATATGAAACTCCAAACAGTAAAACACGCACATGCACGTGACTAAAATTGCGTCAGTTTTCGTCAACATTTACTTTCTTTGTTGGCCATTGTAAAACCTGAAGGGAAGTTATTTAAAAATTTGTTCTGTACAAAATCCTTGCTTAAAAAAAAGAAAATTCAAGTAGGGCAGGAGTGGTGGTGGGGGTAGTGGCGGTGGTGATGGTGGAGGAAAGGAAGGGTCAGAGGTGGGAATGGTGGCAGAAGGGGAGGGTGAGGAAGCCGGGCAAGGGGAGGAACACAGGTGGCCATAATTCACATGACAATTCAAGTGTCCACTGATATGCACCCCTCACTCTGATTAATGCTGCTTCCAAATTAATCCACACTTATTCATGTTAGACTGATCATTTTTAAAAATTCAAAGTAAGTGAGTTAGTTGCAAATAATTAATCATCTCTCTTTTGATTTTTCTCACTTCTTCACTTGCATTCTTTCTTAGTAATTACTCAGTGTTCAATCTTTTTTAAAGTTCCAATTTTTATTTTATTTTTTGTTTTTTTATTGTTCTAGTCAGTTTATAATGTGTCAACTTCTGGTGTACAGCACAATGCTTCAGTCATACATGAATACACATGTCTTCATTTTCATATTCTTCCAATTTTTATTTTGATGGTTTTTATTTTGCTCCTGATGGAGCTATACAAATACAAGGTATTTCATTCCATCACTGAAAATGTGCTCTACAAAGTGTATTTTTTTTTTTTTTATGAGCTACAGAAATGATGGAGGAGGTCTTGAAATGTACTCTAGGTTTCAATGTTACCTAGAAAATCAGTCCAATACTCAGAAAACATAAGCCATAATTATTTCCTTTCTCACACTACTGTATGTCAGCTTCTTCCTCTTTCCATAGTGCTACGTTAAATTGAGATTATATTCCCAAAATGTACCCTAGTGCCTTGTAGTATATGAGTTTTTCTCTTATTTTAAAACAAATAATTGTTTATATTATTTCCACTCTCTTTCAGAAATGAAAATTAATTATTTTTAAAGGATACAAACTCATCTATGTGAGTTTAAAAGCATGTGATTGTAAGAAATGGAAGAAATACACCAAAGTGATCTTACACATTACTTTAATTACTCAAAGTTTTTGTAACACATACAGTTACATTATTCAAGATAATTAATAGAATTAGACATTACAAAGCAAATAAATAGGTTGAATGTTCATATTACCAAAGAGTTCTTCATTATTTAATAAAAGCCTTTAATGTTTAATGATTTGGACACTTTTTCATGCATACCATTATTAGGTAAATAGTGGAACACACACATAACTTTTAGCTTTTGAAAAATGTGTATATTATATTAATTTCCTGTTTATCATTTGGAAGACATCAATACACATGAACAAACCCAGACTCCGTGGCTTAGGGTGAAGATCAAGGAGTCAACAGTATCAATCTTTTTACGTAATATTTGTAAGGAAAGGTCATTCTTCTGGATCAAATGCGAAGCAATACATCTCCCTAACTGCCCTCAGCTGATGGTGCCCATGTCTCTGACTTGGCCATCATGAGTGAGCCAGGAATTGGGAAAATGTCATAAAAGATGAGGACAGGTCTTCAGGGGTCAGAGAGTGGGAGGCGGATGAGACCTGTAGCAAACAGTCCATCCTGTATTCAAGGCAGTTATTCCTCACGCTGCCTTTCACTTGTTTTCCTTAAGAATATTGAAAAACAGACCAAAAGTCTCCATTCTTTTGGTACAAAAATGTACCTAGCTCCTGTGGCATAAGCCCCAAAGTGGATCCTCTTCATTCACTGTCTCCTAAGAGAGAGGGCATGTCTTTGTCTTTAATACTCCATTTCTGTCTTTTTATTACATCCATGAGATTTTAAAAATGATTTCTAGTTTACAGGAGAGAGATTTAAAACCTTACTGACAAGGCAGAAATGAATCTTCACATACCCAAATGCCAAAGTAAGATTCATTTCAATTTCAAAAAGAAACCCAGAGCCAGTATTCATATATTTAAATTTACAGGAGCTGTGGACCCAGGGGAAGCGTCTCGAGTGGGATGTGGGTACACGTGTGGGCTCAGGACGCTGCAGGCAAAGTGGGCATAGCAGCAGTAGCCCGTCTTCGGTGGGCTTGGTCGTGGCCGTAGGATGGCCTGTCTCCTTGAATCCTGCTTTTCATTTTCCAGTAGCAACACACACCCAGGCTCACACACTGCCCTAATGAGAAGAAGATGACAAATGACATTGGAACTTGAAAAGAGAAGATGCCCCAGGTAGCAAAAGAGCTTAGCCGGGGCTCCTGTGTAAGGTCACGTGGTTTGCTGTACCTAAACCCAGGCTCTAAGATGCTGGGTTCCTCTCCTCAGTGGAAATCGACAGCCCAGGTGAAAATCACCATGCCTTTTCATTTAGCTTGTTGACCTCACAGGGTGGTCGGTAGTGGAGGCAATGCAGTTTGAAGATACACGTTTAAAAGTCTAACAGAGCTGTAACCCAGGCGTTGTGCTTTCGGAAGGCTTACGTGTAAAGTGTCGCTCTGGGTGCCTTCAGAGCTCCTTGTCACTTTCTCAAAGCTCGTCCTTAAAATTGCATCCAGCCTACACAATGCTTCGTATAACAGAGGGCGGTTCCTATGCACACTGACCGAAAAAACCCCAAAAAACCGTATCTGAAAAATCAGTCACTTCCAATTATTCTTGTTAGTAATTTGGTACATATCATGAATAAATAGCAAATAGGCTAAAATTATTAAAGTCTATAATATTATTATAATCTTTGCTTTCACACCGCTGAAAGATAGGGTATTTCCAAGATCTTCAGAAATATTTAATAATACTGAGAAACCAACAAAAATGCAAGAATATTATCTCTGAATGCAATTACTAATGAAGCATGGCTGTAACTAACAAAGTATTAGTACTAATTTACATGTGTAAATTAGTTTGTAATTAGCAAACTAATCGTACAGAAACGATTTTAGCTTAAGTACTTTTTAATTGTTGAAAGTCTGGTTTTTTTTTTAAGTTGTCTAAATCTTGATCTTCCAGTTTGAACTTTTACTGTTGACACACTTAACTACCTCTCCTCATATGTCAACCAAAGATGACTTTTAAGCTAGTTGACATCCAGTTTACTAGACACTTCAAATTGCTAAGGTCAAATTACCAAGAACTTGCTTGTTTGCAGTGTGAGTAGAAAGAATGAGTCAGGATTAACAAGAAGCTGACAGGTTATGGAGTGGACACTCAGCAAAAGAGAATCCTAAGTTGAACGAGCTCCTGACCTGTAGAGGATGTGTGGACCTGCCCTACGAACCTGGAAGAAAGATTGTTGAATCTCTGAGTGACAGCAAACTGGCTGTTTCATTATTCAGCCCATTAATTAAGATTTCTTTGCCTTAAGTCCTTTTACAACTCATCATTTTTTTATTTCAGTGCAGTTGTTTTGCATTGCCAAATCTGGTCTTCATATAATTGCCAAATGTAATTCATTGAAAAGAGATATTTACTAGTTTTTACTTATACAATTTTTTTTGGTTCATTTTCTGTGTCTTCCCATGAAATATAAGGTCCCTGAGAGCAGAAATGTATTGACTTTTTTTTCACATGAATATATCCCAAAGTGGCTAGAGTACTACTGCCTGGTGCATGGTAGGCACCCACTGCAAACATGAGGAATAAATGAACACCTTCACACACAGGCTTAAAACCAGAGTGAGTTTTTGGTCCTGCCTCTGCCATTAACTACTTCTGCCATCTTGGGAAAACAAATAACATTGCAGGGCACTAGTTTCCTTAAGAGAAGGATTTGGCAAGTTTCTTTCAAGTACTTAATTTCTTTGATTTTCTGATCACGAGTGAAAACTAAGTGTACTAAATGCATTTCTAAACTTCTGGATCTGTTTTATAGAGACTATTACTATGATAGTGAAACAAAAGTTCCAGATGAAGCAGTTGTTTTAATAAGTGAACAATCTGATTTCTGGATGTGTAAGAACCCACATGTTTGTTTCAGTTGCATGTATTTATTTGGAAACTGATAATTTCTATTGATGAGGAAAAACAAAGGTTTATCTGATGGAAGGAAAGATGGCCAAATGTATATTTCCTCAAATATTTCTGTAGGCTACTTGCCACTTGCCTTATTTCATTCACTATTAGTTTACCTTTGGTAGGATGATCATAATTTTTTAAATTAAATTTTAAAAGTTCTTTGGAAAATGCTCTGTTTTCTGTACAAAGTCACTAATGTAGAAAGTATATTCCAACTTACATGCTTATTTTAGATTTTTCGTTAAAAACAACAAAATATAGGTTCTTTGATATGCTCTAAACCCATGGTTCAACGTTCAAATCAACATCTGTCACACAGAAAGCTTTCTTTGTCAGTTACAACACGGATATTTTATTCTCTTAATAAATATGTACTAAGTGTTCATTATGTACAAAAACATAGTGTTTTGTTCTGGGAACAAAATAGTGAGCGTTTCTATCTTCTGAAGTATACAGAACATCTCTCAGTGTGACAGGGAAGCCACAGGAAATGCTCCAAGTTTCCTCCTTGCAGGTCTTTATAATATTCTCAAATAATTGATACCCATCACTACAGCAGAAGGGACCCTAGGGCTAACCTAGGTGCCCTTCTAATGATCAAGATCAGGAAATTCTGACCCAGATATTCATTAGGGCTTTTCCGAGATCACATATCTAACACATGCCAGACAAAGAACTAGAATGTAGGACTACTGGGGTCAGGGTGATGTAACACTATCCCATCTCTTTAAGGGACCGATATTGGATATGAAATCTGTAGATAAACAAATCTACGTGTGTGTCCTCTTCCAAACTCCATGTGCAAAGAGTCATGAATTACACATACAAAAAGATTTTTTTTTTTAAATTTAATCTTCACAACTTTGTCTTCATTCTTCCTTGCAGAGTTGGTAAATGTCTATGCCATATAATCCTGCTATTTTCTTCTGATGTTAGAATGTTGAGTTGACTCATAGTCAAAATGTAAATATGGCCTTCAAAAGAACACATGTTCTGTGTAGGTCACAGATTACTGTGTGAAAAGACCATTTAAAAAAGTAAGCTCCTAAGAGCGTGGCAACGGTGATAAGCCTCCTCGCGTTTGTGATAGAGAGAAACTTGACATATTTGCTGTTACCAGTCTAGACTGACCTGACTGAGAGGCCATGGGCCCCGGGTGGGAGATTTAGTGACATCCACATCATATTACAAGCTTTGGAAATTCAACGTGTGTCCATTCTACAAACTCACTGCAATCAAAGTCATCTCTAATAAACGATTGGAAGCAGTTAATTTCCCAGGGGTTTCTGCTGAAAATAACATTTGAAAACCACCAGTCTTCTGTTCCTCCTAGCTCAGTCTTCCACACATTAACCCCATTTTATCACCTGCCTCCCATTTTACAGTACTGCTAATTCCAGTGGTTCCTTTTCCTCCCCATTAAAAACATCGGACGTACTAAAGAATACCACCAAAGAAACACAACTTAGCAATGAATCTCTTTAAAAATCAATAGTTTCTTTCAACTTCATGTGAACTGTTGTAGTGTGATTATCTACATATTGCTGTCATCTGAGCAGAATTCCAAAATACTTAGTTTTGAAAAAAAAAAATGCCATTTGGCCAAAGCCATTTACTCGTGAAAAGTAATTGTGTTCAGACATATTTAGCTTATATTACCAGCATTCATCTTGAAGTTCTGTAAATATTTATGGTGAATTTAAATGCATGTAAATACTGTATACCGTTTCAGAAATTTAATGGGATTCATTCATAGGACATGAACAAAATGGACTTAGCTGCCACAGTTCAAAGAACTGGAGATATTTTTCATTTATTTCCAAATGTGTATGTTTCAGAATAGGCTGGTCCACATGGAAGAAGAATGTGTGTGCACTTCTATGCAGAATGTGCTGTAGGTGCCCAGTTTTAGATGAAGGTATTTTAATGGACTACAAAATTGGGAACTTGGATTCTGGGTTGAAACAACTTTCCTGTCCTTGGCATTTTAATGGAAAAAAAAAAAAAAAAAAAAAGAGAGAGACATCAGTAGTGAGGTTTTGGACAAAAATAATTGTCCTATTTTTCACTTAATTTTGCCTGTGGAAAATAGTCCTCAAGACTGTTTTCATACACATAGACACATACCAACATATATGTATAAAAATATACCTATTCTTTCTTGAACTTAATTTGGGAAATAGTTTAGTTTGAAAATTAATTTAAATTAATTAAAATAAATTACATGTGATCAACATATGAGAACATTATATTTAGAACTTTCCAGTCCTTGTGTTCTCAGTGTGTGCTATTTCTCTCCATATAAACATCAGAAAGTATGCAGTTTAGGAAAGATGTTATTTAAATATTGGGAAAATGTACAATTAGAACTATCAAATTGAATATGTTTCCTCTAAGAGCAACAAGATAAATAAAAGTGTTTTATGTAATAATACAGCACGTTTCAAATGCCAATAAGTTGTTTTTATATACAATATATTACTAACCCTCACAATAAAATGTGCAATTAGTGTCATATATCCAGTTAACATATGAAGAAAAAGGAGACCTAAATAGATTAAATATTGAAGATCATATATCTAAAAAATAGTAACGTGGCTACTAATTCTGATTTTTAATTCCTGCCCCACTACTTGATAGGAAAACTATCGCAACTATTTCAAGGGAGGTATTTGGAGGGCAATGAAAGTATACACCAGATGGACTTTTGTGAGGCTGAAGTAGAAGACATACAACAAAAAATTTTGTTGACAAAAACCTTTTAAGCCAGGCCTTTGCTAATTATGTATCTAAATAAGATACAGGCATTCTGATACCAAGTTGTTCAAGACCCACGGGAAAACTAATACATTTACAATGAACAATAATACATTGTGACAAATGCTAAATGAGCATCATAACTAAAGGACAGAATACCTAAGAAGTAGAAATTAATCTGTCTGGTAACCGTTACAGGAATTAAGTTGGAATAATGAGGCTCCAGAATTTTCTGGATAATGTATCAAATTTTAGATTATGGAGGAACCTTCAGTCATAACATTAATATGGTCATTAAGTTGGTCTGTTTAAATATTTATAAATAAATTAACCAGTTGTTTCATAAGGTATAGAAATTGAATTTTAACATCCTGCCTCCAGAATTTTTAGCACATTCTTTTGTATATAGATTTGTAACATTTATTTATTGAAGTGAATCTAAGTTCTCTGGTAAGCCTCTAATATTGTTTTTCACATTCAAAAGTTCTATTTCTTGCAAGACTGTGTGTGTGTGTGTGTGTATTAAAATTCAGTGAAAGAACCATATAAGTTCCTTCTAAATCTAAATTTTGTTCTAATGCCTACGATTTTCCATTAGCAAATAAATAGCTCTCATTTTTATAGTGGGTGGTCAGCATATTTATAGGTTATGACCTGAAACTCAATTGAAAACTTTCATATTAAAGTATTTGGATCCGTGTGTCCAGAAGGCAAGGCTGAGTCGCAGGGCTTCGCCAGCACAGGGGTGGGTCCCGGTGGGCACGGTGGGCGGCTGCTAATAGTTTCCAACACGCTCGTGATGGGCTCTGCTCCGCTCCGCGGCTCCAGACATCCAAAACACTGCATTTTCTCCGTCAGCCCTATTATGCTAAGTCAGTACTGCAAACCATTATTTATTTTTAAAAGTTGATAATGACCGGAGTCATGGAGAGTGCTTTCCAGTGGCAAATACCCTTGAAAAATGCCATTTCCCTCATTGCCATTTTTGTCTTTTCAGTATTACATAATAGCCTGCATATTCTAAGGGAAGAAAATGGCTAGGTGTTTGTAATACATGTCACTCAGTGCTTCCATTCCCATCGTGGTGTGGAATGTTTAATTTCTAAACTCCAAGTGCTTAATGACCACTGGTTATTTTCTCTTCTCTACAAACATTACCTGTTCGGTTGCAGTGCATGGAATTCTGCCCCTATTATAAACAGTAATATAGGAACCCCCTCAGGGGAGTTTCCTTTTCTTCGATGCACAGATAGTTTCTAAGTTACTTTTCCACTTCAAGATAATATGATTTTATTTGGATGCCAGGATTGCCAAACTTGGCTTTATGAAGCTTTTTAATTGCAGTTAGCCCTGTATAATAATTACTTTTAGTAAAGTTATGTTCTTACCCCAATACTCATCCCCACCCCCACCATCAAAATGCTCTCAAAGTTACTAAATGAACTCCGATTTGACAGAATACTGCATTCATGGAGAGGTCACTCTCAGGAAAGACAGCTTCTGAACAAGACAGTGGGGGGACAATTAAGAATAGTAGGTCCAGGGAGGCATTTACAGCTAGATTTTCATACTGTCTTTGGATACCTTAGTCTTATAATTGAGTAAGCTATGCACATGTGCCTCATTTTATAACAAAGGTATGCTAAAGTCCTGTGAGTAAATAGCCATTTCAATATCGATAACTTTGAATGGAAAAAAAAATGGTCTCTGATTTTAGAAATTCCAAGTTTGCTCCCTCAGTAGAGAATTCCTTTATTTTGATCACTTCTGTCAACATTGTTATTTTAAATTCTAATTTTTTTTTTCCCTGAAGGACATTTTCTGCACATGAAAAATACTTGTTGTATATTCAAGTTGTTAAAAAAATGAAGTACTTTATTTCCATTGCTTAGTATAAGATTGAACAGTATTAAAATTGAACTCTTTCTTCTGTCTGGGTATGACTAGAAGGTTAATATTTACAACACATCCTGTTTTACTATAATAAATCAGAAAGATACTCTAAATTCTAATGTTGAGCAAACACCATTCTCAGGAAAACAAACTAATAGCTCATAAGTTGAGATGCATTTATTTTTCTAAGGTGTCTCACAAAAGCTCCCCCAAGACATCTATCTCTTACAATTATAGGTGTGACACATAAAGTTGGTAAGCAAATTAGGATAAAAAAGAGACTGTGTGTGAAGCTTGAACTGAGGTGCACAGGGAAATACGTGGTATCTAGAGTAATTATAATCAGTAGAAGTTTTATCCAAGAACTAGCTTGTGGCTTTACACTTAAGATGGGGGTTTGTTACAGGAAAGAAAACTCTCTGCTTCAGTTGAGAAATAAAACAAATACATGTCCACTCCCTCAATAAAAGTAACTTTCATAAATGTAGCCCTTCTTTGTTTCGGTCAAAGTTCCCACCCTAAGTCAGAGGTGCACCCTCTCTCCCCTCCACCTGGGACAGCCACTGACCAAGGATACAGTCTCAACAGAGATGTTACTTAAAAATAAATCTGATAAACCTAACAGTGTACTCTTGTTAAAGGAGCTATTTGATAGACACAGCACAACGGATGTTCACCACAGGAAGTAGCTGGAAGGGCTTTTTTAGCTCATTATCTGATGCTGAGTCTAGAAGGATTAATGCAGTCTTTTTGGTTTGTCATGTACGTTTTTGATGGCAGTGATTAGAACCACAATTAAATGACCCCACACAAAGCAATAGGAAGAAAAACAGAGCTCGCCCTCCAACTTACATGCCATCTGTTGTTGGGATTTCTATGCTTTCAACGTGGCATGGTTCTCTTATAAATATGTTACCATTGTCTGATCCATTTCCAACAAAGTTGCATTAATATATTGCAAGTATTTTGATGATTTTAGTTTAATATACTCAACTGTGTAGTACTCTTGCCATACAAGATTTTTGTACGAAAAAAATGTAGTGGCAAAATGCTTAAATTTAGATATTTGCAGAGGAGACAGATTGCTTAGCTTTGTATTCTCTAAGGTTATTTTGAGATAAGGTTTGGAAAGGATACTCATTGAAATGAAAAAAGAAGAATTGAAAATAATTTTTGTAGAATATGTTATTAATTCACTCTAGTGTATTATATGTGTATATAAACTGAAATAGAATTATAAGAATAATGAACTAACAAATAAATAATGTATAATATTGTTTTTATTATACAGTTTGATTTCTACCAACTAGATTCCCAGAGACATATATATGTCCACATTAATTAATCTACCTTTTAATATGATTGATTATATTCCATGGTACTTTTTCTTTAGGATTTAGGGAAATAAGATTTAATCTCTGTTATACAAAAACCCTGTTTTAATTAAGTTCTACAATATTTATTGCCATTAGGGACAGATACTCAACTTATTAATTTATGCATCAGAAGTATTTGATATAATTGGGGTTGAGGTAAGGGGAACAGTTAGTTGAATATAAGAAAATTTAAGACTCTTCATAATTTTGAAAATTCTAATGCTAGTTTTATTTATTACTTCAGATTTATTAATTTGGGATTGTATGGAAACTACAGTATATGAATCAGAAAATGATAGTGCTGCTCTATGCACAGTGGATTACAGGTGAGCCAGAGCTGAAGCCTAAGTGTTAGGAATCCACTTGAAAAGTCCGGAACTTCTCAATGTCTTGGACTTCCGTGTGTATTGGACTAGAAGATTTGGATGAATTTTGGTAATATCGATAGAACTTGCCAATAGTTTTGAAAAAGAGGAATCAAGGCGGATTCTCTTATTTTTGCTTGGATACCCAGGTTGATGTCAGTGCCTTATTTTCTGAGAAAGGAAAAATAGGCAAAAGAGAAAGTTTTGGGTCAGGGGATGGGGAAAAGCAAGAATTTCATTTGGAAATGGTAAATTGAATACCTGCTTAATTTAGATTGTGCTCTCTGGAAGCAGAGCTGAGGTGGGGAATCTTATAAAAATATAAAAATGTTTTACACAATAAACAAAAATTAACTCATGATGGATCATAGTCCTAAATTTAAAACTTAAATTTTAAAATATCTAGAATAAACATAAAAGAAAAACTTTGTATCTTATGGTTTGAAAGGTTTTCTAGATATGATTTCAAATGCATAATTCAGTTGATATATTAGATAATCAAGATTAAAACCTTTGGCTCAGTGAAGGATAATGTTAAGAGAATGAGGAAACAAGTCACAGACTAGGAACATGTATTTATAAAGCCCAAATCTGATAAAAGACTTGTGTTCATAATATACATATAAAGAAAATAAAATTTCAAGAATTGGAAAATGGTCAACTCAAATAAATGGGCTAACATTTGAACAGATGTTTCACCCAGGAAAATATAGAGGTTACAAATAAGCCCAGGAAAAGATGCAAAACATTGTTAAGTCATAGGGGAAATTAAAATAGTGAGATTTAGCTACATAACTAGAAGGGCTAACATTTAAAATATTAATCATCCCAAAATGTTGGCAGGAATGAGGAGGAACAGGAACTATGAGTGGAATGCAAAATGCTACAAACAATTTGGAAAAACAGCTGAGCCCCCATCTTAAAAATATTACCATATGCCTACATATAATTGAGTCATTTCACTCCTAAGTGTTTTCTCTAGAGACCATGTCCATACAAATTCTATCAAACAAACATTCGTAGCAGATTTATGAATAACAGTCGAAGGTGGTTACAATCCAAATGTCCACCGACAGGTGAAAGGATTAAAAAACATTGTGTGTATCCACACAGTGAGAGACAACTCTGTGTAGGTCAGCCGTTAGAAATTTTAAACAGTGATTTGATTTCTGTGTTTGCAAATATACCTTAGCTGCTCTGTGGCTGATAAATTATCAGAATGCAAAGAACCCAAACAGGTAGACTGGTTCTTTTGAGGGTCTCTCTTCCAAGCAATGGCTGTCTCTTGCTACAAAGTTCAAAACTTCCTCTCCAGGAAAAATGGTATAGAACTCATTCTGAGAATTTATCAATTCACTTTCCTATAAAAATTTGATCTCTATTATTTCTTGTTAATTACTACATGAGGATATTTCTTTATAAATTGCATGCATTATAAAATAATTGACATTTTAATAATATATATGCTTTATAATTTTAAGAGAATACCTATGTTTTAAATGAATGATTAAATAAAGGGGATGGGAACTGAAGTATTTGGTAAACAAACCAAGGTGATAACCCAAAGGCAATTTTAAATTTAATCCTTATATATCACTTTCTAAAAAATATTGTATATAGTAGAAATTAATCTTTATTAAATAAAAATTTCCATCACTAGCCTTTCAATTTCCTTCTCATATTTTCTTCACACTTCTAATTCTGACTTCTTCGATTTTTTTTTTCTTATGAAAGGGAATAAATTACTTTTTAAAACCCAATTCCTTAAAGGCCTACCTACAAATATATTTTATATAAACTACTCTGTTTATTTTCATCAGCTTTTCAATTTCTCCACCAAAGTTAAACCTAAATTCTCTCTAATGTAGTTTAAACCTCCTGCGTTTATTCTTTCAAATTAAGCCAACCATTAGTTATTGTGCCTCTTGCCTTCATAAGAGATTAAGTTTACAAATAAGTTTGTTGTTTGTAACAACAAAATTGTTACAGTTAAGTTTACAAATAACCTTATCTCACCCTTCATTTATTCTTACAAATTTTCCATACTTCTCCTCACCTCATGTTTATCTCATGCTTTTAAGTTGTATAAATTACTGTACTGTTATATTTTGCATTCTTTACAAGCTAACCTTCAAATGACTTTGTGTCTACTGTCAAAGGGAAATTTTCCATGTTTGCTTTGCAATTGCATACAAAACAAAATTTAGTCTCTTATTGCAAAATAACTATAAATTTATTGCCCATGGCTCATTTTGATTCTATATTTTTTAAAATTTCTCCAATAAACATTTAAGATTAAACTTTTATTCAGATGTTGGACCTCCTGGATTAGTCATTTAATTTTTTAATCCTTTTTTTCCTATTTTTTTCATTGCTTTGTCTTTTTGCTCTGCTTTCTGAAGATTCCTTCTACATTTTCTTTCAGCCATTTCAATGAGTTTGAGTTTTCCATATCTGCTAGAAGAATTTTTTCTTTCCTTAGTAATTGGAAGTTTTCTTTTTTGTGTGGCATTCTGTTCTTGTTTTGTAGATATAATATGTCCTTTTTAAAAATAATTCTTTGCTAAGATTTTATATCCCACCATGGTTTCTGTTTTCTCCACGGTGATGTTTCCTGTTTATTTACTATTGACACTAGTTTCAACATAGAGGCTTTCTTCAGAACACTAGTATTCCTATATTATCTTCTCATAATTAAGAATGAGGGGTCTTAATTTTTCATTGGAAGGTGCCCTACACATAGAGGTGGGATTTGACAGTGACCTTTGCTCTCAAGAACACTGGCTGGAATATTTAATTCCACAACCTCTGATGTCCATATCTTTGGGTGTCTTCACTTAGGCAAGTCATGTTCTCCACGCATGGCTCTTTGAATCTCCAGCCATTTGTGGCTGCAAACATATTAGACACTTAGAGGGATAAGAGAACTGGGGGTCTCAGATCTAACATGTGTATGTTACTCCCTTTCAACAGGGTATCTTCACCCTTACCTGGGCCTCATATTCTCTGTGTCAAGATCATTTTCTTTGCTTACTCCCTGCAAAGAGTAATCATCTTGTCTTTCCCTCATGGGAGAGGAAATACTTTTCAACTACTTCTCATAGTTGTGGAGAAGTCCTGGGGCATATACATGCTTCTTAAATAGCGGTTCAAATAATCCTCTTTATTTAAAGTTCCTTCTTTCTTCATTCACACTTCTAGAGGTAAGCAGCTCCCTATTATTTAGACATTGGAGTATTCTGGGGTATAAGTAAGCTTAATGCTCATTTTTCCCCCCCTGTAGGCATAGCAGTCGATTCTCTTGGGTCTTTTAGGCTTCTATGCTTTTAGGCTTTTAGATCTTTCCCTCACTTCTGTGTGTATTCCAGCTTCCAAAATTCCTTCCAAGTCTCCTCATTCTTGTGGATTTCTGTCCTTTAAAACAAAAAGATCACTATCAGTGGTAGAGAGAATAATGCCCCCTCCTCAAAGATGCCCATGTCTTAATCCCCAGAACCTGTGACTGTTAAATGGGAAAAGGACTTTGCAAATTTGATTAAAGTCAATGACCTTGTGATGGGAGATTATCCTGGATGATTCCGGTTGGCACAAACTACTCATATGATTCTTTGGAAGCAGAGAACCTTTCCAAACTGTGGTTGGAGGGAGATGTGAACATAGAAAAAGGGTCAGAGAGATGCAGAGTTGTTGGCTTTGAAGATGGAGGAAGGGAATTAGGAGCCAGGAGACTCTAGAAGCTGGAAAAGCAAAGGGAAAGAATTACCCCCCAGAGCTTCCACAAAGGAGCACAGCCCAGCTGACACCTTGATTTCAGCCCAGGAAGACCTGTGTTAGACTTCTGAGAGACAGATTGTAAGATCATAAATTTATACGGTTGTGAGCCACTGAATTTGTGGTTATTTGTCACAGCATCAGTATCCGGGAACAAAACCGCTTCCGTTTTACTGGGATTTGAAGAGGAAGCAAGTGTAGATTCACATGTTCAATCTGCCACCTTGCCTGGAAACACTTCCCTTTTTTAATTAAAATTTTAATTATTTAGGAATAGGTAATAGATTTGTATGGTTTAAAATTCAGAATGTTCTAAAGTGTATACATGAAACGTTTTTTTAATGTGCTTATCTCCTCTCCCTGGAGATTACAAATGTTGGAAGTTTCTTGTGATTATTTCACAAACAGTCTCTGCCAATACAAATAGAGATAGCCTACAGATATACTCATTTTTTCACACATTTTGTACGCATTCCCTTGTCCTTTGCTATTTTTACCTATCAGTATATCTTAGAATATGTTCCATGCGAGAATATAGTTTCCTCATTCTTTCTTTCCAGCTTTTGGTATATCATAATATATTCAACCAGTACCCTATTGATGGACATGAATTTTGTTGCCAATCTCATGATCTCAATGGTGAAACAAATAGCCTTATAATAAATCAAATTATATACGTTTCAAAATTCACATTAGTCAAATCCCAAGAAATGAAATAGCTGGATTAAAAGGTAAACATGGATGTAATTCTGAATAGCTATAATCTTTAAACAAGTAGATGGCCATTTCCAGATAAAATAATAATAATACAGTGTGAAATGATGAAAGCTGGGAGGAAATATATTGAATTTAAATGTGGAAAGGACAGAGGTAACTCCTTCAAATTCTGTTACTCTTGGACCAAGATATAATCATCAAAACATCAAAGGTAACCATAATTGTAGGGCAAATAAGATGTACCGTCTGGCTAATAAATGTATAGGGCTCCTTGCAGACTGCAGAGGTAGGTAAAAGCAGCAGAGACTGAGCTGGGGACACATGCCGAAAGCCACTGCTTATTGGCTTCTGCAGCAGTGTGCAATAGCAGGGGGACGGCCAGCCTTTCCCTGTCACGCTGCATTGAAGGGAGTTCAGTGTGGCCAGAATCAGGGTAAGAAAACCAGCGCTGAGAGGAGGGGGGCCCGTTTGGAGACAGATACCATTTTAAGGAAGTTAGGCTTTACCTTAATAATCAAGGAAAACCTTAGCAAGTTTTGTCTGTTTTTGTCCCACCCCCACAAATAGTAGAGTGGTTTGTTTTTTAAATAGGAGAAAATGTGGATTTGGACCTACTAATTTAAATTCCAAAACCTGACTCACACTGATTCTTGAAATTAGAGTGAAATAAAATATAGAATAAAAAAAAAAAAAAAAGAAAAACAGAGCTCTTTTAATTTGAATAAGCAAGAATGATTTGATACCTGTAAAAGGCACAATCAAGAGACTATATAGAGATTTAGAAAAAGTTAGAGAAACGATTGAGGAAAATGTGTAGACTGAAGTTAGCAACCACAGTCATTGTCAACACTGAAGGCTTGGTATCTGACTGAAGAAATAAGAATGGCCATGCTCTGGTCTAACAAAAAGTGGATCTGATCTGAGACTTTAGTTCGTTCTTTCTGTAAATGGCAGCCCCTCCCACCAAACCCATGTAGGGAACAGTCTCAAATATCAAGGCGAGTGGACCCACAATTCCCCTTCTTTTCCTTAGGTAACTTGCTCTTACTTTGTGCTTTCGAGATGTCGCTGTGCATCCATATTACCCTTAGCTGGTATGTGCTCATGTTCGCCCTCTACTCTATCAAAAGGAATCCTCAGCATTCACTAGATGTCCACAAACTTCTGGAAGAGCTAAGCAGTAGTATTACTTATTAACTGCCACTATTCCATGTATGAAATTACGTAAAAATTAAAAAATTAAAAACATTATTAGGGTTACATAAAATTCATTACACAGTTGTCCTCTAGCCTTTGAGCCTGTCTTTCTGGATGCTTTTCTATGGCTGTCTATAAAATCTGCCAAAGAAAACACATGTATTTCCCTGCAGTGAAATCATCAAAGCTCCCACACAGAAACCCATTCCCACAGAACCCAAATAAAAACATAAAGAAGACTGTTGGTAGACTAAATACATTTCAAGCCTTTACGAAGTTTCTATTTAAACACATGTTCTGACTTTCCCTTGGTTGACTCCACTCTAATAAGCCCTGGTCACACGGACCAGGATGTACGTCTGTGGCTTTGCAATAGCAACCTTGACAGTTAAGGCTAAACAGGCCCCTGGGAGACCCAGAAGTGCCAGGAGAAGCACATTACACAGATTATTTTATTGGAAGACCAACAAATGGACACTAACAGAATCATGCTGAGTATCAGCACCCAGAACATAAAGGCTACTTAACAATCGCTTGTTGTGTTATAACTAAATAGTCCCTAAATATGTTACATATTCCATGGTCTGAATGTAAGGAGGCAGAGGACAATAAATAACAAAATGCAAAACTAAACTCTGTTTTAGTGATCAGCGTGTTCTAGTTCTCAAACCTTTATGTATATAGATTTGGACCACTCTTGGTTTTGAGTAAATAAAATTATTGAGCAAAAATGATGCTGCATTAACCTATATATCAAGTTTTTTTTTATCAGAAAAGTGTTCCATGCAAATGGGAATCAAAAGTTTTCTTTTTTAACTATATTTTTAACAGTTAAGACATTAAATGAATTTGCTTTCACGTTTTCCTCTCTCTAGCTTTTTTAAAACGTAATGGGCTTTGCCTATGAGGCAATTTAAGAAACTGTGATGAAAATATAACCGTTAAGGTGAAGAAGATGACATAAGAATCTTGAGCACATAAGTGATAATTTAAAGTCACACCAAAGGAATTCCTGAAATGAGTGTTTGAGGAAAAACTTTAATTTTTGTTCATATTTTCTTCCCCTCAATTCTGAAGCCATAAAATGTGGTTTAACTTATAGATTATTTATCGGCTTTTTAGCAATGAGGGATGGTCTGATTATCCCTGTGAAATAAAAATCACATGACAGTCACTATCACTTAGTTCTATAGTCGTATATGGAGCATTGACACTCGGGGTGGGACTGGTCATGTTATTTAGGAAGTAACACAGAGAATAATGAAGTCCATTTTCTGAGGCCCTTATGCTGTGTGCAATTCATGGCAAAGATACAGGTGTTGTTGAGGAAGTCTCTAATGCACAAAGTAGCAAATGATAAATGCAGGCAAAAATATTTAGGAAATCCGCAGTTGTGATGGCAAAGCCTAGTTCATTGCAAGCCCCGAGTTGTACCCACATTTGCAGAAATCCCTGAGTGTTCTGGATGAAGGACTATTCCTGGAAATCATCCAAGGAAGCCTGAAATTCATCATCTTTTGATGCCCCTAGAGGACTCCGAATTATATAAAATGAGAACTACTGTGTGTCAGTGAAAGGTGACTTAATTTCTAGTTTAAAAATTTATACAACATTTTTAATTTTAACTAATTCAATTAAAACATATAATGGATTTTAAATCTGCCCTTCTGTCTGAAATACCCCATCCAAAACTTTCATTTTATTCTAAAGTGTAATTCTAACTTTAAGAACTTTTTTGATTCTATGCTCATGTCTCTTTGACCTCCCACCCATTTATAGCCGAATCCCAACAGTCAAGTGGCAGTGGTGAAGGTAGGCCTTTGGCTGAGTACTGCTGCAAAGCTCAGCTGGTAGTTCTCCAAATGTCACCCTTATGCAATCCAGAGCTTTGCCCATGACTTTCACCCATTCTTAGAATAACTATAAATTTAAAGTTACGACCTTCCTACCAGGTACGGGTCTAGGCACTGGGCATAGAACTTATTGATAGAGGATATAGATAGGAAATACGATACGGAAGTGTATTAAGAATGTGTGTGGGGCAGGGTATAGCTCAGTGGTAGAGGCACAAGGTCCTGTGTTCAATACCCAGTACCTCCATTAAAAAAATAAATAAACCTAATTACCCACTCCCAACAAAAAGTAATTTTAAAAAGTTGTGCAGAGGGATATAAAAATGTAATGAAACCTGGTATAGAGGCAAAAAGCCTGGAAGGAGGATGGGAAGCATCAGAAAGTAACTGAATTTTAAGTAGGACAATCAGGTCAGAGATTGCTGAAAACAGCATTTGAGCAAAACTTTGAGGTAGGCACAGGGCAGCCATCTGGGTACATGGGAGAAAAACACACTATGCTGAAGAATAACTAAGAAGAAATGGACCGGGTGTGTTTGCAGAAAAGCACGTCCCTTCTCTGTCTGTCCCCATTACCTGTCTGGCTTCAGTTTCCACTACTTTCCTCTCCTCTGCATCTTTGCGCTGTAGGTCATGGGGACAGATAGTGTAGGGCCTGATAATCCCTGATCAAGACTTCTGCTTTTACTTGTGTGAAATGGGGAGCATTGGACAGATCTGAGCTGAGCAATAATATGTTCTCACTTAAACTTTAAAAAGGATCATTTTAGGTATGTTATTAAGAAGGGACTTTAAAGGGACAAAGGTAGAGAGAGGCAATGAGATCAACTGGTACGTGGGTGAAAAGTGATGGTGGCTTGGACCCGAGAAATAGCCCCGGAGGTTGTGAGAAGAAGTCAGATTGTATAGCTTTGCATAACAAGTGTAATCCAGGGTCTCTGTGTGGCCTTGTTCCCCATCACTGCTGCTCTCAGCAGGGCTGCCGTCTGCATGAACAGATAGCTCTCGAGCATCCCATTCCAGAGACTCAACCACGCGAAAGATGGAATTTCTATTTCCAGCTAGAAAATGTCATGGAAAAATGTCATTGGCCCAGAATGCATCATATGGGCCTCTCCTACTAGGGCATCCAAAATACAGATCCCTGAATTCCTGAATCCTCACCTGTCAGCAGACCTTATAGAGATATCACTGGTAAAACTCATTTATTTTGGTAGGCACCTTTCAAAAATTGCTTGGACCACTTTTCACTCTGTCACCACATAAAAGCCCATAAATTTTTCAGCTTACAGGCCTTGGAGGGACCAATTAAATAGTTATTTCCAAATGTAATTCTATGAAGAAATTGGCCAAGGAGTAGCAGGGCTCTCTATTTCATCCTGCTCCTCTTCTGCTTATGAAAGAAAAGCGATTTCCTATGATAGAGGGAGAATATCAAAGACTAGACCAAAACTGTGACTGAAAGTAAGTTGTATAGTCCATTCATATGCTAATCTGCACTGAAGTGGTTGAGATGTAAAAATCTGAACTCAGTTACTATGCTATGGCATATCTATGTCTCGTTCACTAGGGTATTACCAGTGCCAAGCCCTGTACGTGGCACATTATAGCAAAGCAATAAATCCTTGCTGAATGAACAAATGAATCTTACTACACTGGAAAATGATGAATTTGCAATTTGCTCCTTTGTACACCAGTCTTTGACCAAGGCCACAACTCAGCATGTCAAGGAATGGGGACAGGGCAGGGAGGGGAGGAGATTAATGTATCGCCTACTTGTTTAAAAGTATATTTTAGAATTGAAAGGACAATTTCAAAATACTATCTGTTTTTTAATCAAAATAAAATTGTTTGACTCAAAGAAACAATATGCTTCTTATAACCCTATGGACAAGGATGGAAAAAATACTTTCCTAGGCCTCAGTCCTTTCAGAAGTCATTTTGTATCAATTAATAATTGTTGTACACCCACCGGTTTTCAACACAGATTCTTCCTTCCAGGAGTTAGCAAACCAGTTTTGGAGACAAGAAACAAATACATGCAGAGTAAAATTTTATGTGGACGTGACATAATATTGCATAAAAAGGAACAGAAAGACCACAGATAGAACAGGATATTCCATAAACAGTTGTCTGCTGTTGGGGGCACGGATACTCACACCATTCAGACCATATGGTACATGTTATTGGCTGAGTCATGTCCCTTCCAACTCATATATTGAAGTCCTAACGCCCAGTACCTTAGAATGTGACTGTATTTGGAGACAGGGGCTTTTAAAGAAGTAATTATGTTAAAATGAGGTCATTAGGGTGGGCTCTAATCCAGTATGACTGGTGTCCTTATAAGACGTTTAGATGCAGATACACATGGAGGAACAATGCCAAGAGAACATGAAGACAGCCACCTGCAAGCCAAGGAGAGAGGCTTTGATGGAAACCAGCTCTGCTGACACTCTGATCTTAGACTTCAGCCTCCAGAACTATGAGAAAATAAATTTCTGTCGTTCAAGCCACCCAGTCTGTGGTTTGCTATGGCAGTGCTAGCATACCGAGAGAGTACAAATACAAACCAGGTTTTACCCAGAGGAAAGTTAGCAGCAGGGAAGTAGCAGGGCTTAAAGCATCCTATGACCATGCATCTTCCCACGGAGCAATGGTTAGTTAGGAAAGCCATACATGAGTGAATCACCATAGGAAGGGCTCCAAGAAAGAGACTCCATACTCATAATGCTCAAAAAAAGAAAAAAAAAAAAAAAAAAAAAAAAAAAAAAAAAAAAAAAGAAGGGAGGAAGGGAGGAAGGGAGGAAAGGTCACATCTAGGCTGTGACAATGAGATCTTTTGGATCCCCATTGTCCAGTGGCCAACTTCAGCCAGGTGTCTTGATCTAACCCAGGGCTTCTAAGCAAGCTCTTTGCTCTTTCTGATCCCCACTTACGTATGACACCCACAATCTGGTCATCTGACCACCAATAAAACATCTAGTATTTGTGTTACTAAATATAATGACTGTCAGTTGCTTGTGTGTACTTCTTGGGAGTGGCTCTACTTATTTTTGAAGGTAGTGGAAAAGATATTCACTTGCAAATCATAATTCATAAATTAAAATGTGAACACATTAGTATCCTCCTTTTGTATATATATATATTTTCCCTATGAGTCACCAGTTTAACTGGTTAAACACACCTTGCATTTATAAGTCAACTGCAAGTTGTATATATATGACACAAATAAAGACAGAAGAAAAATGTGAGTGATATGGTTACTTTATTTCCTCCCTACTGACTGCAGTCACTAACTCAGGTCACTTAGGAAACCATCTGGTCTGAGGGAGAAGAGCAGCTGGAGGTCACTTGGGAACTCAGTTCTATCCAAGTGTGCTCTAAAGGGAGACTGGGAGACACAATTTTGCACTTGCACATTACTGAGTAGGTAGGTCAGCGTCCGACCCTGGCTCAGCATTTGGCAGTCCACTGGCCAGTTGCTCTCACACAGCTTGGTCCCTTCCTGCCACCAGCTGGTTTGAGTTTCACAATTACCTGCTTCAGCCCTGTAGGTTCTTAGCCCTGGATAACTGTGAGAACACTGCCTCAACCTGTAGGGTTTTTCCACTTGAATTTTCTGATCCTGGCATACATACCTAGGAGGTAGAATTCACTGCCTTTCCTACGTGGCAATGCGACCTAAAAAGACTGTGTCAGGGAGTTTGGGTACATATGCCTAAGGACTTTGGGCAAACCTATTACATAACATTAAAATAATGTTCATCTGATTTCCAGTTAGTAATGGGGATGGAGCAAGATGTTTGTGTTACATAAGCAGCTGAATCCTTAGGTAGAGTTAATTTTAAAAGGACCCGTGCGTACTCAGTCTCCACTCATTTCACACATGGCTTACCAAGAAAAGAGGGATGGACCCAAAAAGCTGTATAATTTTGGAAAGAAAATGACCAAACACAAAAACTTGTATTAGTATAATGAATTATATTGATTGATATTTAACCTTGCATTCATGGGATGTGCAACTTTTGTCATGTTGTGTTACCTTCTTTATACGTTGCTGGGTTTGAATTGCTAGTGCTTTATTCTGTATCTTTGCATCTACATTCAAGAGTGCTATTGATCTGTGATTATTTTCTAGTAATGACAATGTCAGGCTTGGGTTTGGAGTTACTTTGGCCTCAAAATGAGTTGGGAAGTAATCCTCTGTTTTTTGAAAGTTTGTGTAGAACTGGTAATATTGCTTGGCTTAATATTCAGTAGAATTCACCAGTCATGACATTTGGCCTGTAGATATTTTTATAAATATATTTTATATTTTATAAATTTTATAAACACTATTCAGATTTTGTGATCCTTGTCTTTGTTTTGGTATGCTGTGCTTTTCAATAAATCTGTTCATTTGTCTATGCTGATAAAATCATTGACATTAAGGTCATCGTAATATCTGTATGATCTGTTATGATGTCCCCTCTGTCATTCCTGATACTGTGTTCTCTCTGCCCTCCTTGATTAGTCTAGCTAAGAACTTAACAATTGTATTAATCTTTTCAAAAGAACAAATTTTTAATTTAGATTTTTTTTGGTTGTCTTTTTTCCATTTCATTGATTTCTACTTTTATGTTTACTATTTTCTTTCTTATATGTTGAGTTTTATATGCTCTGCCTTATCTAGTTTAAGTGGTAGCTTTAATCATTGATTTAAACATAATTTTTTCTTTTCCAATATAAGCATTTAAAACTAAAATTCCCCTCTAATGACCAATTCAGCTACATCTTACCACTTTTGATTTGTTTTGTTTTCAGGGTTATTCAGTTCAAAATATTTTCTAATTTTTTCTGTAATGTCTTCACTGACTGATAAGTTATTTAGAAGTGTGTTGCTTAATTTCTTTCTTCTCTTATGTTCAGTTTGTGTTTATACACCCAATGAACTTTTAACTGCATATATTGTCTTTTATAATTTTAGGATTTCTATTTTATTTCTTTTTTACAGTTTCCAAATCTCTTCTGAAATTCTCCATCACATCACCCTTTATAACAATGTCTCTTACTTTATACTTGTTAACAAATTCATTACACTTATTTAAAAGTTCTTGTCTACTAACTTATATCTTGGCCCTTTGTCAGTCTCTTTTGATTTTTCTCTGGACACTGTCATATTTTCTGTTTTTTTCTCATGTCTCATAGTTTTGGGTTGTGTACTGGACTTTATGGATGATGTGCTATGAATATCCTGTACATTCAGTTATCTTCCTCTGAAGAGTGTTGAGTTTCACCTTAGCAGGCAGCTGAACTATGGCAGGTCACTTTGAACTTGTGAAATTGTGGTTTTAGGTTTTACTTATCTTGAATTATATATAGTCAGAAAGCCTTTCAGTAATGTTATGATCTGAATGCCAGCCACCCCCTACCCCACCCCAAATTCAGATGTTAAAATCTTAACTCTCAAGGTAATGGTATTAGGAGGTGAGGCCTTTGGTAGGTGAGGAGATCATGAGGGAGAGGCTGTCAGGATGAGATTATTGTCCCTATAAAAGAGATCTCAGAGAGCTCCCTTTCTTCTTCCACCATGTGAGGACACAGGCAGAAGGCTCCAGCTGTAAACCAGATTGAGGGCCCTCACTAGAGCACATCCATAATGGTGCCATGATACTGGACTTCCCAGCCTCCAGAACTGTGAGAAATAAATTTCTACTCCTTATAAGCTACCCATTCTACGGCATTTTGTTATGGCAGATCAATAGGACTAGCACAAAGGAAATCAGATAAATACATGCAGGCTGCATCTATTTTTCTTCTCTCTTTAGTACAAGTCTGTTTTAACAGTGGCCTCAAGACAATAAATTACTTTCAGAGTGATAATCTTTTAAACAAGTGTAAGGAAGGATTGCTCAATGGGAAATAGACATGATTTAAAAATTCTTCAAATTCCTAAGCTATTCTATTGAAACAAAATCCTAACTGTTGTGTTCTTATGACAGACACTGGCCTACGGATTATAGAGTTGGTACATGGAATTGCTTTCAGTATATTGGATTAAAAATAAAATGCTTCAGAGTGGCTCAGAATGAACCAGAGGATTCCTAGTTTATCTCCCTGTAGACTATTTTATACTCTCATGGGAAGTTTTCAATTAAGTTCTGAGGAGCACTGTTTTTTTTAAAATAACAGAACTTCACATCTATTGGGAGTTTATTAAGTTCCAGGTATCACTCTAACTATTTGTAATGTTAACTCACCTCACCTTCAAGACAAATTTATGAAGCATATAACCTTACATACTTTATCTGTAACTTTACATACTTTACAAATGAGGAATGTACGTCACAGGGCAGTTAGATAATTGGTCCATTAAGAAACTAGCAAATGGGGGAGCCAAGCCTTGAACCCATGTAATGTGCCTCTGGAGCCTGAGATTTTAAACCACTATAAATTCTGCCATTTATTTCAATAAGAAGTGCCTTCTCTCCAAAAAAATTTGGAAAATAAATCTGCTACTTTTATTTTAACGCAGTGCTTCTCAGAAAGTTGTTAGGCAGTCTCAGACATATCTTAATGTTTATGGGTCCAGTGGGTGTACTGGTTAAAAAACAAACAAAAACCATCCCTCATTTGTAGCACATGGTAAATAGTACACAAAGACTGATGTCAAGCTACTGATGCTTTAAAGACTGGCTTGCAGGATTTCTGAATACTTAACAGGTGGCTTCCTGGGATGAGCCATCACACCACTTATAACTTTCCTGGAAGAAGACAGTGTTAGAAGTATGTCTGTCTCTCTCTCCTTCCCTCCCACCATTCTTGCTCACCTGTCCTCTCTCAATATTTTTCTTGACAAATTCAGAATATTTTAGAAAAATCTGTTCTAAAGCAGATTCTGACTTTCTAAATAGAACACCAATCAATAGTGATACGCTTAGATGTTTCAGCCCTCCCTAAAAATCTACTTTAAGAATCTTATGAAAAACAACAATGCAAAGTTAGAAATTATGGAACAAGAGACCCTAGTTTAATCAGTTAAAGATCAAAAAATTCATTTTAAAATCCTGTAAGATTGCAGCAAAAGGATTTGATGAAAAATATTTTTTACTTAGTAATAAAAAATGCTTTAATTGCCACATGTATTGAATAGAGATGAAGTGGATAAATTCCTCTGCATCTCTTGACAGTAATCTCCAGGAAATAGTAAATTATTGACTGCCTTTTGTAAATTATGATGTAAAACCTCCAAGGAGATACTCATTTATTGTTGTTTTACCCAGTGTGACTAATGGAATCATTCCTCAGCTAGATTCAGGGGACAAAAGTAATGATGAGTATTTCTCATTGTTTTAGATTATTTTATCTAAAGAGATAAATAAGAGAAATCCTATTTCCTCTATTAAAGTACTAAAACTCATTTTTATTGTTCGGGTTAGTGTCACTTTAGAAAACAGCGTCAAAATCATCACTCAAATGAAATGGAACCCAATGGAATGGGCACTCTCCTCAGAGCCAGATAGCTGCTGTGTAGGTGTGACTACTTTTTTATTTAAAAATTTTCAACATTTCCCTTTTCTTTGGCTGCCACATTTATTTCAAGGGACATAAACCTTTAAATTTTTTTTCACATTTTTATTGATTTATAATCATTTTACAATGTTGTGTCAAATTCCAGTGTTCAGCACAATTTTTCAGTCATTCATGGACATATACACACTCATTGTCACATTTTTTTCTCTGTGAGTTATCATAACATTTTGTGTATATTTCCCTGTGATATACAGTGTAATCTTGTTTATCTATTCTACAATTTTGAAATCCCAGTCTATCCCTTCCCACCCTCCACCCCTTGATCTCCAGAATATATAAGCAGCTCATACGACTCAATAAGAAAAAAATAAACAACCCAATCCAAAAATGGGCAGAAGACCTAAACAAGCAGTTCTCCAAGGAAGACATACAAATGATCAAAAAGCACATGAAAAAATGCTCAATATCACTAATTATCAGAGAAATGCAAATCAAAACTACAATGAGGTATCACCTCACACCAGTCAGAATAGCCGTCATTCAAAAATCCACAAATGACAAATGCTGGAGAGGCTGTGGAGAAAGGGGAACCCTCCTACACTGCTGCTGGCAATGCAGTTTGGTGCAGCCACTATGGAAAACAGTGTGGAGATTCCTCAAAAGACTAGGAATAGACTTACCATATGACCCAGGAATCCCACTCCTGGGCTTGTATCCAGAAGGAAATCTACTTCAGAATGACACCTGCACCCCAATGTTCATAGCAGCACTATTTACAACAGCCAAAACATGGAAACAGCCTAAATGTCCATCAACAGGTGACTGGATAAAGAAGAAGTGGTATATTTATACAATGGAATACTACTCAGCCATAAATTTTTTAAGTATTATAATCTCATTAAATAAATACAGTTGTGATACTTAAAAGTTATTCACCTAGAAAGCTATATCTGATTCAGATGATGGATCTTTTCTGCAAAACATTTATATTCACACCAAAATTGCCAGACAAAGATACAATGCTTTTTAAATGAACATTATCCAATTTGTTCATGTTCCTTATATTCTGTTAAAACTGACTATGGCAATATGAACTCTTCAAATTCATTTGTATTAAAATGAATTGCATTGTATAGTGATAAAAACTCATTGCCTTACAGCACTGCTTCCAAAGTTCATTTCTAATTCTGAGAAATATTAACATTCAAAACAAACAAACAAAAACTTAAATTGTTTAATTGTTGTTTCCCAAATTGTATTTCCTTGAGGAGGGAATACTCAGTAACAATTTGAAATCTTTCACGAAACAGTGTGGGAATTAGGGCTTTACAATTTTTTAGATTTTTCTGTATGAATGAAAGAAAAAAACGTTATATTAAAATACATATGTTTTAGAAATTTAATTTAACAAAGCTATAAATCATTAACAATGAATACAAAAGTGCATTTGTTTAAAAAGGCAATAAGTAAAAAGACTTATACTGTTCCAGTGACTGTGTAAGACCTCCCTGCTATTTATTATATATTACAATTATTGAGCAGATTTTAACAAAATGAATGAAGTCAGCATTGGTGTTTTGGAAAACTATATTAAAGCTTATATGACACTTGAGAATTATTGCCCACAACCAGTTCAGACACCTTATCTGATTACTTGAGACACACTAAGTGGGAAGGAAATGACATTTACTGAGTACCTAGTATATGCCCAGCACTATTATAGGTATTTGATTTTTTTTAATTGAAGTCTAGTCAGCTTACAATGTTGTGTCAATTTCTGGTGTACAGCATAATGTTTCAGTCATACACATACATACAGATATTCCTTTTCATATTCTTTTTCATCATAGATCACTACGAGATATTGAATAAAGTTACCTGTGCTATACAGTATAAGCTTGCCATTTATCTATTTTATATATAGTAGTTAGTATCTGCAAATCCCAAACTCCCAGTTTATCCCTTCCCATTCCCATTCCCCCATGTGAGATTATTTTTATTAAAATCAGCAAGCCCAAGCACTTACTGAATTCAGTCATTGTTTAGACATTCTTTGAACCTCAAAGCAGATGATGACATGGCCATTGTGCCCCCCTAAATGCTTACCCTTTGTATTGCACACACATTAAAAATGAGAAGTGCTATGAGAATTACAAAGTGCTAATGAGCTAATAGAGGAAGAAAAAATTATTTAAGACCAACATGTATTATGGGTGATAGGTTTAAGATAGGGAAAAATAAGATTATGGAGAAAGTCAATTTTGAGTAGGACCTTGAAAGACAAATTCAGTTTGAACAGTTAAAGCTGAGGAAGAAATACGTTCTAGACCAAGGAAATAATAGCAGCCAAAAAAAAAAAAAAAAAAAAAAAAAAAAAAAAGAGCATTCTGACAAGTTTCAAAAGAGCATAATGTCTCAAAAAACTGAAAATAGTATTATCATATGATCCAGCAATTTCACTTTTGTGTATATATGCAAAATAATTGAAACCACGATCTCAAAGAGAAATTTGTACATCCATGTTCATTGTAGCAATATTCGTAGTAGCTAAAACATAGAAACAACTTGTGTCCATTGACAGATAAATGGGTAAACAAAGTATGGTATATACATACAATGAGGTATTGCTCAGCCTTTAAAAGGAAGGAAATTCTGCAATATGGATGAAACTTGAGGCCAGAAACACAAAAGATCATAAGACACTCTTATGAACAATTATACACCACAAATTGGACAACCTAGAAGAAATGGATAAATCCCTAGAAACATACTACTTATCAAGATTTAATCATGATGAAATACAAAAATTTGAATGGAATGATTACTAAACAAGGTGATTGAATCACTAATCAAAAACCTGCCAACAAACAAAAGTCCAGGACCAGATGACTTTACTGGTGTATTCTACCAAACTTCAAAGAATTAGTACCAATTCTTCTCAAACTTTGTAGAAGCAGGAACTCTTTGGAAGAGGTGGAACTCTTCCAAACATATTTTACAAAGTTAATATAAATGAACTGCCATTGCTCAAGGAGTTAATGATATAATTAGGTTCATAATAAAATTTAATTATAATATTTATAATTATAGTTTTCATAATTATAGGTTAAATTATAGAGTATTAGAGATAGAAGGACACTCACAGGTTATTTAGCCTAGTTTAAAAATTTTAGATGTTGGAACAAAATCCCCGGAAGTTACCTGGACATACTCAAAGTCCAGTGGTCTCCCCAGAAAGACACATATTATTTTAAGTGTTACATGTGATTGTTTTGAGAAAACACACATAACCTTTTGACATTAGTACTGATAGTTTCTCTGCTCAGTGATTCCATCTTGGGAGGTCATAAATAAGGTGGCAGTTTTGGCTTTGATTCCACCCCACCAGTGAATAATCATTTAAAATAATCCTTTCTTAACCCATCATCTAGTTCTAGGTACTATTTCTTGCTCCTCACCTTCCCTTAATCGGTAACATAAAAATAATGCATGAAATTAGACTCCACCTTTCACAGATATTGTGAAGGTAAATATAAATTGTTCCACGTATATAGCAATTATTTCAGGAAGGCAGCTAATTTTGTGGAAAGAAAACTAAACCAGGACAAAAGGAGACTTTTATTTGATTCTTAAATTTTTCATAGACTGCTTGTGGTGATTGCTCATGTCTGTTTTCTTGCTATAAACTTTCTATACGGTTTTCTTTAAAGTTGCTGAAATTCATCAGAAATATACTTTGGATAGCATGTTAGGGGAATTTTTGAATCCCTTTTCCAAAGCAAAAAAAAATGCAGAAATGTTTTGAAGCAGGGATAGAATTAGAACCTCTATTTTCTGAGCTTCAGTTCATTTTAGCTCCAAATACTACCCCTGTGTAGTCATTAATTTTATGTTTATTTCTTTCATTTTTATAACTTATGATTTTTACAGTAATATAGTAAGCACTGTTGAAATAAGGACAATACAGTATTATAAGTGATGAACTGGAAAATAAGTTTCATAATTATTTAATATTACTGTGACTCTTCCAGTTATATAGTTCCTTGTAAATGAGTCATGTATAGTCATCTACTAAGAGATCTTGATACTGATCTCTTTCAGATTTTGTACCTGAAAAACTGAACACAGAAGAAGAGGTTGGCACTTATTAAGAAGTTGCCTTTCAACTTTTCTCAGTGACATTTCATTCAGAATTTCTTGTGTTTATTCACAGCATGGAAGTAAACACTTTGAAATGAAGATGTGAAAATCTGAACTGCCATGGACTGGGGATAGGATTTTTTCTGAGATGTTCACATTCTAAGAGGAAAATATATGTCCACGGATTGTTAGGTAAGTCCGAAATATAATTATTTCTAAGAATTACCAGAAGTTAATTCTTATCTAGAGAAACATCGATTAAATCTGTTCCCCATGAACTGTAACAAAAACATTTGTTAGGAAGATAATGAAACAAACTACATGTGGGGAGAAAAAACCAACAATAGATAATTTACATGCAAAGTTTATTCATTGCTAAGCACTTAACACACTTTGGTTTAATTCTCAGGACAACTCGGTAAGGTAAGTAAAAATCATTCCCATTTTACAGATAAGGAACTTAGGCTTAGAAAGTTTTGGTATACTTGTAAAGTTTAGTATCTTATCTAAAGGTAAGAGTAAGTGCAAGAACCCAAATAAATGCTGAAATCTAACAATATCCTAAGTATCTCTTTCCCCCATGTCACATTTCCTTCTTCCAAACTAAAGTGGTTTTGCTATGAATACCCATAAATGTATACTCTGTAATTGTGGTCAAGCATCGAAAGTGTTAACTCCTGTGGAGTTAAAAAAACTTTAAGAGGTAAAATTTCTTTTTATATGTATTTACTTGCATTTGTGATATTTCTAAAACTTCCCCTAGATTTAGAACATGTACCTCACTGATATGGTGAGTTGCAATGGAACACTGGTAAATAAAGTTTTTATTAGGCTTCTGTCAAGTGCACTGGAGGGAAAAAATATTCTCTGTGATAGCATCCTCAGATATTTTTGCCTTCTGATTGGGCATTTTCTGGACAGATTTTATAGTAGTCATTAGTTCAGTTATTGACACACAAAAAAGTAGTTTTAATCCAAGTAGTTCAGGCAAATGAATTTTATGATAAATTAATTATGTAACAGAGTAACTGATTTTTGTAATTTATCAATTATTTAATAAGTTAGCTATGTGGAGAAATTATATTCAATTTAAAAATTGAAACACGTGTTTACTGAAAAATTAGTATGTTTAAATATGTCATATGCCATAAAAACAAAGTTGATACAAATTTGATAGATGTAAAAAAAATGCCTGAATCTTAGTGAACTCAAAACTTCCAACAGATTTGTTTTCCTGACCCTAAACTTTATTATTTAGATAATTGTCTATATTTCCACATCATGTCTGGTCCTTCATGCCTTGACTATGGCAGAAAGCTCTAAATCTTTATGAATATCAACTTATTTTGTGTGTCTGGTGGACAGACCATGCTATATTAAAATACACCAGAACAGGAAAGAGAAGATCTCTTTGCAACTTTACTAAAATGGGAAATACTTTGGCAACTAGTTGAGCTTCATTAAAGCAAGGACTTTGTCTCATCCCATAGCATCTAACATAGCCCGTGGTGTGGAGTAAAGACTCAGTAGGTGGTTTGTGTCACGGAGTTCTGAGAAGTCTGTGAATTATGTATTATGGACATCTGTGTTCTCATAGTTTAAAAGATTATACTGTTTCTAATTTTGTAGAAGTAAGTATTTTTCTCTGGAACTTTCTTTTGTTGGTGGACATCTGTGAAGGAAAAGCCAGGCTGGGCTAACTCGTAAATCTAAGTTAATAAGTGTCGGTTTGCTGATTCCCTGCTCACGTTTTTTTTTTTTTTTTGCTAGCCAGCTGGATTTTCAGAGAGACATGTCTGGCTTTGGAATGTCGGTTTGCTGCCTCCCTGCCTCTGCTTTGTGATAATGATGCTGCTAAAGCTGTTCCATGCCTATTGGTTGAATACTCCAAGCTTGTAAGGAACCCTATAAAACCTCATGCACACGTCTTGGAGGTGCTCAGAGCCTCGGAGCGGAAGCCTCTCTGAGCCCGCCAGCGTAATAAATCTGAGTACTCCAGCCCTCCGCGTGGTGCTTGTTTCTTGGCTGGCCTGTCGCTTCTGTAACACTTCAACAACTTTCTACCCCTTCTCCAATAAAAACAAGTGATAAATAAATAACATTATTAAATTATTCTTTAGTTTCTGTTACCAGGGAGCATTTTAAGCAATATCTGGAAACATAAAAGAAAAAGGCAGTATCTAAATTAACAGAATTTAATCCATGGAGCAATTTAAAGACTAAAATTTTAAAAATCTAGGTATACATTTATATACATTTATATGTTATATATATGTATTTTTATAAATACACATATATGTACATGTACTTAATAATATAGATCCAGTAAAGTTATGGATATTTTAATTTTTTGTATTTCTTTTTTTTTAATTTTATTGCACTATTTTTGAGGGGGGATACCCCAAAATTTAATAATGCAAAAAAATCTAAGCAAAGCTACAGGATATTATATTTTAGGCAACAACATTTATTTGCTTGTCTCCTTGGCTTTTTTATGTTTCCTATATCATAACTGTTTGCAGGGGATGCTATGCGGGAAAGAACTGTCTGCAGTTCCTGAGTATTTAACATCCAATCACCACACTTTCTAAAGTGTTTGCATTTTTATCTGTTTCCTGCATCTCTCTCTCTTTTTTTTTAAATCTCTCTCTCACTCTCTTCACATGTGTAAACAACAGGAATAGGTATACGAGAAGTACTGCACCACCATAGACACGTGCATCCACCTCTCTGTGAGTAAACAGGTTAGGAAAGCACTGATGTTTGTTGCACAGACATTACATGCACACACATATTACACACACACACACACATATTACACACACACACACACATATTACACACAAACCATGTAGGATTGTAGTTTTTCTAAGTCAAACTGGTCAAATACTGAGTAGTTTCCATGGTTCAACTAATATACCATAAGTTTCTTTTCACTGGTGTACTATATTAAAACATTTCCTCTTTTTTATGGAATACAGTTTTTAATGAAACTATATTCAGTATATGCAGAACTGTTCAGAATTCTAAAGCTGGTTAGTGTTCTATTTTCTGGTTTGCTTAGCTCAATCAGTTAAGGCACTATACTAGTGAGCCATTTAATTTCTCCAAAAGATATCTTCAAATATAGGTTATTAATTACAAAGAGGAGTAAGTAAAGAGGTAAGAATTTTTCCCTGTCCATTCAAGGCTGATTTCTCTTATAACAACCCCTCCTCTATCATTCTCCTTAGCATCCCAAAATGTACACATTCACTTCTCTCCATTTAATGAAGATCTCAGTCCTCCTACCCACTCTTTACTGCTTAGCAGAGAAGTGATGGTTCAGAAAAAAAAATTAATGGTCCATAAGTTTCTACATTTTTAAGAGATTTTTTTTTTAAACCAAGCTTAAAAATTTGGATGAAGTTATCTTTGTAAGGATAAATGAAATTCTTAAGACATTTTCATTGTAGCATTTATCTGTCTTATCTCTCAAAATATTTTCTACAGATTATGCACCCTGATTATGTTTATGCAAATATCCCTAAATCTGATGCCAGTCAGTCCCTGATTATTCATATGTACAGTACTCCATAATTCTCTTTAGCTTGGCTTGTCACATCTGTAATTAAAATACAAGTTGAAAAATTATTTTGAATTAAGTACTGAAAGAAAATATGTAGTCATTAATGTACTTATTTATTAATTATGAATTATTTATTGTGGTAGATACAGAAACTGTCCCAACATAGGTGCTCATACTTTCTGACTAAATATCTGAATGATTGAAGCTGTACCATATAAATGGAAAGGCAAAAGTCACATGATTACGCAATTAGATCATGAAAATGCCAAATTTCCTACGCAGGTAAAATTCAGAGGGAAAGGTACACAAATGGTTAATAATCATATGAGAAAAGGTTAAACCCAACTAATGATTAAAGAATGAAAAATTAAAGCAACAAAATGCCATTTGTACTTATCAGATTGGCAAAGTTTAAAACAGCTGATAGTATCTAGTGCTGGTAAGGATGTGGTGAAATGTTTATGCTTGTACGCCTTAAAAGCTCAACTTTTAAGAGAAATTTGCCCTATCTTGTAATATTTAAAGTTTCTACCCAGTGACTCAGCAGTCACACTTCTAGGCATTTATCCTATAAATTTATTCACACAAGTGAAAAGGCATGCATATGCCAGTTTATATATTGTAGCATTTCATAAAATGAAGAGGAAAAGCTAGAAACAATAAAAATTTCACCAAGTTTCTATTTTTTTAAGAAAAACTCATCCGAAGTGGAAGCCAATTTCTCTTATGCTTATGGAAGGGAAAGGACTTGGGACCGAGAGGGGCATTTTTTTCTAAAATATTCAGTATATACATACTTTTTGTAAAATGGGCTATAGCTTTTTATTACTGTAGGTAATTTTATTGTTCCTCATTGAACTTTTTTCAGGTCATAAAATTGATTATTTTATAGAAATTGTGTGCAGTAGGGAAACTTACTACCATTTTCCATTCAATTTAAAGTATTTTGTGGCAAGTAGCCGTCTCTATTCTGAATGTAAACTTCGTAGTTAAAATGAAGAATCCTAGAAGGAGGTGTGCAAATCAATACACCCAGGTAAAAGTGTAAGGGAAACACAAGTGAATCATACATTTCTGTATAATCTGTGCTTTTGTCAGAAGATTGCTGTGACTCATTTATGACTTTCCATAATTTTAAAACCAGTGTTTTTAACCATAGAAAATCTACTTCATGGTCCTATTATGATGACAGTTGAGTCATTAATAGACTCTTTAGTTCATGCATGAATGTTTTTGTAGAAATAAACCAAGTGCAAATGTCCCTTGTTGTAACTCCACGAAGCAGGAGCCTAAACTTGGGAAGGGAGAGATTCTAAAACCAAGCGCTCCTATATGCACAACGTTGGGGGCTGTACACTGTGCTGGGTGCCACAGACACCACCTCTTTTAATTTTCTTAGCTCCCTGTAGGATCAACTACAGCTCAAGGGTCAAGTAGCTAGTGAGAATGCAAAGGACTAGAATTTGAACCCAAAATTGTGTGATTCCAAATATCACTTGCATGACCAAATTTCCATGTAGTCTTGCCTTATTTCAGTTCTGTATCTATTCATTTTTTCAGCCAGTCCCACAGTTTTCAGGATCACATCTTTGGGACAGTGTTCTGTGAAATAAATGCTTTGCTACTCAATTGGAAGCTGTAAGCTCTGGCCTTAGGAAAGAAACAAAATACAGGGATGATTCTAAAATACCATTTTAACCGATGTCTTATTGTTCTCCTGTATAAGACTGAAGGAGAGAGACAAAATCTGTCCTCTGGACTTTCAACACCTGAGATAATAATCACCACCTAAGTAAGTGGGTATTAGCTGTTGGTGTTCTTTTAAAGTCATTCTTTTCTAGAAGGATCACGTTAAATGAATTAACTTTTACTTACCCAGGAAGAGAGGTAAACGCACTTAGACAATTCAGAATATGTCAGGAGCTTAATTCCTTAGGAAAAAAGTTTTGTTTGCCTCATTTTTCCTTTGAGGTCCCTTTGGGGCTAGATAACTTTATTTTCGCTCCCATTTCATTTCACTCAATGTGGAAAGAATAGTAATATTTAAATCAAAGAACACTGCAGAAATTAAGAGACAATGCAGCTGTTTCTACTTCAACAAGTCTTTTTGTCTCTTTAGAAGCAACAAGAGGCCCATAAACATTGCAATAACTGAGAATGGAATCCCATCTCTTAGCCATATATCACATTTCTTATATCATAGCACTTATTTTAAAAATCATGTTTTTGTTTTCTTAAAAGTATTTAACTCAGAAGCTCTGACTCAAGTAAAACGTATCCCTAACATAAATAATGATATATTATAACTACAGAGGGAGAATCTTCAACTTGTGTGTGCTGGGAGCTGCTGCTCTGCGGTCTTGGCTTATTCATTTTCTTCATGCCCCCTGTCTGGTTGTCTCTCAGAAGTGACAGTATTTGAGAAAGAGAGGAAATAGGGCGTGGGTATGTATGCACTTCTATGGTTAATACACTCCTCAAGTAGGTATCTGCCATCTTTATTGCTCCAAACACCATACATTTTGGAGTTCTTGTTTGGAAAGAAAAAGTACACAATTTTAGCATAAAAAGTTGAAATTAATTACAACTCTATGATTTGAGCAATTGAGTCCTTAAAATACACGCTCTGGTTGTACACTGAGAGGTTTAATTAAACCCAGCTTGCTTTCTGGACTTCATGTACTGAGAACTTTAATTTAAAGGCTTGCATACCTTTTTGATGCCATTTTCGGCCCCAAATTATCATACTGAGATTTCTCTCAAATAGTGATTCACCTATGATGTTGGGAAGACAAATTATTAGATCATCCAAACACTTCTATTTATCAATCACATCTTGTCACTTCTTTATAAGCAACTGTCCATAGATGTAGATTTCATGAATATAAAAGCAGTGTAATAAAGGCAGTTGTCACCGCAACCTTGCATTCTTTCTAAGAGGCATTTTGTTGAATCACTAAGTTGGTAAAGTGAACAATTCGATTCTCTCACACAGCTCCAGGGAAGAGCTAGTCAGTCACATGGTGCCTCCCCTGAAACAGCCATCATTAAGTAGAAATCCCTAAGTTTAAGAAAATATAAAGTGCTAATATCGAACAAAATTCTTAAGGAAGCCCATTCGAATTATGATGAAGTTAAATCAAATAAGAAGCCATAGACATTCCAGTTTGCACTGTGTTTCTTAGAGCAAATGACTTTAATTTAATTAAGGAAGAAAATTAAAAGATACGTCTCTCATATTTACCAGTTCCTTTGTTCGCTTTCTGATGCCTCCTGCTACCTCTTAAATTCAGATATTTCTCAGGGATCTGTCCGTGGCCGTCCTCTTTTTGCATGCACTTGGAAGGCTCGGTCATATGTGTCCCTGTTCCGGGCGCATCTGGGTGCACAGCACTCCAGTTCATCATCTTTGCTCTTCTTGGGATCCACATTCTAAATGTTTGCTGGATGTAGATCAAACTCAGCTCATGATCTGCTCTTCAAATTCTGCCACTCATTTTACTTTTCAAAACCACTTTTACAAATACAACTTAAGCACTTTTCGTGCATCTGCCCATTTAATTCTCACCACAAACAATGAAGGACACATTATGGTTAATGATGTACAGAAATGGAAACAGAAACTTAAGGAAGGTTAAGGTTAAGTTGCTTCAAACTGACACAGCTGATGAGAAACAAAGAAAGCTGGGACTTCAACCCAGGTGGTTTGTCCTGGAAAACCTGTGAGCTTGACCACTAAGCTGTTGGAAATCACCTTTCTCACCCTGATTTGAAACCTCAGGCATATCTTTGATGTCTCCTTTTATGCATGCAATTATTTATCTTGCTGGTCTACAGATAAACTAAAGATGCAAATTTTGAACCCCATGAGAACACCACTGTGGTATGTCATATATATATATATATATATATATATATATATATATATATATATATATATATATATATATATAGATAGATAGATAGATAGATAGATAGATAGTGTCCTTTATTTATATAAATGTCATAGAACTTTGTATAGTCCAGAGAATTAGGTGAAAATTGAATGTTTCTTGAGTAAATGAGTGTCTTTTTAATTCTATCCCCAAATTTATTTCCTACCTCTACCTTTCTTGTACATTCCTCACATCTTCCACAGGTCAGATCTTTCACCCTGCTTGTCCTTGGTTTCCCCCCAGTCTTCACTGGTCCACTAGTTCCAGCCCCTTGCAGCCACCCACAGCCAGCTCTAGTCGGTCACAGCACATTGCCCCTTGGGCAGACTTTCAAAATGCAAAGTTCTGAACCCCTGCTCAGAACTCCACTGCCTGTGGAATAAAAATCTTCGACTTAGCATTAATGGCCTCAAAGAATAACATCATTTCATTTTCCTAATGTCCCAGGCCAACTGGACACAAAACTGTGGCTTCTACACTCAGGATCCACACTCCTGTTTGGTGCTTTGCCCCGAATCTCTGAATGAGGGCATAGCTTTCGCAGCATGATAAAATTCGACTGAACCATCTGAGCTCATCTTTTCCATAAGAATTGCTGGCTTATCCAGTAGGAAGAAATGTGTGTACACGTGCACCTCTCCCACATGCTTATCAGTTCACTGTTAGTGATTTTAGTGCGCCTTAGTATTTATCTGTTTATTTAATTCTTAGTAGACTAAGCCCTTTGGAATCGTTGTCAGTTTCTGTCTCATCTTTGCATGGCCCACAAAGTTTTGATGATATTAATTACAATAAACATTACTTGAGTGAAAAAATGAATAAGTGAATGGATGGATGGATGGGTGGATGGATGGAAATGAATAGATAAATTTTCAATACAAGAGAGCATGTGGATGGGTCTAAATATTTATCAAATTCTTGACTCTGAAAAGAAAAAAAAACACATAAAAAGAAGTATAACAGCATTTATTATGCACCCAACACACAGTTGGTGGGTCCTATTACAGGACAGGGACTATGCTGGGTACTTTGTTATCATGTCCCCGCTCTTCTGTAAATATATTACCTAACAGAACATTTTTGGCATATTTGAGACACATACAGGTAATAAACTGTGGGGTAGGTAAGCTGCCACTTAACAGCTCTATCAAAGCAATATGTTTAACTCCCAACGTTAAAAATGCAAGCAAACCATTAACTTCCAAGATCAATTACACCTACAGGAAGAGGCTGGCTGGGAACAGCGTTCTGTCTTGTCATGGACTCCTTATCACCAGGGAAGAATAAACACTCTAATTATGTTTTTTTTTTTTTTACTTTTTTGTTTGTTTTCTAATTGGATCATTCATTACTCTCTTGAATTCAAATCAACATCAGATTTATAGCTGGAGGCTATTGAAATATTGATTTGGTATAGAAATGTCAAGCTTGGCAGGTAAGCTGTCTTACTGCCAGAGAAGGCTTCTGCTTTAGTAAACCTGTTTTAAAAAGCAGATGGAATGTAATGAGCAAGCAGTTTGCATCCGTATCAGGCACCGAGAGAAGTTTTTAAAATTTAAAGAGTCTCTTCAGCAACACTATGGTGCCAAATTCCTGGAATTAAGGTAACAAACCTGAGCCACAGAATACAAATCCTAGTTATTAAGAGGTCTGATGTTGATCTTTTTCGACAGGTCCATGCTATGCTTAAAGTGAGATACAGGGGGCACTGAATTGTGCAGGGTGTCATTATTAGAATAGAGAGTGTGTTACCATAGACAGATTCCTTGTGGTTCTGCAGTTTCTGGCCTGATAAACGTAACACATCATTGCCATCTTTCCACAGAACTTAGTTTAATGGGGTCTTTAATAGATCTTCCCTGCTTATCTCTCATTGTTGCAGTGAGAGGAATGAATATATTTCTTTAAAGCATCCTTCATCCTCTGTACTTTCAAAATACACATTTTTTTTTCCTTGAGAAATCATACGTAAATCTAGTACAGGCATGTTTCTCTACAGGAAGAAAAAGTCATTTACTATATTTCCAATGAGCTAATCAGGACAAAAATGGGGGGGGGGATTTTAAAAGAAAGGAGGAAAAGAAGGAAAAGACAACTAAATAAATGAAAAGAATGCTGTGACCCTATTTGGCTCTTAACTTTGAAGAGTATTTTGGTAAGTCGGAAATTATTTTCTATTCTTTCACTTTAAGCAAATCTTATTATATGCCACCCTCTTTCTACTCTCTGAAGATGTACATTGAATACACTTATAATTGACAGTCAGTTCTCCGTCATCCTCAGTGAATAAGAATGAGGTACTGGAAACCAAAAAAGGGGTTCTATCAACCCACCTCCACCCACTATAATATCTGTGTAAGGGAAGAGAGATTTACTGTGCTCACCCATTTAGGCATTAAGGGAAAAGGAGAGAAGATTCTAGAAAATTAACTGCATCCCCTGCCCCTCCCTAAAGCTATGGCTTTTTGTTTCTCCATCACAGTCAAGAGGGAACATAACCTGAACCGCCTTGAGCTTGCTGTCTGCTAAGTTCTCTACTGTTGACAGGACTGAGAAGGTAATCCATTCCAGGGTGGCATGTTGCAAATTTTGTCCAAATTTCAGTGGAGTGAGTCAGAAATCAATTGTCATGATTTAGCTGTTGATCGCCTCCTATCCCATGACTAGGGTTTGCAAAGAAGTGTTTTAAATCAAGACAGTATACCAGCATCATTTTTTTTTAATTCTGGGAGCTGAGTATTTTACCAAATTCCTCTGAACAAGCCCCATAAACTCTCACCCTTATACACCCCGATCTGATGATTCAAAAAAGAAACCGTTAATCTCAACCCACTGATCAGCTAAGATATTTTAATGCTTTAGCTGTGAGTAAAAATAATATTCTTTCTCAAAGAGAATACCTTTAATCTTCAGTGGCCAAGACTCTAGAGTTAGGACTGGAAAAATTAGCCCTGGGCTCCTGTTTCTGCCCCCACTTTTCAAAATAAGAATGATGTCTTTGTGCCTAATGAAACAGCCTTCATTGCTCGTCAAGAGGACTGAGGAAATCCGCTCTCCAGGCCCTGGCAGTGCAGTGTAAGTACCATATGCAGTCCTTTTCAAATCTGGCAAAGATTTTCTCCACTGAAACTATAGCTTTGGAAATTCTAATTTTTAATCTCCTATCCAATCCAAAATAGTATTTTCACAAAACTAAAATGGTAATTGAATTGCCTTTTTTCCTTCTTTCGTGGGATTCTTCCAAAAATTTAAAATCTGCTCATTAAGAGAAATCATGAATTAGCAAATCATACGCCGTTAAACTGGACGCAGTTCCCTCTGAGCGCGTGCATTTAGTATAGGGTCCTGGTATGCCTATTCAGTGCTACTACTGCAGAAGCATCATTTATGTACAGAAAATGAGTTTGTGATCCCAAGAGCCTAACTGGGTTGTCTGAGAAACCAGGCATACCTAGGGGACAGGTTCTGTAGCCCACTCATAATATTTGCAAAGATTAGATGAGCTGTAGTTCTAAGCGTAGAGTCTTGTTTAATTCCTTATTCAAAGAAGTGGTGGAAAAGAGAAGCATAGCTAGAACTGACTGCTGCAGGTTGTTGCAGAAGTTGATTTCTTCTGAAATGATTATGTTTGGTTTAGTTTAGATTTTCAGAAACAGAAAACAATGCTCTGAGAAATCTGTATGCTCTGAGATCCCATAGATGAAGCTCCTTGTATGTTACACAGCAGGGGTGAAAGGACAAAAAAACGAGTTCATGTCCCTAAATGGACTGGACCAGTTGTCCCTCCAGTAGGGTTGTGGATTTGGCGACTCTGCTCTTTGGGTGGACGAGCGGCCTCTCTGGCCCCGTCTCTAGCAGGCTGACACTGCAGTGCTGTCTTCCTCCCTGCGCGCATTTTGGGCTCCATTCGCTCAGGTCAGGTCCTGGTGCTGCCTCTGCTGCTCCCCTGTTTGCTTGCAGGCTGGTAGAGCTGCTTTGCGTCTTCTGCATCCTGGCCATTATCTGCCTTAAAAGGCCCAAGTCTGCAGTTTGACACATTCACGTGACTGCTGTCTGTGACACTAAGCCGCTGATTCCCTAAAATAGGCAATAACTGCATGAAATGAGGCCTCATTACTTTTAATTTTTTAATCTTTTGAAGTAGAAGCATTTGATGAGACAATCACCTTTATTAAAGACTAAAGGAGGAATTACGGGTTAGAATCAGACTCCTCTATATTCCCTATTGAGAAATACTTGAATATAATTTACACATAAAGGGACTGGGCTCTGGAAATCAAGCAGCAGATTATCAAAGAATTATGTAACCTTGAACATAGGACCCTTTCCGGTTCCACTTTCGCTGACTGTAGAATGGGAGTTTGGGAGCAGTGATCTCTGTGAGTCTGTCCGGTTCTGTAATTCTCACCCCGCCGGACCAGAAATAGAAAGTCCTGTTCCAGTCAGACTCATGAATGTAACAGTCACTGAATTATACAGACTCTTTTTGTACCAACCCACAATGTCACTGTCCTCTCCATTTTGTCCCCAGTATTTGACAGAAAGATGAATTGAAAGTGTAATTAATTAATGATCCAATAATAAGCATCTCAAATTGATTGGATCTGCATTGTTATAAAATAGGGATTTTTTTTTCCTATTTGGTGAAAAAAAAAAAGAAGCCCCCATTATTATCACATCTTTAGTGTATCTCAATCTGAATTTGCACCAGAGGTGAATTTCCACTGACCTCAGGTAGAAATTTAGAGAAAAGGGGGTGAAAAGAGAAAAAAATATATTTATACATACAATTTTAAAGTTTAGTTGTGCTTTGTATTTTCTGCAGCTAATATTTTTAACTTACAAAAATCAATTAATGAAAGCCATTTTGTCTCTTAAAATCACTTACTTAAATGATGAAAACCTTTCTTGATTACATCAAGCCCCCCAAATAAAGATTTTATTTTGCTCCTATTAATCAATTACATTGACACAAGACCATTTAACAATATCTAACTTATTACAGGAATGGTTAAGATACAGAATCAAAGGCTATCTCCTAGAATCAATTAAATTCATTTAAATCAAGTATCACATACTTGCATTCAGCTCTAATAGTGCAATTTCTGCCATACCTCCATTCTCCTCTCTTCTCTGGGGCAAAATAGTTTCAACCCTCCAGTGTCCTAGGTTCACTGGGTTCTTATTCCTAACCTGTTAAACTGTGTCACATTTAACTGAATTTCTCTACGAATATTCATTACTATACTTAACACATTTTTATCTGAACAAACTCCCTAAAAGTAACCATTTTGTCCAATATATGTTCAAACCTTTACAATAGTCTGCCCAATTCTAAGAGTAACAAATTCAGTTTCTAGAAGTTTAAACTGTAAGAGTCAGGTAAGCCACGATCATGACAAAACCACTTAAAGCTTTTAAAACTGCTTATTATTCTAAGAAAATAGCAGCTCCATTTGATTTCCACCACAGTACTCAGGAAAGGAAAATGGAGGCTTCAAAAGAAGTGAAACTATTTTTTAAGTGATTAAGGGACTTTAGGCAGTGTATTGACTACATAAGGTAAATTGATGCTTCTGAAAAAACTAATAAATGAACATTTTTGGATTTTGAATGAGCACACTTCTGCTATCTTAAGGATAATTTCTAGAAATTTTAGATAGTGAATGATAGAGAACAAAATATTCTTTGTGTTTATAAGATATCCAGTTGTACATAAATTTGGGTCCTATCCTTCCCAGATCGTTGCACTCCCCACATGATTTTTCTTAATTAAAACCACAGTAGGGTGATTCATTTAGGAAAGATAAAAGCAAGGCTCAAGGGTCAGCAGAATGACATAGTGGAAACTGTCAACCATTGTCCCCTGGTATTTGCAAAGTTCGGAGGCGACCATTTCCTGGTTTAGTTCTGCCCACAGATCTCCCATAGAAACTCAGAAGAACTAATGAACACCATTAATGTATCAAAAAGAGGCTATGTCCCCAGAGAGTGGTTTAGTGGAAGAGTTTTGACTTCTACATCTTCCTCTTCAAAATGCTTAACTTCTTGGCCAAAGTTAAATCACATCATTTTTGTTCTGGGAACAGATCTCAGTAACAGATTCATCTTCAGCTGATAACATAAAAGAATGGAGAAACTGTTGTGGTGGAGAGGAAACAGCTCAAATAAATAAATGTTAAGACAGTCTTTAGGTCTGTGAGGAGCAATAGTTTCACTTGCATAAAAGCACTGATCCCAAATCTATAACCTTAAGTAGGAAGACTGCTCTTCCTTAAGCAAATCAGCAATTCAGGGGTTACAGATTAATTCAAAACTGGAGGTGAGAAAGAGAAAAATTAACCTTTCAAAGGTATTTGCTAAGGCTAAACTAAATTGTCTCTGGCTAAAGAAAAACCTTGAATATTTAGCTAAAAAAATTTATATTTAAACTATGCAGACTGAACTGGGTGTGGGGGTACACCTTCCCGGTAATCACATAGCCCCCCAAGCTCTGAAACAAGGTCATTTACATGGGAAAAGCTCGCTTCACTCCCAGAAGGGCACTGTTGTGTCTGCTGAATTAGAAGAGCTAAGGGTAACTGAAACCTCTTCAGTTTTAAAGGAGTATTTTTTATCCTTTAAACACAATTAGTTAAAACTGCAATGTGCTACTTTTTTTTTTAAAAGATCACTTAAATATGTTGGTGAGTGGTCAAACACGTCATGTAAGAAATTGGTTTTGCAAATGATAGCTATGCTTCCTGTGATTAAAAAAAAAATACGTGGGACAAATGTAGCTGTAGGCGAGTCAGCGTTGTAACTGAGAGGCTAGTGGCTGTTTCAGAGGTTTGTATCACCAGATTGTAAATTAAAGTGTTTGTGGTGAAAGTGTGTTTGGGGTCTCAGGATGACTTTCACAATCCTTCCATGTTCTCGGTCACTTACAAGTTTTCTGAAAACCTTGCATATGTTTCGCATCTACTCAGAGATGAGCTCTGTGTAGCTGTTGGGAGGTAAGTAAATTCAGCTATTCTGAGTTCCATGAAGGATGAGTAATAAAGCAATTTTTGTCGATCTTCCTCTCTTATTTTATACTTAGATATTATAAAAATGGCTAAAATTTTAAAATGAATACTTATTTACCTAAAGGAAGGAATAAAAAAGTTAAATCTGAGGGAAAAGAATGAGTTTAAAGTAACAACGTTAGAAAAAACACGTATGAGTGCAAATACCTAAGAGCAAACCCTTCAATGGGTTTAGTAATTTTGAACCTAATATGTATTACCATGTCTTTTTTAATAGAGTGTTTCAAGTTTATAAAGTTTGTTACATCTATTCGTAGTGGTTCACAAGTATTTTTTATTTGGAATGAGGTAAGGTATATCTATTTGCTTGACTCTAAATAAATCACCTAGCCAATGACACGTCTCTGAGACCAAATACCACCACTCTAGGGCCACACCTCAAGAAGTCCTGCTTTAATGTGAAAAGATTAACAGAAAAAGAAATAACTCAAAATATCAACCAAGATGCACTAGAATATTCACAGTGAAAGGCTGAAGGAAGTGTAAGAAGAACAGAAATTGGGAAAGTAAATATTGAAAAGGTATGGCATTGAAAAATACACTAGTAATGTGCTTCTCATAAGTCTGATACAAATCTTTAGAAAATTCTTATAGTGTTTATATTTAAAAAAACAAAACAAAACAGTGCATTTTCCCATGCAAGCACCTCTGTAAAAAATTCCTGAAAGGTAATGTTATAGAAAATATATTTAAACTGATTTTCTTACCACAATGGTTGGAATTGTTCCTGTGTGATTATTAATTTATTTGATAATGCTTAATTTCCAATTGGAATGATTATTAAGGCCTTCAAGAAGAGGACACTGGGCCAGAGTGAAAACACTAAATCTGACTATCATTTAGTTTCTGGCCCCACCTAAGCAGTTGACTGTTAAATACATTTTGGAGCCTGGCTGTGGAAAGTTTTAAATTTAGTGAACCTTCTGAATTTTGTCTACCTAACGCCCAGCTCCTTCATTTTTTGGAAATGTGACGTTGTCACTGAGATTTAAGGCTACTGGATGTATGTGAGCATCAAACAATTTCAATGTAAGTTAAAAGCAGGACTCTTAGTATAAGACTGCTAGACTCCTTTGTTCATTCTTTTTTTCATTTGCAGAATCTGAATTATGTAGAATTTTATAAACTATCCTGTTGCAAAGACAGTAAAATCCTCAATGCACATGAGAAATATTTCTTTATTAAATATTTAGATGGATTGCCAATTCCCCAAATATCTGCAAATAGCATGAAATTCTTATTACCAAAATCCTACTGAAGATCAGTAACCATGCAGTTTGAGAATCGTTGGTTTAATAATCAATCTAATACTCACTTGATGTAAAATTGTGTGGTATCAGACTTCTGTGCTTTGAAGAGATTATAGAGACCACCTGAAATTACTAAAGTGACTTTTTAAAGTCGCATATCTGACGAGGGCTAAAATATAAACATATGTGATAAATGTTTAGAAGAAAAATATAGACATATTACTTATTTCCTTTAGTCCTACATTTCCTTCCTTCCTTCCTACCTTATATCTTCCTTCCTTTTCAGAGGATTATTAGAACATTTCTTGTATTGCTTCCAAATCCCTGAAGAACCAAACATATTTATGTTGCTTGGCAGAAGTTTAAAAACCTGATAGATGATCATATCAGTGGACTGGCTGATACTTTTAAATACAATTTTGACTTTACATTGTTTGATTCCAAAACAGATGTGCTCTCTTACAATGATTGACTTCTCTTTTCATCAAGGGGTAGGTTGCAGAAGGGATTCAGTTGCCAGAATCTACTTATCTCCTAAAAAAAAATGTACTAAAAAGTATATCAAAATGAAATTATAGTTGTCAAAGGAGATTAAATAATAGACACTACTACTGACCCTTGAAGGTAAATTTCTTCCTAAATACTGATATAGTTATGAAAACCTTGACTAAATTAAAATTAAATGGCATTTTAAGAAACATGATAAAAAATGTCATTTAAGTGAATAAATTATGAAAGAGTGAAGGAGAAGGTTGAATAGAACATGAATAAAATCTGCAAGATTTTGGCTGAAAGTCTATATGATCTGTCAAATACTGAAATATATTTTAGGAAAATCCAACCTCAGTACCAGTTTCTCTGTTTGTTTTTCTCTCTCTCTCTTTTTTTTTTTTTAATACTAAATCATACCCAGGGGAAATATTTGTTTGTTTGACATTTTTGGTTACTTACAAACTAGATAAGTAGTAACATAATGTATTATTCCCCACTCCCCATAAATATAATTATATAAAGAAAAGAAACAGTGCTCTAGATACTTTTCTGTGATAAATCAGTTATTTGAATTTAAGCTTATTTTAAGATACTCAGTTTACCTGAAGATATTTCCAAAGCTATTTTAAAATTACAGTCATAATTCATAAACATACTATACACTAATGAGAAAATTTCACTTATGGTCCACGATTGTTCTCTCTTTCAACCCTTCAGAGCATTTGATCCCACCTCTCCTGTGTAGTTTTTGTTTGTTTTAAAGTCAGTTACAATGTGTCCATTTCTGGTGCACAGCGCCATGTCCCCGTCATGCATATACAGACATATATTTGTTTTCATATTCTTTTTCATTAAAGGTTATTGTAAGATATTGAATATAGTTTCCTGTGCTCTACCGAAGAAACCTGTTTGTTTGTTTTTTTCTTCACTTTAATAGTGTATTTTGAGTTACAGTTACATGTGGAACTGCAATATCCCTCTTCCTACAATGTACCATCCCACAAATTTTATTTGTGAATAAAAATTGAATTATTATCTTCTAAGCTCTGAAGTGACTTGCATTTAGTATGTTCTTCAGGAGTAATTTTTATTTTAACTGAATAAATATATTGATACCTTTATTTAAATAATACAAAATTTAGCAACATTATAGCAGTTCAAGGATCCTAGAATATCAGAGCTTAAATGAAGGTTTATGTGCTTGAGTCTTGCTTACAATAATTCAAATAATAGAATGTTACAGCTTCTTGCTGATTATGTTCTTGGGAAATATAATCATAGAATGTTGCTGTGATTTTTTTTTAAGCTAAAAACTATCTGACTAATTATGGGAACTGTAACTTTAAAGGTCTCATGTAAATATAAAATTCTCCCTAAAGCCCTGGGACTTGTGTCTAACCAAGCAGGTTTTCTAAATATCACTCTCATCACCAGAGGTATTCTGATAATTGTAATTATCAGTAAGCATTTGTGAATTTCCTACATTTCCTGATATGCCCCTGTGCAAAAATGCAGAGCAAGACAGGTTAATTCAAAGTGGTTTGAAAAAAGAGCCATGAAGAGACTTGATGTGCTTCATTATCAAAACAGCACTGATTTCAAAGAGGAAAAAAACTGTTATTGAGTAGCCAGCCTCATTTAAAAGAAAATAAAGCTGAAAAACCAAGGCAGATGTGCTCGATCATACCACTGCCTGGCAGGAAGTGGAAACATGGTTGAGATTGTTACAAAGCGGCACCGTAGGTGCCTTTTACCTCTCACTCTGAGGGCTGGGTGGTGAAATGCTGCAACTTTTTAAAAAACTTCCCTTTCAGGGCAATAGAATAGACTGGAAAGGAAAAAAAGAAAAAAGCAAACCTGGCAGCTAGGTGGAGATTCATATGCACATCACTGTATAAAGAAAGAATAAAATTCCTAATCTTGACAAAACAATATCTTTAAAAGCTTGGAATAAAATGGATTATTTACTTCAATCAGCAATACCAACACACACACACACACACACACACACACACACACACACACACACAACTTCCCAAAATAGGTCATTTAAAATGAAGAAAATGGGATTCTGTTTTTCAACTTCTAATTAGTGAGGATCCACACTTTTAATGTTTCTTTGCAAAATTCAGATACAACATCAGAGAATAAGAACCTTCAAAATACAGCATGCAACAGAAAATTTGAAGAGGGAAGTTGTTTTGCTGGTTGCTTGATTAAAAAATACATATATATGGCTACTACTTTGGGAAGTAGACTCAGAGAGATGGAAGGAGTCTCCAAAAAGAAAGATACCTTGGAATTTAATGCTTTTCTTGTTGATTTACTTTTGATTTTTTGGGTCTTCGACTCATTCAAGATCACACTCCACATAAAGTGAGGGTAGAGTCAAGATAAGTAAACTACAGATAATGTCACAAAATTGGTTGGTTTACCAAGTAGTCCAGTAGCAGCCTCCCCGATATTTATCAAAGTGGAGTTTTCCCCAAATCCAGTGGTTGGGACCAGTTTATTTTCTCTATGTCCTCATCCTAGGACAAGCTTTTATTTTACAGTGTTACATGAATTCCTAGAGAACTGAGACTGGTTGCTCTAATTAGATTTTTTTCTATTCTTGAAGCATGATGTCTTACTCAGAGGACGTGATCCTACTTTTTAAATAAGTATAGCTGATTTACAGTGTTTCGGGTATACAGCAACGTGATCCAGTGTTACGTATTACACACACACACACATATATATGTTCTTTTTCAGGTTTCCATTATAGGTTATCACAAGGTATTGAATATAGTTCCCTATGCTATATAGTAGGTCCCTGTTGTTTATTCTATTTTATGTATAGTAGTGTCTATCTATTGATCCCAAATTTATTCTCCCCCCGGCCCTTTTCCCTTCAGTAACCATAAGTTTGTTTTCTATGTCTGTGAGTCTCTGTTTTGTAAGCTTTATCATTTTTTAGATTCCACATATAAGTAATATCATATGTTACTTGTCTCTGACTTATTCCACTTAGTATGATAATCTCTAGGTCCATCCATGTTGCTGCAGATGGCATTATTTCATTCTTTTTTATGGCTGAGTAGTATTCCTCTCTGTGTGTGTATGTGTGTGTGTGTATATATTTCATATCTTTATCTGTTCATCTGTTGATGGATATTAGGTTGCTTCTATGCCTTGGCTGTTGTAAATAGTGTTGCTATGGACATTGGGGTGCATGTATCTTCTCAAATTAGAGTTTCCTCTGGATATATGCCCAGGAGTGGGATTGCTGGATCACATGGTAACTCTATTTTTAGTTTTTTAAGGAACCTTCATACTGTTCTCCATAGCTTGAGCCTACTTTCTAAGTATCTTAATCTCTTTCTCAATCCTGAAAATGAGAGAGGAGGGGAAGTTGCCCTAGGTGGTCATCTGTGGGCATTGAAAATCACACATTCAGCCACCTAGCTCTGGGTTACCTTTGACCCTAGTGAAGCATTAGTGTTAACCCTAGATTCATTGAAGCTAATCACAGATCCTTTTCTCTGTTCAAGAAAAATGGCTGTGATATACCATTTTCACTGATCACTAATATTGGGTAATTTGATTAGGTTGGGCTGGTGTCTCTTTCCTTTAGCACTTTTCTGAATAGGTTCTTCTTAAAGTTTAAAGAGAAACAATTTTCACTAAAGAAATAGTCTGAGGTAAAATGAACAGGAAAGCCTTTGTTTTCCTTCTGTTCAGACCGTCCATGGACTAGGAATACTCCAACATCTTGATAAGAATTTGGGGTTTACTTTAAAGAGAAGTAGCATGCTTTCTTTGTCTATTAGTGTATAAAAGATTTTAAAAAGACTTAGGAACTAATATGCTGTCTCTGCTGTCTGAATCTCAAATTTTGATGGGTTTGGTGTTGGTCTATATATTGGAAATGGTGTCCAGTGCCTCCCTGGTTGCAGAGACACACTTGCCACCCCACCAAAATGGATATTGTTGGTTAGACAAGATATACACCTTTAAAAAAAAAGTTTTTATGGGAAATGTGCTGAGGCAATAGCCCATGTTTTCTGTGTCTTTTAACTAGGGTGACAGAAAATACCTGAAATGTTTTTCTAAGTCATATTTAGGGAAGTCTCATAGCAAAAACTATATACAGCAAAGAATCTACAAGTCTTACCATAACACCTTCATGGATAATTGCATGTGGGACTTGTGGGTGGCCTCAGCTTGTGTGGGGCTTCAGCAATGCATAAAATATATTGCTGGGAGAATACAGAATTAACCATACATGCAAAAGTGTATTTGATGTCCCAGACCTGACACAGCACTGAGCAAAACAAGAAGAGGGGAGGGGAAGGGTTGCTCTAGACAGGAAGGGGGTTAGGTGAAGTTAAAAGACAAAAATGGAGACAAATATGTCTGTTTGTTTTGTTGTGGTCCCTTGTATGGAGTGAATAGTGGTTCATAATAAGAGCTTACACTTCTGTAGCCTTTAACATGCTGCCAGGCACTGTTCTGAATGCTTTAACAAGTGTTGACTTTAGCAGTCCTCACGATAGGAAGCAAATACTATATTGCCCGCATTTCACAGATAAAGATACTGAAATAGAGTTTAAGTAACTTCAGTTTAAGTTACTGAAACACAAGTGTGAGTCTCTGGGTTCCCAGGCTTGCAGAGGAAGAGGCAGAAGCAAGATTCAGATCCAGAAGTCTGCCCTCAACCACAGCAACACACTGCCTTCCAAACTGGCATAGCTTACAGCCACCTGTGAGCCCATTCAAATTCTCTTTTTATATTAACCGTATTTAATCTCTTTGCAATGAAACACAGAAAAGGTCCATTCACCCCCAGCCCCACCGCAATTCACACACTTCAGAACTGCCCTTTTATTGCTGATCTGTACCCACAGTCATTCACATTTCTAGTTATTTTGAAAAGTGAAAGCGTGTTTTAAAAAACTGTTTTATGATCAAAATAATCTGTGCTCACTGAGGAAAATTTGGAAAGTGAAAAGTTGTAATTGAGGGGGAGTGGGAAATAACATATATCTTTCCCCTTAAGCAACTGATTATTAATATTTTGAAATATTTCCCATAAAGCTTTTACCATTAATGAATTTTTGATCCTACTAAATACGTACTGTTTACTGCTTTTCTGTTTGGCATTAAGTTGTTAAAACAAAATTTCCCTTGACTCCAAAACCTCCTCCAACATCTGGGCTACCTGTTGAACCCATCACATTGATTTATTTATTTACAATTTGGTATTTTGTTAGTCTCTCTTCTCCAAGATGGAGATTTTTCAGGGAATAAGATATGTTTTCTCTCCTTATGGAGTTGAACTTTCAGTGAGCTTGATTGACAATAAACCTTTTGCTAGATATAACCTAATTATTTAATAATAAGTATCTCAGTTCTGATTAATGTTAGTAGCATTTAACTTTTTAAAAATGTATTCTCTCTGACCAAAGAGAGTGGAATAAAATTATTCAGCTTACTGTTTTAAAGCTGGGTAATAATGTTGAAGAGTAGTCTTTTTTTTTTTTTTTTTTAACTTTTTTCAGTAGTAAGGAGTGCTTTCCAATTTTAAAAAAAATGTGGCATTGACAACAAATTTGACGATTATCCCAAAATTTGTACTGACCGCCTGTGGCTTTTAGAGTCCAAGTGTTTATGTTCAAAATGGGTCAGGATTAAAAGGAAACTCATTTTAAATGCAGTCATACTTTTTTTCACTTTTAATGTTCCATGTTACTAAAATATTTTGGTCTGACAATGTATCCCTTTTATGATGCATCACTTAAGTCTTGCTAAACTCTAAGCACTGTGCTCTAAACGTATTAAATATTTTTTGGTAGAATGGACTGGGCTGAATTGCATTGTAGGAACTTGTGTTGAGCTGGAGCGTAGTTCTTTCTACACAGCACAAGTCATGGTCCAAAAGTGAGAAGTATGTTACAAACTAACAAAATGAGTTTTTGCAAATAATATGTGGTCGGATGTTCAGTACTCTTGAGTCATTCCATAGAAGCCAGTGTTCATTGTCATTCAGGCTTGATCAGCTTCTTTGCCTGTTAAGGTATAGTTGGATAGAACTGCATTCTGGCAGCAGCATTTCATAGAAGTTTCCATTTGCTAATGGCTACGGGGAATTTCTTGTAGCAGGTTAGCAGTTCCGGTGCTTTAGGAAAATCATGAAGGAGTGAAACCGTCCGGAAAGACACGTCTGCTTCCTCTCTTTGTCCCTTTCCCCACCTCTGCCCTCTGAAGATTTCTCCTCCACACTGCCCACTTCTCCAGGACCCTGGAAGAACTCTCTCAAATCGGCATAAGAAATTGAGGAATTAAATAGCAATCAGCCAGCTCTTTAGAGTTCATAAGTGTTCTTATCTCCTTGAGATTCTGAGAATCTCTAGTATTATTACCCCTATTGTACAGACGAGGAGGCTGAAATTTGGACAGAAGGGATCATAGGAAGTGACAAGAAGTCATGTCTGACTCTAAATGCTTTCCTCTTTCCCATTTAACTTGCTGTCTCTCAGGAAAAGCTTCTGCTCTTAAGGGCCCATTTGCATCTCTATGTGAATTGCAATTACCTGTTGCTTCCTCTGAGCCATTTTGTATTTTCACCCTTAGTTTTAATCATAGATTTCAAGGTTTTTGGGAAGATGTCTTACATTAGAGACCAAGTGGAAGGGAGAGTTCAGGACAAGAGGCTTTCTCCCAGGTCCTTGTCATCATACTCCCACCCCCACTCCCGCCCTGGCCTCCACCTGGTGGGCGTGCTGGCCACAGCCCTGCTGAGATCAACTCCATCACCGTGGGTGAGAGAAGGCGCCAAGCACAGCTGGAGGTATAGGGGCATGGTTCAGGAGACGTGCTTGTGTGTACTCGGGTGAAATGAGAGCTCAAGTTTTATCCAGGATGTCATAACTTTCTTGACCACTTTGGCCCTGTTAGAACCAAGAAATGGCAAGGACTTTTATACTTGTCACATAACAAAATCTGCCTCCTGTTTGAAAGCTGGAATGCAGAATACGTGTGTGTTCTATATAATCTGTGACTATTCTAATAGCTTGGGCTGCCCAGTAAAAAGGAAATTTTTAGAGATCATAGATTTAATTGAGTAAGACCCAGAGCATAAAACTGTGTTGCAAAAATATTTCATGCTCTCTGATATATTGTGCCCTTGATGCATTTTCAGGAGGTGTGTAAACATCACCAGAAGTTATAACAATTCTCTTCAACGTGCCCACAAGTCATTAAATCACCAAGTGAGTGACACAGTTGTAAGAAACCATGAGGGAGAGTTTGAATGGAGCTCTGTAGAAGTAAAAGCCTTACTCCTATGGAGCAACTGATATAATATTATCCTGCCAAACGCATGACTTCAGTAAATGACCGTGACCTTCAGCTGTAGTACAGACTTCATAACACGCATCTACTTTTAATAACTTCCTTTCTGGGAAAATGTGTTTTTACCATTCTATCTCTATTTTTTTTTTCTGACGATATAATAGCTGTATCAGTTTAATTTTATTTTTTCAAGATGAATCAAATGAATTTAGGAGTGAAGAATGAAATGGATGAATGCACAGGTAGGTAGACAGAAAAGCAAAGAGCAAAGCACAATCTTTCATATATTAAAATGGAATCAAATTAGCTAAGAGGGTAATCACATGTAAAGGTATTCCTTTGGAAAACAAATTAATGTTTTCGTAAACCTAGATTAGTAAAAATAATCAGTATGCAATTTAAATTGGCTTGTTTGGCTGCTAGTTCAATGGAAATTAATGGTTCTGTGGGGGGTTCTAGAACATTCCATTCCAACTGGTGGCAGCTTTTTATTGTACAGTGAAGCTACAGTTCAGTTACTGCTTAAAACAAGTTTATGGCATTGCTGTTAACTTTTGCATGCATTAATTTTTAGGTAAAACAAAACTGCTGGAATGCTTTAATTGACTTAAAAATCACTCATGATATTATGTAATATACAGCCTCATTTTTCATGCTAAGTTCTCGTACTTAATTTTACAAATTGTTTGGCAACAGTATTACAGACTGAGCACAAGTATGTAGGAAATGAAGAAGATGCAAGATTGATGATTATATAAAACTGTATCCATTATACACAATCCAGAGATGCTGAAATTTCCCTCTCACACGTTAGATAAAAGACTGAAAGGAACTCAGATATAGACAAATTCATGTCAAAAAAACAAGACACATGTGGCTGTTTAATTAGAAAAGACTTCAAGTGGTAAATATTTTGTAAAGGAAAAGGTGTTTGTGGGAACTGAACATATTGCACCGTAATTTGTGTAGCCGTTGATTTGAGAACAGTTTTCACTTTCTGGTTTGCTGGGAACCTTTCTCCTCCTCACTTTCCACTGGCCAAGGTTTCTCTTTGTGTTGTAGTTATCCCTCATCCGAGTTCCTTTGAAATGCTTGGGGTGGTTAAAAATGACACGCATTGCAGTACATTCAAAATACAAAATAAAATGATTTTTTTTTAAATGTTTACATCCCCAGAGAAGAAGAAAGGAAAGAAGGAAGGGGGGAAGGTTGCCACCTTATCAGATGCGTATATGTTCTAATTGTCCCTATTCTTTATCCCTGCCTTAGATGGTAGTTCCAATAAGAACAGTGCTTCTTAGATGTCTTCTTAAGAGGTCTGTGGTACCCAGTCTCTCCCAGAATGCCCATTTGAATATCAATATGAAATATAAATCAGTTCTTCATTGGACAAAAAAATTCTATTTGGAATTTAAAGAGACACTTTGTGATTGGGATTGTGTATTTGTGATTCATCAGATGGGAAAACAAAACAAAAGAATCCCCTAACTTTTCCCTGACACACACACGTTTACTCTCTCACACACACACGCACATTTTTTTTTTTCTTTTGGTTTTTGAACCAGAGTCTAATGGAATACTTGCCATTGGAGATATCACATAATTGTCAGGGGTCTTACTGAAGGAAATTTCACCTACTTTTTTCCCATTTAGCTGTAGAATTTGGTATTCTTCCTAGGATACGTAAATGTATGCAAGATGCTTATTATTCAGTCACATATTCATTTACTCACTAATTCTTAAACAATTTTAGGACCTCTGGTCTATGCTAAGAATTATACAAGGACTTACATGTACAAAATTGAGCTACGTAATTCCTTATTACTGTCTCTTCAGTAGCTTGTGAAACAAATTATTAGAAATAAAGGAAGTCATAAATGAAATACATATTAAGTGTTAGAGGAGCACAGAATATACAATCTTGACTTTTTAACGTGGTGAACAGGACACCCAGGCAGTTCCCACCTGGGACACTGTGTCGTGTGTTTCACTTCTCCCTGGATCAGTTTCTCTGTACAGTGGAGATCACAGTTCCTATCCCTCAGTGTTATGCTCTGGATCAAATGTAGAAAGTGTCTAACACATTGAGTGGGCCCTCAGTAAATGTCCATTTTCCTCTGTCACCTTCCTCACCCTTGCCTTGAATATACGATGTTTAATCCAACTTCTGGTTGACTGGCTTGATCCAAGCGCTTGAAATGAAGTTGTATCTGAAAAACTATGACTGGTTCAGGACAAAGCAACTCCTTTTGACAAACTCTCAGCAAAAGAGATGTCCAACAAAATGACAGATGGTTCCAGACTTAGCATGGCATATATTGAGATTAACATCTCTAGCATATAATATATTGGCTACCCTCCCCACAACATTCCCTTTCACAAATGCTGTAAACTCTAAGCACTGTTACAACCTGTGAGAACTTGGGATGTGAGCTGTGGAAAAAGTTGTCCATGGGGGTCTAGGGAGCTCTTGCCTGTAGGAGCAGACACAAGAGTGCAAATCTATTGGTTGTTCCATGGATGTCTCACAATTTAAGTCAAACAGACATCCTGGCCCAGCAGTGAAATTGCAGAAGTCAAGGAGAGATTTGTTTTTGGAAAAATGAAAGGATGTAAGTTGATGATTTGGCCAAGTATAACAGAGCCTTGCCGGTGTAATTCTGAGATGCATTCAGCCACATCTTCCGCACTTCTCAGGCAAGAGCCCCACGTTTATCACAACTTGTGAATCAAATGCGGGGAGTGAGGAAAGGGCGTGTCCATCTGAAGTGGCTGAAGCTTTCCTGGGACATCACATAAGGCAAAACATTCCCTGCTCTTGTACAGGGAGCTTCTTATTTCTAGGTGATAAACAACCATATTTACAGCCGCTCAAAGTATTTGCTTAAAGACCTCTGATCAGAGGAAATTACTTTACCCTGAGTAGTAGGTGACAGTACTACCCCAGTTTTGATAACGCTCATCAATGAAAGGTTCTTTGTTATGAATCAGAATCTCGACCCTTTGTAGGTTGTTCCCCTCCAGTTAATTTTTGGGCAGGTCTCATGTGCTCCTGGAGCCTGCTGTCTTTTTGAACTTGCTTGGTGTTTCCTACATGAGGAATTGTCCAGTGACGACCGAGGTTACTCTTCCTTAGACAAAGTCATAAAGTGTGAGGTGAACACAGCCCTGAAGCGTGGTTTGATGACCCTGGAGCAGAGCGTCCACTCACTGTACCTTGTCACTCAGTCTGAGAGAACGTTTAAATGGCAGCACTATTATATCGTCGGCTTGTACTGCCTTCCTAGTCAGTGAAAACCCTGAACTGTGTTTCATTTGCTCCGTCTGTTGTTAATTTATGTCTGTTCAGTCCTGAGCCCAACATTTATTCAACCAATTAGATGTAGTCATGGTTACAGCTTGTTTAGTTCACTTTAGTCCCAGATCTTGTCAAACAAATCCAATTCTTCTCAAGTACATTCTTTTTATTTTAATATTCGAACTGTAAGCAAACCCACTTTTATTTGAATTTTCAAGGAATATGTTATTTCTTCCCAGCAATTGTATTTTAGACCTTTCAAATGAAGGGCTAATATTTTTCCGAAGGAAACTAGGCAACGTGACCTATCAAAATCTCAGGGCTCACAGACTTGGAAAGATGTGATAGTACGATGTTTCAGTGTTTCCGGGTGTTTGGGGTTCAGTAGAAAGTCTCAGTCATACTTTGCCCAAAGCAAGTCTTAAATTTTATAATTATGTGTAAGAAGTCCAGGCATATTTAATTCATATATTTCATGATTCATTTACACTTCAATTACTGTGTTGTTGTTTTTGAAGAGCCATTTGATGTCTATAAGCCCTTTGAGCCTTTAAAATATGCTTATAAAACCCAGTCCCATGTGTAATGTATACACATACATGCACATTATTTGAAAATAGATCATTATATTTTGCCCAGGGTAAAAAGAAAAATCAAATGCCTATATTAGGGTGTGGCTTTTAACCTTTATATTATATTTGGCTACATCTTGTACTCAGCTAAAAATCATTTGTATCTGAATCATTTGTTTAAAAAATGTATTAAGGCTTAAATGCCTTAAATTACTATTTAAAAGAGACTCATGTGGCTAACCAAACAGACAAAAAAGTGTTAGCTAAAGGTCTAGAAGAGATTTTATAAGTCCTGCATTTCCTTTCATATATCAACTTTCAAATAGAAACATTGCAAACCCACCCCAGTCCTTACTGCTTTCCTGGTATTTAGAGCAGAATCTCCAACTGCCTGCTGGACTTCTCCAGCTGGGGGCTCAAAGGCAGCATGTTCACATTAAGAAATCTTCTACTTCCATCATCACTACTATCCACACCCCACCCCACCATCACCCGCCAATAGTAGCCTTTTCCCCTTTCCAGATTTCTAACCCTGTAAATGCTACTAGCCACCTACCCAGTTTGCACTTGAAAACCTGGCAGAATTATGGGCTGAGTGGGGAGAATTCATACATCTCATTCTGGACATCCCCCACATTATAAAATCTTAGAATTTCTGTCTCTTAAATACTCCTATAGTCCACCCAATTTTCTTCACTCCTACAGGCATGACTTGGTGCAGTGCAAACTCCCGTGTCTGAATTACCTAACACAATGTGACACACGAAATCTAACTGAAGAGCACCCGTACGTCTCCTCCTAGCTCTCAGAGTGCCATCAAATAATGAATCACAAACTAGCAGGTACATTAGGTAGCTTCTAGGCAGACAACCTTATTTTCTGGAAGAACAAGGCAACTTATAAAGAGTTGTTATTAATTTCTTCTCCTCCCATTCTCCTCTATCCCCCTATGAGAAAATGTTACTTCATCAGCTTTGTCAGGAAGGCTGAGGGTTTTGAGAATTTTAACTAAATTGTGTTTTAGGATCTTTCTCCAATATGACCTAGACATTCAAAATTTGAATCATTTCCAACAGATCAAATTGCACTGCCAGCTGAACAGACTTAAGACACCATTTGCTGATAGCCATTCAGGATGAACTGAAGTACATTGCCTTTGGGGGACTTACTGTTGCCTTGGCTGCCCTCTTTCAAGGACGTAGCGTGCATCCCAAATGAAAGCATTTAACTCTAAGGCTTTATGACTCAGTTATTTTTTTTTTTTACCTCCACCTCTAATGGGAAAAGTGGGCTATCCTAACGTAGTGCAACGCCGAGGAGAGGAGAGAATACAGAGAAGTGTAGGAAAGGGGGTTTGATAAGGGAGCAAAGAGCACATGTTTGGGGAGAAAAGATACTGAGCTATCTAGATACAGAGAAAAGGTACATTTCCGTAAAAACCTGAATTGATTCCTGCTAAGGATTTAGCAATAGAGTGTCCAGCCAATTGCCTCATCTGATCGAAAGTCTTTAAGACTCAATTGCCTAATCTGCATAATCAGAATTTTAAGATTTGTTCTAGCCATTTCACAGGCAATGATTAAACTCATAAGCAATAATAAATTCAATTAAAAATTATTAAAGTGTAAAGTAAATAATGATTCACAGTTCCACCCGAGTCCACTTCTGGAAATTGGTGCTTATGGCTGTTTATAAAATGAGCATATACAGGTATTTGGATGTCCAGGTCAGTGGGCATTTGAAGATGCATCTGAAGATGAGAATGGTGAGAACAATTACAGAACTCATCTATTACACATAATTTCTTGCTATAAAGTTGATCTTTCCTTAATATTCATGAAGATATTTACTGGCATTTTGGAAAATATGCACTTAAAGGGTAAAACCTGTAGCCTTTTTTGGTATCTAGATACATTAATAAAATTTCCCAGGAAATAGGAGATTATTTCTCATTAACCACTGGCCTCTGTGAAAATGGAAAGCCAAAACTGATTCTAAAAACAATAAATGAACTCATTCATTTTCAGTCATTGTTACCTGCCTTGATTTTCAGTTTCCTACTTTTAGGCATCAACAAAACAACGTATCAGTTTAGGGATTAAAATAGAGTAAAAAAATTAACTCATATGTTTTATTATCTGCTTTATAGGAATTCCTTCTCAGAGCATAAGCAGATGAAAATACATGCTTCTCTTTAGAATGTAATGGCAGTTTGAAGTAATCTCCGTGTTATTGGCATTTATGATTATAATGTTTTCTAGCCCCGTTATCAAGTCTTAAAGTACTTTATATAATACACTTTTCAATATCATCTGAAAGGTATCATTTTTTTTTTTTACCATCTGCATCATCAATGGAAGAGAAAGTATTCTCCAAATTTCAAAATCTAATACTGGAATTATGTGGCAAGAGAAATTTTTCTTTTCTTTTTTTTTTTTTTTTTGTTTTTTTGTTTTGGTAGCATAACCCATTTGAATCACATGATGCTCTTTGGAGCAACGGATTACAGACTGAGGCTTGATGCTCTCAGAGCCACAGCAAAGCTATCAGAAGCTGCCCTTCCATCTCATGGCTGAAAATTGGGAATCACAGCTCTGACCAACAGGAACCATAGGTTCAGAAACCTGCTCCTGCCGCTGGCATCACTAGCTCCATTCTACATGCTGCTGCCCTGGGGATCCCCAGGACCAGTCATCAGGGACCTCTGATGGCATCCTCACCCAAGGGGTACACTCATAGCCCCTTGACTCATGTGGGAATCTGCCCAGTAACTCCCCCCACCACTAAGAGGCATATGAAGGGTTCATTCATCTAATGTTCAAGCCTAGAGTCTTCACCTCATTAGTTATACTTTCCTAAGTTCTGTCTTCCTGGAGCCAGGGTGCCGAAAGGCACTGACTTTGCTTTTTTTAACCTGTTGCACCAGAGACATCATCGTGTCTTATAGATTCTGCTACTTTCTCTCCACACCTAGACTCACCCAAAATTTTGGAGAACAACACATGTGGAAGAGAGATTCTCTAGCCAATCCCTCTGGGGGAAGAAAAGAGAGTGCTGACAATTAACAGAGCCCTGCCCCTAAGAACACTGAATTATTTACTTATGAAGTAAATAACTTAACCTGTATGGTACAAATAGGCAAATGAGTCTATAAAGCTTGATTTAAGAGCACATGAAGATACATTCATTGTGATTCTCCTGGATGCAGTTTCCTGTTTCATTTTAAACCTTAAGAAAAATATAACCTTCAAATGCCACTCATCTCACTTCTAATTAAAGTGACAATATCACATATCATTCAAGATCATGCTATTTTGAGAGTGAAACGTGGCACTAATAATAATTGCATAGAAAAATGGATGTAAACCAGGGCTCCCCCCTCCCAAAACTGGAATGTCTGGTCACTCTAACTCTACCTGATGGAGAAAACAGAAGTGAGTTGCTTGGGGAAATAGTAACTGGGGGTAAATTAAACATTCTGTTCAGGGTTCAGTAGAATCACACTGTTCCATAAAATCATCTAACAAAACGTGGGAGGTAGCGTTTTTGTCACATTCAGGAAAAAAAAAATACATTGTCAATACAACCGCACTTGTCTCAACCTGCTTTTCTATGTCACTTACTTACTTTCATATCTCTATCCTTTACTGCTTCATGGTAAATGCCTCAAATAGTTTTGTGGATTTTTTTTTTTTTTGGATGTATGATAAAGAACTGTTGGAAGGTAGGTTTCCGATTTCCACCTCAAAACTTGTGAGTCAGAATCTCTGAACATGAGGCCCAGGAATTTAATTTTTTAAACAATCATCTCTACTGATTCTTATAACCTGGAGGAACCACGTGGTATGGAAAAGGATTTAAGCTTGGTTGTCAGCGGAACTTGGTGTGAACCTCAGCTCCATCCTGTGTTGGCTGTTTAATTGTGGGCAAGTTAACCAGTCTGAACCTTGCATTGTGCAGCTGTAAAGCTGCTGTGAGGCTGTCTGGTTGCTCCAGGGATCACATGTTCTCAGTGAAGGATGCTCTGACACAGGGCTGGTGATCAATCAGTATTATCACCCACCCCCCAGCTCTTCTGTTTCCTTGAGAACCGGAGGAGCAGCTCATGTGATGTTCACCCATCTCTTCCTCCCATGAACCATTGCTCACTCCCAGCCCGGGACCCACACTTACCACAACACCATTGACGTACTTGCACAGAGAAGGCACTTAATAGAGAATTTTTGGGTAGAAAGGCATGTGTTGGTTTGGGTGGAAGGTTTTTGTTGTTGTTATTGACCTGCACCACCTTTTTATGGTCAAATACAGTCAATTCTCATTATTTATGGTAGTTATCTTTTTTAACATCTCCAGGAACAATGAATTAGAGAATCTTGAATGATTGCTCCCAAGAGAAATACAGAACTAGGTGCCTGTGAGCCTCTGGTCACCCTGGTTCATCCACAGATCAATACATGACCTTGGTTTCTGTTTAAAGACACCTCATTTAATATACATCATGGATTCATTAGCATTGGACACACAGCCAGCAGCGCTGCAATCTCCTCCCTGCACGGAGCTGGTCTGGAGCATGAATTTCCTCTGCAAGGTGCATCACAGCCTTCTCACCCTGACGGACACAAGACAGCATTTCAACATCCCATGCAAAGTCTATTTTAGACAGTCAGTTAACCAACAGAGGGCACAAAACTGAGAAAAATGTGGCAAAAGCAGATTCCACAAAAAACAGATATTTACAATGTGTGAAGTGGAACAGGAAGGCAGGGGGTTCCCTGGCTCCACCTCAGCTTGGAACCTGCATGTCCAGGGACTCAAATGATCTGCTGCTCTGCGCCTGTCCTTGAAAGACCACTAAAGTGCTATGACTGTGGAGTAGGGGGTTACAAATGATTCATAGCGAGTAGGCGAACTCACAAGACTGGAATCCGTGAGCAAGAAGGACTGACTGTAGGAGATTGCCCTGATGTGTATCTTCATTTACAGCAGGGGTAGCCAAGTAGATTCCAAAGGGCATTCAAGGGGTAAATCTAAAACAGAGAACGAGTGACCGCAGGATACATTTATCGATATATCCGGCTTTTCAAATGGTTTTCTCACAAGCAAGGTGTGAGCCACATGGGTTCTCTAGACCCTACTCCACGTGGCGTCATCACTCTTTTAGTCATTCTGGTAGGTATGCAGTGATACCTCACTGTGATTTTAATTTGCATTTCGGATTTTAATTTGCATTTCCCAAATGGCTAATAGTTTGGCAGTTTCTTAAACACACCCTTGAGTATTTATTCCAGGGAAGTAGCAACTTTGGTGCCCTCCCCACCAGAAAAACCTGTACATGGACAGTCATGGCACCTTTACTGTAATAGGCAAAAATGAGATAATCCAATGTCCCTTGATGAGTGAGCAGTAAAACAAAGCCAGATACAACTTACCATGAAATTACAACTGAGCAATAAAAAGACAGAAATACCTGGTACACAGCAACCTGAATGAATCTCTAGAAAGTTAGGCTGAGTGAATAAAGCCAATTTCAAAAGGTTACATACTATGTGATTCCGCTGATACACCATTCTTGAAATGAGAAAATTACAGGAATGGAGAACAGATTAGTGGTTACTATGGGTTAAAAGGAGGTGGTAGGAACAGGAGTGGAGGTGAATGTGCCACAAAAGGTCATCTAGCCACAAAAGGATGTCTAGCGGGATGTTTGTGATGATGGGAACATTATGTACCTTGACTGTGTTGATGAGATGCTGGGTGGGATGATACCATGATTTTCTGAGATGTTACCATTGGGCATAAACTGGATAAAGGGCCTGTGGAAGCTCTCTGTACTATTTGTTTCAGTTGTGTGAGTCTGTGATTACTTCAAAGTAAGGATTTCAGTCAAGAATAATGAAGGAGAATTGCTTTCTTAGACAAAGAAACAAAAATATAACTTTTTATTTTCCAAGTATCAGTTGATTCTTTGGACTGATCCTTGTATACCAAGTAATATAACAAACTCTTATCCTTTAAAGAGACTAACAGAAGTTTAATTAGATGGCAGTTCCTATGACCTGTTTTTAAGATGACTTATTAAAAAAGAAATTTATACCACACTTACAGCTTCCCAAAAGCAGTAAAACTTTGATGGTGATAATATTGAAGATCTGTCATGTGTTCTGCCACCTTACTAAATCAAATACTTAATCACCTTTCCTTTCAAGAATGTTTTTACATGAAGTAAAATATATATAGTAAAGTGGACAATACTACTGCAATTGTCTCTTTTTGAATGCGGAAGCTCATATGTGAAGATGTGGATGACATTGTTAACACTGAAGCTTTGATTTGTGAAGTAGGTGTACAAAACCATGATCCACCATTCTGTGCAAATCAAAATCTGTAGGGCATAAATAAAATTTTAATATGGCATCCTAGTTCATCTTACTCTGTCTCTCCCCCTCTCTCTCCATATATATATATAGGTATATACATATGTGTGCATATATATATATATATATATGATTTTTTTGACAAATAAGGAAGGGGCTGAAAGAATGGTTCTCCTCAAATTAGGGCTTGTGTTAGCTTCCTCAGGCTGCCATAACAAAGCACCGCAAACTGAGCAGCTTACACAAGGGAAATGTCGTGCCTAACAGTTCTGGAGGCTGGACGTCTCAGGTGGACATGTTTCTTCTGTGGGCTATGGGTGAGACTCTGTCCCATGCCTCTTCTCCCCACTTCTGGCCATTTGCTGGCACTCTGGGGCCTTCCTTAGCTTGTGGATTTGATTTCTGCCTTCACCTCCACCTGCTGTCCTCCCTGTGAGCGTGTCTGTGTCCAGTTTTCCCCCTCTTATGAGAACATCAGTAATGTTGGATTAAAGGTCCACCCTGCTCCATGAAGTTATGACCTCACCTTAACTAATTATATCGGCAACGGTTCTGTTTCCAAACAAGGTCGCATCCTGAGGTACTGGAGGTTATGACTTCAGCAGGTGAAGTTTGGGGGCATACAGCTCAACCCATAACAGACCCCTCGCCCTTTCCTACCCAATGGGTGTGACAGACAGAGCTGTCAGTGGGTCATCGAATGGGCTATGTCCAAGGTACAATGGTAGAAAGTTATCCTAAACAGTAAAAAAGTAAGCAGTCAGTTTAATAAATGGACTTTTGGTCTTATTTTTATCTAATTCAAGAGAATTAAACTTAAAACTAAGTATTCTATAAATATGAATGCTTGTGATCAATCCTATAAGTTTCATTTGCATTAATAACAGAATAAAATCAAACATTCTCTAAAAGTTATGTCATTTCCTTTCTAAATGTTTTGAAAGTGCCAGTATACATTTTTCAAACTCTTTAAGTCAAAACTTTCAGCTCTTTTACTTGAGCGAAATGAATAGATTGTTCAATCAGAAATAAGTTTTAGACACTCCAATTCAGACCAGAAGTTATTGAATAGGAATATTATTAGAATTACCCCCAAACTATTTATTTTACAGAAGCCAAAAATACTAAGAAATAAAAAGAAACATCAAAATGTTTGCTCATGGTCACTCCTTTTCATTGTGAGCACACTGTTTAAATGTGTACAAATTAAGGTTTATGGGAAAGTTATATGCTACAGTTAAGCGGACTTGTGTCTATATTATAAAGAGCAGTAACAAACTGAGGGAAAAAAATCTAAGTCGACTGTTTTAAACCGTGTAGTTGATTGACTGCAGGTTTTCCCCCCACCTTTGAAGCAGATATGCTGACATCCTGTATACATATCCTGAGATGATTATTCAAAGTGCAAATTAATGTCACACCCCCCACATTCATACCTCTTCTGCCTTTGGCTCTTTTGCCCTCTCACTCACGTACACATCAAAGCCGCTCTGTAACGGGAGTAATGGAACTTTGGTACCCAGGGAAGGTGAATGAACGTTTCTGCAGAATACTGCTGTCGAGCCACGAAAAGACTAAAAATGGGTGGGTGGCTTCAAATGTAAGTTGGGGGAAAAACAAATTCTAAGAAATCAGAGGGCTCGGTACCTATTTGGAAAGACATGAGCTATTTTTAGTTGTAAAGAGGATGTGGTGATTAACATGAAAGCGAGAGCCATGTAAATCCAAACGCAGCAGCTCTCAGCGCCAAAAGTGCGCCGTTGTTCACTGCCGCTCTGCCAGCCTATGGGCAGGGAAAAGAAATCAGTTTCCACTTTTAATCCAAAAATGGCTTTCACATATGAATTGGAGGCACTGTGTATTGCTAGGTAAATAGAGAAAAGTGATTTCAAAAATCTTATTGGTAGAAAATACTAAATATGTAAAGTATTAAAAACAAATAGAAGTATGTGTTTTAAATGTTAGAAGTAGCTAACTCCTCAGTGTCGGTCACACAGATATAATGGAGACAGAATTATTTTGTTATGCGTCTTAATGGTTTCTAAATATGCCACCAACTCACAGCCATCCAGTTTTCACAGATGAAATTCTGGAGCTGTTGACCCAAGTCAGTTGTTTCCCTGAAAAATATCACAAATTCACTCAAGAAATTCTACATGGGGACTGTGCTCCTAGCCAGGCAGTGGTGCATTCCTAACCTGTCTTCTCCGACCTTTAACCCTCTCCTCCTCCTCTCCCACCCACTCATCAATTTAAGGTCACAGGTCTACCCTGCTAGAGTTTAGGCTCATTTTAAGAAGGTTCAATTGAATAATTAAAAGTTAGGAGATTTTTTATACACTACTAGAAGAAAGAAAAATAAAAAAAGAAATGATAGAAGATAATTTGATAATGTCGTGTAGTAAGACTGATCTAGATTTGAAACTGCAAATATTACTTAACCTCTCTGAGCCTTTGTTTCCTGTTTATCTGTAAAATACAGATAACAATTCTTAGTTCCCAAGTTGTTATGGGAATTAAGTGACATTATACGTAAAGACTTTGGTAAATGCTACCAGCAATAGCTTTATCGTGATTCTGTAAATCTGTGATTCTTATTGTCGGTTGATGACGTCACTCTGGCTCTGATTAAAATCCCAGATTAGCTCTTCACAAATAAAGGTGAGAAGTAACAAAAAGACAAAGAAACAACAACAGTGTGCTGCCTTCGGCTGCCTTCCACTGAGAGGAGATTCCTTCCGGCAGAAAATGGTTCATCAAGTCCGAGCGCTCCCTTGGTTACAACCTTTCACGGAGGGCGATCGCTGTTCTTTATGGTCTCGTCCCTGATGAAGCGAGATGGTCGGCACAGTTAGTAATTGTGTCAAGTGTGCATAGAGTTAGCATCACTTTGTAAAGCTGTCTGGCTAGTTTATCACCGAGGAATCAGAGGTGGAAAATTCTTTGTCTTTTATAGTCTCATTTTTTTGGTTTACTATTATACCAAAAAAAGATCTCCCAATGAATCTTTTCTTTGAAGCATGGGGAAAAAAATCAATAATAAAATGCAAAAACTACAATGTTCATTTTTTTTCTTTTTTGGGGGGAAGAAGTTTGTTTATTTATTTTTATTATTGTTTTGTTTTATTATTGTTGTTTGTTTACTTATTTATTTTATTGTGGGGGGTTATTTATTTATTTACACAGAAGTACTGGGGATTGAACCCAGGACCTCATGCCTGCCAAGTGCACAACTACCACTGAGCTATCTCCTCCCTCTAAGACCATGTATATTATTATACGGAGGCTGTACGGTCTTTTGGGATTGTATCTCTTTTAGTCAACAATGTCTCATCTGAGCCTTACCTTCTTCTTTTGAGCTATAGTATAAAGAAACATTATCCATTATTGTTCGTAGAACGTATCTTCTGTCTTCTCCCTGATGGCTTTGTCAAGACTGTACATAGAGAAGTCGTCTCTGCTGAGCCTAGTGTGTGCAGACACTCTGGCTCAAATTGTTCAGCTTAGCGGGCATCTCTCTCTCTCTCTCTCTTTTTCTCCTTTGTTCTTTACAATAGGGAGATGATCATCAATTTACACATCCAAAGGAACTACGCTGAGGAGCAGTGCACAGTCCTCAAGAAGCCCTACCACACTGTTTTTATTGACCTGGCATCCAGGACGTTGGGAAACCAAGATTATCATTCACTTAAAGCCATTGCCTGTTTCACGTTCTGTTAAGACACAGAGGATGACCTGAATCCCTGTTCCACTGCACCAAAAGGAGAGCGTGGAAAGACTGCAGGTCAAGTGCATGAAACAGGTTTCCCTTTGGGAAAAGACGTTAAATGGAAGGGGAGATATTTTTGATTCAGGATTCCGATTTCTTAATTTCTAACCTTCCTGAGAAAGCCAACGGACATTTTATTTTATAGTAAAACTATGTGACTTGAAAAATATAAGAACTGAAAAAGGAATCAGGGAAAACTTTTCAGAATTGAAATTTGAGACCAAAAGGGAAAAATTTCTGTTACAGAGAAATTACACTGATGATCACTTACCAGATGGGAGCAAGAAAAACACTTGTCACTATCCAAGGGCCACAAATGATGTGATACAGAGAACAGATTGACAGTTAGCCTCTGAGAGTATGATTTGCGACCATTCCATTTGGGGATGAGCACAGGAGTTTCTTAACTAAGCTTCTCAGGCTTCGAATTCTGCAGAGGCTTCTTGTTCTAACATATCTATCACACAGAGTATTTTTTTTTTAAATAATCTTTCAATACATTCATTTAAATAAACAAACCCCTAACCCCTAAAGCAACAGAAACTTGGGGAAACTGTTCCTAGACAATTTTCTTTTTACTGGTATTAATCATTAAATATTGCTGTTAGTCTGCCCTGCTCCGTCTTGTATCATGTCTGTGCTTTCTGGATGAAGAATAATTTCTCAGAGAACGTTTCTACACAACTGTTGGAGGATGAGGCAGTTTATAAACCACCACGTCACGGACAGTGTAAAAACCTGAGCAGAGGGGCTTCGATCTGACAAAAGGAACCGGCAGGGCGGGGCACTATCCCTGAATGCAAGGTTGTAGGTCAAATGAGATTCCCAATGGGAACATAAACTCGATAGAAACTGGAGACTGGACTCATGTACCACCCAAATATTTTGATGTTTGGCATTTGAATACTGTTTTTGTTTTTGGTAAGTGAATCACTGTCACTTTAGAGAAAGTCAGAAGTGAGGTTTTCATATGTTTTTCTACATTTTTTTTTCAGAAGAGTTTTGTAAATATAAAGCCAGTTTGGCATGCCACACCATGTAGATGTGTTTATTTTTCCTGCCCACCTCTTCCTGTACATTGGTCTGTGGACTCGGAGACCCCATCCTCTAAATACTCCATGCCTTTCTCTACCTTCAAAAAAGGTTGTCCTGGTTTACCAACCTCTCTGAGCAGCCCCTCCCGGAACACGCTGTATAAAGTGCCAAGTGTTGCCATTTGCATTTTCTGCTGTTGGTGTGAGGCGATATGTCCGGGTGTTGAGTTTACAGCAGTGATATGAATAAGTTCTTTTTCTAAACTCGAGGGAGACACTCAGTCACCAAGTGGCAGAGTGACTCCAGTGGAATAAAAGAGTTATCGGGATACTCTGTCTGGGGGCATTAGAATGACTCCACTGGTGACAGCTTGTCTCCTGTCTGGTGGCGTTCATAAAGAGCACTTTTTCTGGGGAAGCTGTTGTGCAGGCTTTGCTTTCATGCGATCTGCCAAGGCGTATACCCTGTCAAACTGAGACACTTTGCATTTCGCTGCAGACAAAGGTCCCTTGGAGAATGGTACCTGGGAGTTTCACTGTCTGGGCACTTTGTTTTGATTCTCCAGAGGAACTAGTAACTGTTTAAAATAGACATTTGGCTCCAACAGCCAAAGAAAATCAGAACCAGCTTATTTACATATTTTAGCTTAATTATTCCTTCTTTACCAAGCACAGAGCACATATATTTAACAGGGACAGCACTAAAATATACCTTCAAGATATAGCTAACAATCTTGGTAGTCAGGCCCCATGTTTCCTGCTCCATAGACAAACTTGAGAAGTGTTGGTGCGGGATGAGGAACTTGGGAGTTGTTCTCAGGGACGGGGAACTCAAATGGGCTTCTGTTTAATGGAGCAAAACTAACCTTTGTTTGGTTCAGAAGTAGTGACCCAATTTAATCTTATCTGAGGTTCAAAACAGCTTATTTCATTTGTTTTTGACAATTTGTACATTTTGTTATCCTATAAGGTTAATGAGAGGAAGTGAAGGTTATAATGAGAACTACAAAAGGGAATTACCACACTAAAGTCTGTTTTTTTTTTTTTTTTGTGGTGATTTGACCTAAAGAAAAAGCACTTAGGTTCTGAATTCTCATAAAAGCTCATGTTTAATAAGACTCATGATAGTAGTTGTGAGAAAAGCTAATCTCTGAAGGCATTCTGCTCAATTTTTTATGCCAGAGAGATTGGTTGACTTAGATAATCTACCTGGCAAATATGCATTTAAATTCTTACCAATAATCTGAAAAATATCACAGAGTAATTTATTTATTATTTTTTATTGTATGTCACTATCATGCCGTTATTTCAAATTGAAAAAGTGAATGTGAGAGAGAGAGAGAGAAAGAGAAAATAAAAGACAAGAGACATTCTGGTTATAGAAGCTCATTAATTTAGCTCATGTGGCTCATTTATTTACTTAAGTGACCAAAATGCTTGCTATGACTCATGGATGCGGTTAATTTGAAAACCAGTATATTAGTGAGTAATGTCTGTCCAATTAAACCTAAAAGCCCAGTTCACAAGCAGCTGGCATGTGAGGCGAGTGATACCTGAAACTCGCCAGAAGGCAGCCTCTAACTTGGTTTAGAGCAGAAATGGGGGAAACACAGTGAACGGAACGTAATAAAGGTCCTGAAGAATATTCACCAAAACAATTGGGTTTCTACCTCTGAGTGGGAAGATTTTTCAGTATTTTCCAAAACTTATACAAAAAAAAAATTGAAAAGTAAAAGAGGAAAAATGAGTATATAAATTTGTCCCATTCCGAAGAAAAAAGCATCAGCTTTATTCCTCTTTCTTTGTGTCACACTCCTCTCCTGTGCTTGGTTTGGTTTGGGGAGCATAAATTGGAACAGCTCTCCCTTTTATTTATATGATTCTTCCAGTTGATTTTCAGTTCCTTACAGCAAGTTACATTTTCATTATTCATGTAGCTCTGGGCAGAAAGCCATAATTTTCAACCAATTTTTAATCATTTGGTGTATTTTATTATTATCATAATTTTCAGCTCTAAAATATATCTCAAATCTGAGTGCTCATTTGTACAGGTATGTGTATGTGTGTGTTTGTGTGTGTGTGTATATATGTAAAACTCATATATAGTTGAACTAAATAATAGTATATACATTTATATTTTATACCACATAAATCCATATAGATTATCACTTAACTCAACATAACATAAAATCACATTACTTAGGAATAATAATGTTACAACATTTTACCCGCACTTGATATCCTAATGCAGTACTTGTGAAAATAGGGTGTGAAGAATATATTACAATAATTTTCAACTAAATTTCAAATCCACTAAAATTATTGGAGCTGCCTTAGAGCCCCACACCTCGTATGCTGCAGTACGTGGCTGGGAGGAAACTGTTCCACGAGTAGAAAACAGGGACAGAATGAAGTTGATTCTCTGTAGCTGACACCAGACGTGCCGTTCCTCACCTGCCTCACGTGAATCTAGCCCGAAAACACACACGCTCACACATGCTCACAAAAAAAGGCCAGAAATACATTCCCTTATTTTTGTGGTATTTGCTAACTAGATTATTTAAAATGTGCTATTTCTCAAATATTTTAGGAGGTACTGCCTAGAGATGAGTATTAAATGGTCCCTGGGCACTTATGGCAGGGGCATCTTAAAGTGGCCTCTCTCTTTCTGGAGCAATTGTATCTGATAGTGAACAGTAATATTTCTGATAACTATGGCGTTACTTATGTTTTGTTTCTTAATACTGAAATAGCCCAAAGGACTATTTACGTATAAGTCCCAGTAACATTGCTTCCCTACCTGTACATAATCTGTGTCGCATCCAGTTAATAAGAAAGGACTCCAATTACTGACACGTTTTCAGATGGCACAGTGTGTTCCTGGATCACAACGTGATTTTGCTGTGTGGGTACAGACTTGGCTTTCTCTCTCTCTTTTGTTCCTTTTCAGCCCCCACCTTTTTTTCCTCTTTGAAGTCATTGGCTTCTTAATCAAGCAAAGTGAGGAGTAGGACCTTGCTATTTACCACCCCTTTGGTACCACTCGGAAAAGCTGACGATGCTCCCTCAGCCTTCGGGAGCCTCACTGCCTCCTGTGCTGGTCCTGGTCCTGCTCCCCACGCCCAGGAACTGTGGTTATTTTACCTGAGAGCCTGTTCCTCCCACAGTGTTTCTGGAAGTTGAGCAGTGTCACCGGGAGGGAAAACTGGGCATTGTCCCACGCCTTTGATAGCCCACCTTTCTGTTCATTCAGCTAACTCCAACTGTACCCCGGTACATGCTGCTCACTGTGCTAAGAGCCAGGGATGAAAAAACAAAACAAAACAAAAAGCAAATAAAGAAAACTCCTTTTTTCTAGGAGGGTGAAGGCAAGACACACAGATGAGCTAGTGACACCAAGCTGCATGGGTAAAAGAATGAAACCTCTGGTGTCATATGGTCTTAAGTCTGAATCCTGCTTACTAGCTGTGTGGCCACAGGCAAGCTACTCTGTCTTTCTACACCTCAGTGTCTTCATTCGTAAAATGCAGATTGTTACCAAATGCAAGTTCATGTGTTTCCGACCCACAGTGAGGCCAAATAAACTGAAATGCTGGAGTTTGGAGCAGAACAAGTTTTATGCAGGGCCAAGAGAAGGAGTGGCTCATGCTTGCAAAACCTAAACTCCCCGGTGGTTTTCAGGGAGAAGTTTTTATAGGCAGAAATTTAAGGTGAGGGCTGCAAGGTGTGTGACGTTCTTCTGTTTGGCCGATGGGGAGGTAATGGGGTCCTTCAGGAATCTTGCGTTCAGGCTGAAGCTGCCGTTCTCCACCGGGATGGGAGCTGTAGTTCCCGCAGAAGAACTCAGATGTATCGTTATGTATATCCCCTGAGGAGGAACCAGGGCCCTGCTTTAATCACTGCGCTATTGTTTCTTGACTGCTCCTCCTTTGTTTGTGCCTCCCCCTCCCTTCCCTGATGAGTAACTGTTTGAATCTGCCCTTTGGAAGTCAGGGAAGGTCAAGGAGGCTGAATGAAGCCTATTTCCCACAGACAAGAGATGGGGGACACGGAAAGGTTCTGTAGCTGGGGGCCTCGTAGAGTCCTGCTCAGTGCCAGGATGATGGCAACACCTGTTTCCTGTGTGTGTCGTGAGGTTTTGATGAGCTCATGCAGTTAGCACTGTCCATGGCATGTGAGTAGCTTTCAGAAGTGATGGGATGGGCACTGGGGTGGGTAAAGCAGAGATTAACACAAAGGCAAGGTGGGGGGGCGGTCCCCACTCAGAGGCGCTTAGAGATCTCCTCTGAGTGTTGCTCAGGGAGGTCTGGTCATAGAGCACTAGTTCATCTGTGAAGGAGAGTTAGAACCACAGGAAAACACTCTCCCACCCTTTGGTGGAGAAACAAATTTTGGCCTCTTGAACTGAACTCTCTCTTGTTTGATGAAGTTAAGTGACCAGGATGATGCAGAGGGTGGGACTACTGGGCCCTCTCAAGCATCAGAGCGCAGACACGATGCTACTATCTTTTGTCATGGCTCCTACCTGCAGGTGCCTTCTCTACCGTTCAGTCATAGACGGTAGCTGGGAAGATAAATGAACACGGGGGAAGCGGAGAACAATCCCACAGTTTTTTCATCTGTCACAGTTCTTCCCCCACTTCAAAGCTGACTTGACAACTGCATTTATTTCACATCGCCATTGCTACAGGTTAATAATATTGTCTTATCAGGAAACATTTATCTTGAGGAAGAAAGTTATCCTAATGCAGCAGATAACTTATCCAAGGACAAAGAGAAAGGGGGCTGTGTCTTGAGGGTAATGCTAATGCCTGGCATGCTATAAAAATAAATGAAATCTGATTAACACTAGTGGGGAGAAGAATAAGTCATAGCTTCTATGAAATATTATTTTCGTGATTGGAACCATTTCCATTTTTTGTCTGCTTAAAACATTGTATTAAAGATGGGCTGACTTTAAAACGGTGACAGCGATCTCAAGCCCTGTGATTATAAATGGTTGTTACAGGCTTGTAATCCTGAGGGTTTAGTCTAAAGTATTTTCTCCATTAATTGAAAGAGAAACACACTAGGAATTCGGGAGATTTTAATTAAAGTTGTTCAAAAAAATTAAATGGGAATTTTTAAGGCTGGTTCATGAAGCATTTTTGATAATGAATTTAATTTGCAGAAGAAATTTCCTAGCAAGTTTGGTGATGCCAAAGTAACCCTTCCATGTACAAAATATATTTTCATGGAAGCATTATTATTAATTACCCTGCTTTTACTAATTCACAAAGGTTAGACCATTCTCAGCTCCGTTTAAACATGTATTCTTAAACCAATCTTTTAAAAAGTGGTAAGAAATGCTTTTTATAGGAGGAAAAATAGACCACAAGGGGCTGGACAGTCTAATCTTAGACATGAAACTGATTTCTTTTCAAAAAACAGTTTATTAGTGTGTGAAGTTCATTAGCATAAAGCGGTCTGCGCCAGAAGTAAAGAAAGAATGCACACGAGCATAATTTATTTTGAACTGAGCAGCTGAGTCGCACCTGGAATAAAATCACTCATTCTTGCTTTTGTACAAAATTGCCTGCAGCATCGTGCAGGAGCCTCAGAGTGCATCACACGACTCTGCAGACCAAAACTAAGCAATCCGGAGGGCAGTGCGGAAGCTGGGGTTGTGCAAAAAAAAAGTAGGTGGTGGTTTACGGTGATGCAGGTGTGGTTTCAGGAGCAGATCAGCCCAGTAATAAAGATAATAACTTGTATTCAGGCAGCTCCTTTCTTTGTGAAGCCCAATGTGTTTTTAAACTATGATTCTGTTAATTCAAAACACACCCCTGTGATTAGGAAGGGAGCCGGTTTAATGAACTCCGTTTTTATGGATGAGGAAACTCACAACCTCCTCTGCTGATAGGCAGACGTTGCAGTGTGCTGGGTGTGGATCCCCTTCTGTTGCCCAGCTAGGCCTTGCCAAGGCAACGGTAGTTCTCAACTGATGACCAAATGATGACTGAAAATGGGGACAATAATGGGAGAATGTAGAGGGTAATTAGAGGAAACTGCATTGAGGTACAGGCCTAGTCTCTGCTGCATTTTCACGGCAATTGTCTAACACAAAAGTTGAAACATTTGTGTTGGAAAATCCCCAAAGACTGTGATGTTGAAAACAAAACAAAGACACAAGATATCAATAACTGGGTTGTTTTAGATACACCCAAGCTTTGATGGACATAAATAGGAACGGGGTGGGTCTAATGTATGAATAAAATGCTTAATTTTTATCTTGGTCATCTGAAAGGTGGTCCACACTTGCTGAAAATTAGCCATTCAGTTTGTTATGAGTTAATTCTTCAATTGGCTCTGAAGTTTCTTAAGAAAGTGGGAAGGGAATGAGATAACCAATTCAGAAGGAAAAAAAAAAAAAAAAAGAGGTGGTGGTGGGGAACCCTACCAGTTGTCTTTCTAGAACTCTCAGGGAACTTGCTCTCTTCACGCATTCTACAAATGCTTGTTTTGTGCCAGACATTAAGGAAGGACCCACCACACTGCAGGGAGACTCAAACACTCTTACCATTTAGTTTGTTTTCCTTTGTGTTTTTTTTTTTTTTAAACTTACAAAATGAGATCCTCTCTGAAATTTCCATCGAAAATATACAACATATGATTATGTCACTATGGTGGTACAGAGTGAGAGACAGTCCTAACGCAGAGCAAAGCTGACCATTTTGCCAGTAGAATAATTCATACATGCAGAAGCTTAGTAAGTGTCATTATGAATACCTGAAATGGCATAGCAATTGTCCACCTAATTTTAATACATTGGTTTGTGTAACAAGATTAATGGACTCAGTCTTTATTTCCAAGCACCATTGGGAAAATGCCTCAGTGAATGGCACTTTCTGTCTTTATAGTTTCTTGTTAAGACTATCAATATGGCATTGAAAAAAGTAAATTGACAGGTGAATACATGATCATTCCCATTTTTAAGTAGCAACTTTTTAGTTCTGTATTAAATGTAAAAATGTTCTGTTGAATTTTCTGTTACCCAGGAGCATGCATGTCTTTGTCATCTCAATATGGCAGCACTCTTGGAAAGAGATGCTGAAAATGCAAGAAAAAGTAGCATTGGTGACTCCTTCCACCAACGTGCCCACCTTTGCACATGGTAGGTCTGTTACAGAAGTCCTTCAGCTCATCATGATAAATCTCCTATTTTCAGTGACAGCTGTTTGGCAACATTATTTTCAGCCACCATTTCAGAGGGAAAGTGAGTACAGATCTGAGGGATGAGTGAGTAATGGATCAGTCAGGACCCAATCAGAAAATAGAATCCACTTGGGAATTTAAAACAGAGGGAGTTTTGGCTGGGCATCAGGAAAGCTAAAAGCAAACAGAAATAGTGAGGCAACTCAAAGTTTCTGAAAGCAGGCAGCACCCATCCCCTCCAGGCTGGAATGATAGAAGAGTGTCATGTTAGTGCAGGCTGGGAGGTCCAGGGTTTCCCCACGGGTGCCAGAGCCACAGTGGAGGAGAGTCACGGATGAAACGCGACCACTGTCCATCATCACTGGCAGCAGAGAGGATGAAGGATATAAGCCTAGTGTCCCCTCTCCATCCCATATCTCGATGCCCCACCCCCAGTATCCCACCAGACACTTCCTAGTTGACAGTCAGTTGATATATGAGAATATGTGTCAGTTGATAGATGAGAATCCAGACAAAGGGGGATCAGCCCACCTGCGATACACAGAAGGGCACAGAAAAAGTGAGTCAAATGAGCCACAGAAAAAGTCGAGAAGACTTTACTGTTAAGTAGAAATGTCTACACAGACAGCTGAGAAAAGTGACTGACAAATTCCAAAGGAAAAAAAAAAGATTTAAAAATACTCTGTCTTGAAAAAATAATGAAAATATTTAATAAGAAATGAAAAATATTAAATATAAAAATAAAAACATTAAAAATTAACTGAAGAGTTCAGTGACTGAAAACAAGATAAAGATGTAAAAGCACCAGCAGTTCTGTACACCAAAAATAATCTGTTAGAAACTACAAATATTCAAGAGATCACAGTTACAAGATAAACAAAATCAAACCCCTCCTCATATTATGTTTATTTTTTTTCCCCTTATAAAAATGAGGGGTATATAAATAAAGAGAAAATGCTACCCAAATTCTATGGGGAGAAATGAAAACAGATTTTAATAAATAATACATACATTGTTTCTGGATGATAATAGTCAATATAATCGGTATTTTTTCCCTCACAAGTGAACACATGTTAATACAAATCTGGAGTAAATTCCAATAATGGCATTTTTGTTTGCTCTTTTGAAATTTTGTTTGTGGAACTTATATAAATGTGTTTATGAATCATTTGGAAGAAAAAGAAATTTTAAATAGCTAAGTCATGTTTATCAATATCAGAGTGATAAAGTATATTCATATAACATGTTAGTAAAGACCCCAAAGCTATCGTCACTAAAATAGTAAGATTTTCTTGCAAGACTAATGAGGTAAATCAGTGGAACCAAGAAGGAAGCCCACGTACACACTGATATTCATAAAACTTAATATTTTAAAATAGTATGTCACATGACTGAGAAGGAGGAGTTTCAACAGTATTAAACATGATGGAATATGATGAAATATTAATATTTATAACACAGGAAATCCTTATATTTTATACTGAGTGAGGAAAAGCAGTATACCCAAAGATATCATTAAATTATACCTGTGTGTACAAAACGAATATGCTCATGAAAAGATGGGAAGAAAATATTTCAAATATACGAAAAGTCATTAACATTATTAGTATTATTAAAGACAGGGCAATTTGTCGTCTTCTGCTTTCCAAGTTAAGCCTAAGAGCATGTACTGTTTTATGATTTAAATAGATTTGGGACAACTTCTTAAAAATACATAAAATATATTGAGTCCTTAATATGATTTGGCAGACCACAATCTAAATTGTTTGACATGAATGAACTCATTGAATTCTCGTAACACATTTCTAAGGAAAGTATTCCCCTTATCCCACTGTACAAATGATAAAACAAAAGTCCATGAACTGGTGGTAGCTTGTGGAAGCTCCCATAGTCACGGGGTGGGGGTGGCAGATCCAGGATTTGGGCATCGGGGGAGCAGACTGCAGAATTCACTCAACATCGTGAGTTACCTCCCTCAGTCAATAGGGCGGCGTGCACGCTGAATGAGGAACCTTAGCTCTTAACAAAGTCCGTGAATTACAGGTTCGCATCCTTGCCTAGCCTAGGATGGCTCAAGTGACTGCATTAAGTAGTCTGACAGGCAATCATATTGTTTCTATGATTTAGAGGGAGTCTCTTCCCGCACCATTCACTCAGCATTAGGGGTCAGTAGCTTCTCCCAGTCCAGGTGTGCATCTACAGCTCCTACTTTTGCTGCCACAAGCAATCACCCTTGTTTCCTGAAAGTTGAGCAATTTGTGTGCTACAGACTGTGAAATCAGAGACAGGCAGTTTCTATGGGAACCAGCTTTACTTAATCCTAAAGGGCAGTGAGGAGTCATTTGTAAATGTTACAGAGCGAAGGAAAAGTTAGCCACACAGCACATCCTCAGTTAGAAGCACCACTTCCTGTTTCCCTTTTAGAAACTTCTCCTTTCCGTCCTGTGGAGTGGAAGGAATTGCAAGGTCTTCACCTGACAAAGTTAAACTCTCTCCTTATCCATCTTCGCAACGTCTAAAACCAGGGAACACTGTCTCCTCCCAGGATACAGGTCCATAGGTTCTGGACTCCTCCTCATCGCCTGAAGTAGACATTACAGTGTTGGAATGTGTAGAATAAAGCACTTTAGTGGGACGCTTTTGAGTCTTTGGGGATGAGTGGGAAGAGGGATGAGAATCGACACCTGGGGAAGCCAGTGTTGTTGTCTTTATCCCTGGATGTCCATGCTTGCTCCGTAGCCCAATTCAGATGGAATTCAAACATGAGGAAAGAAACCTTAATGCATCATATTTTTCAGCCTAGCCTTATACATTCCTATTCACTGTTGGACCTCTAAAATATGTTAAGAGCAATATTTTCTTTTTAACTTACATTTTTAAACTTGACATTGCTAAGTATCTTTAAAACTTTTTTTTAAGAATAAATGATATAGTCTTCTGTAGAAACCAATACCTGAAAAAACATTTCAGTATTACCAGGAAGTTATAGTCCCAAGGCATTTTATTCTAAAAATATTTCATATGTTTGAAACATAATTTCTTGTGTCCATGCTATCACCATAAAAAACCACAATGGAGTTATCATAATCTAGTAAATTCCTGGAAAACAAGGGTTTTTGTTGATACATCCAAATATTTTCCAGAAGTTTATTTTGGAAATCAAAATAATTGTCAAAAATATGAAACTAATGTTTTTCAAGGAACACTCTTTTCCAGCTATCCTGTCTTTAAATTTCCTGCAATTCAGAATAATGACATTGAAGAGAACAGATATATAAATTATTTCATTAAGGCATGAAATCACTGTATAAATTATTTTATTAAAAAATGGAATTAACTTTTGGTTTATATTCATAGAGTAATAGAATAGTAAAATATATCAGCTGATTCATAAATGGAATTGGATGTAAAAATTTTAATATAAAAGTAAGAAATTTATGCAAAAAAAGAAAAAAAAGAAATCCCCCGAACAAACATGTTTATTGCCTTAAATGTGCACAGAATTACATTTTGACTTTTCCAGTAACCTTGAAGAACGGATTGCCCCAGTATACAAAATCTTTCAAATCTATTTTTCTGTGATACATTTTACAACTCTTGAAAAGGACTAGTCCCTTCTCCTTCTTTAAGTTAAGCCCATCCCTAAACTATCAAAGAGTTGTACCTAGTTCCTAAATCTTCCACTTCTTGCAGAATGAAAAAGTGCTCAGAAGGATACCTGGATTCACCACGAAACAGACAGCAGTGCCTGCCTTTCCTTCTGGGCCTTTTCCCAAAGAATTTAATTACTAAAGTGCCCCAAGCATGTTTGTTTTTACATTATTGGTTTTGCAAATAAGTAAAGCACTGTGGCTTAACAAACATGATGACAGTGCTTTCAGTTCATCGTTTTATAACTTCAGACAGTAAAGTGTAGTTTTCAAGCCCAAGCGTGTGCTAGAAAGACATATTCCAAAAATATTTTCCAAAGTTCTGTGTAGTAATAGCACAGTGAGGGGCACACAATGAGCAGTCAGGAAAGTCAACTAATATTAAAAGAATAATTAATGTTAGAAGTTTAAAAATCATACTTAAAAAATAAAGATTGCACATTTAATAAATCTACCACAAAGACTAAATTCTCACACTTACATTGACCTATACAGGAAACTCAAATTATGTTCTTCCCGACCAATTTTAGGTTTTCTTAATTTTTTGCGTTTGTATTAGTGTTGTTCTGTTTTGTGGCATTTGTATTCCTAGATTGTACACATTTTTAATTAGCATTGTTAAATCTAGCTACCTTTAGGATGGTCTGTGGCTCTCTTTCTAATTGTCTTCTTACAACCACTATCAGCCTTTTAAATTTTCTTTGATGTCAGTTTGAAAAGTGACAGTACGTTTAGGGTTAACTATTATTTTGGCCATGTTGATTACACACTTTGCCTTTGGACCTTCTGGAAATCACATGACCCTTACTTGAGACCTTTGCATAATTACCTATCCAATTTTCTTATCTTCCTCTTTATATGCTTTTTCCCTTCTCTTGAAGTTCCTGAGTGCAGTCTAACTGTAGTCATTGCTGAAGTCATGGTAAGCTTGTTAGGACTCTCCCCAAAATCCTTACAAGATAACCAATTCATGACATTGCTTTATCTCAGGGTCAAGTCACTCCTAAAACTGTTGTTATGTCTTTTTGCTCTTTAACAAAGTGTTAATTAACTTGACCCACTTCTCCTTTTATTCATTACGTGGGGCAGAACAGGACCAGCAGCAAGTGTTTAGGTCCTCTACTTTGTTATGCTGGTGGTTAGTTCACACACCTATGATAGTTTTTCTATCCCGTGAAAGTCTTTACTACATTCGCAGTCTCACTTTTTAAAAGGAACATAATCACACTTAACTTTAAAAAAAGTTGATTTCCACAACAATAGGACTGTATGATTGTAAGATTTTTCAGATATGCCATTTATACTCATGATATCTGGAGGACTTTCTTAAGATAATCTCTAAGCCAGTGATTCTAAAAATATGATCCTCTGACATCTGGGAGCCTTGGAGACACACTTTCAAGGGTTCTCAGATTTAGAAGTATTTTCACAATAGCAAAATATTACTTGCCTTTTTGCTATTTTGATATTTGTACTGATAATGGAAATCAGTGGTGGGTAACTGCCTTAGCCTGATCAAACTGTCCTAGGAGACATTACATTCACTTAAGACTGTCCTGGATAGAGCAGTAAAAATTATTAATTTTCAGAAATATCTACTCTTGAGTACATCTTTTTAATACTGTGTGTAACAGAATGGGAAGAATGCATAAAACACTGCTACGTCTGAAATGGGATGGTAATATTAAGGAGAACATTTTGTGTGATTGTCTGAGTTATGAGCTAAACTAACTGCATTTTTCATGGAAAACCATTTACCCTTGAAAGAATGACTGAGAGCCAGAATGCAGTATTGGTAGATATTTTCTAAAAAAATCAATACAAGAAATTTATTACTTCAAGGAAACTCTTAACAGTATTTGTTACCCATGATAAAATTTGAGCTTTCCTATAAAACTTACAATTTTGGAGGATGTTTCAGCTACAAGGCTTGATAAAACTTCAGTAGTTAAAAATTTTTCTCATGAAATTGTTTATAATAGTAACAGTGTGCTTGTTGGTGTATGTGTGAGTGTGATGTGTATAAGCATTTGTAAATCTGCATAACTCAGTGAGACATTTTCCAAGTAACCTCGATGTTATAAAATCACACAGGTGCAAAAGATTCATTCAAAATGTGAGACAGGCCAAAGGGTTTTAATGTAACACATAGGATTTTATTCTCCACATGGCTACTGATTTTTAAGAACCTGCTACTTGTCTAATTTGGGAATTGGTTCAAAGAAGAATATCCACAAATATCTGAAAAGTTGTCTATTAAAATTTCTCCCTCTTCCAATTACATATCTTTGTGAGGTTGGATTTTTGATTAATTTGTAATTTCCAAACAAAACAACATATTGCAACAGATTGTAGAAACAAATACAAGAATTCAGCTGTCCTCATTATGCTGGACATTAAAGAGATCTGCAAAATGTACAGTAATGCAACACTTCTCATTAAACTTTTTGGGAGGAATATAGTTAATTTGTATAATGAATATGTTATTTATGTTAGCATATAATTGAATTATTCTTGTTATTTGTAAATGAGTCATTGAATGTATATTTTGTTTCAATTTTAAGTTCTAATATGGTAAATATCAATAGATGTAAGCCACAGAAGCAGAGGTTTAATCATTCTTCAGGGTCTGGAGGCTCCTGAAACAAACAGGTTGAGAACGGCCGCTCTAAATGTTGGTTTGCCCGTCTGGGTTCTGGGATTTCTGTCTCTGAACACATTCATTCCTCGGTAATCTCATGTATGCTGTGGTTTTAAATGCTGTCTCTAATCTGGTAACTCAGAAATTCATGTGTCCAACCCTGGCTTCACTCTTTAACTCCAAACTTATGTATATTACTGCCAGTGAGCATTTCTACTTGGACATCTAATAGTTATCTCAAAATTAATATTGTCCAAAACTAACTCCTAACATTCTGCTCTAAAGCTGCTCTTCACCAGTCTTCCCTGTCGCAGTGCCCGGCAACGTCCAGTCTTCCAACTGCTAGAACAAAAACCTCGTCTTCATCCTTGACTCCTCTATTCTCTCATAAAGCAGATCCAACTCAGCAATCTTGTCAGCTCCACCTCCAAATCATATCTCAGACCTGACCAGTTCTCACCGCCTCTGCTGCTATCGCCCTGGCCCGACACGTTATCTATTGCAGGAATTATTTCAGTTAATTTCTAACCTGATCTCCCTTTATCTGTGCTTGCTTCCTCAGTCATTCAAGACAGGCAGTATTAGGCGACAGCGACCAGCGCTGCCAGAAGTTTGGTGTTTTGTCTCTTCTCTGTATCTCTCATATATATGTATATTTTATATATATTCACAGTTTATATTAAATGAATGTAATACACATAATTTATAGATCTCTTATTATATATAATCTCAGAATGAGAACTATATATATATTATATATATTATACATGTATATATGTGTATATGTAAAATTCATCACAGCTCAGCTGGGAAGTTTCCATATTTCTTCACTCTGAAGTCCAATTTGTTGGAACAGTCACAATCTAGTGAGTTAATAGTCTCCATGGAAAAAAGATAAAGATTTCTAGTAGATTTCTCAATTAAATTCTCCAGCAGAAGAGTGACAGGCATGACTTCTGATCACAAATCACTGACTAGAACTAGTCATGTAACATTACCCAACCACACTGAAGTAAGCCATCTTTGCAGGTGTCTAGAAGACAGAGAGCCATAAGTATTTGGTGAACGGCATGCAAATTAAAAGTTCCCATTTTAAGCTCAAGAAAGGAAAGATGAATTGTTCTTTGACCATAAAGAAATAACCTTCATTCCTAATAAATCAATCCATTATGAACAGTTTATTTTCTTGTCCCAAGAAATGCTTTATCTTTTGAAGGCATAGCTAGTAAACAACCATAAAACAGAATACTCTTTAAAAATGTGTAGGGCTGCATAAATGCAGCTAGCTCCTACTGAAAAAAGCTGTATCATTTTTCAGAATTATAGAGTAAATTTAAGATTTTGCACTTATGTGGTAACTATATGACACCTCAGTCTTTCATAGAATTCATGCTTAACATATATATATATATGTTTATCATACATATATGATACATTTCATGGTATATTTTTATATATATATTTCACATAATTATATGCAAGTTGAGTAAGGAATATATACTGTAAAATTCATCCATTGTAAGTATACAGTTTGATGATTTCTAGTAAATGTATACAATTGTGCAACCATCAGCACAATCCAGTATCAGAACACTTCTATAACCTTATAAAGTTTCACATGACCCTTTAGAGTTATTCTCTGCTCCTCCCCTGAGCCATGGATAGTCACTGATCTGCTTTCTGTCTCTATAATACTGCTTTTTAAGAAGTTAGAATTCTTGGCATTCCCTGTGTATATATAAATAAAATTATGGTTCCCTAACATTTATAAACATGTATCTCAAAAGAACAGTACATAGTTGTCCTCAATATCAACTGAGGGCAGAATAAGGAGAAACAGGTTTACCCAGGTAGAATTTTAAACAGAAAGAACTTCCTAGCCCCTAGGGGAAATTTTTTAGAGTGTTATATAAGATAATTAAGAAACCTTCAAGAAAGGCTGAAAAATAATCATGTCTGAAATCAGAGTTCCCTTCAACTTTACCCAAGGTCATTTTTTAATGTGGATTTTATAGCTGGAAATCTTGCCAGGTAAGAGAACAGCTACATGCATCACTGAAGCCATAGGTGCCGTCACAGAGACTCTTAGTGTGATTCATTCTCAAATAAGGACGTAAATGTATAAAATTAAACATGTTCACTTGGGTTATCTTAAAATGCCTCCCAAACTATTCTGACTATAGTGCCTGAAATTAGTACCTTTAGAATAAAAAAATCTTTGAGCTTCAGGTAACTTAAAGATAAGGTATGCTACTAGTTCTCCTCTTAAAAAAGTTATATTTTCTTAGACTATAGAGGTAAGGACCATAATATATTCTTTCCAGTGAGTAATCATCACATGAGTACAATCAATAGATATCCCTAGGAAATGTGAACTGTTCTAGTCACCTGATAATATGCTTTAGAGAACGTAGAATCAGAGAGAGAAAGTAAAGTGAGAAAAAAACTGCTGCGTTCTCTAAAATAAATTCAGTGCAACCAGACTGTGGTCAATTATTGACATCTGTAAAATTATTTAAAATGAGAACAAGGACAGCACTAATGTCTTTTGAGACAGTTAGTTGAGAGATGATTATTTCCATTATTATAAATTGTGTAGCACCTCATTTATTTTAGTCGATTTTTAAATTAATCTCTCTCCCTCTCTCTCTTTAAATTTTTCTTTCTTGAACAAAATGAGACTATTTCTAGATGAGATAACAGGATCCTACTCAGAAACTGTGTAGTCAGTATGATAGTAAACTTTTCATCAAATGACAATAGTCAGAAAATCCACAGAAACACATTCAGCACGTGGGAGACATTGGATGAAGACATTCAACCATGACTGAAGAGTCATCGTTCTTGAAGCTGACACGTTCGTGGTGAGCTAGTGCCAAGACAAATGCAAGCAGAGCTATAGCCTGGAAATACTTAAACATATTATTTGAATTCTCAGAAGTATCATTTTTACTTAAAGTAAACATTGGCATGCAAAGCCAATAGTCTGAGTAATCCGGTCTTGAAGTGTAACTTTATTTGTTATGGGGATTTGCTCAGGGAAGAGAAGGGGAAAAAAATAAACCCAACCTTTCTTCTTCTAATGCAGAGAGAAAATAGTTGTTTCTGCAACACTGGAGACATTATTTGAGGCCATGTAAGTGACACTGCCTCAAGCTACTTTAACAATTCACAACTAAAACTTGATTTAATTGTCTTTAGTAAAATGTTCCATTGGCACAGGCACCCAGGATGATTGTTGTCTCTTTATTAGCTGATGGATACTAAGCTCTACCAGTGAGAATCCTCTGCCACAACCAAGTAACTGGGTCACGGTCACTCTGAGCCCAAAGCGAGGAGCTCTCTTAATTCTCTGATGTATCTCCTTTCTTGAAGAAGATGGGGTCAATGAGCAACTCAAAATCCAGGAGTCATCAACTTGAATCAGGGCAGTCAATCTAGCCCCTAAGGGGCCTCTGTAATTATACATGGAATTGTTGTGTATGGGCATATATTTTTCCTGTTCTGGGGTAAACTGTTCATAATTTTAGTAAGATACACAGAGAAGTCTATGGTTATAAAGTCGTTTACATAGGAAGCGCTTGTATTGGATGCCTCTACCCTAGTTGACTCCTCATCTCATGGCTCCTGGTTGCCTAGGGAATAGGGCAAGGTCACTAGCTGCACCTTTGACTGCCCTTCAGCACTTGTCTTCCCCTCTCCAGGTTCTCCGCTCCCATTACATGCCGGGCTGCCCTGCTGTTTCAACAGAGTAGCCAAAGTGACCTAATTAGAATATAAGTCCGATCACTTTACTCCTCTTTAAAACATCTCAGTGACTTCTCATTGCTCTTGATATAAAGGCCGGAATTTTTTATAGGACCTTATAAGACCCTACGTGATCTGGCCTTCCCTTTACTTTTTAGACATCACCTCCTACTACTCTCACCTTCACTCACAATTTTAACAATTTTTAAAAAATGATAAAAATGGTGGAAGACTTGTCTTTATGCTTTTTTAATCTGCTGTTCTAAAAATAGAATATGTTGATATCAATTGTATAAGTTTTATGATAGAATCCACTTGCCTACTTTCTGAAAGGCATTTGTTCACATGCTATTTAACATGCATTTCTGTAAAGTGTACTTCCTTCTCCTTAATAATCAACTGTGGAGGTAGATTAGAGCTGGTAAGTGCCTCCAAGGTAGAGAGAATTCTGATGGTAGGATTTTTGGCAATGGTTTGTTCTTACTGTGCGTGTTACTATTGGCATTTGAGTCTTGGGGGTTAACCCAATGACACATATCTTGGACACTTTGGGATAAATGGAGCCTAGAGATTACAGATGGACTAAAACAAACCCATCTTTCTCCTATATTGTACAGAGCATGTCTTAGCTTGCCTTGGCTTGGACTGCTATATTAAAAACACCATAGACGAAGTGACTCAAACAACAGAAATTCATTGCCTGAAATTGACATGAAGCTTACCAATTTGTCTTTTCTTCTGCAAAATTTTGTGTCAATCTGTTCCTAGCTTTCTGGTACTTTTTACATTGTCCATTGTTTCTTAAAGATTATTCCGCAAATTCATTTGCAAGTTTTTTAAATACACTAAATTTTGTTAAAAGGAAGATATTTTTTACTTGAGATTTTAATCTGTATTACTAAAGTGTAGGCTAACAGCAATAACAAACATTCCCCAAATCTCAGTGTCTTAGCATAATCAACATTTATTTCTCACTCATGCAAATTCCAACATGAATGTTTACATTCAGGCAACTCTACTGGAGTCTCCCTCAAAAGATGACTTGGGGATCCAGAATCTTCCATCTGGTGGTTCTTTTTGTTCTTGAGACCTCAAAGTTCTGCTGGGTTCTTTACCTCTGACTTGCAGTCATGAGAGGAAGGAGAAGGCAAACTGAGAATCATGCAGAAGATGTCTGGCACCCAGACTCAAACCTCATCATGCAGCATTTTTACCAACTTGAATTGCTTAGAACTAGACACATGGCTGGGAAATGTAGTCTTCACATCAGAGCAACACCGCATGGTCATGAAGACTTAGTATTGTTTCAGCCCAAAATGTCTTTCTTGTTAAAATTTTTTCTACCTGTTTAGGTTAAATACCCATCTTCTAATGAAGAAGAAGTAAAAATGGAAACGAAACAGTTGTGCTTTTGCAAACCTGTTATTATTCTTCCGTCAGCCTAAATGTTTCAGAATCATTCCTTTGTGTTGACATTTTCACATTTTTGAGTTCATTTCATTCTGGATATGGCCCTTTCTGATTCAATTCTTGTAGGATTTTACCTTTGTATCAAAGGATGTGTGTCCTTATTTTGTCTTCTGTATGTGTGCTCTTGAAAACTGGGTTCTCTGTGCAGCCACCAGGGTTCCTATACATTTTTGTGTGTGTGGGGCGTAGGTAATTAGGTTTACTTATTTATTTTTTTGATGGAGGCACTGGGGATTGAACCCAGGACCTTGTGCATGCTAGGCATATGCTCAACCACTGAGCTATACCCTCCCCCCATACATTTGTTTTAATCTTTGCTTCTTTATTTTTGTTATCACAGAGATATTCTCATGGTCATGATTACTTGCACTTTTCAGATGATTAAATTCTTGCGTTCAGAATCTTGTCTGCAGTAGCAAGTACTTTGTTTTTTGTTACCTTCTGCAATATGTCCTTCCTGCTCCTGACAGGTTACACTGTCCCTTGACTATAAATCACATGACCATTAGATATAAGCGCACCGTAAACACACACCATGTGCCACACCATCTGTACACCTAGCAGCTCTCTCCTCACACACTGTGTACTCAGGATTCCCCATTCCCAGGCAAGTTAGCATTGCCATCTGTAATGCCTCATTGCTGGAAAGTTCTGCAGAAGGCCTTCTCCATCGATCTTCCATGGGGATAAAAGCAAGTCTCTTGAAAACCCATAGGTTCTTTTATATGCTGGCTTAAGTCTGTCCCCTAGGTTTCCTCACAAGCTACTGGAACTTCAAAGTTAGAGGCAGCCTTCAGGCAATGTAATTAAAGAGAATGCATTTCATTGTGGTTCAGAAGTTGCCCCTAGTAAGCAATACATCACCCTCAATATATGTTGGTAAGATAGTTTGAGGCTATTTCCTTAGAGGAAGGTTATAAATAAAGAGACCTTTTTTCCCTGTAATCTTTCAAAAGCAAAACTACATTGGGTAAAAGTGTTGTATGCCCTCAAAAAAATAAAATAAAATAAATAAAGTTGAGAATTGTAGAATTTTAATGACTGATTTTAAATGGAGCTGTTCCTCAGAAGTAGAGCCTCAGTACTGAAATTTCTGTGTTCCTTTGTTTTCCCAGGTGTTAGCAATCCCTCCCGGCTTAACTGGCTCGGTGTTTACTCCAACCTTTGGATCATTAATAATGACAGTAAATAAAAGCCAAACTGGGAAGCTAGGTCTTTTAATTTGACAGGTACTCAAGAAGCAGTCACGCATTAAAATGAAGAAATACTTGCAACCAGAACTCCCTAAATTTCCCATCTAATAACTGAGCTATTTGGCAATAAAATTCATTTTCATTTAAATGCTCGGGAAGAGCCTTGGCAAAGAAGCCCGCAGTCCCCAACCCCCTGCAGCCATGGGCACTGTCAGTGCCACTCACCCTCCCTCCGCTCTGCTGCTGTCACAACACAGTGGAACCTTCCTGAAAAACATGGAACTGGGGTGGGTTTCTGATGGCTGCTTGGTCTTTGGAAATGAACTCATTCTATCTTTATTTAGTTTTAACTTCTGTTTAACGGAGGATGTATATTTTAGGAATGAATAGAAAAATTATATAATTAAAAAAAATCCCTCATAATCCACCATCCAGAGAAAGCTAAGGTTAGCGATTTAGTATGTAGTGTAATAAAATTTCTCCGCTCATATTACTCCAAATAATACATTTTACAAATACATGATTTATTTACCCAAATGGGAATACTCTATAATTATTTTCCCATTTTGATTATGAAATAAAATACTATAGATTATAATAGCCAAATAAATGTCAATCGTCTAGTTAAGAAATAGAGCATCACTAATATCATTTAGTCAACGTGTGTGACTCTTCCTGGCCCCATCCTCCACATTGTTATAGAATTTGGCTTTTTCTTTTTTCCCCTTGTTATATTATTTTCTTTATGGTTTTTCTAAATATATATGAGTATCTGGATAATACATTAGTTCACTTTGTCCGTATTTAAGCTCCATAAAGATGATACCATAGCCTAATTGTGTCCCCGATATTCATATATTGGAGCCCCCCCCCCCAAGTGTGATTGTGTCTGCAGGTAGAGGGTAATTAAGATAAAATGAGGTCATAAAATGAGGTCCTTAATCCAACAGGACAGTGGGCTTTGAAGCAGAGGGGAATGAATCGCTCTCGCTGCCACGTGAGGACACAGCTGGAAAGCAGCCGTCCCTCCGTCCGTAAGTCAGGAAGAGCATCCTTAGCAGGAACGCTTTCCGCCGGAAACTTGATCTTGGACTTCCCGGCCTCCAGTATTGTGAGAAAGCAAATTTCTGTCACTTAACCCACTCCGTGGTGTTCTGTTATGGCTGCCTGAGCTAAGACTAATGATGGGACTTTTCAGTGCAGTTTGTCGGCTGCTTCTTCATTCAGCATCATGGCTGTAATGTCATGTAGCTGGAGCCGTGGCTCAGTGTTGGTGTCTGTGCCGAATTCTATTGCTCGACTACATCACGATTTATTTTTCCATCCTTACGTTGATGCATTTAGGTTGTTTGCAGCTTTCTGCTATTATAAACATTTTATTAATGTCCCCACTAATCCACATCTTTACCAACACTTGGTATCGTTAAACTTTGGTTTTGGCAGTCTAGTTCGAGTGACGTGGTATCCCACTGTCAGCTTATTTGCATTTTTCAGGTTACTAAGGGACTCCGATTCTTTATCTTAGTTTATTGGTCACTTGCATTGCTTTTTCAAGAAATATGTACTTAAGAATTTCGTCACTTTTCTATTAGCTTTTTTGTTTATTTCTTATATGAATAAGGAAATACTGTGATTTACAACACTTTCTGATTATTTGTTAGTTTTATGTTATCAAAATATTTTCCCCCAGTTTGTGGCAGGAAAACAAACTTTAAGTGGAAAGAGCCCTCTCTTTTGTGGACCCAAACCCAATGTCAGTCTTCATTCCTCCATAGTAAAAGATATTAACTGGGTCTACAAAAATATCTCCATTTATTTCCCCTGATAATACCCACGTTCTGAGGGTGCTAAATTTCAGCTTGCACATAATAAATGCTCAATAAATATTTATTGAAGTAAATAATGTGACTTACACAAAATGTAGCAGATATTCCTTAAAAAAAAATCTCCAGCATATGGATGAATTTATTCTGCATGCACAGTTTTTGTGAGTGGGAAAATGAGTGCCTGCTCACACATCATCATCTTTCATCAAGATCATTCATCTGTACGATACTGAAATCCTTAAGAGTGATATACCTTTATCTGAAAAAGTAGCACGAATCTTGCTTTTTTTTGTTTTTTGAACTTCCATATGTTTCCTATGTTAACAGAAGTGGCATTTCTTAACCTCAATACTGAAATTGTAGAACTATTTCTGAAAATTTTAAGATGATTATAGTGCCAGAGTTTATTTTCTAATGCCCTTCAGAACACAGTTTCATAAACAGCTAATTTGAGCTCAGTAAACAACTGCCTTCCCCCCACAGCACCCTCCAAAAGCGACATCCCGTAGAACCTCTCTGAATGTCCCGTGTACTCATGGAGTAGCAGATAGAGAAGCTTTGCTGTTGATCTGATGATGTCAGCTAGAAAATAATCTTAAACCACATATTTGAGGAAATTTTAATTATATTCAGTTTGGTGATAAGAGAAATAAATGAAATTAGAGTTATCTCTGACCCTAAATGGTGGTTACTTCCTCTATGTTATTATATAATTGTTATATAATGTTATATTATTAGTTTCCAGATTGCTGAGCCTCACTGTGATCTCCTGGGGGTGAGACAAAGACATACATACTTTTACCAGTTTCCTCTGGGTCTTAGGCACACTAAAGTCTGAGGACCATTGCCCAACACTGCATAAAACCCAGAGTTGAAGATATAATATTTACTAAATAAATACTTGAGTAAAAAAATATTTGGGCAGCCTTACTTATTAATTTTTACTAATGATAATGGATATGTGATTAGAAATAAATTTGGGGGCTGGAAAAATAATTTATTAAATATCCACTGATTATGTTGAGTGTGTTTTTTGTAATCCAAATTTCCAAGGTGAATGTATGCTTTTTCTAAGTTTAATGATTTATTTTGGAAGGAAATGTGAGGTGAGAAATAGATTCAAAACATGATTTTAACTTTAGCAGAATCACAGAATTTTGGACAATCCAGTGACCTTTATCAAATTATCTGAATTATAATTCTTTTTAAGTTTCTGTTTAATTATATCCTCTTTCTAAACCCTTTATTCTTTCTAAAATTGCTAGCAACTCTTTCTAGCAGTCACCCTCAAAATTTATTGATGATAATTCGTATCTTACCAAAACCTTGAATTTTAATGCTGTCATAATTCTGGAGAAATGGAATTGTAAATATAAAGGTCTAAAATATGGTTAATACACTTCTCTTATTAGACATAAAGCCAGCATTGTTGGCAGGTTTCAGATAAACTTTGATATATTTGGTACGTCCAAAGCAAAGACAATATGTCTGTATCATCTTTAATTAATATGTGTGTGTGCGTGTGTGTGTGTATCCTTTTTGGGGAAGGCATATAGAGCTATAAGCTCTGAAGATCAATACATATTACAACATCCAGAGCATTAATCAAAATAGAAGAACATTATAATAATCTATCCAATGTCAGAATATGTATTGAACATTTACTGTGTTTCATTGATTAGTGACAGACTGAAAATAAATTTATATTTTACAAATACAGTGTGATACATTCTGCAATGGAGGTTGGCACACTGAGGAAGTCAGAGGAATGGTAAGGCCACCAATAAAACCAAATTCCATATATCCAAACTCATTACTAAACTACTGTTGGGGAGGAGGTTCACAATATCGGGTAAGACTGTATTAAGTGAGAAAGTCATGATCCAGATCGAGCAAACCTGGTCACTGCAAGTTATGTTTTTTTAATTCTGAACATATGTATATTTTTAAAACTTTCACAGTAACAAGTCAGCTGCCCATCCATTCAACCAAACTAAACAGAATAGACCGTGGGTAGGTCAGAAAGTGTCCAGTGGGACCTCTGAGTCAGTTAAAGAAAACTGGTGGAAATTATTTTGTCCCCTTAAGGTAGTTTTTGTCATTCAATTACTGAATTTTTCTGTGGTTGTTAAGGAATCATTAAAACGCCATTTCTTCATCAATTAGAATCTTGCTGCCAGATTGTATGACATTTCGTGAAGCACCTTTAATTTGTTTTACATTGTTCCAGGAGGCGAGATGAGATCACAGGGACCTGTGCGTTAGTGGAGAGATGTATTTCATGCTGACTTCTCATGGTCCTTTTCTAGTCATTCCAATAGAAAGGCACGATCTTGATTAGTTAATCTTTCCACATCAGCATTTTCAGATGGTACTTCATGAAATTTTCACTACAATTAAAAATGCAATTAAAATAGATTATCTAAATCAAAGTCAATCTTTAATTACTGCATACTATCTAGATCCTTATTTCACGATACAACAGATAAAAGTTTAACAATTGCAGTGCTAATGCCTTCATTATGAAAAACAGTAATACCAGTCTTTTGAGGCTCATCTCATTTCCTCTCAGTTCTTTTTTAGGTTGTCATGGAGAAATTTGCTTCTTTTAACAACCATTGCCTACTTAGTCCCGAGCAGCCTTTTATATGCTTCTCCTATGAAAAATTAAATTACACAAAGTTCAGCTAGTCATTCCAAGTCCTGCCATGTAAAAGGACCATACTTGTCCTTTTCACTTTTACACATTTTGCCATTGTTAGCTGTTACAAAAAAAAATGAAAAAAATTGCGAGGGAAAAAAGGGAATGCTTGGTATTTCTATTCACTATCACATCACGTCTTGAGTTGTTTTCTAAACCTTGTGATTTGCATGCATCAATTAGAAAAATTTCTAAATTTTTCAGTAGTTAACATTGGGTAGTGGATTTAAGAGTCAAAGGGCCCCAGCAGCAGTGTCCACGTGGTAGCTGTGTAACGGTGGGAAAGTTCCCTAAGCTGTGGGAGTCTCTGTTTCCTCGTCTGTAACCTGAGGATGACAGAAGTACATACCTTGAGACATTGTTGTGAAACTAAGACGTGATTTATATAAAGTTCCTGTTTCGGAGAGGTACTCAATGGAGTGGCTGTTTTATTCTTAGTATTTTCCATGTTACTCCACAACCTATCTGACCATCAAGATAACATCTTAACCTGGGAGTCTATAAATATTATACAATCAAAAAATCTTAGTTGGTGGACTCTGAGCTTGAATATGTTGGTGTTTTTCCAGTTTCTCAATATTCACATATGTAATAATGTTTACCTACTATTTGAAAGCCTGTAACCAATATCTAACCATATCATCCTGAAATGTCTTTAAAAAATGCCTAACAGGGGATGGCATTACATCCATCCTTTTGTAAAAGCTAAACCAAAATAGCCTTTATCTTCTGGCAACTTAAACTCCAGCAAAACATTGATACAGACTGAGTTATTAAGGGATCAAAATAAATAGTGAACAAATTGGTTAAATGTTGTCATTGCACTTAATAAAAGACCACATGCTTGTGGAGAGAAGAGAAGTAATTTCTGGACCTGCATATCAGTGGAAACCCCAGCTCTTCCACGACACAGAGAAGGCTTACTTAGCAGTATGGACATTCTGAAACATCCTGCTGCATTGAAGGCAGGAAAATGTAGTAACCTGTGGTGGCATAACTTGAGTGAAAAAAGTATGAACTGCCGTAAAGACTATAGAGGAAGGGGTCCCGTTCTGTGTGGTAGTGTGAGTGACAGGAGAGGTGAAGGTGAGGATATTGATGTGGTAGAGACCAGGTTAGATGTGGGGAAGGACATATTGACAGCAAAGCTGAAAACAATGATTAGGATTTATTAAAGCTAAAATTATTCAGTATACAAAATGATAGCCTTGATTGGTCCAAGTTTATGCTGGTGGATTTCTGGCTAGTCTTCTCTGGACCCAGTGGTTAATATTTATCTTCTTCACCTGGCAGTTCTCTATCATCAGCTTCAACCTGAGTTAAAGAACTAAGTTAATCATCATTCCTTTCATCGTAGAAGAAAAATAGATCCTCCGAGGATTACTGCCCCTTGTGTCATGATGAGGCTTAAACAAAAATAAACAGCTCTTTCAAAATGTCTTACAGATTGACATCTTAGTTCTCATGCTTTCCTTGGAGATTACATATTATAAGAATCCAATAGCCAAATAGATTTCATAATGTCACCCAAAAGCTGTATAAATACCAAGTTCAATGTTGAGTCTTTTCATTTAACAAAGGAAGTCCAGAAGCAACGTTATTTTGCTAGAAAGAACAGCAAATAATCAATAGATGATTGAAAACTCCAGGGCTTTTGGGTGATGAGTATCATGTGGTACCTAAAAGTAATAAAAAGACTACTTTTTAAATTTTAGTAGCATTCATGAAGAAAAGTTTACAAAAGAATTTGCCTTAGTTTGACTCATTTTGAAAGAAAAGACATTTCATAAATGAGAAAAATGCATGAATAGTAAGTAGTTAATGCATAAAGTTCTGGTCGCTAATTTAATGTTAGGTATAGTTAATATAAAAGTGACAGTGGACTGCTCATGTAATAGGAGATGCACCCTTGGTTTCTAAAATGAAAATTAAAGCATATATTTTTTGGAATGACCCAAATGTTGATCATTTTTTCCCCTCTGGTTAGCTTTGGTGGCCGGATTATGTTTGACTTGGTAGTGTGTCATACCTTAGATCAATGTTTGTGAAAAATTCTTATTCAGTATGTTCTTTCTTTCCAGATAGGAATATTATTTTCATTAATAGGGTTTGTTTTTCAAAATGTTACATAGGTAAACACTTTTAATAAGGAATAGTTTTGTTAATTAGTTAATATTAGTTAATTGGTGTGCTTTTTAATCAGGATTTCTTGGAGACTTCAATAGGCCAAGAGGAAATGTGACTCCTCCTCAATCTGCTATTATATCATATTTTATTAGCATTAAATGACATAGGACATAAAAACAAAAAAATGCCGCCAACTGAATTCCCAATTTATGTAAAGCATTTCACTTAGGATGCTTAAGCTATGAGTATGATGATTTATGAATATGAATCAAATTAGAAAAGGCCTAAAGGTGGCTAAGCCTTTCATAACCAGTGCCCTCTACCTGCATCAGCTCGCTGGTACCTTCCAACCTCCCCAGCCAGTTCAGGTCAGTGATTGTCCTCGCCTGTTTTGATGACCACATTTAGGTCTTTTCATAAAGAAAAAAAGGGCCTTTTGTTGACTTGTTTGCTTGCTTGCTTATTTCAGGAGAAACATATATATATATATATTTTATATATATATGTAATTTTATATAATAAAGTTTAAATGTAACTGAGTCTTGGGTGGCCTCCTCTGAATTTTCCTGTGCACATCACTGCTCACTGAACCAGGATGCGTGTTTGTTTGTTCAGGATTAGGGTCACGTGCCGCCCAACTTTCCTTAGCAAACTGACACAACCAAGACTCACCATGGATATAAACAGCCATTTTTGAAGATGTGATCAATCTTTTCTGCCTAATTAAACTAAAAAAAAAGAAAAGAAAAGAAAAGATCAAAGATTTTCTAATGCAATTATTATTAGGAAACTTTTTTTTAAACTTAAAAATTTATAGAACCAAGGATTTTTAAAAAGAAAATGCTATCCCTGAAGGTAAGTGGAGCCTGTCTTGGCCTGGGGAGCGCAAACTGAACAAAATGCTCTTCCCCGTGGCCTCCGCCATTTTTAAAGCTTCAATTCTGACTGGCATGGGCCACAGATATTAAATTTCTAAGCTAATATTTTTAGGTGGTGATGCTGGCTGGGCAACTCTGCAGTTTTAGGTTATTTCCTGGCACCTACCCAGCAATTTCTGGGGCCATTTTAAGCCTCATTTAAAAATTTACACTGAAGCAAGTAGAAATCATGTCATTTTGGCCCTTAAAATGCCACCCACCTTGATTTCAGAATGTCCCACCCCGACTTCACTATCACCCTCTGCCTGGCTACTCTGCAGCCCCCATCTCTAGGAAGAACCCAAATTCATTTCTGGTCCGTTTCTTCCTGATCTTCACTTGCCACAAGCATATTGATTTATCGGTTAATTCTACTCTTTAGTAAAGGTCGGCTTCGTCATCCCTTACACTGACAATAATAGAAACTGGTCCCGGCATTTGCCTTGATATTTGATGACTCAGTTCCCTGCGGCACTCCCCTACAATGGACTTCCCCATAAACAGGGGGACCATAAAATTTATTCTCCAAATGGTGGGACTTCAGAGAATGAAAGGAGATGCTAGCGATAATCACGCCTGGATGATGGCCTTAGAGCAGGACTCCCCCAGGCACACTGGGACGCGTCGTCACCCTACGCAGGTACTAAAGTCATAAGGAGCCTTAGTCAAGGAATAAACGGCCTTGACCACCGGTATAAATGCATGCTTTAAATAAAGAGACATGGTGAGCTCAGAGAACTTTTTTCTTTTTTTTTACAATCAGTATTTTATTTTATTTTTAAATTTTTTATTGATTTATAATCATTTTACAATGTTGTGTCAAATTCCAGTGTAGAGCACAATTTTTCAGCCATACATGAACATACATATATTCATTATCACATTTTTTTCTCTGTGAGCTACCACAAGATCTTGTGTATATTTCCCTGTGCTATGCAGTATAAGCTTGTTTATCTATTCTACAATTTTGAAATTAAGTAAGAATAGGCTGTGTTTACCTTACTCTTTTGTTTCTTCCTAACTCGCCTTCCCACTGTCCCTCCTTCCTCATGCTTCTTTTCTGTCACACCTGTGTAGCTGTCCAATTGCAGAATGTGCCATGAGCCCATATTAGTACATATGCAGTAGAATAAAATGTACCCATGTATTTCAAAATTCTAGATGTGATCTAGGGAGCAGGCTGATTGGCAAGTTTTGGGGTAGACAAGACAGTCATATTATAACTTGTAAATGTACGCATGTCTCTGACAGATGCCAAAGACTGGCTTTATCCGAATTAGTAGTAGATTGTGGCCTTGTAATTTGGGAATAGGTGCCTGGAAACTAAGCTTACCCTTAGCTAAGAGCACTGCCAACCTTCTCAGTTTTACTACTGTTGCCCACATAGAGGAAATAAGACAGTCTACTCTCAGATGCTGTATTTTACTCAGGAAAATCAGGTCTTCCCTTCCTCCCAAACAGCCCTCCATGCATTGTAGCTCATCACCCATCTGCCGCTCCGTTTCACACATGGTGCCTGAGGCTGCACGATGCATGTTGCATCAAGATTGAATCTAGAAAGAAAAACTTTAATCCTCTTGTTGGTATCTTCCTGATAACAAAAACCTTTGTTTCAAATTTTCTGTGTCTTCATGAAAGTTTTTTTTTTTTTTTTTGCTGCTGTTGTGAAATATGAAATCTGATACCTCAGATCAGATGGATCTTTGGCAGAGATAAAAACCACAAAGTACTATGCCTATATAAATGAACTTGAGAGAGGGAGAAGGTGTGAATGATCATGTGCTTGTACCAAGCATAAATCCACCACAGTTTGTGTGGTTGATTCAAAAAAATCCGAATGAAGCACAAGAGAGTAACTGGAACGGTGCTCTGTTCTGGCGCGTCTGGCGTCTGTGCATTATTGCTGCTACATTCTTCCTCTTGTAGATGAGGAAGGAGTGAGTATGAAGTTGCTCTTATCCAGTTATTATAGATTCAGTTTTCAAGGTTATGTTAATTATTAGAAAACCAAAAAAGCACTTATAGTACCATAATCACATAATGTTTCCCTCCATCACAATTTTCAGCTGAACCCGTGGGCACTATTCAGACCAAGGTCTGCTACAATTTTGAGATTAACAGAACGTACCATCAGCCTCATCTTTAAAAGGAGATAAACACTCTCCTTGCTTTGTTCTTTGTCTACATGCGCTTTGGTGTGTTTTTAAAGTCAGTCATTGTTCACGTGTCCAGATAAAGCCTTTAATGAAAAATCTTTCTTCTCAGCGTCACTGTTTTTTTTTTTTTTTTTTTTTTTAAGCAAAATACAAAGTTTTGTAAAACTCTCATTCTGCTCCATGTACCTTACTGGCTTGCACATTGCCTGAACTCGAGTATGTGGATTTGTCAGTTTCATCTGTTTGAAATCCTGGGTGTAAAATCCGTGTATGAGAAGCAATGCAAAATGCAGAATTATGTTTGAGCAAGTTTAACAGGACAGATAATGAAATGGGGGATTCAGAAAGAGTTTGTCATTATTCCACATTAAATCCTAAGTAAAATTCAACCCCATTTTTAATCTGGATGTACTCATGAAAAGTGATACCAGAATTGGATTTTTAGAAAAACAAGATTTAATTCCCACTGACTCAAGGTGGAGGTACTATTACCACTTCATAGGAATAAAGATGCAGCCAGCTCCTCGCTTGTCGTCCTCTGACCACACCCCAGCGGGTGACCTGGGGCGCCTCAGTGGAGTCCGGCTAGCTGGACTTTGAGGCTGCCCCTTCAGCTTCTGCTGGTGGGGTGGGGGAGAGGACGCAGGGCTTTTCTATGGCACTTGCCTAGTGTAGAGCAGCGACTGTCTCAGTGTTTCTCTCTTGCTGGGCTGCCTCTTTTCTGGTCCTCTGGGTTTTTTTTTAGAGCTTTTCATCTGTGTCTATTGGTGTTTATAGGTTTCTGGCTTCTTAACTTTTTTCAGGCAAAAGAAAAGCCAGGGAGTTCACTGCTGTGTTGTTGTTGCTTCTACCTCAAGCCCTTGGCTAATCTTCCTTCTTTTATTTACCTTTCAGAGTATTTGCATGTCTGTTTTGTGTGTACTGTCCCAATTTTTTAGTGTTACTTAATGAAAAGAATAAGGAAAAGTCCATCTATTCCATATTCCTGGAAACAGAAGATCGTACCTCTCTTAAACTATGAATATACAAAAGTCCATTTACCCGGAAAGAGTAGGGGGATAGTAAGAAGCCTTTTTGAAATAAGATTTATTTTGTTGATTGATATTTCTTAAAATTTCTATATCTCATAATAGAAATATTTCAACTCACAGGAAACCTTAGAGATTTATGCTAGGCTAATTTCATAGCCTTATTTCTAAAAACTTGTTTGATTACTTTTAGTAAGGACGATATCATGCTCTGTGTTATTTTATTCACTCAGTCTATTCAGGTAACACTGTTCTATGTACCGGAAATAAATCAACGAAATAATGATTCCTGCACCCAAGGGCTCACATTCTGTGGGAAGTGGTGGTGGGGAAGGCTAGAACAGACCATAAAAAATAAAGCTAATGGATAGACATTTTTCAGGCCATGTTGGTAGGTAGTATGCTGTGAAACTTTTTAAAGTGTGCAGGGTAGGGAGGATCCACAGTAGAGGGGTGGATTGCAGTTCTAAACACTGGAGTCAAGGTACATTTATTGAGAAGGTTAGATTTGACTAGTGACTTGAAGAAGGAAAGACATGTAGACACAGGGAGATCGTGGAAAGCACTTTTACAGCAGAAAACAGCCAGTGCAAACATCTTAAGGCAAGAGTGTACCTCTGGCTGAGACCCAGAAGGAAGACGAGTGTGTTTAGAGCACAGTGTGCAAAGTGGACAATGGAACAGGATGTCAGAAGAAAGTGAGGACTGAGTCACTGAGGTCTTAGGGGCTATTGAAAGAATGTTTCCTTTTGCTCTGAAAATGGAAGCCGCTGCAGAGCTTTGAGCATAGGAGTCACATCCAGTGGTTCTACCTTCTCACAGCCTCATTCTGGCTGGATTGTTGAGGGTAGTCTCCGCTAACAAAAGACCAGTTAGGAGGTTATTGCAGAAATCCAAGTACGATATTATAGTGATTAAACCCAGGGGAGTGTCAGTGAAAGGCATGAGAAATGGTCAGGTTTGGGATATATTTTGAAGTTAAAACAGGAAGACTTTGACTATTTGGATATGCAAGGTGAGGGAAGGAGAGTTAGACCTATCAGAAACAGTCCCAGGAGTTTGGGTTTGAGTCTGAAAGAACGGATTGTCTTCATCTGACATGAAGAAAGCAGGAGGCAGTATCATTTACTTATGAAAATCAGGAATTTGGTTTTGGACACATTAAGTTTCATATAACTATGAGACATCCAAGTAAAGATACTGTATAGGCTGTCAGAAAAGGGAGCCTGGAATCTGGAGTCTAAGGACTGGGCAGTGGGACATTCCAAAATTAAGAAGACAGGAGGAGGAACTGAAAAGATGAGACCAGAGAGGTAGGAGGAGAAACCAGGTGCATGTGGCAACCTGGAAGCCTCACAAAGAACGCGCATCAATCAAGAAGAAATGATGTATTGTCAAATGCTGCTGGTGGTTCCAGGAAGGTGAGAACTGAGAATTGGTCATTGAATTTAGCCTCATGGAGATCACCGGACCTTGACAATAGCAGTTTTGTTGCAGTGGTGTCGGGGTAAAATAGTGATTTGAATAGATTTATGAGGGAATGAGCAAGGAGGAACTGGAGTCAACATGTACAGACAATGCGTTCTAGAGGAGCAAAGAAGAGGGAAAGAAATGAGTGGTAGCTGGTACAGAAAACTTGTCAAGGGAGTTTTTTTGATAAAAGAGATAGCAGTATTTTTGTATTATAATGAAAATGATACAATAAAGACAAAAAACATATGTAAGAGAGAGAGGGGAGTTGCTGAGTGGTGTCCTTTTCTAGGAAATGGGAGATGTTTTGTAGCAGCAAAGTAGCAATACTGACTTTGACCAGAGGCACGGAGAGCTATCTATGGTAACAGACAAAAATGCAAAATGTTCAGATATAGATGGTGGGAGGCCTGTTTATGTGCTAATGGGGGTTTCTGGAAGTTCTCTTCTAACTGCTTCACATTCTCAGAATAGTGAAAAACAAGGGCACTAGAGGAGAGTGAAGATGAGAGGAGGTGTTAGATATTTGAATCGAAGAATAAAAAAGACATTTGGAGAATGGGAGAGTGATCAACCTAGAGTAAACTTGTCTTAGAGTAAAATTATTAAGAGAGCATTAAATGCCTCTCTTGGGGTTCAAAATCATGAATTTAAAAGAGACCAGACAACATGGTTGATTTCATTTCTGGAAAGCTATTAATTATCAAAAATTTCCCATTGAGTCAAAGTCTGCCTCACCTTTTTTGCTACTTCTGTTCTCTGCAGATAACACAGAAAACATTGATTCACTTTTCCCATTTTAGCCCAGCAAATAGCTGGAAATCATTATTTTGAGCCACCCTCTTCCTGTCCTTTCCTAGACTAAGCTTCCATTTCTTTCTTTGATATGTATTCAGACTCTTCACTTCCCTGCCGAAATGCTTCTCATTAGTAAAGTCTACCCTAAGATGCAGATCACACTAACTACCCACATGTCCTCATTAATATTGTGCATAGATACCTGGTCTTTCTAGTCTGAAAATATGGGGACCACTATTTGGTAAAGGGGAAAACTACAAAGGTAAATATGGAAAATTGTTTTGCAAATAATGGCAGTGTTCTGTGCCACTATTTTCTATACTTTCGTCTCAGGAAATAAACAGGCTATGTCAACAAATCAAAACCATTAGAACTTCATCAGAGGTACAGTAGAAAGTACATTCTACTGGGTGTCGAGAGAACTGGGTCCTGACCCCAGCTCAGTATATATGTTTTGGAGCAAGTAGCTTTCCAGTCTCCTCCCTCCTAGGACTGCTGGACCACGCTCTCACATAGACACCACCAGGATCAGAAACTGCAAACTGAACCAGCTCAAGGGGCAGAGTTGAATGTTTCTTTTTTCAGACTGTAGATGTAATAATGCCTCTCTTTCCCCATGATGTGTCTATTTGAATATGACAGTGTCAGAAAGTAGTTTTAGTTTCTAGAATGCCTGGTTTCATATCATGGGTGAATCTGAATCTATCCTCAAATGGCTTACATTATTAACTGTAGGAAAATTTCTGTGTTACAACTTGTCAAAACACATGACTATACTTCTGCAGAAATTTTAGTTTCATTCTGCATAATTCTTTCTTTAGCAGTAAGCATCAAATATAACCCAGGAATGAATAAGAAATTGATGTGTAAAAATGGATGGAAATTTCCTATAATATTTGAATAATATTTCTAAATTTTAAAAATAAGCAAAACATACAATAATTGTTATCACACCATGTGTTTGAGAGAAGACCAGTAGGATTTCCTGGCTGTTTTTACAAATAACAGAAGTATTAAGTGCAATTTTATTTTGTTCCAGATACATAAGAGGATTTATGTTATACAAGTTCTTAATATCTTTGTTTAAGAATATAATTAAATAAAGGAGAAGAGAAGACTCAACCACATGAGAGCATAAGAGTAAGCTCTGTAATTTTTAATAATTCAGAAGAATTTTTAAAAGTAATAATTAGGCTTTGAGATCCCGCCAGCGTTGGCATTTGTCAACCACTACATTTTCTCAATAGGTAGATTGGGAAGCACTCTTTTAAAATCATCTTGAATTCTAGAATTCATGTGCCTGTTGAGTTATTGAATCAATGCACCAGTGCCTAAGTAATTGTGTGAGTGTGTCTGAGTACTGTATACCCCCTCTCTGACTGTGCCATTTAAGAAATTACCATCAGTTGCACTTCAATTTTTTTTTTTTGCCAAATTTGGATACATGACCAGTAGAGGTAGTTAGATATATAAATTCCCTTTAATACAAGCATCTTTCACACCATCAAAGCTTTTCTCTTCCAAGATATTTGCAATTTTAAAATTATTATGTGTTTTAACCATGATACTCCAAGAATATAAAAGTATTTACTGACTTGCTATAGGGCTAAACTTCATCTATTCAATTATTCAGTCATCTATTTTGTATTGCCCCGTTATCTCTAGTTATTCAAATAGATCGGTGTTTTTTTTTTTTTCCCCCTTTCTTATATCCTTGAATCTTATCAAAATGTGTTGCTTCTAAATCCTGGCTTATTTGATTTCTAGTCCAGAAGGGCTGTGTAAGCTCAGCACACACACCTGGCCAGCAGAGAAGTAATAAGAAAGCACAGAGGAGACAACGCTGGAATTGAACTGGAAATCTGCAGCACAAGGAACACTGGGAAATCCTTCAGATATTTGGAAATTAAATAGCATACCTCCAAATAAGCCGCTGGTCAAAATAATAAATTACAAAGAAAAAAGAAAATAATTTTGAAATAAATTCAGACAAAATAACAGAAAAATGTATGGGTGCAGTGAAAACGGTGCTTGGAGGAAGATTTATATCTCCCAACACTTACATTAAAATAAAAGAAGACATGTCCCAAATTTTAAGATTTAACCATAAGAGTCAAAAAAAAAAAAAAAAGCAAATTTAAATTCAAAGCACTCAGAAGGAAGAAAAGAATAGAGATCAGAGCAGAAATTAGTAAGATATTTAAAAAAATCAGAAACATCAATTCAATAAAAATTCAGTTCTTTTAAAAGATCAAGAAATTTATAGACCTTTAGTCAGACTGACAAAAGGAAAAAAATGGAAAAGATACACATTACCAAAGTCAAGATTGAAAGAGGAGATATCACTACCAAGTCTAGGAAAACTAAAAGTTTATAAGGGAATGTTCATGCCAACTGTAGGTCAACATATTGGACAAAATGTGAAATAGACACATTCCTAGAAAAACTGACTCAAAATGAAATAAAAAAAATCTGAAAAGACTCATACAAATAAGGACTTATACAAGAAACTATAACAAATAAAGAACTTGAATTATTTATTTATAAATTTTCCATAAAACAAAGCTTGGGTTCACATGACTTTGATGGTGAATTCTACAAAACATTTAAGTAAGAAAGAACATTAATTCTACACAAACTGGAAAAGTAGGGACGGAGGGAACACTTCTCAATTCATTGTATGAGATCATTACCAAGTAAGATGTAAGTAATGATACCTAAGACAAAAACACCACAAGGAAAAGAGCCAGTATTCCTCATGGACATAGATACACAAAGATACAGAAATCCTTAACAAACTATCACCAAGCCAAAGTCAACAAATAGTCTATATAAAGAATTATACCCACTGACTAAGTAGCATTAATCCTGGAAGTGCAAAGTTGGTTTAATCCAAACACCAACTAGCTGATCTTCCAAAAGGTTACCAAAATGATTTGGTGTGAGGAAAAATAGATTTTCAATAAATAGTGCTAGAACAACTGGATTCGTATTTCAAAAAACAGACTTTCACCCTGTCTCATAGCACTCACACACGTGGACTGGAATGTGGATCGTTGGCTTAACTGTAACGGCTAAAACTAGAAAACTTCTGCATGAAAATAAAATGATCTCAAGGACACAATCCTCAAAAGAAGAACTGATAACAGGAAAACAATACCAAATATGTGCTAGGTTGTGGAAAAACTCGAATCCTCATACATTTTTAATGGCAATGTAAAATTTTGAAAATGCTTCAGCAGTTTCTTAAAAATTTAGATACGTAGTTATGTCAACCTCAAAATTTCACTCCTGGGTAGCTGCTCCAGAGAAACGAAAGCATACCAGTGTTCAGCTTGTCATCCCATATTAACATTCCATCTGGCTTTGCAGATCCTCTTGGGACAGGAAGTGTTTAAGAGGAGGATTTAGGTGAAAATAAACAAGTCATTCATATGCCTGCATCTACAGTAGTCTGAATTCAGAAAAGAAAGTATTCTCACTAATTCTGACATTATGGTTTTCTGATGATATATCTTTGCAAATTCCTGTAAACTCCTGTAGTTCATAGCACTCCCCTGGGCACTTGCTTATCCTAACAGGTAGTGAGTGTAATGTAGGGACAGAGGTGGAGATGTTACTTGGAAACATTTTTGTGTCCCTGTTGTTAGAAAGCTGTTTGTTGTTGTTAATACTTCGAAGGGAAGCAAAGGATGCCTTCGTGTGTGTATATATGGGCATTTTATCTGATCACTAAGAATGAGCAAAAAGTGCTCAGAAATTTATTTTAGCTGTTGCTTCTCCAGTTTCTGTTATTGTTGTTATTTCAAAGTGGTAAGGTTTGGGGAAGGAAGAAGGATTCAGTTATTGAAATGAAAAATTCCCACCCCAAATCCATTCAATTTCATCCTATAATAAAGGAGGAAGGAAAAGAGAACTTTTAAAAATTTTTGGATGCACATTGGATCTTAAACCTCTAACTAGAATGCAATATTCTTCCATTCAAATTATTTTGGACACAGACTATATGTGGATTAACTATGCAGAAGGTATAGTTATTTGTGTGCTCTGAATCCATGAATTAAATCCACGGCGGATTGAAAATCTGTTGGCTGAGTTCTGGGATATGTAACTTGCAGAGAGGGCGGGCTGAGTGTGCTGGCCAGCTTTTGTAAAGGACTTGAACATCTGCGGATTTTGGTATCTGCAGAAGGTTCTGGAACCAATTCCCCAAGGTTACTGAGGGATGAGTGTACTGGAATATCTGGCATTACACTCAAATCCAAATCTATAGATTTATTTCTCTGTGTGTGTCTCTCTATCTGTGACCCTATCATCAATCTTATTTCCATGAAACCTGATGAAGTGTCATGATATTTGATTTCCCTATTACCCTGATGCACTGTCTTCCTCTCTGATTTCAGAAAAGGAAAGTTTTATAGACACTATTGAATTGCTGTTCTATGTTTACCTTGAGAATATCTCTTGTTTAGTGCTGTCTTATCCCGGGACCATATCTCTTTTCATATCTCTTTTCATGAAAAGTATCAAGAGATACTTGACATCTCTTATTGCCTGTCTCAAAGACACCTTAAACAAAGCAGATCCGAAAGTGAGCTTGCAGACCCCTCCAGATGCCCCTGTTCCATCACCAACCTTTCAGCTACATGAGGCAGAAATCTACGAGTCAAGTTTGAACTCCATATGGATTTTGTCACCACACCCACTAGAATTGTCTTTCTAAGAATTTCACTCCTCTCCACATCCCCCACCAAACTCACCCTCTAGTCTAATCCACACTCAGCATCATTTTTCTTTTGGATTATTACATGTTTTCTCCTAAATGACCCATTGATTTTTCTCTCAATTCCTCCAATCTGATCTCTATATTGCAACCAAATGATCTCTTTAAAATTAGTCTCATCGTGAAACACCCCTGATTGAAAAACTCAAAGATCTCTCATTGCTTTTAGAATAAATGTGTAAGTCTATCACCTTCTTTATGCCTAGCCTGGTCTAGCCCCTTGGGCATCACCAGACTCATCTCTCACTGCACCCACTACCTCTTCTTACCCAGCGTGCACATGCCTTCTTAAAGGAACTCAAATATGCTTTCCCCATTGCATGAAATAATTTTGGCTCTTCTCCCTTTTAGTAAACTCTCCCTCATCGGTAAACTTTGGATTCATTTTCACTTCTTCAGTGAAGCCTTTACTGACATTCTTGTACACCAACTTCCTCTAATTTAAGCTTTTATATTTACCATGAAATCATCTGTTATATCACATAACTAAATTGATATTTCATGGTTACTTATGTAGTTATTTTATGAATGTAAAATAATTTCAGATTTAAGAGAGAGTACATATTTTCTGTTCATAGTTGATTTCTCTGCACTCACTAGAGGAGAATAAGAACTTGAATAATGAATAAATGAACATACAACACTCTTGGAGACTGAACTATTCTTTTTGTGTTTTAAGAGAAGCATTAGCATCAGCTCTGAGGACTGTCTCTTGCTTTAACTTTTGAGTTGAAGGAAAAGTACAATTGCAAAGATTCAAAAGATGAAAAATCACAGCCATTCATAGGTTTCACAAAAATAGAACTCTGTTTACAAAAGTTGGTCATGTATTTGAAAACAATAATTAATAGATCAGTTGTCTTCTAAATTCAGTGCTTTTTAAATTGAGAAAAATCAATTTGAGAGTTTAATAGTACATAGATCTAATGATTTAAAAAGTATTTTATAGGCCCACCCCTATGCACATAAAACAAGCTCATTTCACAAGTTTTATTCCTATGAAATAGTTGGATTGTTGATAGTGAATATTGGCTTGATGGAAATAAGTATTAAAGCAAGCAAAAAGCCACATTTTTTACTGAATATACCTCTAACAGAGCTGCTTCTGCTGGAACCAGAGCTTCTTAATGGATTGACACTTTTCTATTCAGTGCATGTTGCTAACACCGGGTCAAAGACTCTTCATCACAGAAAGTCGGCTTTACGAGACACTGTGTGGGCCTAAACTTGAGTCGTACTCAGTGACTGTGAGAATACGCAGATGGTAGCTTTGCCGTGTACTGCTCAGAGGAGAGTAAATGTGTCCATTTCTACAGGGAAATTGGTCAACATACCAAAAGCCTTTAAAGTTGGAACATGTTAAGACCCGTGAATTCCACGTCTAGAATAATATCTCAAGGGTATTCCAGAAAGTAAGCAAAGTTAAAGCTCACTAGTTTTCACCATGCCGTAGTTGGTAATGGCATAGTTTTCTAAACTTTCTGGTGGTAAGGAACTGTTTATGTAAATTACATTATATCTATAGAATTGAATAGTGACCAGCTATTAAAAATATTCAACTGTAAACCTCCCAACTCTGTGTGGATGTCTATTGTGCATCACAAACTTTACAGGATCGAAAAAGAATTTTTGACTTCAGACCCACAGTTCTATTCTTCCTCTGGTTTCTTCCCTTTCAGGAATATTGTCATATTCCCAGATACTGAAGCTAAGTATCTGTAGCTATGCTGTTTAATGTGTAACCACTAGGCGTATGTGGCTAAGAAGCCCTTGAAATGTGGTTTGTGTGAATGAAGATGTGTTGTAAGTGTAAATATATGTGTATATTATAGGTAGTGTATGTATATGACTATATATATAGAAAGATAGCAATATATATACTATCTAAGAATTAAACTTGAGCTCCAAATCTTTTTTGTATACATATATGTATACAATATATATACGCATATATGTATTACACACATATGTAAGCATGTATGTGTATATATATAGTTATATAAATAGAATATTATTCAGCCTTAAAAAAGAAGGAAATTCTGTCATATGTGACAATATGTACGAATGTAGGGGACATTATACTAAGTCAAATAAGCCAGTTACAGTAAGATGAATACTGTATAGGCTGCACTTATAGGAGAAATACGAAGCAGTGAAATTCATAGCAACAGAGAGAGAACGGTGTTTGCCAGGGGCTGGGGGAGGGGAAATAATCAAAGGGCGTAAAGTTTCAGTTGTGCAAGCTGAATAGTTCTAGAGATGTGCTGTGCACCTCTGTGCCTGTGTTTGGCAATGCTGTATTGCACACATAAAGATCTGTTAAGGGTACGTCCAACATTAAATGTGTTTATCACAACAACAAAAAAGAAAAACCAGGCGTAACTTGTATCCTTTATTTAAACTGCAGTATGTTGATTTGACGTATTGTCTGATGGATTCCATGAAACAGATTCTCACAGACTAATGACTAATTAAAGGTGATTTAATTATAGTTAGATTCTTTCTCAACTTGCAGCATGCTCATTTTAGACATTATTCATTAATCCAAGTGTTACTGGGTAAAAAGTACCATATCTAATGGGTCACATCAAGTCTGGTTTGCAGCAGATGTGGTGTTGGGTAATTTGCCATCCCTATGAGAAATGGAGAAATGGTTTTTAAATAGTGTATTATCATTAGAAAAATTTATAGTTTTACCACCATAGTCCTAAGAGAAGTATCTTAGTGTCAATATAAAAAAATACATATATAATACTGAACTGGAGCTAGGGCATTTTGAACTCACAGTAAACTGAAATTCTTTACCTAACAAATAAGCTGGTGGCCCCAAACTTGTAACATCAAATTATTTTTCAAATGATAAATAACAGTGAATATTCATTTGAAAATAAAGACAGAATTTAAGCAGGTAGAATTTAATTAACCAAACTGGAGTGTAGCCAGACCTCTTCGGCTAACATCTCTGCTCATTAATAGATAACATTATTCCTGCCCTGCTAAACCCAATGTCAGGAACAGAAAACATCCTTGCTTCCCCTCCTCATTGGTAAATATCCAAAACTAAATAGGATATTAAAATGCACACATTTCTCTTTCTTTTAATACCAGAAGCTTGATTTTTATTAAAGTATTTCTAAATAAAGGAGTAAACATTAAAGATAGATGATTTTCCAATAGTAATACAGATGGGAGGAAAAGTAGTACGAAGGCACATAGAATAAGAGAAAACTATTAAAACAGCTAAAAATGAGAAGCCTAATTAAAGACTGAGGTTATGGGAGTGACCCACTCAAGAGTACATGAAAATACAGATTTTTACCCACTTGGCACCTATTTAGCTGCATATATTAGCAAAAGGGAGATAATGAATGCAATTTCGAGATATCACATGATACTGTTGCAAGTCAATCAAATATTTCTTTTCAGGATTCTCACCTGTATTTAATCAGTGGTGCTTCTGCAATTACTTGGGTATTCTATCACATTCACCCTATTATTTCACATATACAAAGAGTAGTTGAAAACTTACAGTGCTGACACCAGTGATGAGGCAACTATGGAAGCTGGAAATCAAGCAGGTGGGAGGAGGGGGGCAAACCCAGCCTCATCTGGATCTCAAGAGAATTATGCTACTGAATTATATACTCAGTTATTAGGGAAAGAAGGTGAGGGTACCCACATGACCAGCACCCAATTAAAATCTTGGGTGCTGGGTCTCTAACGGGCTACCCCAATGCACACATCACAACCAATTACTCGAGGAATTAAGCACATCCTGGTAACTCCATGGGGAGAAACTCTTGAAAGCCTGTGCCTGGTTTCCACCAGACATTTCCCCGCATGCCTTTTCCCTTTGCTGATTTTGCTTTTGTGTCCTTTTGTGTAATAAATCTTCACCATGAGCCTGACTGTATGCTGAGTCCTGTGAGCCCTTCCAGCCCACCAATGACCCGGAGGGTTGTCTTGGGGCACCCCAACCCAGGAAGTATCTGCACTGGAAATCCAACATGCCCTAGTGCCCTCATGACAGAGAATACAGAAAAATGTAACAGGAAGATACTCAAAGAACTACAGGAAGACCTGTCATTAAAAAGCTACACTGTGTTTCATCAAAAACTAAGAGAGAATCATCAGAAGCAAGGTATATTCTAGCCAAGTTTCTAAAGTTCAATGACTAAGAATCCTGTAGCTCTCCAAGCAAAAACCAAGATACTGTTATAAGAGGGACATTTGTTTTTGGCCTCAGATTTCTTCATAGCAATACTTGATGCCATAAGACTGCAGAGGCCATGTCTACAAAGTGCAAGGGGAAATACATGTGATCTGAAGTTACTATAATCAGCCAAGTTGCTGTTTAAAAATTAAGCTAACGGGCAATTCTCAAGCAAGAGAGTGAACAGAGCAACCAAGAGACATACTTTGGAGAAGGGAAGCAGGAGCTGCAGATGTGCTCAATGGCTACATTCAACCAGCTAAGTGCTCAGTCAAGATAATTCAGAAATAAACTGCCATTAGGACTAAAAGCATCCATCTGAATGGTGCTTAGAGAATAAAAATGTTACAATATTTAAAAACTAACAGAGTAAAGAACAACTGGCTGCTGGAGGTTTCAGGGAAATTTTAGTGTAAGAATTTCTGCATTTTTCATAGTGGAGAGTCCAAATATACTTACTAAAAGTGTTGATGAGTTTAAAAAACAAAAAGAACCAACCTGCTCCTTTTAGAAATGAAAGGTAGGTATGTGACTCTATAATCCTGAAAGGTTTTGTTTTTAGTACTTTCTTGTATTACTCATCATTTGTGTTTTATAGTTCACTCATGTTTAAAGACTGGTTTAGATCACTACGAAGAATATGATGAAAGGATTATTATATAGCTAGTAAAAAGAATAATACAGTGTTATACAGATGTATGGAAAGCCATGGATAACATGGAAAGATGTCTACAGTACACCCTGCAATGAATCACAGGTCTCAAAGTCTCCAAGGACCTGTGGTTCTAATCAAATGTTGTAACTGCTTTTTTTTTTTTTTTTAATTGAAGTACAGTCAGTTTACATTGTTGGCATCAATTTCTGGTGTACAGCACAATGCTTCAGTCACACAAGAACGTATATAGATTTGCTTTCATATTCTTTTTCACCATAGGTCACTACAAGGTATTGAATATAGTTCCCTGTGCTGTGCAGTATGAACTTGTTTATCTATTTTATATATATTAGTTAGTATCTACAAATCTCAAACCCCCAATTTATCCCTTTCCACCCCATTCCCCACCCCGGTCACTATAAGTTTGTTTTCTGTCTGTGAGTCTTTCTGTTTTGTAAATAAGTTCGTCTTTTTTTTTCTTAACTGGTTTGATAATTTTCTTTTGTATTAGCGTGATTTCTTTTTGGTTTTGTGACTCTATTGTATGCTTTTGATTTGTGGTTCCATTGTTTTTCAAGTATGTTAACCCCTTTCTATAACTGTTTGCTTTAGACTGGTAGTCATGCAGGCTCAAACACATCCTAAGTCAAATGACAAGAATAAGTAAGATATCCTGCAGCTCTGGATGCTGAAAAACAGGAAAACTTAATTCATTAAACTGCTTCTGAAGTTCATCCAGTAACAGATTTTTCACACACTGCACTGAGGCTAGATGGGTATTTACTCTGACAGCAGTAAATGATGGAGGGTGTGACAAGGGACATAACAGAGTTTCAAACTTCCTTTCTGCTTCTCGTTTACCTAAAGTACATACAACATCGCAGAGAAAGAAAAACTGTGTGAAGAGTAATCCGACGTGAACTGGAAACCACACTGGTATCAACTCGGTCAGACAGCCTGAAGGCTGCACTTCCAAATGCTCACTCCCTCTTTCTTGAAAAATGCACACATTACAAAGGAAAAAAAATGTTTCTCTGTAAAAGAAGTATAGCCACTTTTCCACTACTAAACCGTTAGCCTAACATGGGAAGAATCCATATACAGCAGTAATGTCCCCATACCTAAAATACGAAATCAAGTAATTTGCTGGTTACTGTATACCAGAGTGGATGTGTCATGTTTTATCTAACCCGTTCCTGTTCCTTTCTCTTCTGCGTCAAATATCACATTAGAAAAACAAACACAAGCAGAACTGCTTCTCCCCTGGGCTTTCAAATGATGTAGTTATAATGGGAACGGCATCCCTGCCCACAGCGATAACCCAGCAATGGATGCACCATCCAAGCTGGGTTATTTCCCAGGATGTTTCAAACTGCATGTAGGGGAAGAGCTACCTTTTTTCTCTCTGAAAGGGAATTTGGGAAGCCACGTTCCCCACGGAGCTGGTGTGTATTCCAGCCTCATAAGGAAGTTGTCCTGAGAGGACGAAGCAGACACAGGAGAGCTTCTCCTGGGTGATTCAGACCAATTTTCCACACTGGCTTTCCTACTAGAGCAATACATGGAATCTTGATTGGCTCCCTTTGTCTTTTTAAAATCTGAATTTTTCCTAATGATTTTCAGAGAAACATTAGCTAACAGACAAGTATAAATTTTTATGCAGGACCTGTGTAGCCTTAGCACAGTGCAAAATTGTTACCCACCTTCTGGCTTCACAGCTACTTAGTAGCACGTGGAAGGAGAGAATCTCTTCACTCAGATAAATTCAAAAAAAGAGAAAACAATGACTGCCTAGGTGAACATTAGGATTCTCCTCGTGGCATCACTGAGAAACATTGACTTTATACTTTAAACCACTAGGAACAGTGCTTGGCGCATAACCATTAATAAATATTGAAAGTTATCATTATTGTCATCTGCATCTTTAAAATAATATCTTTAACAAGGTTTAGATTTTTTTCTCAGTACAACTCTAATCTGTTTTAATACAGGCCTATTAGTGTTGTCCATTATAATTTCCTTCTTAAAGCACTGTAAGTCAGCACTACTGAATTCAGTTTTAATTAAATACCCAAAGATGATATCCCATAAGCTTCCATTTTCCAAAATGTAAAAAAGTATGGTTTCAATCACAGTCATTCTCGGTTTGCACTGTTGTCTGGAAATAAGCTTTCTGTCTAAAGCACACTGGCCTGACATACGAAAAAATAATCATACATAGTTTTTCATGGGTCTTTGCAAAATATAACCAATTATTGATTTGAAATCCCGCTTAGCTCAACAGAATACTCTGTAATCAATTACATTTGGGGGTTTAACCTATAGATAGAAGACATGAAAAAGCTGAGTTAATGACTTTTTCAACTGGCCAAATGATATCCCTGGGGGGCGAAATGTAATCCTCAGACTGTCAGTAATTTCCAGTTGTCGCTGCCACACTTGCTACTGGGGGAGTGGATCTTCCTATGACCGAGCCAACGAGCTACTCTAGACCATCACTTATGTTTCCAAAATAAAAGACCAACGCGAGCCATTTTTTCTCTCTTTTCCAAATACTACTGATCTTCCTATTTCCATGGTAACCAACTCCTGCTGGCATGATCAAGAAAAAACTGATTTGGGATTTTAATTAATTGCTTAGAAATGGAAATGTAACAGGGACTGGCAGTTCAACTGAGCACATTTTGCAAAGTGAATAAAAATAGAGTTTCTGAAATACTTGAAATTGTTTCAGTGGCTGTAGCACATCTTTTGCTAGACACCTTAATTTATTCCATTCTCCAAAATAAATCTGCCAAATGTACTAAGCCATTTTGTCAACACAAATCATTTTGGCAAATACTTTAATCCCTCTTCTAAACAAAATGCATTGTAATTTAAAAAATCTAACCCATCGGTGTGAACCCACTGGGTCCTGTCTGAAAATACTCCTGAGATATTAGTAGATCATGTTTCAAGGAGCTGTCATTTCCTATTTGTAAAAGAGAGCCCCTATTCTTGTTGCCTGCTTTGGAGTAAATTCCTTGAACTTCACCCACCATAGCAGCGGCTGGCTCCAACCATTTGTAGAAAGGAACGTCTTAAAGTCACATTTTTGCACAGAAGGTAAGAGCATGGGCTCTGGAGCCAGAATGAATATAGGTTCAAATCTTGGCTCCTCAACTTACTAGCTGTGTAACCTAGAGTATTAAGTCTTTTAATCAGTCAGATCCTCAGTTTCATCATCTGCAAAATGGGTAACCACTTACAAGGTTGCTGTGAGGATTACATACATTAATACATGGAAAATGGTAGGGTGATGCCTGAAAGATGGTAAAGAATTAATAAATGTAAGTTATTATTATTAATATTTGTGTATTTTAGTCCATATGGAAACTCTATTTGAATTTATTATAATACTTGGTTTTAAATGTTCTCTTTAGAACCAAAACATACCAAGAAATTTTAAAGTCATTTTTCATTACAAGGGATGAGCTGTCTTTTCTTTAGAGAAATGATTAATTCCTATTATAAGATACACAAAGCAGTGCCATCTAGGGCCAAATAAATGCTTATTAAAGATTTCAAAGTAAAAGTTTCTCCCATAAAAAGAAGAGAAATGATGCAATTCCCAGGTATTTCTGGAATGAACATCACTCTTGCTTGACTTGCAAGCGTTTTAATTATGCAAAGACACTAGATTGTCCTAGCAACACAGGAAACAATAATAGTCATTAAAAAATATTATTTACCAGTCAATAGATAGGATGGACTGGATTCTGACCAAATGCTCTTGTGAATAAAGAATTGTCAGCGCTCATACATATATTAACATGTTTTTGAAAATGTATACAATAAATGCTGTATCAAAGATAATTTCATATGTTCAAAATTACTTGGAAGGATAATTCCAGTTGAATACTGCCTTCCCCACTTGTTAGCTGAGAATCCTGACCAGGACTTCTGAGTGTCAGTTATTCCGTGTACTACTGTTCTCGTCATTAGGGAACAGTAATAGGAACACGCTTGTATGGAGCCAGGCACTGTAAGGAAAAATTACGAGGGTGAGTGACACGTGCTTGCCATTAAAGGGAACCTGGGATCTCCGGCTGCACGAGAATTGTTCACAAACGTTACAGGCAACTGCACCAATGGGAACAAAGTTGGTAAGTGTTTAATGTGGGTTAGTTATGGAACTAAGCATCACTCAAGTGTTGGCTCCAGCTTTCAAGCCATCTCACAGAGTAGATTCCACTCATTAGCCAGCGCTTCCTTGACTTCACAGATCAGAGAAATGCCCTTGCTGTCTGTTCCCACAGCATCTCGTAGTTGCAGCTCTAACATTTCATCACACTTGGAACTGCTTATCTACTGTGGATCTTTCTTGTTGAATTATCTCCATGAAGCTAGAGAAAATCTCGTTCATTTTTGCATCCTGAAGATAGTGCCTGGGACAGAGCAGGGGTGGAATAATTTTTGTGTGAAATGGAAACTGAATGATTAACCAGGCTCCAAAGCAGGGTTACTAATTATGCAATGTCTTACTAAAGGCTGAGCTCCATGTATCCCAGCTTCTAGAATAGGGTGGGGTGCATAACACGCACTTACAATACTTGGTGAATGAATGAATACATGAATGAGCATGAGACATACGAAAGTGTTGTCAGTATTAGAAAATGCAGTCCCAAGCTATGAGGTAAGAAATAATTCATTGTATCTTAGATGAAAGGGAAATTTCTTATTTTCCTTCATCCTATCAATTTTGCAATTAGTTCCCTTTTATTCATAAATACATATTAAGGACATGTTCTAGGGCATTCATGGTATCCTGGAAATCATATTGCTCTTACGAATGGCCCCTCAGAAATACCTCTTTCCATATATAAGTTAACAATGTGGTCAAGCAATTACATTATCGCCTTGTATAGCTACTCTGGTCTCCACCATGTGATGGAGGAGGAGCAGAGAATGAAAAATCACCAGATAATTCTGGCATTTCAGGAAGGCATAAAACTCCCAGGTTATAGTCATGATGGGCCTTCTAAACTCAATTTCTTAAAAACTTACTTGTTGATAAGAAGACATTTGTGATATGTTTCCACTTTCTGTTTACCTTTTCTAAAAGGTTTTACTGAAGTATAATTGACATTCAATAATTGCCCATGTTTAAAGCATACCATTCGATGCCCGGACATGTGTATACATCCATGAGATCAGCTCAGAATCAAGGTAGTGAGTCCCACCCGAGAAGTTTCCTCGCCCACCTTTGTAGTCTCCCCTTCCACTCTCTCCCCTTCCTCTCCTGGCAAGCACTGCTGTGTTCTCCATCATCATAGATTAGTTTGCATTTTCTTCCCCACAGTATAATTATTTTGAGATTCTTCTATGTTGTTATATGTATCAATAGTTCATTCCTTTTTATTGCTAAGTAGCTTTCAACTGCATAGATATGCCATGGTTTGTTTATACATTCATTTGATGAACATTTGAATTGTTTCCAGTTTGGGCTATTGCAAATAAGGCTGCTGTGAATATTCCTGTACACATCTTTGTTTGGACCTATGTTTTCATTTCTCTTGGGTAAATGCCTGGAACTGAAATGGCTAGGTTATGCCATAAGTCTGTGCTTGTTAAGAAACTGCTGAATGGTTTTCCAAGGTATTCATTCCGTTTCTTAGATACTACTATGTTTTTTCAGAAGCATCTGAAAATAAAAGTGTTTTCAGATCATAAAACTAAAATAAAAATTTTAAGTCTTCACATTTAAAATTCCATAATATTTTACTTTAGAAAGTGTTTTTCCAGGTTTTACTTGTGTCCAACTTCTAATGTAACTTAGTCTGTCAGGCCCTAAAGAAGATAAAAATGCTTTTCAATTAATCGTATAATAAATGTTTTTTTTTTAAGCCCCCAAACAAAAATTTGATGAAGCACATTCAAGTGACTGGAAAATAGGTATTTTAACTCTTCTAACTGTCCAATCAACAAACTTATCTGCTCCAATCTGCATGCTTAGGTTCCTCCAGTACTAAATCACATGGAAGCACTCTGTGACTGAATTTTTGGCAGCAATCAAACACACACAGATCAGAATTTAATTATTTAATTCAGTTAATTAATAACACATGAAGATTATCAGATGAATTTAAGTGTAGCACACTGAAGTAAACTGAGCAAGAATTGTAACGAGCAAAGATATTGGTTATATGTAATACCTTGTAACGTGGATGTTTCACCTCTATGGTCGGGGGGCAGAGAATATCTCAGGAAGAACTTCCAAGCAAATCCCTAAAACACCCTGGCATGACAGCTAGAGGTGATAACAGGCCTACTGAATTCAGACCCCATCACAGGCCCCAGTCTCCGGTCAGCGGGTAGAAAACAGAAGACTGAGAAGCTCCAAGGTGAACTGGGCTGTAGCGCTGCGGGGATGAGTCACCTCACTTGCAGAGCAGGCTTGTCGACTTGGCAGCAGTCCAGTTCAAGTCGTTCGTCTTCTCTTTCTTGTTTTTTGGGAGTCACTGCCAGAAAGTGAACAATGATAATAACTAACGTCAGAAGATGTTGCATCTTCAAAGCAAGGAAGCTACACTTCAGAAAAGCAAAGCAAGTTCTAAAAGTTACACTAGATTTTTTTTTTATGTTTCTGCTCCCTGTGAAAGAAGCTTTATGGATGGCAAAACAAGATGAAATAGAGCTTTTGATTCCTGAGGTGCAAGAAGATAGTTCCTGGAAAGAACAGGTAGTCAAGTTGCCAGCAACACCACTGTGTGGACCTCTGTTTAATGAGAAACAACAGAACCCTGTTGACTGTAGACAGGAGACGCAGCCAGTGCTCATGCTCAGCTCTGTTTTATGCCCCTTGGCAGGAGCTAATGCATATAATGACACCACTGGGTGATGCAATGGAACAAGAAACTAATGAGGGGAAAATGGACAAGGTGAATGAGACTTGTTCAAATTCAAAATATTCTGGAAGAGAACGCCAATCGTGTCCATATTTTTAATCGTACTCATCATTCTTTTATTTTCAAAGCGTTATGGTTAATAAACCAGTTTTTTAAGGAAACCTAGAACTTTAAAAAGAGAATATGACATATACTTTTAATTAAAATAAACCTTTGGAAATAAAAACTTCGATAGTTGGTAAATGGCAAATATCAAAGAAATAGAAAGTAACCAATAACCTTATGGTTGCAAAAAACAAAATGAATGATTATCTAGAAATGACAACCAAAGTTTTATATTTGAAGACATAAAACTATTTTTAATGTACAATCTTTGTTAAGAACTATATATGTCCTGTCTCACATAGGATGAAATGTGTATAAATACATACATATATGTTTCTATGTGTATATATATATATATATGCATATATCCATCCATACTACATCTGTGTAATCCCTCCCTCAGGTTTAACACACTGCTTTGCCTAATACTTGATGAGCAGGTAGATAATGTTACAATCATGAGAATTAACGATGTGTTTTCACTCTATACTTTCCTCCCGTTATATCCGGACATAACTTTCGGTTTCACTCTGCTCTTTGACCTGGTAAATGTTTGGATTTCTGAACTTGATTTTACCTTTTTTGTTTGTTTCCCCGGAGGGGTTTCAGTCTCCTCGGGGCCATTGTCTTTCACAGGAAATGTGTATGTTTGTGTCTGCGAGGCGATGGAGAGGGGGAGCGTGGGTGAGGAGAAATGGGGAGAGAAGGAATAATTTTAAGTGCTGCTTCCAGGCCAGGCCCTGTGACAGACTGGACATCATTATTCAAACAGCTGCCAGTCAAATTCTACTTTAAAATATTTAAAAGCACAGAAGTGTTCTCTTTCGAAAAGACTCATCATTTGACCTGAACCCTGTTTTGCCTAGTACAATAGATGGAGTCTAAATGTAGCTTCAGAACTCAAATATTTGGGGCATTCATTAATATATTCTTCCTAAAAATCACACTTCCTACCAGAAAGAGCCTGTTTGGAGTGAAGAGATTTTCTTTGCTGTGTTTTGCTTTTGTTTATTCCATTTTTCCCCCTAAAAGGATATTTTGAAAGTCAAGTGGAGGGAGCATTCATTTCCGATGACCTTTGTTTTACTGTAAGAAGAGGCTGGCCGGTTGGAAATAAGTCAGGTCCCCAGGATGCTATGTGCTATGGGTTTCTCAGACCTCAGTTACCATCCTGGATCTATCTCATCTCTCTCTTCTCTTGGCCTTGACTCACCATGAAACAAATGCCTGATAAAGGTGCGATCAGTGAAGGGGGCTGCTCCATGGACTGGGTCAGGAGCAATCTCCAACTTCCATTCCAAACCATACTTAGAGCTCCTGTTTTTCTCGGGTAGTGTAACTTTCCAACGTACGCAAGGGTGTCTGTGATGCGGTGCATTACTGACCCTGCTATTTAGCATTACTTTTAAACTGGAATATCCTGTGGCATCGTTTTCAACAACCTGTATTATCCAACATTATCTTTTAGTCTTCAAGGTGGTTATTTTTTTTTTTTAAAGTAAGAATTTGGCTCTACCTGGAGCTAATAACTAAAAACTTGTGATTGACAAGGGGGCAGGGGGTGGGAAGGGACAGACTGGAATTTCAAAATTTGTAGATACTGATAGGCATGTGCAGAAGACAAAAACAAGATTATACTGTATAGCACAGGGAGATATGTACAAGATCTTGTGGTAGCTCACAGAGGAAAAGAATGCAACAATGAATGTATGTATGCTCATGTATAACTGAAAAATTGTGCTCTACACTGGAATTTGACACATTGTAAAATGACTATAACTCAATAAAAAAGTTAAAAAAAAAAGCCCTTCAGACGATTCTGATGTGCACTAAAGAGTGAGAACCACTTCTTATAATATACAAATAGTTGAAATGCAAAGTAAATTGTAAATGTCCAGATATATTTATGTCATGATAATTTAAAGTTATGATTTTAGTACTCTGCATGTTATCAACATATATGAATAAGAAAGCTCAATTAGTTATTGTAAGAATTACTTACTGACTTTTAACATTTATTCTTGCATTTCTTCCCTAGCTGTTGTGGCAACAGCTCAATAAATGCTTTTACTTAAAAATAAATAAATAAATAAATAAATAAATTAAAACTCAATACTCCTGCGGGATATAAATGTGTAAGTTTCCCTGAGAAAAATGAAATTAATTTAAGAACTTCCCACATATTGAGAACAGTTCACAGAAATTTACCAGCTGCTTCTTTCTGCAAGATAGGATCTCGCGTGGTTCAGCACAGTTGCTGAATGCCACTTAAAACATTACCTACCTTGAGGGCATTAATAAGGAGTAAAGGAGAAAAACTGATGGGAAAGTCAAAATAAACTTAGCAAAAGAAAAGCAGTGTCTGATGAAGAATAACCTGCATTATATTCTACAGCAGCCCCCAACTTCCTGCAAATGACTGTACAAATACGGACGGTGATGGGTGAGTACTTTTCCAGCTCTCCGGTTTCTTCTACAGTCAGCTCCTGAATATGAGCAGAGTGTCTTAGGAAACCAGGTACACTCTCAGTTCCTGGGACAGTTTACCCAGGTTTCTTGGTCCCAGAAGGGAACGAGTGTCAGAACTTACTGGACTGGCTAGGGTTGAGGGGTGATGGGTGTTCCATTTCTAACTGGAGTAGGAGATCATCATATTGTAGCTAAGAGTCTTCAATAGCCACAGAATGCACCAGCATCTTTTAAAAAGCAAATGAAATGTCTCTGCATTTAGTCTGTCCTGAAATAATTGTAAAGTTATATGGTCCACGATAGTTATATTTATTTATTTTTTTGTGAAGTCCTCCACATCAGCACATGAAATTTTGGAAAATAAGCACGTATTCTTAAGCAATCAGTTCTTTGTTAATACAGCTGAAAACTGTGGGTGGGCCTTTTTTTTTTTTTTTTTTTTTTTCAGGTGAGAAAAAGCAAGCTGGGAAGTGAATACCTCAGATTGCTCATGTTTGTTGGAGGCTCTTGTCCTCAGGGCTGCGTTCTCTTGGCTGGGCGTACCTGTTGATCACGCTACTCAGCTGTAATTATTCCAGACAGCTTTTTGGCTCACAGTGTTGTTTCATAGGCTTCATAAATCATACAAATTATTACTGCAATAGAAAACCATAATTACCCACAAACCCTGACATGCCAAAATGTGTATTAATTAGATAAGGTAATAAATACTTTGCTGCACATAGTTGTAATTATTACCTCAAAAGTGACATATATACATATACCATCTTGATATTCCTCAGCAAATGATTCAATATAATGCTCAGTTCATAACAGAATTGTTATCTAATTTGATTAATTAGCTAATGCTTTTGCAAGGTGTTTCAAAAGTGACAAATGAAGTAGAATTCTTAAGTTTCAAACTTAATGTTAGGATCAAATGAGACCCAAACTGCAGTTTGCAGGGAGATTTCCTACGGGGATCATTTACAAATGTTCACTTTTGGGGTTATGTTTATATTTGGCAGGAAGTCTTAAACATGATGGTTACATCTAAAGTTTTGCTCATTTGAGTTTTATAGCCCTATAAAATAATTTATTCATTACTTGAAAAAATGAGGAAACTAGCATATTGTTTCAAAATATGTACTTCTTATGCACCAGTCTAGCCATAAATTTCAATAGAGAGAAATTCCAGAGTAGATTTGAAAGAACATGCTTGATTAAGGAACACTTATATAAATACTCAGTTCATAGTATTTTGTGCTTACTTATTTTAATGCTGTGTAAGTTCAGACCTATAGGATAATATAATAGAGAAGTGCGACTATATTCAAGTGTCTTCCATATCCTAGTTTATTCAACACCACCTCGTCTTTTCCAGCTCAGTCTTTTCAAAAATGGAGAGAAAGATGGATCTTATTCTTAATGTTCTAAATATTGTGTATGGTAATATCTCTGTGTCTAATTGATGCATGTGACACATACATTGAGATAAAAGTTTCCTGACTGAAGGACAAACTAAATTTTATGGAAGTGGGAGTTGGAAGTTGAGATAAAACTCAACTATTGTTTGATTAAATCTGCTCCCCAAAGCATTAACACTGGAGACTTTTATTTAAGTAAAGGTATTCTTAAGAAATCTTAATATGAAGAAACAAAATATAAGCTATCCCATATTTTCCTGTTTAGATAACTGTCTCCATGAATCATTTAAAAGACCATTGAGTCACCTGTCCTCATTTTACCATCACTGGGGAGTTACTGAGGAGCGTTTGATGAAAGGGAAATCATGTTGAAAGTAACACGCTAGCCATTCCAGTATAGAGTTTTCTCAAAAATAAGGTAGAACAGAGACTCTCATGGAGACAAAGTAGTCTAGCGGTGCAACAAATTTTCTGTATTTAGTCTACTTTTCAATGTCTGTTTTTGCATCCAGTGCATATTAGACATCCAATAACTATGGACTGAATAAATGAATGCAGTCAAATAACATTCCTCCTGGAGGAAAGGGATTAAGTGACATCGTACTTTATCTGGATAATGGTATCATTATAACATGATGACTCTGGGAAAATGAAAGTAACTCAAAGATGCCTCTAGTTCAGAATGGAAATGATGCCATAAGGTATTACAGAAAGACTGAGGAGGAACCATTTAAAGAAGATTTTACTTTATACACTCAAGATTTAGTTACTGTTCTGGGGATGAATTTGTTTAAAAGTTCTTTGTATATTACAGAAAAGACATGCTTTTAACAAAGGGATTAAAACTTTGTCAATATGATAGTGTAGTATTTTAGCATATTCTATATATGATAATAAAAATATTAGCATATTTTATTAATTATAAATATTAGCATATTTACTATAAAAATGTAGCCTAGATATTAGTATACTTGTAGTTTATCATGCATTTTTGTAGTCCAGCATATAGAAGTTTTAAGGCATGAGCCATTTCTGGGGTAGAATTTCACTTCTTGGAGCATCCTGTGATAATTATCGTGCTGGCTATGGCGGGAAGGTGCAACCCAAAAGAAATCCATTAAGAAAAAGCTATTGGTGGCCCCAACTTCTATTTCTGGGATTGGGTGAAGTTAGGTTATTCATATCAATCCTTCTACTGAAAGCAGAAAAGATGCTAGATAAAGTATACTTTTAAAATTTTTCCTTGAAATCATTGGTAAGTTTATCAGAATAGCAAGAAGTCACCAGGCCAGAATTTTAGAGCAATCAGTATAACCCAGAGGGGTAAGCAGTGGACTGAGCATATGTTAATTAAGGAAAACTTGAACTTCAGGGCAAGAGGGATAGAAATAAAAACTCTGCAGCCACCCAATATTCAGAGTTTAATAAAAGGCATCCATCCCTCCATAAAGTTGGGTTCTGGAAAAGCTACAGCTTCAGGAAAAAAATAAAAGTAAAGCAGAAGTAAGCCACCCTCCTCACAGCTGGACAACTACAAGTCTTCTTGAGCTGCACTGAGGAGCAGAAAGGAGGGCAGACACATGCTACACTATTCTAAGTAAAGTAGGCTCAGCTTTGGGCATCACACACGCTCAAGTTATGGCATTGCAAATCATACCTAGAAACCTCAGAGCAGGGCTTGCTGTTCACACTTTGCAGTGCTCCTGTTTACTCTTTTAGGAGAAATACTGTATTCGTTCAATCAACCACATGCTCTGTAAATGGCCGTAAAATGCCCGATCTGCACAAAATGCCATAGGACTTATCTCAAGATGGTCTCTAATTTTTCGACATCTAAGCCCAGTTATTCAGGGCATGGCAAGACATCGAACAATTTCTAGACTGAGAAAATATGGATGTCTTTCCCTTCCTACTGAGAGAGAGTATAATTGTCCTAATTTAGTGGGATCCACCTTATTTGATATTAGACATCACCTGGGTTCTCGGGCCCCAGTCTCACAACTGCCATAAGGTTCTGCAAATTAGTTTAGACAGGTATGGGGTCTGATGGGGAATCTGGATATAGTCATAAGACTTGAAGAACTCAAGTCTCCCAAGAAACGGTGAACCTCCCAAACATTTATTTTCAGAAGGCAGTTTAGATACTGGTCAGAATGTGGCTTATAATTGAATGAAGGCCTTTGTCGTACATAAGCTTAATATAGACCTCAAGAAACTGTAATAGATGGAATTTTGAAATCTAAAAGGTCAAAGATTTCATCATTAAACACAAATTAGTTCAGCCTCCAATCTGTGTCAGATACAATGCTAGTAATTATTGCAGAAGACAAGGAAAAGTATTTTCTCTAATAGAATTGCCTATTCAAAATAGACTTATATCATCAATGTTTGTGTCACTTTATAGTTAGTTATTGAAAACAATGCCATGCTTAAATTAAACAGTTGTTTCATATGAGCCTATTTTGTGTTCATTGATAAATCCTCCACACCTACATTACTACTCAGTGCATAGAGATACTCAATAAATATTTGGAAAATGAATGAATAATTTTTAAAAATGAACGAGTAAAAGGAAAGTCTTCTTCAGACAATCACACCTACCCATAAAACTTTAAAAACTGCAATATTCTATTGGGGGAACATCTGAAACAGAACACTAATTATTTAAATTCCATCTGAAGACTGCTTATATTGTGGTTATTTTTAATGATGTTAAAGCTAAATGATTATTTCATAATGTTATGACCGGCAATTCTGACATGATTCATGATGTCTGATTAACTTTATCTAATTTTTATTTCTTTTGGGGTAAAAGAAAAGCAGCAGGAGATGAAAATAAAAAAGAGAAGTGACAGAGGTTGTCATTCGGTTTTATGTGAACTGGAAGGTTTCTGGTGAGGAACTGTTGGATGCAATTTAAGTGAGCGAGGATTTTGTGGAGAGATTAGATCGGTTACAAATTGCTAAATCTGATGGCTTAGATAAAAATTTTACCAGAGGCTTTAAAAGAGGTAGAACATGTTTTGGGGAGAAGCAATTGCCTTCTGGAGAGTGCACATAGTATATATTTTCAAAGCAAATGAAACGCAGAGAGATTACATAACTAGATCCTCAATTAGAATGAAATGATTGCATTTTCAATCTTCTTCATTCTTTAGTTAGGCTTATTTGTGATCACTTCTCCCTTCAGCATATGACACTTAGCAAAACACAGAGCATGTGTTGTAAACATTAACTAGAGGAAAGTGAAGGATATATTATTCCTAGAAGAACGTATACAAGGTATCTTGCAAATGGAAAAACAATGAACACATACATAAGTGTGTATAAGTAGACGCCTAGTTATAGGTAAATATCTTATTCTTTCTTCCTTTATAAGTAACTACATGCCACACTAAGTTGCTGATATATAAAATATCTAGCCTATAAAAGGCATATCATTTGTGTTTGATTTCTCTTTTTCTTTTTCATCTCTTCTGTCCTTGGCTTGGAAACAATCTTGAGCTGAATGCTCCCCTCACCTACTAAACTGTGTTGTAATAACTGGGATATATTTCTTTAGATCGCGCTGAACACTTCAAGCATTCCACTGTATTGTGTTCAATTCAGAAATTTTTCGAAATATCAAAAATGATCACATCTTGGAAAGACAGTCTCTTCTTGGATTCCTGTTGGTGTGTGTGTTGGTGGGGGTTGGGGTGTCTGTTGAATGGTGAAGCAGGAGGGAGATTGTGAAAAATCCAAAATCCACCTCTACCTGAAGCGTGGCCAATGTTACCCAATCATTCAGAATAATGTGTTGTTTAAATTGGGTGATTTGTCCTCGTAAGAACATCTTACGTCTTCCTGAAATTGGGCACAATTTTATATTGCACTCTTGAGCTTAGCTTTGGCAGTTAAAGTGCATTCATTGGCATGAAAAGATGCCATTAACCTTTCCTTATAGAAAGCTTTTTAAAAACTACATTAGTTATGAGGAATGCTCTGAGACTTTTCGCCCAGCAAACTAAAGAATCCAATAGGTCCTCTTAATACTTAAATACAACTAGTTAAGGATGTCAGAGGACTTCGACAGTGACTATAACTCAAAAAAGGATGTTAAGTACATTAAATGCGCTGAGAGCGACTCATCCTTAGTCTACATCGGTGTCGTGTTAGGGCTGAAGCCCTTGGCCCATCACTTAGGGCACTATTCCTCCACTTCTACTGTTACGATACATACGTAGCCTAATATGTGTCTTACACACCTCTGACACTAGCCATCTCTGTGCCCGTGGCCACGTTCAATCATACAACTGAGAAATTTAAATAGCCCAACATAAAGAGGATGTGAATTCATTTTTAAGAGCATTAAAGGAATTTCACTATGTCCTAGAACCCTTTTGGGTGAAGAATGGGTGGAGTTAAGTGACATGCTTACTCATGTCACTCAGCACAGTGTCAGAAGTTAATTGTAGTGAAAATACTACAACATTAAAGCCAAATACATTTTTTTCCAAGAACTTTTCCCCTTCTCTTTCAGTATTTAATGTCATTAAGAGCAACCCCCCCCCCCCCGTTTAGGGGGGATAAACTTTAAGTACAGATGATCTGATTCATTTTTGTTGGAATTATCCAATTCTCATTTTTGATTTTTTTTCTAATGTGAAAAATCACTATTTTGGCTAAGATGTGATATCATCACCTCAGGGTGGGCTTTCCAGAGAATTTAATTAGAAACTGAAGGGACTTGATCATTTGAGTCATCAGCTCTTTCTGTAGACTATTAGTATTAGTGATGCCAAAACAGAAAATACATAGAATTTGTTCACTGTGTACACAATACTGATAAAATGCGCAGCAAGAGTCATGCCTGTCTTCACAGGAGTAGCTGAATATTCATTCCAGAGATGCCCGAAAACTCGTTGGAGGAAGGGGCTGATGGCAATCAGCCAAGTGTGTATCTGAATGTTCTCTAGTGCTTCCATTTCTGGTTTCATCGGACGTACAGAGCTTGCCTACTGCCGCTGCCCTGGGACTGCGGGCCACAACAAATAGGCAGGAGAAACCAGAGCTCAGATTCTCAAGGGAAGGTTAAGATGAATGAGCTGATCGAGAGTGAATCTGTCTATGAGAAAGGCAGAACTGAGGTCTAGGGCCAGGTGGAACTGCTGGAGCCCAGCTAAACATGGGCAAACAGGAATAAAACCAGGCTATTGAGTCACATGATACACATGGGCGATTAGAGCGTAGAAGGCAATTCCTGGCTTAGCCATGAAGCTTCTTACACTGCTTCCTGCTGAGACAAGAACTCATTGCAAGAACTGTCCTGCAGTTGAGTATAAGCAATCCCCATTACAGAGGAGCTAAGAGGATTAATCAAGCTTGACTAAGGGATGCAAGTCTATACTTAGGTGAGAAAATGACAATCTCTCACTCCTCTTGCATGTCTTATGAAGGAAGATCAGAAACAAGCTGATTTCACAAGCTAATGCTGCTGGGCTAAGAAACTGTTTTTCAAGAGACTTTGCAGCATGGCTACGTCTCCCATTAAATTCGAAGGGTGCTCCAGAACAGCGTGACAGCGTTCTGTACCTAAGCTCTGTGTGTCTTCTCTGCAGAGAACTCACTGAGAAAATCTCCATGGCAGACTGTGCTTTTGCTGCCTGGGTTTATAGCAAGCTGTTCTTAGTACCGAGAGCTTGAGTTAGTCCCAGTGGGAAGTCACTCAGTCACTCAGCTAGTTTTCAGTGTCTCAGTCTCAGTGCTCTTTCTAATCTAGTTGCAAATAGGAAAAGTTGGACTTTTGCAAAATCAGCAGGAGAGAGTCCCACCTAAGGGTGAGGCAAATTGAAATTAAGATTGTGAAATAGATGCCTTGAGCATCAATCAGCAATGTTTTTAGAGAGGAACTGTGAAGAAGGACTGGAAGCTGGAGGATGCTTCATTTGTGTCAGATTGTCTTGGCAAGAGCTGTTACAGGTTCTGAAATCAGGTCATGGGAGTTGGCAGTGCTGCCTGATGTAAAACAAGGTTTTGGGGATACAGCGCCCTCAGAAGCAGGAAGAATATTTATAGATATTATAAGGATTAATACTTTGATCTGGGCTTTATAAATTACCTTTCATCAAAGAGATCAAATATTTATCGTAATAATGATCTCTTCCTTTTTACTTACAACTTCCTTGTGAAACTAAAGAAGGCCAACTATTATTATATTGGTTTGAAAGAAAGAAATGAAGATCTAAATGATTTAGTAATTTATTCAAGCTTACACAATGAATCAGGACTAGCCAGACCCACCTGGTTCTTGTTTGATGCTGTAGCTCCAAAGGGAGGATCTTAATTACGAAAAAGATGTCCTAGAGTTAAAACGATGCCCCATTTCCTAATCTCTGTGGCTGTAATCTATGCCTTTATTTAACCATAATGTTTTCCTTTTTAAAATTATACATAGCCCTAGCTCTCTACTTGGAAGTATCTCTTTAAAATTTTACTTATAAGCAACCAGTAATTTAGAAAAAAAAAAAGATTGAGTTAGAAAATCATCAATGGATGCTAAAAGCAGTAGGATAAATTTTGGTGAAAAAGAAGATATTTACTTAGTCTCAAAGTATCTTCTCATAAATTGCTTATTAACTACGATGGGAAAACGGTGATGATGGAATTGAGGAACCTGGTGAATAGTACTGAAATCAAGAGGCTAAAATTAAACTCATCAGTAATAGAATGAAGGGCGTCAAGTGTTTGATACGATCCATGAGGACATCAGATCACATTGTAGTATTCATGCCAAAAAAAAAGCATAAAGCATAATTTGAACCTTATCATAAGGAAACATCAGATAAACCCAAAGCAGGACACATTATACAATATAACTGACCTTCATTCTTCAGAAATGTCAGAGTCAGGGAAGACAAAGAAGGACTGAGGAAAATTTCTAGATTAAATAGAGACTAAAGTCTTGCAAAACTAAATGCAATGTGCAATCCTGGACAGGACCCTGTAGAGAATTTCTCTGAGACATTTGAAGAGTTTGAATATTGACTGTGGGTTAGATAAGTAATAGTATTAATGTTAACTTTTCTGTTTTTAATCATTGCATAGTGGTTATATTAGAGTGTTTTCATTTTTAGGAAGGACAGTACTTTAGCATGTATTTGTGGATAAAAGGGCACAATTTCACCTTCATCTTTCTCTTTAATAGTTCGTATAAATAAAGAAGAGAGAGAGAGAAAGAGGCTGCTAAGGCAAATGGGGCGAAGCGTAAATAATTCGTCAGTCTAGGTATTTATTTGTTGGATGTCTCAAGTCTAGGAAACCTTCATAGAAAAGACTTGAAATAGTCTGCTAATACTTACCGACGCCCCGCAATGCGTCCGCGGCCGCTGTAACTACAGGGGCTACGACGGTAAGCAAACATAGGGCTGCTCTCGGGGTTTGGAAATGTTTTCCTGGTTTCCAAAGGATATGCTTAATAGGGAATTCTCCATTTTTACTAAAATATAAAGGACAACAGAGACCAGAGCCCTTTTTCTTAAAGCAAATACCCTTATTTCTCAAATTCCAACAGTAAACAAGCAGTGGCTTCAGGAGAACCCGCAGATGTCTTTACGGCCGGCTCATCCCTCGGCCCAGGCTCTGTCTATCGAGTAGCAGTTCATGGTTTATATTTTTAACCCTCGCTAGGAAGGATCAGCTTGATTGCCAGCGTTTGTAAGTGCTCTTTGACCTGGTTCCTATCGTGTGCTCAATCTTGAGGACGTGTTGCACCCAAGCAGAGGGGAGGACCATGTAAGCTATGGGCCCCTTCTTCCATCCGCTCGGCGGTCTGTACGTAACCGGAAGTAATTTAGAGCAGTGGTGGTTTCTGGATCATTCAAAGAAGAATTAGAAAGAAAGAACATTTATTACCACCAATAAAAGACAGTGTAGACGCCGCTTCCTGTGCAGTTCATACACTGAATCGGAAGATCAGTAAGATCAATGATCATTTGTTGTAAGATGATGAGACAAGATTGTCATTAATGGGTAACTAGTAAATTGATATTATCATCATTTAAAAATTATGTTTGCATTCTGTTACCACTTAGACTAATTTTTAGACATGTGCAGGTATGTGTGTGGGTCATGGTTTACCAAATTCCAATAAAGTAGCAAGCTGCATTTAGTGTAATATGAGAAGACATATGATTTTTTAAAACTAATTTCTTGTACAAAACATTCAAAACTGTGATTGTAAATGTAGGTAATTTAGGTAGAGTATTGCTCTGGCCAAACTTCCAACATTGATGTATTTCTCTGTCAAAAGATTTATAATAACTAGTGTCCAAAATAAGATGCATAATAGTAATAATTATTATTATCATTCAACAAATATTTATTGAGTTCTCATAAGTACTGTGGACTTTCCTAAGAGCAGGTCATTTAATAAAACATAAGGTTTACCACTCTCATGGGACTTAAAACTCGGTGAAATAATTACTATCTATTTTTTAATTCAATACATATTTTAAAAGTGATTAATAGGAGCAAAGTCCTATTTTAAATCTTTATCAAGTTCAAATTATCATCTTCATAAAACTTCTAGGAGGCATGAAGTATAATTACTTTCATTTTACAGATATATAAAGTGAGGTACAGAGAGGTTAATAATTTCCCCAAGGTCGCATAGCTAGACAGCAGCAGAATCAGAATTTGAGCCAGGCGGTCCGGGTCTAGATTTCATTCTCTGATCAATACACAGTGTCACCGCTCAGCGTGATGGCAATCGGTGTCACCGTTGTCACCATCCCTAGCATCGCACTGAGTACTTCGTATTCCTTATCTCATTAATGAAGCATGTGACACAGTGCCTTGCACATAGTAGATGCTCAGTAAATAGTCGCTTCACGAGTGGATGAAAACAGGGTTTCAGAATCGCAGCGTGTTGTTCTTGGTGGTGCTAATGCGCATTCACCTCACTTTTCTTGTTTGGACCTTCTAAAGCATTCACCCTATGCCACATAATTTAGCACCCTTTATTTTAGCATCTCATTCTCTAATTATTTAATGATGACGCCACCGGTCTAGAATGTGTTAAGGTACCTAAACTCAGTGGTGGTCTCACACATCTTTTTATATCTTAAATGCTTATTAGGGTACTGGAATTCATGCAGAATTTAGTCTGCGTTACACACATACTTGTGAACTGATGGAACTCTAGATTCTGGATCATAACAGATTCTTTATTCTTGAATGCTTCCTAGAAAGTGGTGAGCAAGGCATCATCCTGCCAACCTGAAAGAGTTAACTGCCCTCCGTGAAGAAGCTGAGCCACCAGTGGGGCTGTACTCACCTCAGCTCACCACTCAGTTAGGCCATCAATCTTACTTGATTCCTGCTTCAGATTCTCATCACAGATATATTCATTCTCTCCTTCTCCCTCTCTCCCCTCTCCCTCCTTCCGTCTTTTGAATTTTGCTTTTCTTCTTCTCTATTTTTTAGCAAACTGGAAAAAACTTCCAGGGCTGATCATCACAGACAGGTTTTATAAAAGCAACTGTGTTTAATTGTGAATTTCAAAAAGAATCTGATCCATGTCAGTTCCAACGGAAGAAAGTAGTATTCCAGGGGACAAAAGGAAAGAGTGGAGTGAAAACAAAAGACAGATGTAACAGCTTTGCAAAGACTCAGTTATATTAGCCAGATAGTGGAGAAAGGAGGAGAAGGAGAAAAATGTTCTGCTGAGACACCGTGTTTATCAAGGAAGTAAATAGCGTTGTTTGAGAGCGTCTGCCTCCCCCTCTTGTTTTATCTTCATCTCTCAGACGCTCACCTAATCTGTGAGATCCATCATTTGGTTTTCCATTTTCAAAACGTTACACAGACGTCAAAATGGTTTGGAAAGTCGAGGAGCACGTGAATGACTCAGGGAATTAAGTAGAAGATGGAGAACAACTTTCTAATCATTGGACTGTCAAGTTCTCTAATTCTCTAAGTAAGAAAGGCAAGAAGTATAAAGAACTGAATTTTCCCTACATAGAGATACTATTCAGCAAAAAAAAAAAAAAAAGAGGAAACTGTTACCACTCAGCTAAGATTGAATATACAATGCATATCAAGGTTTATTTTTTTAGTCTTTTTTTAATCGACATGTACTTGGTTTACATTGTTGTGTTAGTTTCTGGTGTACAGCATAGTGATGCAGGTATATGTACATATGTATTCCTCTTCATATTCTTGTTCATCATAGGTTATTACAAGGTCTTGACCCTGTGCTGTACAGTAGGACCTTGTTATTTATCCATTTTACATTTAGTAGTTAGTATCTGCAAATCCAAAACTCTCAGTTTATCCCTCTACCCTCAAAGAAGATGTGTGACTGAAAAGAGAGAAATTCCAGGAGATTCAAGGAGAATTAAAGGAGGAGATTTAATTATGCCAAGAGCCAAGACAGAGAGAGATCTGGGAACACTCTTAGGGAAATAGATCTTGTGTAAAGACTTGAAAGACCAGGAGGACTCCACCATGTGAATAAGGATAGGAAGATGGAGGATGACTTCTAGTTACTCAGCAAATTGTTTTAAAATTCCATTCATGTTGTAGGTGTAAATTAACATTTGTGAACTGCTTGTTTTTGAATAGCATTTATCAAATACTATTGGCAATGTTAGTTGAATAAATATTTATTGACAGTTTATTGTTTCTCACTGGAATATGCCACCATTCAGTCATCTCATCTGGCTCTCAATCTACAGTGGACTCTCTCAGGATGGATCATCTTCAAGAAAAAAAAAATATTGCAAATACTTGTAGATTATTGGGGTCTACATCCATTGAAACTCCTACTCTAATTATAGTAGGTATGTGACTTATACATTGTTGGTTAATGTTTGTGCAACAAATCTTATCTGTCATACACAAAATAATGAAGGGTTTGTCAAGTTAACTTTATCTGGCCTGACCCCATTAACTATCTAGTTACCACAGCTATGAGAGGTAGGTCAAGGAGATCGACCACAACTGAATGACAGAAAATTTTAATTCATAAGAGAAATTTGGGTTAATTCACAAGTACAAATCCATAATTATCTAAGTCTATATCCAAATTCATTACCTTAATCAGGCTTTCTCACCCTCAGCACTACTGATATTTGGGGTTAAATGATTCTTTGTCCTGTGCATTTAGGATGTTTTCCAGCATCTCTGTCCTCTACCCACTAAATGCCAGTAGCAATCTCCTTCCCCCCAGGCGTGATGCACAAAATGTCTCCAGAAATTGCCAGATAATCCATCTCCCGGTGGGTAAAATTCCCACCCTCTTTAAGAGCCATTGTTAAATTGCATAAACTCCTAAGTAAAGATACTCTAATTATTCCATATGCTACAGATTAAAAAGAAAAACCTAGAAAATTCAACTTATGAACACAGGTATCCAATTATTTCCATAACCTCAATTAAATGTCTAATGGGACCAAGGGAAAAGTTCAAGTCATACTTATATGCAGGTTCAAAGTTTCCTATAAATTTTCTCTATAACAAAACATTTTGAAAGACACAGTTGTGCAGACAATAGAGTTCCTATTTATTAAATTGGAAAGAACAAATTTACAGATCTGTGAAAGCAGTAGCATAAAAAAAAATCAGCACATTCTAATAAATGAAGGATTCCTACTTCCCCAAAATGAATGGATTCACTCCGGCCATATTTATTGAATTATCCCTTTATCAAAATATATTTACTGAATATCTTTTTTTGTGAATCCCTGTCCTATAGCAAGATACATAAATTATAAGACATAATTATAAGGAAAGGCAATTAATTTTAGACAAAATAAATGTGGTATCCCAACAGTTGATTAATTACCCCTTGAATAATAAAGAAAGAAATGGCTATAAGTTCCAAAGAAAAGGAAATATTTGAGAGTCAGAGAGTCTGAGAAGGCTTCCTAGAAGAGGTGTAACTTGAGTTACCTTATTGAATAATTAAAAGATACAGGTAGGAAGAAATCTCAGGGATACTGACTGAGTGAACAAAGAGACAAGGAAGTGAGGAAATTCTGGGGGAATTTGGAGAAGAATGAATAAAAAGCTAGGGTAGCATAGAGGATTGATACAGGATATTCATGAGAAATGAGGCTGAAAAGGCAGATGGACTTAGATTGCAGACTTCTGAGTAGTAAACTTAAGATTTGGTCTTTCTCTTTTAGGAGTTAGCTTCTGTAAAGGTTTCCTGGGAAGAACGGAACACAATGAACGTTGCTTTTCAGAAGATTAAACTGGTAACTGTTGTGTAGAAACTATTATAGCAGGGGACTCAGAAGCTATAAATGCCAGGGCCATGTGGAATATAACCCAGAAGTAAGATGTTTTTAACTTAGAAAGGTAGTGGTAGCAATGAATAAACTATGATAACTCAAAAGACTGTCTGTATAATTAAGTGGATTGAGGCACCATTCATTCATTTCAGCAATTAGAACCACCCGATTTTGATCTATACACAGTAGACCCGATTGCAGTCACATAATCAGGAAGACAGTCCCAGTGATCAAATTAGCCATAGCAGTCAAGACAGTGAAGCTTCTCCCTTGAAGATAGCTCCCTTGATGTTGCTTTGCATTTTTTTTTTTTTTTTTTTTGGTACTTCACTGGCGTTTCCTGCGGTGTTCTGTGTCTTGGCATGCAGTCGAAGATGTCCTAAAGGCAGCCTCGGTGTCATCAATTGAACTGTGCTGTAGGGAGTATGACTCTTAAAGTTACCATCTCTCCGAGGAACAGGGCAGATTGAGACTATTATCTGATTCAGAGAATCCACTACTGCAGGTGCCACAGTGAATGACCCATAAGTCAACCTGAGGGATCAGGAGGATGTTCTCCACACCACACATTTCGCTTGGCCGTATTTTTGGTTGATTACTCCTGTCCTTCCTCTCCGTCTCCACCCAGCCTTGATTCTTCCTGTGTGGGTCGGTGAGGGAACTAGATGAAAATCAGTCAGTCAGCACTGCAACACCTAAATATCTCTGGTGAAAAGAAATGTAGAATAAGCAATGTGGGAACCTGGCTTATAGTCTCCAGGACATTTAGGTTTTTCATAGATGATATTGGAGGGTGAGTTTCCAAGCTTAGGGACATGTTACCAAAAAAAAAAAAAAAAAAAGTGATGCAGATGATGGTAACGCTAGCAACGTCTGGGAGAACTTTCTACAAAGACTCAGTTGGAGAAGACCCACACGGTTCCAGAAGCTCAGGAAAATCCCTCAGGCCACCCAAATAAATGTCCCGTCGGCTTACTGATGCCTGAAATTACACAGTGAGAGTTTCATTTCTTAGCCCCAAGCATTTGACTCCTGTTAAAATGCAAATCTCCTGGGCATGGCAGTACTCTAAGTGGCTGTTTTATCCCAGGAAAAAAAAAAAAAAAAAAAAAAAAAAAAAAAAAAAAAAGAAAGAATTTCAGAGACTTTCTTTGAAGCAGGTTTTGACAAAGGGAGAGTAAGAGACCACTGGACCCTGGAAAGTAGTGCAACAGTACAGACTCCATGGGTAGGGGCTGGAGATGAGTGAGAAAAGTGAATGAAAAGAGAAGAAGAATGAAAAATGAGCAGGGAGCATGTGAAAAGACCTTACTATCATTTCCGGATCTAAGAGCTGCTGTTGCTACTTGACAATGTGCTTCCCTGATTAATTTCTATCTGTTGAGGCTGTTGGAGAGCTGCTCAGTGAATGTGCATCTCTGCACATGTGCAGCTAGGCTGGGGGCAGACACTCTTCAGTCTCACAAGGATGATTAATTGTGATCAATGTTTTACCAGTTTGGGTTGTGGTCTGTAGAAATGACCCTAACACACCCCACTCTTTTTTGTTGTTGATTTTCAGCATTTTTCTTAAACATAGCTGTACAATCTAGCGCTTTACTTGGAAAATATTGTAAATTTCTCATCAGGCACCTTATACACAGAAGCGTGTCAGGTTTCTCTTAACCATCCTCTGAAATAACCACTAGTATCCAAAAGAAGCTGAGCATTAACACCGTCTTCACTAAATTACTGAAGATTGCTCTTCCTTAACTTATGCAGACTGTTAATGCAAAAAAGTCATGAACAAATTCTCCAACCACCTTTGATTTTGTGAAAAATGATTTCATGTGAAAAAGAATTAAGTCTCATTTAGGTTGAAGTCAATGATAAAACATCTATTAGATACTGAATAGGACGTAGCACAGTTTTTAAAGAAAATTATAGTAATTTTCAGCTTTACGTTTTGCTGCTTTCCCAAACTCTCTTGACAAAACAAGAAAACGCACATATATATAACAACTGAATTAAAGGAAATGCTTTTGAAGTGAAAAAACATGATTCCATAATGATCTATTTCTTCAATTTGGATTTGCATAGTTTGGATTTGTTTAAATATGCTCTTATCAGTGTGATTTACCTATTTAAATGTAGTACAAAAGAACAGTGAGAATTAAAACAACAGCAAAGATGTTTGCCTTCTATTCCACATTCCAGCTAAATTCTCCCCTAATTGTCTCAAAATTAAAAAATAAACTCATGAAAGTTTACTTTCATCTCTTTTATGCAGAACAAAGTGACCCATTCAGGCAGGAGATAGTATTCTGTCATGCCAATTTCAACCACTTAAAGTTGATACTGTATCTCAGAGCATCTGAATTCTGAAGATCTGGAGACCCTCCAGTTTGGTCTCTTTATTTAAAAGGGATGAAAACTGAGCCTGAGAGGCTGAGATGATGCACCCAAAAACTTCCCCTAAAGCAAGCCCTTGATGGGTTTCCTAATCCCCTACACAGTGGGAATTCTGCCCCGGTGAAAACGGTAAATATGCTTAAGATCTTAGCTTCTGATGAGTTTCCAAACATCCATACGTTTAAACTTTTATGAAACTCGGAGAAAAACTAGTGAAAATTCCTAGGTGGAACAATCCAGAACGAAGAATGGAATTTCCAATTTGTATTAATTGCTCAGGAAATTGAGGTCCTAAGAGGTCAAGTAGCCAAATTTCATACAGCTAGTCAATAGTAAAGTTGGAACTAGCAACACAAACGTCTGTTTAATCAGGAAAGATGCAAAATCAGCACTTTGGTGAACTGTAGTTCTATTATAAGGGCACATAGCCCTTTTCTGTGGAAGTGTTTGAGTATGTATCTTTGCCCCAGGAAAACAGGTAACTTTTCATGGACAAATAATCAGTCCACAGTCATCTTTTTATCCCCTACCCCATTCCTGTTTGTAGAAGAATGCCTATATATAGTAGGGTCTTTAGAATATATTTGTTAAAGAAATGAAGAAATGATCACAGGGACAAGATCAATTCAACACAGATAATTATTCAAAAAAAATAAAAATGTCTGAGTGGTTATCTGCAAATGAGGAAGGGTTGATGACAGATAAAAAGACAAGAAAGAAAACAGAAGGCTATTCATACATAAAATATCTCACAAATTTAATCAGCACAGACGCACACTGAAAGAAGTCACCCACCGTAGGCATTTTTCAATAAATATGCATCGGGTGTCGACTTGGTGAAAGACAGATGTCAAATGAAGTTTCGGGGAAAGAAGCGGGATGATACTAGAGATAACAAGATGGTGGGATAAACCACAGACCTAGACGTCAGAACAGTCTGGATTAAAATCTTGCCTTTTCTGTTTACTATCTACATGACCCTAAGCTACTTATTTAAAGCTTCTAAAAATCAGTTTCAACATCTGAAAAATGAGAATGGTACTTGAGTATAAGATTGCTGTGAAAGTTAATGGAACAAATGTGCATGAAGCACCTAGAAAAATGCCTCCTGTATGGTGAGCACTTAAACCCTGCTCTCCGTCCTTCACTTTCCTCATCTGGAGTTACGCTGACAATGACAAGTAAATCAAAGGAGAGCAAAAACACCACGAATAATCCTCTTTAAAAACAGGCAAAGATCTTGAATAGAGAGATATTTTTCCAAAGAAGATACACAGGTGGCCAAAAGGTATATTAAATGATGCTCAGAATCATTAGGCATCAGGGAAACACAAGCCAAAACCCCAATGGGCTGTCACAGCACACCCGAGACTTGTTCGGATGCAGTTTATCAAAAAGACAACATATGCATACTGTGTGGTCTCACTTATGTATGGAATCTAAAATGCTGAAAACGGAATAGAAACAAACAATAGAATGGTGCTTGTCAGGAGCTGTGGGTGGGGGAAATAGGAAGGTGTTGGTCAAAGGTCCGAACTCTCAGTTAAAAGAGAAGTAAGTTCTGGGGAGCTGGTGCACAGTTGGTAAGGACAGTTACTAATACTGTATTGTGGACTTGGAATCTGCTAAGACAGCATGTAGATCTCAAGTGTTACCACCAGAGACATGTGCACCAAAGATAGACACGAGAGGTGATGGATGAGCTAATTAACTTGATTGTGGTCATTATTTCCTAATGTATAGGCGTGTCAAACTGTCATGTTGTATGACTTAAATATATACAGTTTTATTTGTCAGTTAAACTTCAGAAAAGCTGAAGGGGAAAAAAACAAAGGAAGGGGACAGAACAGAGCTGGTACACTGCAGTGACAGCAAGGACTTCCTGCAGGCTGTGAGCCTCATGAGGTGAATGCTCACTGCCCCCAAAGAGGTGACACCAATGTCGACAACCAGTGTGTTGTTACCGGACCCCGGGACCTGGCGCAGCCACTCCCCCAGCTGCTGACAGGCAGTCGCTGGGAAAGGCAGAGGTGGGCCAAATACATATCAACCCCCTTTGCTCTTTCTGCCCAGCACCAGCCGGACTACATGGTCCAGCTTTTCTTACAGTGAAACGTGTAACAAAGGAGTTCTGACACGTGCCTAGCTAACGGAGCATGGGCGGACGTGCGTGGGGCTCCTTGCAGCCCTGTGGAAGTTTCTTCAATCCCCACATTCTTTCTCCTTCAGCCGAATGAAGCAGGTGAGCACGGTGACTCTGAGAGCCCTGAGCAGAAGGAGCCTGCATCCTGAATTTTTGATTAGGAGAGGTTTCCAGGTGTCTGGACAAGAGCAAGAAGTAACCGCTGGTTGTGACCCTGCACACGTTCAGAAGGAAAACATTTTCCGTTGTCACCACCCAAAGCTGGGAACAGCTACTTGAGCAGACAAGGCCTGGCAGCTCTAAAGAATCTGAGAAGGGAAATAAAGGCACGTTCTTGCTTTATTTGGGCTTTCTTGTCCGTGTTCACGTGGACAGGACAGGCAGCCATAGCAACAGAATGATTCGGACAACAGAAGCACTTCCAGCCTCTAAACATCGCCTCCATCGTGTCACCCCGCAGGGTTAGCGTCCCACACTGAGACCGGGAGAGCAGGAGACAGTACCTCAGAGACAATGCTGTTGCATTTGCGTTCCCGCACAGGGTAGGCACCAAAGACATATTTACCAAGTTAAAAAGATGACTGAGGATGACTCTTTCCCAAAGCTGTCTTGGTGTCTATCCCCTGAAACAGAAGGAACTAGGTGTCCACAAATGAGTATAGAGTTGCTGACATTCCCGACAGTCCAGGAATAAGGAAGTTCAGGTGGTGGGAGATTAACACTAGGGGGCATTCTGGGTGGAGCAGAGCTCAGTGGGGTGCTCTGATGGTGTCTCTTTTCAAGAAGCATCAGGTACAAGAGGGCAGACGTCAGAAGGAAGGACACTCAAGGCATGCTCTGCCAGTGGAGAGATTTACTAAGAATAAAGGTGAATTCCTTCTTAAAAATTTAGCCTCCAAATGTCCCTGCCCAGGGGGGTCCTGAGAGTGGTAAGCAAATAGAAATAAACCCAATTAAATAAGCCCCAAGTTTGAATAACACATCACTGAGTTTAGGCCCTAATATATCAATTATTGCCATTCATAATATGGCACCTAACTTGTATTGAAAGCAAAAAAGTGATAAAGAAATTTCCTTAGAAATGTGTGTCTGGCAGAATTCTTTGATCTTGCATTCTAAATCCAGGGCTTTGGGGTTTGAATTTATTTATTTCCTCTTTCTGTGAAGTGAATGGCGAGCATCCTGACAAATGATAATGTGGGATTGATGAGCTAACAAATATCAGGTTTCCGGTCTCTTTGGAAGAAAGAAGGAAGATAGTGCAAATGCAAAACTATTGTTATTCAAAGGAAATGATAAATGCTTCACTTCCAGATACTTAGTTGTGGATACGAAACCTGCACTTGCATTTTTTTTCTGTAGCATTTGTAGGCAGAGGAAGCTATCAGCACACCAAATGCAATAGGTCACTCTGCAAAATTGACTCGTTGCCACTTTAGCAGCAAGTCCTTGAGCTACAGAAATTCCATAATTTGTTCTCAGAGCCAATTCTGAGATGACTCGGTTGGAAGCACAGATGTAAAAGATTCCAACGCTGAACTGCATCCGAAAATATTACAACAATCACTTTCATTTTGCCAGATTCACCTGGCTGCCTTTGATGGCTTCATGCTTCTCTCTGAGCTTCTGATCAGCTATGGCTCTCATACATAGTGGGGAGAGCCAATAATTAGCTTCCTGGTGCCAAATGACACCCAGTGCCTTGAATTGTTATGATGAAATACTGTGGACAAGGACTGTGGCATTCAGGAACCAGCCGGACCTGATCCCTACCTACATCTCCAACTGCATCGTCTTCCTTTCCCTTGTTCGTCTCCTCTAAGCGTCACACCATAGTTTCTAAACACGCTCTGCTCTCTCACCTGTGCTTTTGTTCCTGCTCTTACCTCTGCTTACCCACGGGACCTTTTCTTTTCCTCCATTTGATTGATTCCTACTAGTCCTTGAAAATCTCCCCAAAACACCTTCTGAGGGAAACTTTCTTGAGTAGGCAGCATAGAAGTATGTCTCCCATCACAGTTCTGTGACAGCACCAAGCACAGTGTGTAGTAATTCCTTAGTAGTTTCTGGAGAACTTCTAAGGTACCCATGGGGCTCATTTAAATCTTTTTGAGTGAATTAATGAATGATGACAGAAAGCCAAATTTCAAATTAGTCTAAAGCATCACAACAAACTCAATAATAAATTGAAATGAAATTGTTGATTTAAAATATGCGTCTTCCACAGGACTGAACCCGTGGAGGACACCCCACCAAGGCCAGTACCCAGAATGCAGAATGTATAAATGTTCAGTGAATGAATGTGCTCACATATTTTACTAGATGTAGCATTGTTAGCACTACCCACAGAGGTACAAAAAATGAGCACCATCTTCCCGGTCCATGTCTAGTGCATTCACACATTAACTCTTCTCCATATTTTACTCAATTTGCCATTTGGTGAATACACGTCTACTAGTCTCATACCAGGGGAGCAGTTTAATTTTTAACTCTCTACTTTCATTAAAAATGTCTCGACCAAAAATATGTAAGCATCTTTAAAAAGTAGAATTAGAAAGCGTTGCATCCTGCTAATTTCTATATAGTTATCGAATCCCTTCCTCTATTTATCTAGCCAATTTTTATTGAGTGTTCAATGAGCTGTACAAAACTGTGCAGGAATAAAATCGGGATAAGACACACAGCCTCTTTTATCACAGAGTTTACATGTCAAAAGATAGTCAAGGGAATTGAACATGCCTTCTGAATATGGTTGAGAGCTATAAAAAGAAATAAAGATGTTTAATCAAACTAGAGAATGCTTCCACTTTTAATGTCTAGCCAACAGTCTATCACTGAGTATAAGTTAGACAAACATGGACGCAGGAAAGCCAGTTACAGAGGTGTTTCAGTAATCTGGGTGGGACAGGAATTACTAGGTTCTCTATACAATGAGAAGGTCAGATGGGCGGGTTCATTTAAGTGTGTGAGGGAAATAAAGGTACAAGGATGACACTGGATTTCTAATTGAGTAGACAGTAGTGCTGTTCATTGATGTTAGTTAAAAAGGAGAAAACCACATCTTGCAGTTGGCAGGGAGGAGAGGAGATGAGTTCAGTTTTGCATGTTAATCTACATAGCTGTGAAATAGGCAAGTGGAGCTAGCCAATGAGCAGCTGGACCTCTGGATCTAAAAGCTTATTTATGGAAAATGATTGAAGCCACAGAGATGAGTGTGATCTTCTAGGGAGAGTGTGTAGTGCAAGGGGAAAATGGCCTAAGAGATAATCTAGAAGTATTTATACATACAATAATTGAATTTATACATAAAATAATAAAAACAGAGGAATGCGGACCCTCAAAGAAGCCAGAGAGGTAACAGTGAAATTAGTAGATTATGGTGTGAAGCAAAATAAGAAAAAATTGTATTTTAAGAAGAAATGCCTTTTGAGAGGGAAAGTTTGATAAATGCAGAAAACAGTTAATTGGTTCTGTAAACATCATGGGCACTGATGCCATTGGCAAAAATTAATGGAAGACTAGAGTCATTGGAGGGAGATAAATCTTATCAGGAAAAGATTAAAGTTTCCTGGGGAGGAAGACATAATATAAAGCTATTGAAATATTTTTAAAATAGAGAGACAATAATGTCATTAGCATTAATATATTAATAGGTGAAATCTTTTTTAATCAGGAATGTGCGTGACAACATAACCTTGCAGAAAAAGTACTCAGTTTGATGTAAAATTTCCTTCAGCTCTTTACCTGCTAGCCAGCTGTGTTACTTTGGCACATTGTTATTTGAGAGCTTCAGTTTTTGCATTTATAAAATAGACACAGTGATACCAGCCATGCATGGGTGTTGGAAAAATTAAAGTTTATAAAAGTCCCCAACATGGTGCCTAGTAGACATTGGGTCCTGAAGAAAGTGGATGTGTGTAAATTATTAAAATAAGTCGATCTCATATAGGAGGCTGAGTAAATGGACTAAGAAAAACAGACAGGAATTAACAAGTTATTTGGGGCATGGGAACATACCGGGTAAGCAGATTAGAGAGTTGGAGAGTAAGAGAAATGGTAGTGGGAAGAACGCTGGGTGACCCTTGACTACTGGGATGAAGATTTTAGATTTCACACAGAAAGGAAGTGGATGGGTAAGAGAAAGATTAAAGAAGGATTCTCAAGGCTGAAAGGTCTTTCCCATGGGTTGTAAATCTCTTTGAAGCCAGAAAACTTCAAGGATTTAACAACAAAACCATCATCTTGATCATCTTCGATGCTGTCATTAACATCAACTAATACTCCTTGAATGCTTTCCATGTGCCAGGCAAAGAGCAAAGCCTTTCCACTCATTGTCTCATGCAGTCCTCGTCACAGTCCAGTGAGGCATGTATGACTCCTATCCTCCTTTTAGAGCTAAGAAAACTGATGCTTGGAGCATTTGTTTCACTCAAAGGGCACAGAATTAGTAACGAGGAGACCTAGAGTGATGAAAGTCCCATACAGTGCTGCTTCAGGTAAGGGGGATTCAGAAAATATTGAGTTAAACACCCATCACACAAATCATACCACTCATCCTCCCAATATTCCTAAAACCAATGTTATTGTATCTACAAGTAATCAGAAACAGAAAAAAAAATGCACCCAAGCAAGGAATTTGTAAAAAACTAGTAGTAGAGCCAGGAAATGGTTTCTTAAATTGGCATACATTAAGGTTCTCTTTTTCTTGTAAGGTTCTATAAATTTTGACAAATATATAGGGTCATGTATTAGCCATCACAGTATCACACAAAATAGTTTTACCACTCTTAAGACATCCCCTGTGCGTCACCTACTCAACCTGCCTACCCAAGCGCCCCTGGAAACCATCGATCTGTGCTGTCTCTGTAGTTGTGCCTTCTCCAGAATATCGTATAAATGGAATTGCAGAGCCTTTTCAGGCTGGCTTTTTTCGCTTAAAATACGCATCTAGATTAATCTGATGAACATAGTTTCTTTATCCAACCATTACATTAAAGGACATTTTGGTTGCCCCTGGTTTGGGGCAGGTATGAATGAAGCTGTTACAAGCATTTGCAGGCATGTTTTTGTGTGGACATAAGTTTTCTAATCAGTTGAGTAAACGCCTAGGAACAGGATTGCTGGATCATACGGTAGGACAACGTTTAGCTTTGCTAAAATTGTCAAACTCTCTTCCAATATGGTTTTAACTCTTTGCATTCCGTCAAGCAATGAGTGAAATTTCCCATTGCTCTCCATTGTTGCCAGTAATTGGCGTTGACATTTTGGTGGGAAGGTAATGGTTAGACATTCTAGTAGCTGTGTAGTGGTGTCTCACTGTTGTTATGAAATGCATTTCTTTAAGGGCAAATGATGTTGAGTATAATTCCTTTAGCTTATTTACCATCTGTATATCTTTCTTGGTGAGGTATCGATCCAGATCTTTTGCTCATTTTAATTGGGTTGTTTGTTTTCGAATTGTTGAGTTTAAGAGTTCTTTGCTTATTTTGGATATGACTCCTTTATCAGATATGAGTTTTACAGAAGTTTCTCATTGTAAAAGTCCACTTCATACCATTTTTTTTCTTTCAGTGGTTGTGCTTTTTGTTTCGTATCTAAAAACTCATCACCAAACCCAAGGTCACACAGATTTTCTCCTATGTTTTCTTCTAGAAGTTTTACAGTTTTGCATTTTATGTTTAGATCTATGATGTATTTTTATTTAACTTTTGAAAAGTGTAAGGTCTGTACCCAGGTTCTTTTATTTATACGTGGATATCTAATGGTTGCAGCACCATTTGCTGGAAATATTATATTTCTCTAGTGAGTCCCTCTTACTTCTTTGTCAAAGACCATTTGGCAGTGTTTCTGTAGGTCTCTTTACAGGCTCTCTATCCAGTTTCATTGATCTATGTGTCTATTCTTTCACCAATCCCACAGTTTCTGATTCATGTAGATTTATAGTCAGTCCTGAAGTTGAGTAGTGTGAGTCCTCCAACTTTATGCTTCTTCAGATTGTGTTGACTATTTTAGGTCTTTTCCCTTTGGCTATGAACTTCAGAGTCAGCTTGTTGATACCTAAATAGTTTGTTGGGATTTTTATTGGAATTTCATTGAATGCATAGACCAAATTGGGAAGAATTGACATCTTAACAATATACCATCTTCTAATTCATGAACATGGAATATCTTTCCGTTGATCTCGACCTTTTCTATTTCTGTCATCTGTGTTTTGTAGTTTCCTGCATATGGGTTCTACACATATCTTGTTAGATTTATACCAAAGCATTCCATTTTTTGGTGCTATTGTAAATGATATATTTTTACAATTTTTAAATTGGTTGTTGCTGGTGTAGAGGAAATCAGTTGACTATGTATATTAAATTTTCATCCTGCAAACTTCCTTACTAACTTATTATTTTTAATGTCATCTGTGAATAAATACAGTTTTATTTCTTCCTTTTCATTTTACACACTTTTATTGTTTTTTTCTGGTCTTACTGCAGCTAGCTTAGACTTCTAGTACAATATTTTTTAAAAGTGGTGAAAGGGAAGAGCCTTGCTTTTTCCTCTATCTTAAGGAGAAAGCATCTCACTATGAATTTTGGTAACTGTAGGTTTTTGTAGATGCCTTTTTCAAGCTGAGAAAATTCCACTTTATTCCTAGTTTTCTGAGAGTTTTTGTCATGAAGATATATTGGATTTTGTGAAGTGTTTTTTCAGCAGCAAACGGTATAATCATATGATTTTTCTTTTTTAACCAGTTAGTATGGTAAATTACATTGATTGCTTTTCAAATGTTGAACTAATCTTGTATACCTGAAATACATTCTAATTGATCACAGTATATAATTTTTTTTATATTACTGGATTCAATTTGCTAATATTTTATTGAGGAATTGCATCTATATTTCTGAGAGATATTGGCCTATTTTCTTGATTAGCTTGGCTAGATGTATATTAGGGACATGTCAGGATGTTTTTTAAGAGATTATATTTTAAAAAATCTTTTCAAAGAATTAATACCTGGTTTCTTTTATTTTCTTTATTATTTTTCCATTTTTAATTTTGTTGATTTCTGCACTAATTTTATTATATCTTTTATGCTCCTTGAATGGCTCTTTTTCCTCTAGTTTCCTCTAGTTGGAGGAAAGCTAAGGTTATTGATTTTTTTAATCTTTTCTTCTATAAATGTTCCATGCCATAATTTTCCCCCTAGTCACTACCAACAGTGCATTTCACAAATTTTGTTTTTATTTTTATTAGTTCAAAATGTAATTTTAATTTCTTTTGAGACATTTCTTTGATCCATGGGTTATTTAGACATACACTTTTAAATTTTTTAGACATTTAGGAATTTCTACCTTTTTGTTATTGACTTCTAGTTTAATTCCATTGTAGTCTGAGAACTTACTTTGAATAACTTTCTTTTTTTTTTTTTTAACTTTATTAAGAAGTGCCATGCCCCAGAATATGGTCTATATTGGTGAATGTTACATCTGAGCTTGAAAAGAATGTGTTTTTGGCTGTTTTTAGTTGGAGTCTTATATAAATGTCAATTAGATCAAGTGGTTGATAAGCCTGTTCAGGTCATCTACATCTTGATTTTCTGCCTGCTTGATCTATCAATTATTGGAAGAGGGAGGTTGAAGTCTCCAGCTATAACAGTGGACTTGTCTCTTTCTCCTTGCAGTTCTTGTTGGGTGCATATCAGTGTAAATCATTATGTCTGCTTGAGATTTGCCACCTTTATCACTATGCAATCTCCCTCCTCAATAGCCCTAATGATCTTCTTTATTCTGGAATCTGATTTACCTGCAATTAGGATAGCTTCTCTGGCTTCGTTTTTATTAGTGTTGACATTTAACCTGTCTTTTCATTTAACCTAAGTCTTTTTTCCTTAAGGTCAGTGAGTCTTGGTGTTTTGTTTTGTTTTGTTTTGTTTTGTTTTGTTTTGATTTACTCCCTCTGACAGTCTCTGTCTTGTATTTGGTGTATTTAAACCATTCACATTTAGAGTCATTATTAATACAGTTGGATTAATATCTACCATGCTTGTACCTATTTTCCTATATTGTTGCATTTTTTTTTGGTCTCTTTTCCCCCCTCTATCTGTCTTCTCTGGTTTAATAGAGCATTTTATATAATTCCATTTTTTATCCTTTCTTGAGATATCACATATACTTCTTTAAAAATTTAATGATTGTGCAAGAGTTACAATTTACAGTTTTATCTAAGTCCACCTTCATATAACACCATACTGTTTCATGTGTAGCATCAGTATCTTATAATTGACTTCCAAATTTCTCCTTATCATTCCTTTTGATATTTACTTCACTTATCTATGTGCTACAATCACACGATATCTTGTTACTGTTGTAACTTTAAGTAATTATCTTCTAGTTCAATTGAGAATAGGAAAAATAGATGATTTCACTTTGCCTTCATTTATCCCTTCTCTAATGCTCTTCTTTTATTTATATAGATCCAACTTCCATACCTAAGTCATGTCCTTTTGCCTGAAGAACTTGACTTTTGTGTTCCATGTTCCATCCCCACAGGGCCTGGGAGAGGAATTGGCATGTTGTTAGTTCAATAATTATTTGATGACTACTGAGAAAATCTTCTAAATGAGAAAAATGTGTCATCACATCGTATGATTTACAACTATCATTATCTGCCTACCCCCCAGCGGATTGTAATTTCCACAAATAGAGGCACCATATATCTGTATATCTCAGTCACAGTGTGACTTGCTCAGGGTCTGACAACTCCGTAAACATCTGTTGAACTAAATTGTTACTGCAGTAGAAATATTAAGAAATGTAGGTATGCAAAGAAGCTTCTCAATAGCATATATACTTTTCATTATCAATTAGTGTGTTACTTCATCATCACAATAATATGTCATTAATATCATTTTCGTTTGCTGAATGGTCCTCATGGAAAAGAGAAACCTGTGGTACTCTTCTCCAGCTGGAGACCTAGACTGGAAGCTAAGAATGGGCATGACTAGTAATAATTCTTCACGTTTGCCTGGTATTTGTAATCTGGTGACTAGTTTCACACACATTATCCCATGAAGGTCGCACGGGAGCCATTTGCTTTCTCTCTCCCATAGTGTGTTTTATTGGTCGATATACTTCTTTTCCTCTACGTTTCAGTCTCTATTGCCACATGGAAAAAAAAAGTTGATAAACAAATTGAGCCTGCACAGAAGTCTCATACGATTTCATAGTAACCAGGAAATACGTGTTACAATGGGGGAACGTTATGAGCCTTACATAAACTACCACTCCAAACAGACGTGACATGCATAATTACCACTATAACTTAAAAATGCTTAGATTTAAACTTAAAATTGAATTATAGAATTTTGATAAAAAGTTGTCATCTGTTTGGTGAGAGTGTTGCATGGGATTTGATATTCCCTCAAGGCTTGTTTATCTCTTGATTCTCCAGGGAGCAAAAGGTAATACGTACGTGAGCAAATTTAATAACCCATGGCATAAGAAAGTGCCTACAAAGCCAATATTAAAAAATAACTTGTAGTAATTTCTAAATAATGACCTAGAAATAATCATTGCTCTTTGAGTTACTCAAGAAAGTTATATCCTCCTCAAAATAAACAATTAGCACTAAAGGAAATTGTGATTTAAAAAAAAATCTAGTAGCTCTCTAGCCATCATAAGTCCACAGCTTCTTGAAGGTTGAAAATTGTGTGTCTCTGGATGGCAGGGTCCTCTCTGGTGGTGATTCAGTCAAACCTAGGCTGGAGTGATCACCTTCTTGCTGAAACACAAATAAGCAAGGATGCTTTATTTTGTCCTAGCCATGAAGCATATCATTAAAGCTTCAGTGTTGAAAATAGTGAATTACTGATGATAACAGTCAAGTATAACCCAAACATTAAGGGGCGATTTCAAAGGGTAACTAATCCTATGGTCAATACCCTTCTAATATGTTAACGTGAAGAGAAGGGAAAAAATTAATTTGAGTAAGCCCTAGAGATGATTGCAAATGAGGAGATTACATACTCAAGACTAGAAAGTTAAAAACAGAAAAATTGCAGATGGATCTTGAGAGTTTAAGATGTAAAAGAAAATCAAGTGAATGAGATTTAATTTAGATAGACAAAATGCCTTTATAAGAAGAATAATGCCAAAGGGATTTATAAATCAAGTGAATACCAATTAGAAACCAAAATAGAAGAAAAGAACCACAGAAAAGTAGTTTTAATGTCAAAGGATGTAACTAAAGAGTTATATTTCAGAAAAATTCTACTCTTTTACATAACAGAGTAGACAATTTTTGAAACAGGTTTTTATTCTTTCTATAAAAGGTGGAGCTTTTGCATTTGAAAGAGGGGAGTACGCTAACCTAATATTAGGACTAAGGACCCATAATATTTCAGTTTAGCTCAATACATGCATAGGGGGAGGACGTAGCTCAAGTGGTAGAGCACATGCTTAGCATGCACAAGGTCCTGGGTTCAATCCCCAGCACCCCCATGGTGGAAAAAAAGAAGTAAACCTAATTACCTCCTCCTGCAAAAAGAAAAAAAGAAAAAGAAAAACTAGGGATAGTTCAATGCATGCATTAAGGGCTTTTTAAGTGTCAGGCATTGGGCTAGATACCAAAAGTTAAAAGATTAATGAAATATAATTACTACCCTTGATGAGTTTAGAGTCTAGTTATGGAAACTGAAAGGTAATTAGATAATCTCAATATATGATTGTAAATATTAAGTAAATTATATACACTAAGTGACATCAGAGTTCAGAGGAGGTTACAAAGATGAGGCAACAGTGGTTATAAGTGTTAGATTGGTTCACCTGGATCAAATACACCTCCTTAACATTTTCAAAGGTTCTCTTAATCCCAGGCTTTATGGAACAAAGATTTGTTGATAGGAGCTATAAACAAATAACAAACAAACAAAAATATAAACAAAATGTAACCAATCACTAGTCACTGACATGAGTGTAACTAGGAACAAATGAGAAATTTCACAAATTGTTTTCTCTTGTGTTAAAGTCTGTTATACACTGCTAGGCACATACAGGTACAAAACAGCAACTGAAAGAAATTTCTCAAGTGCTCTCATTAAATGTAAATTTAAGACTTCTTTGTGTACTGAGATGGAATACCTAAAACCAGATTTACCCTCAACTGAAAACAACTTAAAAATGCGATGAATATATGAAATGATAGTTCTCAAGGCACTGGACCTCATGCGTGAAAGGACAGCGATCAATTAGAGACCTGGAAACAAGCAAAATGAGCATTGTGGCTGCTCCAGCTGACCGCCTTGATAGTTTCTTAGACGAAGAGGAAACCCAGGAGGGCCCTGTGGTCTCCCTGAGTTATGGAGAACATGCACATTTCCCGTGGGTACTTCCCTCCCGCTGCCAGAGTCATGAGCATGGGTTGTCATTATGAAAACCCAGAGGTAAAACTCACGAAAGGGTGGGTCCCCCTCTCCCAGACTGTATCCCTAGGGAGTTTCTTACTCTCAGGATAATTCACACTCAACCTCTAGCAATTTGTCGAAATTATGATTTAATTCCTTCTCTTATTAAATGGCTGCAGTGGCTTCACCATGACACTCCAGATCCACCTGTCACTCCATGTTTCCAGGTGTCAGTGTGCTCTGAGACCTCTGTTCTCTGATAGGTCCAAGAAATGTCCTTGATTTTCAGTTTGTTCAGCTTTTTCTTGTTGTAAGGAAGGGAATGACAACATCTAAGCTCTTAAATTATCAGAGCCAAAACCAAAGTCAGAAATAGACATGTTCAAAATACAATTTACAAAATAATCAAAATATGTGAAAGACTCAGGGATAAATCTGACAAAAGATGTGTAGTATCTGTAAACTAAAAACAATAAAACATCACTGCATAAAATGAAAGAACATTACAATATTAGAGGAGAGATACTATAGTCATGTGCCAGCAGACTCAATATTGTTTGGATTTCACTTCTCAACAAAATGATCTATAAATTCAATGCAATCCTATTTTAAAACTTAGAACGTTCTTTTTTTAAAAATAGACATTGACAAGCTAATTCTAAAATTCTGATGGAAATGCAAATGACTTAGGCAAGGCAAAACAACTTTGAAAATGAACAAAGTTGGAGGAATATCAGTATGGAATTTGGAACCGTTTTAAAGCTACAGTAATCAAGATGCTGTTGCACTGATGTCAAGACAGACTGGCAGATCAGGGAATGGAGTACGGAGTATGGATTTTGGAAGAGAGCCTAGAAACAACCCCATACATATAGGAACAACTGACATTTGACATCCATGTAAAGGCAATTGAATGAAGAAAGTATAGTGTCTTAATTATTGGTATTGGAACAATTGAATATTCTTATGCAGAAACAAAACAAAAGACAAAACCTTTCATCTATACTTTGAATCATGTATGAAAATTAAACTTAATTGTAGATCTGAATTTAAAACCCCACACTGGAAAGCTCGTGGAGAAAACTCTTGACTTCAGGTTAAATGAAGATATCTTAGATAAGACACCAAAACCTCAACCAAACAAAACTGATAAATTTGATTTTATCCTATTAAAAACCACAGTTCTTTAAAAGACATTTTTAATAACAAGATAAGCCGCCAACTGGGAGAAAATGTTTACAAACTTTATCTGATTAAACTCTTACATGTAGTATATGTGAAGAATTATCAGAACTCAACATCCCAAAACTTAACAGATACTTCTCCAAAGAAAATGTATGGATGGCAAAAAAAAAAAAAAAAAAAAAGAAAGAAAGAAAAGAAATCTGAAAATATGCTCAACCTTATTAGCCACTTGGAAGATGATTAATGCAAAATATAGTGATCCACTTTTACAGACTTTTGTAATTGTTAAAAATAAAAAGCTGTCTGACAGCAGGGTTTGACCATCTCGTGCTGGCATCTCATACACTGGTTGGAAAAGAAAATGGTTCAACTACTATGCAAAACAGACTGGCAGTATCTTAAAAAGCTAAAACATACACCTCTCTATAACCCAGCCATGCCACTGCCAGGTATTTACTCAAGAGAAATCAGAATGTATGCCCGCACAAAGACTAGTACACAAATGTTCATAACAGTTTTATTTGTAATAATCCTGAACTGGAAATCACTCAAATCTTCATCAGCTGATAAATAAACTGCAGTACTTCCAGATAACAGAAACAAAAAAGATAACCTGGGTGGGCCTGAGTCAAATCAATTGAAAGCCATAAGAGCTGTACTGAGGCTTCCCTGAGGAAGAGTAGGTTCTCCCTGCGGACACCAGCCTCAGCTCCTTGCTGGAGCCCCAGCTTGTCCCTCCTGACAGCCTGCCCCGTGGAGTTCAGACTTGCCTAGCCAACGCCCACAATAGCATAAACCAACTTCTTGCTATAAATCTCCTTTTTAAAAAATGTGGTAGAGTATATATAATATAAAATTAACCATTTTTAAGTGCACAATTCAGTGGCATTAAGCACATATACAGTGTGGTGTGACCACCATCATCCCTCTCCAGAACTTTTTCATCATCTCAAACAGAAACTCTGTATCCATTAAACAGTAACGCCCCATCCCCCACCAACGCCAGCCCTTGCTAACCTCTGGTCTACGCTCTGACTCTAAGAACTGGACTGTTCTAGGTGTTGCATGCAAGTGTAAACATACAGTGTTTTCCCTTTGGTGTCTTGCTTATTTTATTTTGCATAATGTAACACATCTCTTAATGCATGTCTTCTGTTGGTTCTACTTCTCTGACCGAACCCTAACTGATAGATACAGATCTAGAATATATAGAATATGTCCATAGCGATATATAGAATACACCAAAATAAACTAATTTATTCAAAATACAGCTTTCCCTGACCAGCCCATCTCGTAACACACTGTCCAGGCAGAATCCATAGCTCCCTTGTCTCTCCACGCGCCTCAGGCATGTTCTGTTACAGTAGCTGGTTTGCAAATCCATCTTCCCCACTTGACTGTGAGCCTTTTAATCTGATTCATCCTCACTCTCCCAGCACCTAACAAATTCTTACTGAGAATTAATTAATTAACGCAAATTTACATATAAAAATAAGTAACCCAGTGTATCAATATTTCCTCTTTCACGGTGGACTTGACTTTTTTTTATTTTTACAAAGATAACCATCTTTGAATACAGGCTTCAAGATCATCATTTGTTTTTATTTGTGACAATCATCATCTATATTTAAAAAGATCACTCAAAATTCAAATTATCTATGCTACTTGGCTGTATTTACTTAATTCTGAGCTGAAGCACACAATGTTCTCAAAACACCTGTGTTAGCTTTCACTCCAAAAATACACACACCACCACGCATTGCCAAGGGCTTGCTACAACATAAATTTTAGAACATTCCTGTACTGATTCCAGGTCACTATGTAATTCTTACTTTGCTAATGGTAAACTTTGCCTTTGAACTGTGCCACAACAACACAATCTGAAGTCTTCAAAAACATGGAGACAGTAGTTGTGAAAGCTGGGAATAACCCAGAGGCATTTTGTACCACCAGATAAGCACGCTGCTTCTTGGACTGTGTTTAATTTTGAGGAGATGGCCAAGAAGACACACGGAAGAGACACAACATTTGTGAGCACCTTCAGTTGCTGGAGCTGTGACTGAGTCTGTTGGTAAAGGTCTGTGTCCTCAGCCTGATCACAGTTGAAATATTCCAGCTTGTTTATTGATTTAAACTAGAAAACCTTTGACTCAGGGCATAGGTGATCTTACTTGTCAAGTTAACATCTAGAGAAAACAAGGAAGAAATTTTTATTTGTAATGAATTTGCCTTTCTATGTCTCTTCTTAGTAACAAATGGTGAGGAAACCCGTAGTCTTAACTACATGACCCGCAACACTGAAAAAACCAAACAAGGGCAAGGTAAACCTTTTATACCTTATTTCCATTTCTCTTTCCTTCAGGTCTAATTCTTCCCAGGGGTGTGTGTGTGTGTGTGTGTGGTGGTGGTGCTCCTTTGCTGAATTAAGACACTTTCACAAATTCTCTGAGCTAAGTAGATAGCCACATGGAAATCAATAGGAATTTTCTATATTGTATTTCGAGAAGTAAAAATCCAGCAGTGTATATTTCTTGTGGAGCTTATCTCAGAGAAGTTGGTCAGATCTCTTTGTCATCAGTGTCAGATCTGAAAATCTCTATATTACTGTAATCGCCCTACCAGGTCTCAACAGGAAAAAAAAAAATCCAAAGAGTAGTAAGTACCTAGTGTCACAAAAGGCCATCTGTATAGATTGCGTTATATTTTGTAATTAAATTTTGCTCTATTGTAGTTCGAAATTGTTTACAAGTTTATTTATTTGAACTCATCCTAACACATCATTTTAAAAATGCTGTCATTTTTACTTATTCCTGTTGGGGTAATGACAGTTGTCCCACTGAAACTTACCTGGTTTATGCTTTATTTATTTCTCATCTAAGAAAATCTATAAATATCTCAGGTTAATGTTTTTGGGTTTTGTGTGTGTGTGTGTGTGTAACAATGAGGATTTATTTTTGGTTTTTTGGAGGGGGAGATAATTAGGTAATTCATTTTTTGAGGGGGTAATTAGGTTTACTTATCTATTTATTTTTAGAGGAGGTGCTGGGGATTGAACCCAGGACCTTATGTAGGCTAAGCATGCGCTCCGCCACCTGAGCTATACCCTCCCCTCAAGGATTTATTTTTGTTAACGTTAGGAAAGGACTCACTGAGATTCACAGTTTAAAGTTGATGATGTTATAAATGACGAAGTCACTATTTTCCTGAGTACCATGTAATGCTTATGATTTCCAGGAAAGATAATTGTGCATCCTGAGTACCCCAACGTATATGTTCTGATTTGTGAGGCCAAACTGTAAAATCATTGCTTTTACTTGAAAGAGTGTGCACTGACAACCTGTCAGCATTTAAAGTAAGAAAACCTAAAACTGTCCAGGGGCCACAGCAGCCAACCAGCCAAGAATCCAGGACGAGTGGGCAGCATCTTAATGACCACTAATTATTAGTGGATGGGGTCATTATGTTCACTGGTGAATTAAAGAAGGAGGATGGCAAGATCTCTGGCCTCTGGGTTTATCAGTTCAAGTCAGAGAGCCATGCATCAAAAGTCGAGGGTGCCTTCAAATATCTCACTATCAAAGAAGGACTTTGGAGCACAGAGTAAATGGACTTGATACTGAGTTCCTATCTGTACCCTTCTATTTAAATAGGTCTCGCTGGATAGCAGTGACAACAAATATCAACAATTTGCCCTTTCCGTTATCATTTCTTTTTATTTTTTGTGTTTCTCTTCTTTGGTCTTTCTCCCCTTTGCCCAAGCAATTCTGCAGTGCACGCGCACTTTTCCTTCGCTCTTTATCACACAGTCATTGTGATAAACACACAGAGAGCATCTCCCATGGACGTAATGCTTGACTGAGCACTGCAGACACATAACTCAAAATAGAGAGGATTTCACCCTTGACTCCTAGGAACTCAGCTTATAACTACAGATTCCAGATAAGGATCATTAATAAAGGCTGAAGCAACAGGATGTATTCCAAACACAGATCAGCTCCTTCCATGCTAACGGTGGCCTGGCGGGCAAGCACCACGATGGACAAGTAACCGAGAGAAAGTCCCCTACCATTTGATGAGTTGCCATTCTCCCATCCTCATTATATCAGAGGCATTGAACTTGATTCTGTAAAACATGCCACCAAGACAAGCCCCGCACAGGCCTACAGCCAGTGCTTCATGTCTGTTTGTCCTAAACTTCCAACCACCTGATAAATCCTTGGTGGCGAGGTAGCACAAATATTTCTGTGGGTCAGTGACCACCAGTATATTGAACACATACATAGAAGCCGTACAGGGAGGTGCACTGAGTGAAGTTTGAATAACCACATTCTATTCTAATCATTTCACTTGGCAGACATTTGGCATAGTTGCTTTTACAGGCAAACATGTGCACACACACACGTACATATTCTATGTGCACAGATGTATTTAAAATAAATCGGATATATTTGAAGACAGTAAAGGAACTGGGTGTTTATAAAGTGGATCATATATAATTCAGTGGGAGAGGACCCTATTGAAAATGTGAGTGGTGAGCAATAGTTTAAAATGATGGACGGACCACAGTCTTCTGGAGAGGATGAGGGAAATGGGTCCAGGTACTCCTTCCTCATTTCTTTCTTTATCAGTGGTGTTTTTCAATCAACCTAATCTAGCAGAACATTTCTCCCAGGCTACTGAGATATGTGTGCAGGAAGCAACTTTCCCCTAACTTAAAGAAATAGGTTTAACTCCTTCATTCCTAGAATTCTATCATGCAGGAGAAAAGTGAGTTTTCCATAAGATATTTAAAGGAGAAAGGAGAGATGAATCTAGGTGGAAAATTAGATGAAGGAGTGGAAAATTGCATCTGCCATATAAGTCCAGCTACGTATAGATGTGCTCCTCTGTGGAAAACTGGACATTTCCTTTAAAAATGGTACTTGCAGAGTCAGCTGCAATTCTTGACAGTGTCTTTCCTGCTGTGGACATCATATTTTTTTCACCCCATAATAAGGGATAATTGGGACCCATTCTCCTTTTCATTTATTACCCTCCCTTTCCTTTTTACATTTCTCCCACTGCTCTTCCCATGTGAGAGGTGATTGCATTACTTGTGGAATATGATGAATCACTTCAACAAGAAATATGTGGCATCTGGTGAAGGCTCCTTCTAGCATATAAATTAACCTTGAATGGCAGCTTGGTCAAAAATTTCCTTTGAAACTGGTCCCTGTGTGGCAGGTAGAATCAAGCATTATCGTTTATCGGCAGGAGGTTTTTTTTCCAAGCTAGCTGATGTCTCTAACCTTTATTAGAGAGAAGCCGGTCACTCCCCACTCCCTGAAAATAATTGATGAGATGAAACGAGAGATCTGGGTGAGAAGACTGGAGGGATGTACTTAATAACGATGCTGAGATGAGAAATGCTACAAGAAAAGAAGTACTGGTAACACTGAATGATACTGCAAGAAAGATACTTATGGCTCCAAAAGAATAGCCCAAGAAAGAAGCAAAGTAAAGCATAACCATTCGATCAATTGAGACAGACCGGCAAATATTTTCCCAATTAAAAAAACTTCCCCACTGGAATAAAGAGAAACTAGACAAAAGATATTTTGCAGCTTAACTTTGTGACTGTTTTCTGAGTTGGAAGGTTTTTGTTTTCTTCCCCCCTACATCTTTCTCATGGGAAAGGTAGAAACGAAATTATCAAATGTTAACTTTCTGAAATCCCTGTGCTTTGTTTACTCCGTGATTTTCAAGCCTTTTATTTGTGGTCCTAATAATTACTCTTCTGTCAGGGTATTCAGTGTGTTTCATAGAAAAGCCAGCAAAGGAACAAAACATCAAACGAGGGAAGATTCTCCGACATTCCACATGATGGCAGAAGATGTTTTCCTTATTAAGTAGTCAAAGCTTGCAGTTCTGTATTATTCTATTAAATATAGCGAGATAAGCAATCTCCCATATTCGCCAAGCCATTTTAGAGTAATTTGTTCTCAGGACAAACCAGAAGGGACGACGTGTTTTCTTGTGTGGAAAACAAACAACCTCGGGAAAAAAGAAACAGCAACGCCGTCTTCCCCAAGATTCCCCAAATAATGTTGAGCTGACAAAAAGTGCTTTTCAAAATTACACGAAAAACGGGATCTTTTAGACTACATCTCCCAAATGTCAGAGATCTTTTTTGTCTGTTTATATTATGAATCACCGCAGACAAATCCTGTGAATGCACGGATGGAACATTTGCCGACGGACGGAGAGCTCCTTAGAGGCTGAACCTTTTTTTCAGAGAATCTTTCTCTGATTTGCAGTGGGGCTCTGCTCCACTCAGAACCTCAGGAAAACAGTGGGGCTCTTGCCCCAAAAGCTAGGTTTCTAGGCAGAACTAATCCAACAATTTGGTCAGCCCTAGGCAATAGTGATTGTTTTTTCTGTCTCCTGGTGAGAATTTAGAATATGTGGGCTGTAAAGCTGAATTTCTCTACTGTTTGTAAATGTGGCACCCCCTCTTATGCCCTTTGGCTGTCTAGCTTCATGTCTCCTCACCTCTTTTTCTTTTTGTTTGATTTTAATGCAATGATGTTAAGACAAGGAAATGCACTACAGTTTCACTAGCTTGTTATCTTCCTCAGCTTCCTAAGTTCCAGTTATGTTCTGTTCTCCTATTTTGTGCTAATGGAGGCAAGCAATGTCTACTACCCAAAGTGCAGATTATTACAAAAGTAATGTGCACAATGTAACTTACCTGCCTAAGTGTGATATTCACAAAATATTAAATGAGCAAAGCTTAGCAGGGCACTGATTTACACTAATGCTTTCATTTAACTATGAGAAGAAACCAGCCCGGGAAAATAATAATACCGTCCATTTTTATGTTGCCTTTGGAGTGCTGACAATGGATTTGTCAACTTATAAATTTTGTAACTGAGAAGTTAACTTTTTTCCTAAGATCATAGAGCTAGTATTTGAAAGGGCAGGGGCTAAATCAGACATCCTAGCTCCTAGGGCTACTGTGTCAGTTGAAGAGGATAAAAATGATGACTGCAGATAGTAACAAATCTAAATGATGATTTTAGTTTAACAGGAACATTAGGTCAAGTTTATTTTCAGGGAATGTCACATTGGAGACCAAGTACCCCGCAATCAGCTGGCTCTGTGGTGACAATGTTACTCTCAGGATATGTTTATTACCTGGATTGTGGAGATGGTAACACAGGCGTATACATACGTCCAAACTCATCAGATTTCACACATTAATTACATGCAGGTTTATTGTAGACCAGTTATACCTCAATAAAGCTGGAAGAAAACCTTTAAAACTTTAAATATTTTCAAATAATTTTATTTAAAACTCAATAGAAAAATTTGAAATATAGTTGAATTAGAACACTGAAAAGAAGACCATACCAAGTTTCTCACGTGAGCCCAGTAAAAGGTGTTTAACTACGCAGAGAGCTGGTCTCTGCTAGAATATTTGTTTGCCATTAAAGATGTGTCAGTCTCACTGATACGTTCATCTTAGATCAATCTTAGTGTCAATCTCATTGAAACAACATGAAACCAGTCTTGGTGGGTCCTCCAGTAACAGCTCAGGGGCTCTAAATTTTTGCAGAGGCAACCATTTCCAACACCTCACTGCAGAAGAGAATTGATGGCATGGTCTTACCTTCAATGCATGTGACAGGTGAAAAGCTCTGGGGAAAAAAAGACACTACCCAGTGCTTATATGGGAACAAAGCTATGAGTATTTATTAAGTGATCATTTCCTAGTAGAAAACATCAGCTGGGCTCAGCTACTACGCTGATCTACCTTAACACCGTTTTAAAGTGCTAACATAGTGAATTATACAAGGCAGCATAGTTAATATTAATACTAGTGTCAACAGATTTGAATAATACTGAAATTTCAAAAGGATACCTTTACTGTATGCTCTTAAAAGCTTGTGTAAATGCCAGGAGAGCCTGTCCTCACCTTACTATTTATGTATTTACAAATAAAAAGGAAAATTCAGGATTCATACAAGTAATTTGAGCAAGCCATACCTCCCCCTGTATTTTTTTGGTTTTGTTAGCTGAATAAGTCCCTTCCTGTGGTGTTTATATACTCCTAGACTTGTTGAAACCAGAGGTCCTTTAAAGACCATTCAATTACCACTCCAACTAGAATTTTCTGTCAAGGAAAATATAACCAGAATCACTGAGATTAGCTCAGGCAGAACTGGGGCTAGAATGCCATTTTTCTGACCACTATCGAATTGTTTTATCACTAGGTTATTTCACACATATTTCTAAGTTTATAACCTAGGGATTGTTTGTCAAAATATAATAGTGATATACTAGTTTCATAGAACTCAGAAAATTTCATGGCCAGTCAAGAAATTGTTGCCAAAACCAAACCAAATCAAAACACCATTGTAACTCTGGTTTCTGTCTTCAATATTGACTTGAATAATCCTTCTAGACAGTAATTTTCAAGGAAGGAAAAAAAAAAGAATAGAAGGCAAGTAAGAAGATGGGAAACAGAGCATACTGAAGTTTTTCTTCAATCCACTGGTTGATGATAAAAAAAAAAAATGTATGCATGGAAATATGGGAGACAGTTTCCCCATCACTGCCTCTGAGTTTATAGAATTTAGCATAACATTGAATGACTCTGCGCATTTAGTGGGAGTTTTTTTGTTGAATGGTAAAGAGATCTCAAGGAAGTCTTTACAAGTCATGTCTCATAGCTGCAAATCCTTCCAACAATCCTACATAAATATCCCATTTTACAGATGAGGAAAGTGAAACAGAAAAAGTATCAGGATCACTTAGGTAGCTGGGACTTAGTGGAGGAAGAGCAACATGGTTAATTCCATGACATTTCCTGTTCTGTTTAGTAAACCAGCGAGCGTCAGTGTAAGATTGCCCCTCTGGTGGTGGCCTTTGGGTTTTATTTTAAGTATAATGTCATAAATACTGTAAGTAATTCTATTTTGAGTTAATTATCTATTTCCTGAATTAAAATCAGAAATCTATACTAATACTCTGATAAATTATAAAATGTTCCTCCTACTTATCATCTTCCCCTTTGCCGTCCACACAATTCAGATGTCACTTCGTCACATGAATTTATTATTAGCATACGGAGTACAGAGAGGTGGAACCCTGCAGTCCTGTGATCATTTAAATTGTGCCATTTGGGATTTTTCCTGCCCCACTACTTTTCTTGAGGCCTGTTGACTAAAACTACATGTTCCAGACAGTTTGTGGTTTGATGTATCGGGGTAGTAACTGGTTTTAACTTTTAAACTTAACTACCTAAATAAATCTGATCCTTTAAAATCCAAATTTTCCTAAAAATTAAAGAAGGCAGTAATTACTTAATTTTAAATAATTTTAGACACCATATCCAATTGGATTTATTTATTTTTTTCAGAACACTAGTAAATTTTAAATGGCCTTTGATTTATAAAACTTCCATGCTTCATTTTGTGTGTCTGCATAAATCAAAGTGCAGCTGTGTCTTTCTTGACAATGGTCACTTAAAAAAAATATATTTATCTTAGACTATTTGAGTTGATGTTCTGTTGCCTTCTCTCTGTTGGCATTGAGATCCTTTTAATGTCATTTAAGAGATATTGATGGAGTATCTCAATGGGAGAGAAGAGGAGAGAAGGGCGGGACAGGGAAGGGGAGGAGAGGGACGAGAAGGGGAGAAAGGAAAGTTTTTTAAGACATGGGATTTTGCAACGTATTTGGTATGTTGCCCCTAAATGTATTATATGCCAAATTTCTTTCAAGAAATTTGTTGGTATTTTGGCATTTATTTCAAACTATAGGAAGCATAAGCCTTTATCAGCATTGGAGTAGCAGCCTTTGTAAACATCAGTTTGAAATATATTTTTCCATGCCATACTTCTAAACAAAAATCTTGTGCATGATCCTAACGTTAGTGATGTTCATAGACTCACAGGTCCCTAACCTGACAGAGACCCACAACTAAGGATTCATGAGTATCGGTGGCTTTTACAGGGTCCCCAGATAACTCTCTTCCACCTCTGACTTGGTTTATAGGAATAAAGAGGCATTCATGTCAACCAACTATTGCTTTTAGTAGACGTCTATAGAAATGCTTATCGTCAGCATGAAAGGGGCATCTGATTTAACTCTCTCAAGTTGCAGAATTAAATTCTCGTATATCAAATAGCATGTCCCAAATTACATCAAGCTAGAAATAAAGTCAAGGTCTCTTGATTTTGGGTGCTTTTCCCCTTACTCCACATATAAATCTGAAATGGAATATATACAGGAGAAAGGGCAGCACCGTGGACAGAGGTGGACGGGTTTGATGTTTTTTGAGTTCTGTGTCTGAATATAGATATTTCTTTCTGATTTCTCAAGCATATATTATCAATTCCATTCCTGAACCATTCATTTTTTTCTTAGTTATCTTTTTTTATGGCATTTATGGCTTTGACCCATCTTTCAATGTGTCTTTTGATCTAAGCACAGGGTATTGAATCAACTTGAATTGCCCCCAGTGACTGACACAATATTTGTGCATAAAAATGCTTCAAATGGATTTTATTGATTAGGAAGTTGATAAAAAGTATCATTACCTATGATACTGAATTTAAAATAAGGTATTCAATGCTCAAAATATTTAGATGCAGTAGTCTTTAAAATACTAAAATAATGGTAAGGAATTAAATAAAAAATTGAAAGTGATTTTGCCTAACAAAGTCGTTTACAAAAACAAAATTCTCCCTTGTGCTTGAAACTATTTATCTATATAGTTCTAAATATTTTTGATTAACATTTATCTTTACAAAGGAAATAATGGACTGCATGAGGAAGTAAATAGTGTAAAATAAAATAATGGCTATCTAGAACTCTCAGAGAATAATCTTTCAGCCTAACCGCTTTCCCAAATAGTAGTTTGCCCCCTTCAAGCAGCATTTAAGAAAATGATTTTGATTAAAATGTTTTAAAATACATCATGCATTTCTTGATATTCTAAAACAGAAGACTTCTAAATGGAAATTAACATTCTCACTAAAAGGCCCAGAAGACTTCATTCTTAGTGACTATTTCTTTTTTTAAAATAATTACTCCCCTTGCCCTGAACTAGGATGTCTGCTTTCACTGACTGCTGTCAGTGTAACTACCCTGAGAAGTACATTTCCTCTCATTAATTTCTTGATTCTAAAATGCCAGTGGTTTGCCAGGTTTGTTAGAATCGTGTGTAAAATATATATAAACAAATAAAATGAAAATGAATTTTAATTCTTAGGCTTTGTGAGTTGGATTTGGCTTCTCAGTGACCAGTTTTAACTAAATGTGTTATTCTTCTCTGTGTCCCAGGTATAAGAGATTGATAAATTATCAACTTTTATGATAGCTGAACTCTAAATCTGATCCCCAGTGTTTTAAGCAAATTTTACCTGCCTGATAAAATATTTGTTTCTACTCTACTATAAAAGTCACTCTGCATGTTGTGGTCTGATGCTGGCTGCATTAGTTAACAGAGACTTACTAATATTGATCCCTACTCCTTCCTAAGTGTTGAGTATATTTTCATGGCTCTTGGCTGATTGCAAGTAATGCCAACTTACCAGCCCACGTTTGCATCACCTTTACAAAATTACCACATCAGTGCTGTCCAGTTTCTGACAACACACTTTTCTTCACCTCTCTCAAATCTCCAATTTCTCAGTTTTCTTTGTCCAATAAGCCCTTCTTCCTTATTTTGCTACAAGTTGGTAAGATTGCTACTGTCAGCTTAAGCATTTCCTCAGCTTGGCTCTTACATGGTAGGTCGGGAAAAGGCTGATGGAAGGGTGTTTTTGGTTTTTTCTCTGCAGGAATTATAGATTCATAGTTGATGAATATATATGGTGCAAGGTATGGGTCAAAGTTCACTCTTTTTAGTGAACATGGATATCCAGTTTTTCCAGTATCATTTTTTGAAAGATTATTCTTTCTTCACTGAATTGACCGTACATCACAGTCAAAACTTGGTTGTCCCTATATGGATGAATCTGTTTCTTGGCTCTCTACTCTGTTCCATAATCTAGCAATTTGTTAAAGTACCAGGATCATGGTAGTAAGTTTTTAGTGAATGTAGCAACGTTTCTCAAGCTCAAAGCAGTGATTCTCTTCCTACACAGGTAATCCCAACAAACTTGTTTTGAAGCACTGCCTTTAATTCTTGGCCCCAGGGTCTGGATTATTTCTTAAGTTGTCTATGTATTAAGTGCTTAATATCTCTGACACAGAGCTCCCCTCAAAAAGCACCATGAACCTCCTTTCTATCCAGTGCTTCAGATGCAAGTATGGAAACTTGTATCAAGAGAAGGAAGTGTGGGAATTTTAGTTCATGTAAATACTTCTGTTTTTTTAATTCCTTCAAAGTTCAGCAAGAAGTAAAGATCGATATTCAAGTGAAGTAGAGGAGCTAGAAAGAAAGTTGAGATAACATTGTTTAACATATGACAGACCATGGCTAAATGTTAGGATCTCAAATAACATTTAAAGATATGTTGGCTTTGAAAAATCATTTGCCATGAAGCTCTGAACACCATATTTTCTTAAGTAAAGCCAATTATATTCCATACATAATATTTTTATGAACACTAATAAGTGCATATGTTACAACTTATTGCATATCCATTAATTCAGCATGCATTAACAGATATACTTAATTAGTTGCTCCCAAACTTGGTTAACTTGGGAATTATTACATACAAAGCAAATCAAGAAATACTGCATTCAACATTGAGTATAAATTCAAAATTTATGTACCAAATAATATACCAAAAATATATATCCCCTCTTCTCCCCAAATTATAGCTCTTGTCTCCTATTTCTATTAAACTATTTTCTATTCTATTTCTATCCAACAATTTCTCTTAAAATTTCTAGATGTTTTAGGGAAAACACAGTACTTTGAATGGACCAAATGAAAATAAGCATATAATAATATCAGACCATACAATATTAGGAACACAAAGATACTGTGGCATAATACTGTTTCTAATGGAAGCACTGAGCACCAGGATCATATGTGACTTGCTAAAACGTACATATAGCTAATAAATTGCTAGGACTGGTAGGCACACTTCCCCTCCGCTAATGAAGACAATGAATAATGGTTAAAAATGTGAATGACGTGTCAAAATGACTGCCCTTAACACTTAGGATTGCAAAGACTGGTAAGAATCTATCTCCATCCTTAAGAAGAAGGGTGAAAGGAGATGAAAGGTGATGCACTCACAAATAGTAGAGCAGATACGTGTGGTTTTGGGGTCTGCAAAAGGGCCACAAATTGACCAGAGTTCAACTAATGGGTGGAGAAGGAAAGACGGAGGAAGAGGAAGAGAAGGGTGGGGAAGAAATGAAAAGTAAGAGCCTTCAGGTTGAGCCCGTCAACAGAGGCCCTTGAGGTGATCCTTGCAAATGGGGATTTGAAAGCTGACGGTGGAGAAGGGAAAGGAACAGGAAAGACATTTCCACTGGAGGGAAAAATGTGTGAAGATGAGGAGGCAAGAAAGTCACACGGGAAGACACCACGTTTCTCTTTGCCACAGCCCGCCACGCGCAGATCTGCAGCCCTTGAAACGTCACGCTTCCATGAAGACGTGCTCTGTGCTGCTTGGGTGGGATGACTGCAGCTGACTGTGGCACCAGGCACCTTCCTGGAGCCAACTTCTGCCTGTGAGGTACAGTCCCCCCTTGCCGGCACCGTTGCCCTGCAATCCACATATGACAAGAGGGAAAAAACCCTTGGTTGTGCTGTTATCAGCATTCATGAGAAACAAGCTTTGTGCACCGTCCCAACACTTCTATTTTTGTACTTTTCTTTAACTAACGGGGGAGAAAGCTTTTTGTAAAAGTAATCCAGACCCCAACCTGCGTAATATTAATGTTACAGCCTGGCCACTTTCCAGCTTCTCCATGATAGGAAAAAAAAGCACCCTCCAATTTAATAACTAAATTAATTTTTTCGTCCCACAGCAGCATGTGCAATTATTAAAGTCAGGGAGATCTTGGCAGCCTCTTGCACTGGTAAACAGAATGTTGCATTCTCATCATATGATTAATTAATGTTCCCGATTCAAGGAGATAGGAGATCGCCTTGCATTCCTTGCGTTATTGAATAACCTAACGTGCATTATTGCTCAGGCACTTATACGTCCGTGCAGTTAAACCTCAGGTAATAAGCTGCAAAAGCCTAGGTTTATGCTGAGGCCCTGGGTCAGTGATGGAAAACAAAACTTGAAGATTGCCTGGATGGGAGAGAAAAGAACGAGAAAGAAGGAGGGAACATCCGCATTGGCCAATCGATCGTGTCAGAGAAGCCATTTCACTTCCTGCTTGTCCATGGTTTGCAGTCTTATTTAGCGATTTCTTAGTAGCCTCCTTCCTTATTCACATGTCAGGAATGATAAAAATGAACACACCAGCAGACAGTCAAGAAATTTGCCGTGTGCTCCTTGGAAGCTGTACCTGTTTGGCCCCCGTATCAATAGTCTGGAAAGAGTTTTCTTCCCATTTCAAGCCACGGAAGCAATTCTTCAGGGGCCAGCGAGCATAGATGGGCCCCTCCGGGGGATCCAGCGGGGAGACGTTGTGGAATTACATGGGTTCATCTCTCATTTCTAGCATATTCTGAACCCAGTAAGAAAGAGGGACGTTGCCTCATCTAACAAATTGTCTCAAATAGTGCAAAGCAAACAAAAAAGAGAAATTTATGCTATACTTCTTGCTCAGCTTTTCTTCTTAACACTGAATGTTGAATTGTTTTACTTGCACGTTCCCTCCTGAAAGGAGCAAATGTCTTTCCCATAGGTAACTGATGTAGTGAGCCATTCAGATAGAAAATGCTCACATTGTCCGAGAAATCGCCTCTCTACATCATTTGAGAGTTGGGATTTTATCCCGTCAAACTGCCTTTGGCATTTCAAGGGCATCAGAATGCTTCAGAGAAGGGCTGGGTCCCCAGTGAGGAGCTCGTCTAAACCCAGGGAGCAACCTCGTCATGTCGAATGATTTCCCCTGTGAAAGGTTAGTAGAGAAAGAAATTCACGGAGAACAACAAATTGTGCCACAAACAGAAACTGGGGGGAAAAACGTCCAGAAAATTGCCCTGCAAATGGTAACCAACATGTGTAATGTTAAAGAAAGAAAATGCATTTATCTATTTTTAAATCACTCCCCCAGTCTGCCTTCAATATAATAGACATCATAGAATCACTTCAAGTTTGCTTTTTCACCAAATAGAGATGCTTTCAAACGGAAGAAAATACCCATATATGGGTAAGTTGAAAGAAATAGATATTGACACTCTTGAATAATTCAGGAATCTGCTGAAAAGACTGAGAATTCTACTTTCATAAAAGCCCAACATTCGGATCCTTAATGTTACTTTCTAGTTAAACTCCTAAGGTCCTGGTGAGGATTATTGAATTGAGCCAAGGTAATTGGTACCAGTCATGGAAAGGAAAAATGATTCTGGGTAAAAGGGAGTGACAGTCTGAGTGTTTCCCCTTCGTTTCTTGGTTCAGTTGTGCCCAGTGAACGCGCAGGCTGTTGTAACCCCGTGGGCTTTACTGAAATACGTATCTTTCTGAATCCTCAAATACACTTTGCTTTTATTTCTATTTTCTTCTATTCCCCACATATTTTGTTTGCCTTTCTCTCTAGAGTTCAGAGTATTTCTGTACCTTCTAAAATCTCTAATGTACTTTTATCACTCAGGAAATTTTATTTAAATATAGAAGTAAAAATATAACCCAGAAATTAGTCTTTATTTTCTACTATTGTTTTTTCACTTACATGGCTTTTCAAATGTCAGTCAGAACTAGAGTCCTGACAGCACTGTCTAATGCTGGGTCAGGAAATGGGAGTTCTACTGTAAACTTGAACCCAGGATTGCCGGGTGCATGGACAGAACTTGAACTGTTCTTGACTCACTCTCTCCCTATTAAAGGAAATAATTCTTCCTTCACAGGAATGCCAAAAAGGCAAGCATGATGATAGCTAAGATTTTGTTTATTTCCTGGGAGAAATAAGGTGTTCCTAAATTTCAAGTCATCACCATTATTCATCTTCTGAAAACTATTATGATAGTAGAATATTTTATATTTAAACTTTTCTTCCATTTTCCCAAAAATGGATTATAAACTAAGATTATAGTCTATGAAGTAATTAAGTCCCCTTCAAAAAAAAAAAAAAAAAAAAAAAAAAGAAAGAAAAGAAAAGAAAAGAAAAGAATTAAGACCCAAGAGACAGGATGTATATCGTACAATTAAATCCTAATTTGTGCAGCCACTGGTTATTTCTCTTCTCTAGAAAAATGCCTTCAATTTTAAATATACAGTGTGGGTGTCAATGAAGTACATTAAATCATCATGTAGCTTATTATGGGTCCAAAGTGCTTCTGAAAATAAAGTTTCATTAAAAGGAATCAGTCATGTTGATAGCATGAAAACTTGGGTTCAGATACAGTTCCCAGTCAACCAAAAAGTTCGGTGTTCACCAAGAAAATAGTAAAAAAGAAAAAAAACCTAGAAACCCACTGGGGGAGATCTTGTTCCCTTTAGTATGCAGAAAGCACATGCTGGAAGGAGCTTCACCTGCCAGCTGTGATTAATTTGCTATTTCTTACAACGTCTCACTTTGATTATTAATGATAATGATTTGATTTATGAGTTCTGTTCACTGAATATTCTCAATTTCCAAAGATGTACTCTTCTGGAAAAAAAAATAAGAGGGAAAAAAAAAGGCTACTGGGGAGACAGCGACTCAGGTAATGGAGTGTGGCCCCGTTCACCTCTAGGCGCTGGTTCAAATCTATCTCCCCACATTTTCCTGAGGTGCACAGGGGAATCTAAAGGCCGGGGCAGAGACACTGTGTATAATGAATGAGAGACGAATATCACGGTCCCACCTCTGTCCTGAGGTTTTTTCTCTTCATGTGCTGCGGGAACGGAGAGCACTCGGGACCAGGGCTTCTGGATTTTAAGGCTTTTCTCTGTGCAGAATTGTAACGTGTAAACCCTGTGACATGAATTGCATATTAACATTTTGTCATTCATGCATATATTAAGAAGCTGAGATGTTTAAGACTGTATGAAAGGATGCTAGTTCTCAGAATAGAATTATAGAGAATTAAGGCAATTAGAACTCCGAGGGGCCATACACGGCGTTGCTAGAATATCATATTTTCTACCAGCTGACCTCCTCGTTGGTCACAGAAGAGGAAATGCAGTAGAAATTAATTTGGAGCTTTTCATAAATGCAAAAATAACTCAGGAATAATTGATTTTTAAAGGTTGAAAATTACAAAGGCTCTCATCTTCCTTGAGAAATATCTTCTAGGAAAATAAGTATAAGAAAGAAAAATAATGTAATCATCTTTGCCCAGACCATACCCTCCGCTGGGAGTCTGAGGACCTGAAAAGATTTCAAAGCCTTCAGCACTACCTCCGTGAAGTCCCCACTGGGAGTTTATGAGCCTCTGGCCCCACTAGTAAAAGTATTAATAACAGCTTATCTTATTATTATTAGAGCTTTCCACAGGCTAGACGCCTTAGATACATAATCTCATTTAGTCCTTATGATAAGACAGTGAGACAATTACTGTTATCCCCATTTACAGATGAGGAGAGTAAGGCTCAGAGAGATTAAGTGACCACCTCAGGTCACACAGCAAAGACACGAGGCTGATTGAGACGATTGGACCGCACCCACAGCACCAGCAGGGCACCCTGCCACTTCTTTATCCCTTTTACTGACATGGCTGCAAACTCCACTCTCTAACCCCAGACCTTGTCATGAGTGAACTTCCCTCCCGCTGACCACAGGGGAAGCCCCTTCCTGAGGACGCGCTCAGACTGAGGGTGGCACTTTTAGCAGTCAGTGGAAAGCAAAGAGCAGCTGCTACTCAAGGGGCTTGTGTTGAGTCCGTTAAGCTTCCCAAATCTGAGAAAAGGATCCCTCAGTGCCTAGAACTTGATAGAAATCCCTTTTCATTTCTGTGTGTACGAGTTCTGTACCTGGTGCCAGCTAACATGTGCCTGAATTACAAATAAAAATCTGGTTTACAACTGCCAGAACACTGCTTTCCACTGGGAGTGCTTTAAACCTGAGTTGAAGACTCCACCTCAGCATTGCAAACTCCCCTGGGTTGGGCTGAAATGATGCAGAGACCCCGGGACCCAGGTGAGAGCAGCCCCTTAACCTCTGCTTGCCGGCTGTCTCCTACTTGTTTGAGGCTAACAGATAGTGTTTCCAACGCTCCATCATTCCATGCTCTCGAAAGGCAGTCTCTTCTGCTATCCTGGTTTCAACTGCTCATGGCTATGTTGGTAATTTCTGAATTTATCTGTCCATTCTAGATCTCTTGCTCGGTTCCAGACTCGCCATGGGGCTGCCAAGCGGGCAGGGCCTCTTGAGAAACCAAGTGAATATCCAGCTTCGCTTGGGTATCCCTGGAATCTCAAGACCCTATTTTCAAAATTCGCAGCATTCTTCCTGAATTTCTTCTTGCTCCTATACTGCATTTTATTGCACCTTGATAAACCCCTTTGCATCTAGATATCTGAAAATCTTGTCTTTGACTTTGCCACCTGCACCAAATTAGTCACAATGATGCCAATGTTTACTTTCACGTAGTTTTCAGATTATCTCATCTCCTCCATTCAGGCAACTAATGATGCAAATTGGGCTCTCATAACCTCTTGCCTGGGTTACAGTGATGAACTCCTCACTTGTCTCCCCCCCCGTTATCCTGGTCACCCTCAAAACTATCCTCTATAGTGTCACCAGGGGAACTTAATGCATTGTATTGCTCCCTGCTTAAAATCTTCCTCAGTCTCCCAAACTCTTAAGCATAAAATTTGACCCTTCCTTCTCAGGCCCAATATTAGGATATATTGTATAATGTATATACATTATACATTATACTAAGTAATTGGACACTTGCACACTCCACGTTCCATGCCTTCATTGAAGTTATTTCCTCTGCTTTTTCGGTCTCTGACTGTCCCTACTCCCTGACATTTCCAACCCACCCAATTGCAGTGCCCTCAACAGCACCTTAACGCAGCAAGATGCACTTAGGATTCAGGTTTTCCTGAGCTGGAGCCCCGGCTCGGCCTCTTCTAGTCGTGGGACTTCATGTCAGCTTACTTCGGCTGCGTTACGGACAGCAAGTGTGAGACGGCGGCAGCATGGACTGCGCCAGCTGTGTCTCTGCATGGCTGTGTGCCCTCGGGCAGGACACTCGTCTCCTGCTGCCTCCATTTCTACGTCTGTAATTCATGCGAGCTGAGCTAGACTTAGTGATGCGCTAGACCTGTGTGCTGCACAGCTGATCGGTACTCAGGCACTGACTGACGTTTCTGTGTCAGATTGAGAGCACTTTCACAAACACCCCCTTTATCCCTTACAACGACCCTGTGAAGTACGTAGTACGTTTTCCATTTGGCAGGTGCATCCCAGTTAACTAGTTTAGGTAACAGAGCCAATAAAGACGACTCAGCTCCTTTACAGACTTGCACGAAAATTCAGCACTTCTGATTCCGGGCCCAGTACACCACACCACAGGGCTTTGCCACAGGCTCGTGAGTCACCATGGGGAAGTCACATGTTGGAACAAAACAAATAAAACAACTCATAGCATGTTTCTATGTTATTCATCTAAATTTATTTATTTAGTTATTCATTCATTCATTTATTTAAAGTAATTTAAACCAAAAGAAGATCAAAGACAAGAGTAGAAATTCCAGTGCTGATGTATCTTCCGTGGTCTTGTGTACACGAAAATTACTGTAGAGTTGTTCTTTGCACTCCTGCCACAGCCAGCATTATCAGTATCAAAATAGAGAGGTACCTCAGCGAACACTTTAAAGGACCCCAGGGACACACACACACGTGTAGGTTACCTTGGGTCATAGGATGGCCTTCAGCCTGAGTGGTTCTGCGTGTCTTCAGGAGACACACGGAGGCAGGGAGTACAAGAAACAGGCAGAGAAGTTGGCCCAGCCGGGCCTCCTGGGGGTCTGGATTGACGATCGGGACAGAACAGTAATTTTAGCATCTGCCTGTCCATTACACTTTCTCTCTCTACCTGCTTCAAAACCCAATTACTCTGTCATCTGTGGGAGCACTGCCCTCCGATCAGAGTTCTCCTACTAGGCATCGCAGAGGCTGTGGTAGTATTGAAGAGGGCTACTTTGGAGCCAGAGGCCAACCCTGGATGGATAGCGCTGCCAGGTCACCTGACGTCAGTGTGCATCCAATCACTCCAGACACTTGATTCTGTTCTTAAGAGGGCTGGGTGGGTGACAAGCCCTGGGAGCTTTCAAGGTCGTCCTTCAATTAGAATTACACATCACAGAAAATCCAAAAGAGAAATGACTTATAGGCCTGAATTTCCTACGTCAGACTCCTTTCATTCCCAGCAATACGATGGAAGAATGGGAGTTCTTCAACGCCCCCTTTAAGGAGACATCTGTGGGTCCCTCACACACTTCTGCTCATGCCTTATTAGCAGAATGGAGTCCTCTTGTTGCAAGGAAGGCTGATAAACACAGGCTTTTGACAGGGCAAAACTCAAGATTTGCCAACGAGGAACAATGATTATTTCTTTAGAGAACTAGCCAGGTCAGATTCATCACCACAGCCCCTACTCCTCTCCCCTCCCACTCATTTCCAGCTGGCTCTGCAATTTCTTATATAATTTGGAAAAGAATACTGAAGCAAACAACTTAAAAAAGTCAAATTTTATCTTTGAGAGGTCTTAACCTGGGCAAAATTTAAGCACAAGAAAGAACCTTCACTCAATTTAATGGGTTAGCAAGTCATTCCTTTAACTATCTTCTGAAACAATAGTCCATAAGTTAGATAAAAAATAAAGGACCTCCAACAGCTGACAATCAAGTGGAGGCTCAGACAAGCAGGTTCACAACATCAGGGTGTCCAAGAGCAAGCAGCCCACAACTGGCCTCTGAACCCTAAATGAGGATAATGTCAGTATCACTGGTTTTGTGTGTGTGTGTGTGTGTGTGTGTGTGTGTGTGTGTGAGGATCCAAGTAGGTAACTAGTGAGCACAGAACACATTCTTCTTTCTGAATCTGAAACAGTACCTACGACCAACTCTAAACAAAACTGTGGATGAATCCAATGTCATCAGAATCCTAATCTCTCGCACAACATCTAGGTATCTCTCCTCTTTTTTTCTTAATTCTTATTTTTTATTGAACTGTAGTCAATTTATAATGTTAGTTCCATGTGTACAGTAAAGTGATTCAGTTATACATATACATACATATATTTTTTTTCAGATTCATTTCCATTAGAGCTCATTACAAGAAACTGAATATAGTTCCCTGTGCTATACAGTAGGGCCTTGTTGTTTATCTATTTTATATATAATAGTGTGTATCTGTTAATACCAAACTCCTAATTTGTCCCTACTCTTCCTTCCTCCCCTGGTAACCACAGTTTGTTTTCTATGTCCATGAGTCTATTTCTGGTTTGTAAATAAAATTTGTATCTTTTTTTTTTTTTTTAGATTCCTCGTATAAGCAACATCATATGATATTTGTCTTTCTCTGTCTGACTTACTTCACTTGATATGATAATCTCTAGGTCCATCCATGTTGCTGCAGATGGCATTATTTCATTCTTTTTTATGGCCAAGTAATATTCTACTGTTTGTGTGTGTGTGTACACACACACCACATCTTCTTTATCCATTCATCTGTCTATGGACATTTAGGTTGTTTCCATATCTTGGCTATCGTTAATAGTGCTGCTGTGAACATTGGAGTGCAGGTGTCTTTTTGAAATATAGTTTTCCCCAGATATATGCCCAGGAGTGGGATTGCTGGATCCTGTGGTGACTCTGTTTTTAGTTTTTAAGGAAGCTCCATATTGTCCTCCATAGTGGTTGCACCAATTTACATTCCCACCAACATTGTAGGAGAGATTCTTTTTCTCCACACCCTCTCCAGCATTTATTATTTGTAGATGTCTTAATAAATGGTCATTCTTACCCATGTGAGGTGATACCTCATTGTAGTTTTGATTTACATTTTTCTAAATAATTAGTGATATTGAACATCTTTTCATGAGCTTGTTGGCCATCTGGATGTCTTCTTCGGAGAAATGTCTATTTAAGTCTTCTGCCCATTTTTGATTGGGTTGCTTTTTTTTAATATTAAGCTGTATGAGCTCTTTGTATATTTTGGAAATTAGTCCCTTGTTAGTCACATCATTTGCAAATGTTTTCTCCCATTCTGTAGGTTGTCTTTTCATTTTGTTTATGGTATCTTTAGATGTGCAAAACCTTTTAAGTTTAATTAGTTTATTTTCCCATTTGTTTATTTTTGCTTTTATTTCCGTTACTCCAGGAGCTGGCTTGAAAAACATAAGAAAAACATAAGCTTGATGGGGAAAGGTGTCAAGAGAAGGAAAAGAGAAAGACTCTGTTTGGCTCCTTTTCTTCAATAAGGCTTTGCCTTCTAGTTTGCACGTTTCCTGATATAAGTAATGATGTTGGCAATCAAATCGTGCCAGTCAAAAACAGACTAATATGCTTTGTCACTTTAAAAAATATTGCTCATATTCAAAGTTACAGGGCCTCAGTTATATCATATCCCTAATCCTAAGGTCACTTAGCTTTATTTAACAGCTCAAGCAGATAAACTGAAAACTTTGAAAGTCTCAGATAGAGCGGAAGGGTGCTTTGGGGCTCAACAGAAGAATACCGAGCAAGGTCTCTCCCCAACCTTTTCCTTTGGATAAAGCCCCTTCCAGGTTTTGTTATTATCATTGATGTTTCCAAAAGACATCTTAACATTACTTTTTATAGAGTTAGATGAAAATTTCCATATTAGAGGCATGCCGTCACAGGTATTCAGGTTTGTTGCAAAAATGCTAAGAATGAGGCTGACAGATGGTGTTCCTGTCTCAAATGAACTTGTGTGCTTTGGTAGAAAACCAGCCATTCCCTTGGGCTCCTCAGCCCCATCACGGCACCCCTTTAACTTCAGTGAAGGTGAATTAACACCACCTGGTCATGGGACAGGAGGCACCGAGGACCACGGGGACTCGTTCATAAGTTGATAAAAAAAAAAAAAAACATTTGTCACATTTTTGTTTAATTTGTGAAATATCCATGTACACCAATGGGCTTTACTATATTAGAACACAAATGAGGGAGAAAACAACATTATGGTATAAGGACAAAATAAGTGATTAATACCAGGTACCTCATGGGACATGGACTCTGTTTCTTGTCCAATCATAAACTGAAGACAAAATCACAAAGCAGAGTTTTTTTTTTCCAATTTTTTTTTTCACTGTTGAAGTGAAATCAAAGGGAATTTTTGAAAGGCAAGCTCTCCTTGCCGTGCCCTGGGAATCAGGCCCTCGTTACACTTAATGGATGTTCCATGCCAAGTTCCCCAAACCCTGGGGGTGAAAATTTCCCCTAAAAAGACCTGGAAGGAATTCAAGGCTGCTAAAGGCTTGAATAAAACTTTACTTAATGTGTATTGTACATTTTTATTACCCTGAGATGATATGTTATAATTATGTTCTTAAATCATGTGAGAAGAACTTGAGCACATTATTAACCAATGATAATATTTCCCAAACCAAACCAGTTTGGTGCTGGTCTCTAGAGAAGAGAAGAGGAAATAGTAAATGGGCGAACAAAGTGGTAAACGTGCCAGGAACAGGGACAAATGTTAGGCATCCAGGTTCTATCAAAGGCCACAAGACTTGAGAGTAAAATTAACCTCTGCTGGAACCAAATGATAAAAAGACAGAAATCCTTTTGAAGGATATAAGAAGTTACAACACATGATTTTTGGATGTTCCATAAGAAATTAGCCAAAACAGAAATATATGTTTCTTAGAATAAAGTAAATAGAGAACTATCGTCTGGGAAGAATACTTATTTTAGCTTTTAAGAAAGCAAATTTTGAATTTTAACACAGCTGAAATGGGCAGAATCAATTTCCCTGATGGTGTTTGGATATAAAAGAAATGGAAGTTAATTTGTGACCTTTCCCTCACCCTGCCTGAGTTCATCCAAACTTAAATATTAGAAATCACTCTGAGAAGAAACTGCCTTAAGAATTCTTACATTTAAATACACATTATGAAGTCTTTTAAGGGAAGCAACTTTTGAAAATCGTAGAACTGGAAATAAAGCCAGTAGCCAGAAGCACGCTGCTGCCGTCTGGATAGCCCTGAATTTCTTTTGGAAGGGAGATCCCTGTCTCCTCCCCTGGCATCCTCCAGGCTGGTGGGACCCATGGTACACAAGCAGGCAGAAGCAAGTTCTCTCCAGAAGCCTCCACAGGGAGTTCTGGAAGGGCCTGGCATCCACCTGGAGGTGAGGAGCCGTAGGTGGAGGCTGGCTCCTCCGTTGCTTGGTTGAAGATCAAAACAGATTTTGTTTTGGCAAGTGTCTTTTAGAAATCAAAACCTCAGAGCATTTAAAAATTATCCTTTAGCAGTATATTGAGGGAGAGGGACTGGAAGTCATTTTGTAGGAACTTGCCGACTTAAATGTTGGTGGAGAGAAACTGATGTGGTGGGTAATGCTGATCGGTTACCCAGGAACCCAGCGTGTAGGGGGATATTTGTGCGAAGGTGCAGGAGAAAGTAAAGGGCTTCTGCATTTCTGCCTTTGTTGAAGCTACACTGGCTGTCTCTGCACAGATCTAAAGGCTGTTACTTATGTGTGAATATTAGAAATATGAGCAAAATACACCAGTCATTTCCACTTGCTTTGAGTCCCTTGTTTCTCCCAGACTTCTAAAATCCTGTGTCATGAAAGAGATACTGGACCCATGAACAGAGACTATTGAAGGGAGATGATAGAGCCCACATAAGAAAGTATATTTTTTATTGTAAGTATAGCCTTAATATTATAAGTTTCCCAATAGTTCACAGTATAAAAAGAGGTTGACGTTGCAATGTTATCAGTCCCTTAGGGAAAGATACATAAGAAAGTCATGTTCACAAAAATTTCCATGCTGTTTCAGGAGATAATAGAAAATATTTCCTTTTCCTAATCTTTCCTTTATTCCTTAAAACTTGTGATCAATTCAAGTTGGTCAGAACTGGCCCCTAAGGGCATCGAAAGATAATATCTGATGCATATCTGTGCAGTAAAGTCAGCACTTCAATCTCTCAGAAATAGGCAATAAAATATGCTAGTATCACAAACTCACATCTAAACTGTCAATAATTCAGAGGCTTGAGCAACCATCTGGACAGGCTAGAAAGTCAATTTAGACAATTCTACTACCACATTTCGTACTGAATTTATTAGATAACTCTGCTTTGCCAATGTAGACATGATCTAAGCTTATCTAAAAGTTCTCCAGGGAGAATTAAATACCTAAAGCCAGCTCCAATCTGTGACCATTAAGAGCGTGCATAAATTCACTGAAAACAAATTATACCAGTATCATTCTTAGATGACACTTCTAGAATGGTATATCAAGGGAATGCCATGACCTTATCGAACTTGAGTTTTAGCAGAATTTTGTCAGTGTCTTTCAAAGTCATGAGGCAAAGGGATATAGTAAGAGTAGAAATAAATGAACAGGACTCTGGTTTGAGTTCTTTCTCAGACAAGATACGTAACTTGAAAAAGTTATGTCATCAGTCAATCAGAAAAATACGACAAAGCGATAAATCAAGCACATGTAGAAACCTTTCCTTCTGTCCCAAACACAAGCACAACACAGTTGTATGAAAATATAGTAATCGGAATAAATAGGAATGTATTTACACACATATTTAAATATTTAAATAATTTGATTTGAAAGCAATAAAGGACATTTCCAAGAGTCAGAAGTGGAAAGGAAATATTACAATAAACAGGCGGTCATGTTTTGTGGCCCACAGTGGGGCTGAGACAAAGGGGCTGAAGTGTTTGGCGCTGTAGCCATTGGTTCAAAATGAGACAAGATACCGAGTTCCATTCCTAAGTCTGGGGTCTGGCAACTCACCATCATTTGTTTGCTTGCTTTTTACAAGTGGAAATTCAGAATATCCTCAAGCAAGGGTCCTAGATCATAGCTAATATGAAAGAACTTCTGCTGACCATGAGCAGAAATAGAACCCCAAACCCCATCAAAGTCAAGACTGTGTCGTTACAGCTTGCGGGACGCAGGTCCTTCCTATTCCACTTAGCAGATTCTATTGGTTATGGTATAATGACTCTCCATTGACATGTGATACTAAAACCTAATTTGAGGCCTGTGAATTTTGCATGTCTTAGATGTAGGTAACTATGAAACCCTCCCAAGGCAGGGCTATCCAGACTACATCCATTGGGAAATAATTGCCATGGAAGGTGAGCTGAAAAAGAGCTATTAGAAAACATATGGGGATCTTTTGGATTCCTAGACTCACTTTCAATTTCTGTGTATGTTGGGGGAGGAGGGCGGGTTTCCCCTACACAATGAGAAACAAAGCTCTGGACAGCAGCTGGCTGCCCTGCAGTCCATCTCGGTTCTAACACAGTTCACCTGGAGATAGCACCAGACCCCATAAGTTGAAGGTTCAATCCCAGAAGACTGCCCCTCCACCCCTCCTCACTTCAGACTGCCTATTGGGAGCCCAGGTAGTTACCTGTAATTCTGACCAAGTGGCTATAAATCAGAGGTTCCCATGACCCCCTCCTTCCTTGGAGGCAATTAATTTGCTAGAGCAGCTCACAGAACTCGGAGAAACATTTGACTCCCTGGATCACTGCTTACTATGAAAGGATGTCACTCAGGTGACATCCCGATGACAGAGATGCGCAGCGCAAGGTATAGGAAGAGGGCTCGAGCTCCCACGCACTCTGAGCACACTGCTTTCCCTGAATCTCCACGTGTTCACCAACCCAAAGCTCTCTGAGCCTCATCCTTTGGGATTTTCATGGAGTGAAGAAGATTGCCCTCCTCAATGCGGGTGGGCAGCATCCAATCCATTGAGGGCTCGAATAGAGGAGGAGTTCATTCTCTTATTGAAATGGGCCATCCATCTTCTGTCCTGCTGTGGGAGTTCCTCGTCTGGGCCTGCAGACTGGGAATGAAATACAGCACCAGGTCCTCTGGGTGTCCAGAGGCATATCTGGGGCTTCTGGGCCTCCGTATTCATGTGAGCCGATTTTCATAATAAATCTCCTCTTCTCTCTCTCTCTTTCTCTTTCTTTCTCCCTCTCTCTACTATTTGTTCTGTTTCTCTGGAGAATCCAGACTATAGCACCGTCTAAACATCAGTTTTCTCATATGTAAAATTAGGAAGTTGTTCTGAAGTCCTTTTCATCTCTATATCCCCTCTCCTTCGATGAGAGGGAGAAAACTAGTCTTGCTTAGTGAATTGAAGCAGCTTCATCTAAGGTTTGAGAGTTTCGTAATTTCCTCAAGCACTTCAGGAGATAAAGGAACGTCTAGGAAATAGGACCAGGGTCCTCCCTCTGCTTCCAGAGCAATCCCACTCTCCATCTTCATGAATGGGGTTCTGTGTCAGAGTTCACTCAAACAGACGCTTTTGAAAACTTTTAAAAACAAACAAAAGAAACAAATGAAATTTGAAATCCATTAGAACGATAAAAATAAAGTTAGGATAATTCACTGATTATTGACTAACTGGACGCAGTGATCAAACAATAAAGATCCATGCTGTTCAGCACAGCTTTGTCCGTGTCCTTAGCTTCTCATCATTCTGATTGTATTTCTCCATGGAAGTCCACAAAGGGTGCTTTTGGCATTTTGTTTGATATAAACTTGATAGAGTTGGATAAAATGCGGAGTGAAACACTGAGTAGAGGGAAAAATCAGTGTTTTTCAACAACAATTTTCATACATATTCAGTATTTTAGGACATTTTCTTATGCAAATACTAAGAGAGGATGGCATTAATCTGATTTAAAAAAACTCATAAAATATAATAGATACTTCCAAAGATCTGAAAAGCTCTCCTGTTTATGAGGAATTAAGTACAGTGGCTCCAGAAAATATTAGAAAAAATAAAGAGGTGACTCTAGATTATTAACAGGAAGAACTTTCTAGCAATCACCACTGCTCAAAAGTTTAATGGGTTCTCACTTATAGCAGTTAGTTTATTCATCACCAGAGGCATCTGAGCATCAGACCTGCTGGGCTCTTCTACACAGAATCCCCATCACTGGGGACAGCGTAGCGTAGATAAAGGTAAAAACCGCCTCCAATTCTGCGATGCTGTGTGTTGCACATCACATATCTGGAGACCATGTGTATTGTACATATCTGGTTCACAATTTTAAGTTATTTTAACAATGAGGCACAAGCCTGATAGGCTCTGCCTCTCAGCCCCCCAAGACTTACACATGACCTTGCCCATTACAGAGGGGCTTTTATAGCATCAAAATAGCTGAAACCAAATTATACTAAGCTTTATTCTGCAAGTCTTCATCTAGCGAAGTTAATATTATCTTTTTTTTTTAAATACAGCTAGGTTTATGTTTGCTACACATTTTTTTCAAAGGTAAAGATGTATTTTTTGAGTCTATATAAACAGATGGTAAAATTTTAAAGAAAATCAGGGGGATAAGCAGCACACCACACAAGCAAGTGGTGCTTTTGACATTGGGAGAAATGCACAACCATGGAGAAGCGGAGACTCCTAAGGCACTGCTGAGGTTCTGAGTCCCAGTCTGCTTGGTACCTACATAAGTTTGTTGTATAATCTTCTTTAAACTCTCTGCATACGTGTTACATGCTTTTCTCATTATGCCACATTTCTTAATTAAATTTTAAGAATGCAGTATTCAAGTAAGATGGCCAAAACAGCAGACTCCCTAAACAAATCTAGCTGGGAATATTTCCACAATTCCAAGTGACTGGACAGTTTGCAAGCATGGTAGGTCACACAAAATCAGATTCCTTCACATACTCAAATTTCATTCTTACCTCCTGAGTCATGCCACCATGTTATGTTAAAATATTGTCCAATTTCTCTTTTAGTGACTAGCTGTATTGATGACATGCTAAAACGCAATATGGAAAGTTCCAATTTGTTGGCTAAAATCAAGAGTATAAGCAGAATCTCTCCCTTTTGATTTAATTACATGGAATATAGAGGAAAATTAAATTTTGGAGAATAAAGCAATGATTATTTATGGTTTATGTATTGAAATAGTTATAGATGGGATTAAGTCATGGCAGGTTAGAAGGACAGGTGCAAAGATGTTTTAAATCTATCATAATTCAAGAATCTTTCTATTGTGCTCAAATGTTTGGTACAGTAATCTGAAATTACTTTTATGTCAAAGTAATGAAAATGCTATAAAATTTAATTATCAAAAAAATGCAATGGATAAGAAGATAATGGAAACAAACTTTGGGAGAATATAATTGTGCCTTACGAATGTATATTTAAGACACCATCAAGAGGAGCAATTAAGTTAAGCACAATCAAACTACATTATAGGAATATATAATATGATAATTTCTTTTAAATTATTTTTATACATTATATCCAAGGATCTTAATGCATTTTTTCTATTGCCAATTAGCTCTGTAATAAAGCGAGTATTTCCCTTTGTTTCTATTATGATCTTGCTAAACTGAGTCAGAGAGGAGAAAATTATCTACCTATTTCACAGAGTGGAGCAGTGGTTACAACAGGAACATGTTACATGACTCTTCTAGACCAGTAGCATGAAGTATATACTCTGAGAGCATCCATGAGCCCCCAAAGTGATAAAGCATAAAAATCAGAAAACTGCATTGAGGTACTGATGTTAAACATCACTCAATGCACATTTAATTAAGTATCTAAGTGACTCCCTCTGGCAGAGTCACATAACTAGTACATTCCAACTCACAGCCACACAGAATTACAAATCACAGAATTACAAATCACAGCATACCGCACTCACTGTTTTCAAAAATTAAAAATTTGTAATTTCAAATGCCAAGAATTTACTGCATTTTCTCAGGTGCTAAACTGAGTTTAAAACTGTTTCCAACCCAGTCCGGTTGTGCTGCTGCTTGTGGATGCCCTTCAGCAGTTCAGAGTATCAAAGTTAACTGCTCTGTCTGCACCGAGACTCTGCCAGAGGCGGGGACTCTACCTAGAGCATCATGTGTGTTACCTTTGTTGATGTGCAAGATAATTCGGTAGGTGAGGTATTGCCATCCCTGGTTCCAGAGGCTCACAACTCTCAGTAGCTATCCAAGCCAACATGATGGTGGGTGACAGAGCAGGAAGCCAGGGGCTCAAAGGGGGAAAAAGAAAGAGACATTTTTGAACTCCAAAAGCTTGCTTTGTCATTTGAAATGTTAAATGCTAGAAGACTCAGATTGTAAAGTTTATGTCATAAAACACAATGTGAAAGGAATACATAATGAAATAAGAGTGGTTTTCCTACACCGAGAGGACATAACATTATCTAGCTGGTGGGAGAGAGACTGGAGAAATCTCAGGTTGGAGGAAAGGGAGGTAACGGCTAAAATGGGACAGCTTTCCCTTCTGCTGTGATTGAACCTCTGCAGGTTTCACAAGCGTGTCCAAGAGGTGACCAAGATCATCATCCAATGGAAAGAGGCCTCAAGATTACAACTGAGGAATCAAAATAGTGGACACAACGCAAATCACAGTATGGAGAACGTATTGCAACTAGAGCCATCCAGAGGGCGGCGCGCTGTAAGAACAGATGTGTCCAGTCCACGATGGGCATCAGGGCAGAACCATCACCCAAGCCTTGAGGCCGGGAAAGTACCCTTCTCTCTTCCCTTCCAGAGATAACCAAGGAGAGACAGAAATTAAGAGAGACAGGGAAGGAAGAGTTCTCATTGTATTCATTACTCATTCATTGCACTCATAAATGTGTAAACAGGGAGTGACTGAATTGCTACCATGGAGATTATATTTTTCTGTTTCTTAGTGGAAATGTAATAGAGAACACCTATGTCCTGAAACCATGTTTACTGACTTAAAAAAAAAAAAGGACTCATCTAAGTTTATCTCTCTCTTTCTTATCAAAATTCTTACTATTTTCTCTCATGTATTCCCTGTTGCACAACTTTATTTGCAACAACAGTTCTCCTGATTCCAGCTGTTACGTCCCCTATATTCTCTCTCCACCACCATAAATGAGCATTTACATGTATAGAAAACCACCTGCTTGCTGTCTTCTCCAGCCCTTTGTTATGGACAATACAAGTACAGGGCTCACATTTCCCTTATAAAATGGCAGATTTACAGCTTTTGAAACATTATGAAGAAATTTCTTCCTTACGTATCAAAAAGAAGCAAAGGAATATTTTTTAAGTCTCCTGCTTAAAAAAAAAAGTCAAAAAATGCCAGGCACTATTTATGGAACAGATATGTATCTATAAACAGGGATCTCTAAAACTATAAAGCTATAGATGGTGATCACTATAAGCAGTGACCTCTGTCCTTACATATTGGGGATAGGGTCCAGCATCAAGCCAAATTTAATAAAAGAGACTTTGCAAAGACAGAAATGCATAGGGCTCACATAGACACCTCAGTCGATCATCTCTAGGTGGGCATGGGTTTGTGCAGTGTTAAATCACAAAAACTCTACCTAATTTGGTGAAGCAGGTTTAAACCAAAAACATTAAACAAACAAAGATGAAGCCCAAGATATCAGGTATGTCGTAGAAAAGAGCAGACACATGAGAGGAAACCAACCAGTGGTCTGAGGGGAAATACCCGGGAGGAGAGTGGGGACAATGCCTGGCCCAGAGCCGCAGCGCTCTATCTATCAATACAGAGTCTATGGATGTGAAAGGAGTAAACTCTAGCTTTTACCCAGGTGAACCACCCAGGAGTGCAATCCCCATGTTAGACACCAGCACTGTCAGGACTGCAGAGGGAGGAGAAGGAAGACGGTGGAAAGGCAACAGAAAAGGGTGGAGAGAGCGTAAAAAGAACCAGACCTGGATCCCAGACTCAACACACTTGGGAAGAAGGAGAAGAGTTAGGAAAGATTATGTGGGAACTTGGGAAGAGAGGAATATAAACATCGAGGCAACAGTCTACAGAATAAACCTAAGAGCAGTGAGGACAGGATCCTAGACCAGGCCAGATGTATGAACAGAAGGACCAGCAAGGCCTAGACCCAGTCTCCATTCACCATTTGTCCCAACACTTGTAGAGATAACTTTCGTAATGTGAAAATGAGGTTGCCTCCTACTTGTTTTCCACTAGAAAGAGAGTGAAGTTTTTCAGGAAGGAGACTCCATGGAAAATAAAAAAGTATAACGAGAAATTCCAGCTTCAAAATCTTACCCCATTTTACCGGATAATCCTAAATCTAACTTGTAGAAAATAGCTTCATTCCATAATTAGATATAAAAAATAAAATTTTAAATATACATGGGTGAGATGATATTATTTTATGTTTCTGAGTATTTTACTAAGCTTTTCTGAGCTTTTACTAAGTGACTTTATAGGCATCACGATTTACAAACTAAATAGGATGATGTTAATCGCTGTATTTCAGAGATAAGAATGCTAAGATTTCAGGCAATTTAAGTAATTAGCCCGAGGTAAGCAGCTAGTCGTTGACAGAACTGAGACCAAACACCTTTTTCACATCCTGTAAATCCAGAACTTTCTTTCATACTGCATCCTCACTGACTTCCTACAGTACACATGTCCAGAAGTGGATGATTCCTATTTTGAAGGCAGGGAGGTATCTAGGCAAAGACTTTGTACTCCAGAAAAGAGAGATCTTTTAAAGGCAAACTCAAGGAATTCATTGGATGACACCAACACCCTTGTTTATCCAAGGGTGGTTCTAAAGATCTCCTTGGACTTTTGGATTAGCACCACAGAAAATACAGATCAACACCTGCAAAAAATAAGTCCAAGGAGATTTCCAGGGACAAAGACAAAGCTCTGACTTAAGTGGGTTTATCATCTTAAGATTAAAGGGTCTACTTGGAGGGTGTACTAGATCTTGTGGATCTACGGTGACTTAGAAAACAGTAAGCGTTAGTTTCATTTGGCCAAAGCCACTGGCTTGTTTTGGAGCTATCCAAGGTGCTCATCTCAGACCACAGCCGTCAGCTTACCAAGCCTATCTAGCAAATTTCCCGGTCCTACCTCTTATAGTGAAGCACACACACCTTTTGATTTTTGGAGAGGAGTCGGGGAGAGACTCAGAATATTTTATTTCACACTTTATTGGATTATTAAAGGTTCAACTTTCATAAAGAATACAGCATCCCTGCTTTCAGAAGCAGAAAGCGGGAACATTGATAAGACCACATAGAGACACTTAAGCAAATATTAGTCAGTGAGTGACTGTGGTTTCTACAAACTGAATATTTAAAAGCTTTAAGAGTCATATTTCAGCCAAAATGCTGTTGTGTATTTCTGTATTTTTAAGGCTTGGAATTGCCACGAGCAGAGAAACTAAGGCTGTTCTCAATATTTTTCTTTTGATTTTTTTTTTTACAACAACCTATAGTAAATGAAACACATACACACACACTACCAGAACAAAAAATTAACGCTATAATATATTCTATTCTGTTTAACGTTATTTGAAAGAGTTCTGGTTATAACTCACTAAATTGATTTCATGCCCCACTAAGGATCCTGACCCACTGTTTGGGAAAAAAGAAACTGCAAAGGGCTATTAACAACCAAGCTCCTAGGATATGAGATATCAGTCCTTCCTCTCTTATCACATCTTTCAGAAATTATATCACTGCCGAGTCCCTTTTGAAACCATACTCAATCTAATTTGGCCTCTAATAAACATCCTCCACTAAACCTAAGACCACTTCCTCTCATCCAAAGGCAGGTAATGAGATTAGAGAGAGCACAGGCTGGGGAAGAGAGCTGGGATCTGAGTCAGGGTGCCCCTGTAAAAAGAAAACCTGATAAAGACCAAAGGCACCAAACACAGCTAACCGCTGGCCTCATTTTTCTTCCTTTCTCCTTCATCTTCTCTTTTTTTCATCTCCTTTGCAACATAACAGCAAACTTTAATTACTGCCGATGTCTACGTTCATCTACTGAGAATTTTACAAATGCCCCCTACTTAAATTAAGCTTCACAATAACCATAAGGTCTGTATTATTATCTTCACTGTTATAGATGCGGAAATTTGGCTTCCAAGAAGTTAAATAACTTTCAGTGATGAAATAGACAGGATGTTCTGGAAGCTGTTAACCTAGGGTATTACTGGGCAAACAGGAATTGTTTAGAAGTCCGTTACATAATGCACAGTTCAAGACCATGAGCAGTGTGGATAGAACATTATAAACAGGCATGTATTAAGCAGGTAAACCATGATGAAGCATCCATCATTACCTAAAAAAGCTACTAGATCCTTAATCCTTGTGCTATTGCAGAATTTAATCACTGAGTGACATTATTTTAACAACTCTACATGCAAGATAAACAATCTTAATTAATCTAATGAGAAAGCTAAATGTGTCTACTAAACAACTAAGAATATGGGCAGCAAAACTATCAAGGACTAGAAATGACTCTGAGGTGATTTAATAACTAGTAAGGAATTTAAGGAATATTTAAGGTAATAGCAAAGGGATACTATATGTTTCTTTTTTTCTTTTTTTAACATTTTTTATTGATTTATAATCATTTTACAATGTTGTGTCAAATTCCAGTGTTCAGCACAATTTTTCAGTTATTCATGGACATATACACACTCATTGTCACATTTTTTTTTCTGTGAGTTATCATAACATTTTGTGTATATTTCCCTGTACTATACAGTGTAGTCTATTCTACAATTTTGAAATCCCAGTCTATCCCTTCCCACCCTCCACCCCCCTGGTAACCACAAGTCTGTATTCTCTGTCTGTGAGTCTATTTCTGTCCTTTATTTATGCTTTGTTTTTGTTTGTTTGTTTTTGTTTTTGTTTTTTAGATTCCACATATGAGCGATCTCTTATGGTATTTTTCTTTCTCTTTCTGGCTTACTTCACTTAGAATGACATTCTCCAGGAGCATCCATGTTGCTGCAAATGGCATTATGTTGTCAGTTTTTATGGCTGAGTAGTATTCCATTGTATAAATATACCACTTCTTCTTTATCCAGTCACCTGTTGATGGACATTTAGGCTGTTTCCATGTTTTGGCTGTTGTAAATAGTGCTGCTATGAACATTGGGGTGCAGGTGTCATCCTGAAGTAGATTTCCTTCTGGATACAAGCCCAGGAGTGGGATTCCTGGGTCATATGGTAAGTCTATTCCTAGTCTTTTGAGGAATCTCCATACTGTTTTCCACAGTGGCTGCACCAAACTGCATTCCCACCAGCAGTGCAGGAGGGTTCCCCTTTCTCCACAGCCTCTCCAGCATTTGTCATTTGTGGATTTTTGAATGACGGCCATTCTGACTGGTGTGAGGTGATACCTCATTGTAGTTTTGATTTGCATTTCTCTGATAATTAGTGATATTGAGCATTTTTTTCATGTGCTTTTTGATCATTTGTATGTCTTCCTTGGAGAATTGCTTGTTTAGGTCTTCTGCCCATTTTTGGATTGGGTTGTTTATTTTTTTCTTCTTGAGTCGTATGAGCTGCTTATATATTCTGGAGATCAAGCCTTTGTCGGTTTCACTTGCAAAAATTTTCTCCCATTCCGTAGGTTTTCTTCTTGTTTTATTTCTGGTTTCCTTTGCTGTGCAGAAGCTTGTAAGTTTCATTAGGTCCCATTTGTTTATTCTTGCTTTTATTTCTTCTAGGAGAAAATTTTTTAAATGTATGTCAGATAATGTTTTGCCTATGTTTTCCTCTAGGAGGTTTATTGTATCTTGTCTTATGTTTAAGTCTTTAATCCATTTTGAGTTGATTTTTGTATATGGTGTAAGGGAGTGTTCTAGCTTCATTGTTTTACATGCTGCTGTCCAGTTTTCCCAACACCATTTGCTGAAGAGACTGTCTTTATTCCAATGTATATTCTTGCCTCCTTTGTCAAAGATGAGTTGACCAAAAGTTTGTGGGTTCATTTCTGGGCTCTCTATTCTGTTCCATTGGTCCATATGTCTGTTTTGGTACCAATACCATGCTGTCTTGATGACTGTAGCTCTATAGTATTGTCTGAAGTCTGGGAGAGTTATTCCTCCAGCCTCTTTCTTTCTCTTCAGTAATGCTTTGGCAATTCTAGGTCTTTGATGGTTCCATATGAATATTATTATGATTTTTTCTAGTTCTGTGAAATATGTCCTGGGTAATTGGATAGGGATTGCATTAAATCTGTAGATTGCCTTGGGCAGTGTGACCATTTTAACAATATTGATTCTTCCAATCCAAGAGCATGGAATATCTTTCCATTTTTTAAAGTCTTCTTTAATTTCCTTCATCAATGGTTTATAGTTTTCTGTGTATAATTCTTTCACCTCCTTGGTTAGATTTATTCCCAGATATTTTATTACTTTGGGTGCTATTTTAAAGGGGATTGTTTCTTTACTTTCTTCTTCTGTTGATTTATCGTTAGTGTAAAGAAATGCAACTGATTTTTGAACGTTAATTTTGTAACCTGCTACCTTGCTGAATTCTTCAATCAGCTCTAGTAGCTTTTGTGTGGACCTTTTAGGGTTTTCTATATATAGTAACATGTCATCAGCATATAATGACACTTTTACCTCTTCTTTTCCAATTTGGATCCCTTTTATTTCTTTCTCTTGCCTGACTGCTGTGGCTAGGACTTTCCAGGACTATGTTGAATAGGAGTGGTGATAGTGGGCATCCTTGTCTTGTCCCAGATTTTAGTGGGAAGCTTTTGAGTTTTTCACCGTTGAGTACTATGCTGGCTGTAGGTTTGTCATATATAGCTTTTATTATGTTGAGATATGTTCCCTCTATACCCACTTTGGCGAGAGTTTTTATCATAAATGGGTGTTGAATTTTATCAAATGCTTTTTCTGCATCGATTGAGATGATCATGTGGTTTTTGTCCTTTCTCTTGTTGATGTGATGTATTACACTGATTGATTTGCAGTATGTTGAACCAGCCTTGTGTCCCTGGGATGAACCCCACTTGGTCATGATGTATAATCTTTTTTATGTGTTGTTGGATTCTATTTGCTAAAATTTTGGTGAGGATTTTTGCGTCTATGTTCATCAGTGATATTGGCCTATAATTCTCTTTTTTTGTAGTGTCTTTGCCTGGTTTTGGTATCAGGGTGATGGTGGCTTCATAGAATGAGTTTGGGAGTATTCCCTCCTTTTCGATCATCTGGAAGAGTTTGAGAAGGACTGGTATGAGTTCTTCTTTGTATGTTTGGTAGAATTCCCCGGTGAAGCCGTCCGGTCCTGGACTTTTATTTGTAGGGAGGTTTTTAATTGCTATTTCTATTTCCTTTCTAGTGATCGGATTGTTCAAGTGTTCAGATTCTTCTTGATTCAGTTTTGGTGGACAGTATGTTTCCAGAAACTTGTTCATCTCCTCTAGGTTATCCAGTTTGGTTCCATATAGTTTTTCATAATATTCTCGTATGATATTCTGTATTTCTATTTTGTTTGTTGTAATTTCTCCATTTTCCTTTCTTATTTTGCTAATTTGTGCTCTCTCTTTTTTCTTCTTTGTGAGTTTGGCCAGAGGTTTGTCGATTTTATTTACTTTTTCAAAAAACCAGCTTTTGGTTTGGTTGATTTTTTCTATGGTCTTGTTAATCTCTATTGTATTTAATTCCTCTCTGATCTTTATTATTTCCTTCCTTCTGCTGCTTTTTGGGGCTTTTTGTTCTTCTTTTTCTAATTCATTCAGGTGGTGGGTTAAATTGTTTATTTGAGATTGTTCTTCTTTTTTGAGGAAGGCCTGTATCGCTATAAACTTCCCTCTTAGCACTGCCTTTGCTGTGTCCCATAGGTTTTGAGTGGTTGTGCTTTCATTATCATTTGTCTCAAGGTATTTTTTAATTTCAGCTTTGATTTCCTCATTGATCCATTGTTTTTTCAATAACATATTGTTTAATCTCCATGCTTTCCTTTTTTTCTCCTTTGTTTCTCTGTTGTTGATTTCCAGTTTCATGGCATTGTGGTCAGTAAAGATGCTTGAGATAATTTCTATCTTCTTAAAATTGTTGAGGTTTCTTTTGTGCCCAAGTACATGATCGAGCCTGGAAAATGTTCCATGTGCACTTGAAAAGAATGTATATCCTATTTTTTGGGGGTGTAATGCTCTGAAAATATCCACCAAATCTAGTTTTTCTATTGTAGTATTTAATTTCTCTGTTGCCTTGTTTATTTTCTGTCTGGAAGATCTGTCTAGTGATGTTAATGCCGTGTTAAAATCTCCAACTATGATTGTATTCCCATCAATATCCCCCTTTATCTCTGTTAGTAATTCTTGTATGTACTTAGGTGCTCCTATATTGGGTGCATATATATTAACGAGTGTAATATCCTCATCTTGTATCACTCCTTTAATCATTACAAAATGTCCTTCTTTATCTTTCTTTATGGCCTTTGTTTTAAAGTCTATTTTGTCTGAAATCAGTACTGCAACACCTGCTTTTTTGGCTTTTCCATTTGCATGGAATATCCTTTCCCATCCTTTCACTCTCAATCTATATGTGTCCTTCTCAAAGCGATCTATATGTTTCTGGATCTGTAAATGGGATAATTATTTTTCTAAATAGCCAAATAATAAAATACAAAAGTAAACAGTAATCATGAGAGTTGCTATGCCAAGATAAAGCATTCAGCCCTTCTTCACGGGGAAGCAGTTTCTAGATGTAGTGAAATTTGAGAAGATCTAAAGGGTCACTGAAGTGAAAAATGAAGGGTTAGAAACAGGGTGATGAGGAGATGGTAATAGAGCTATTTTGGCAAATGAAAAGAAAGCCAGTGACTGAGAAAGTCTTCACTTTAATTCATGTGTATTGTTAAAAAGAGCCTGGTGATTTTCCATCCCCACTTTTAAAAATGCCTTAATTGCCTTAAAATAATTTACACTGGACATATGTAAAGGCCACTGAGTATTAGCACAGAACACAGATGTGGAAAGACTCTTCACCCCTAAAATTCTCGAATTAGAACATAAATGTAAGCTGAACAGAAGGAAAGTAGGTGATAAAACCTGTTCCGAGGTGAAGTTTTATTCTGGTGACAGGGGACAAAAACAGTGCAAATTCCTTTACTTTCTGGCATTTGCATTTGCTAGAATTGTTTCTGCATCACTGGAATTTCCCACACTATTGTGAATACGAGTATAATTTGTCATGTGACAGTACATTCCCTTCCTTTTAGTGATGCCTGATGAGTAAAATATTCTCAAGAAAATCGAGGTTCATCTGAACTTCAGTCCTAAAGGGTGTGCCCTGATGCTTTTCCCATAGAAAGTTCTATTACCTGTTTCTGTATATGTGATTTACTATAAAACCCTCAAAAATCAAACCAAAGCAGTACATGGGGCTGGAAAAAAAAAAAAAAAAAGAATCTATTGAGACTATAGATAAACCTACCTACTGAACTAAGGATAAAACAAATTATGTAAATGATTCATTTTTCAAGCTCTTTAACATTATTTCCACAAAAAAATGAAAATGATGACAAATTGCTTTATAATCCATGTCATCTCAGCAATTTTGTAGTTCAGGTGTTTTCTTACTCTGTCTCAGAGGAACATCTGTGATTTACCCATTGGACTGAGAAATCTGCCAAAAGTGACAACAACTCCCAATTATTGTTTAAAAAAGGTAATATTTACAAATTATTCAATTTTTATACTTTTTTCCTCATGTTTTTCTCGAGTCTTTGGTAATGTGTTTACATTGGACTCTGGTATAAATGAACCTGGTGAACACAAGCTATACGTTTAGTTACTTTAGATCAATCATGTCATTGTTTCATTCTCCTCTCCCTGAAGCACCCGGTTGGAGGTGATAAAGCTCCTTGTGAAATGCAGAGCAGACATCAGGACCCAGGCCTCCGCACCTTTCCTAGAGTTTTTGCCTTTCAGGTCTACATGGCTTAGTAAAATTTTTGAGATACTAAAAGGAAAATATTTCATACTATTCCTAAGATTCTTGATGAAAAAAATCACAGAGATCAAAGCAGAACTTAGATTTAAAAATGCTTCCATTCCACCACCCAAAGTATTGAAAAATCTCAGGTTGCAATTCCTTTTTAAGATTTTTGAAGTCATCCCACAAAATAAACTATGAAGAGAGTGAAACAATGAACAGAGATTTACCCAAATAAAGGTGTTCATTTAAGTCCTGATGTCAATCAAGTTGATAAGAGGTGATTATTAAGACAGAAAACGAGGGGCTGACTAATGTAGTGAGGAAGTCAAGACACCTAGGAGTTCATAATAAACTCATCTCTACAGATTAATAATTCTCAAGTGGTGATTATTTTTCTACTTTTTTTTCTACCTCATCTTTTTAATGTGGACGTTTATCTTCTGTGGTTCCTTAGCCAGTGATTTCCAATTACTTTCATATGAAGACAAAAATTTAAAAATCATAACATTTAGGGTGCGTTGTAAGACAGCTCCTAGGAAGCAGTGGTTATCCAGGTCTCCGAGGCCCCAGTCCCCAAGTGCAGAGGAGGCGGAGCAGATCAATAACACGTCACATGTAAGTCTGACACAGCGGCAAGCCCCCTGCCCTGCCCTTAGACCATCGCAACGAAGAAAGTCATTCTCTTCCTGATACTAATAACTGCTGAAAATAATTGTGCTTTTTCTCTGTCCAGTACCTCATGTACATGATCTCAACTCATCCTTTAACCAGACTTATGAGATTAGTAGCATGAAGCCAGAACTAGAATTCAATCACAGATCTCTAACAATGCAGCTTCTAAAACACCGTTCTCTTCTCCATCTCTTTTGAGATGGAAATTTAAATATTTTAAAATGCTGTGAGTACTGCAGTAAACAATCTGGTAAACCAATAAAGATCAGTAAACAATCTGGTAAACCAATCTTTAAATCCTGGGAAATATATTAGACTAATTAAAATCCACAGGTTAGAAATTTTTAAAAGGCCAGTGAAAAATCTATGGGTATTTTATCAGAGGAGGAAAATGTAACAAGCATTTCTCATCTCAAATTCTCTGATACTAGAATTATTATTTAAATATCTTTCTGGAAAAAGGCTTGTACGTGGCAGACATTTTTTACAGGTACAGTTATCTGAGTAGTTTCCTAAGAATGTCAATATAAATAGAAGAGAACATAAGCATCTTAGCCCTTAGCAAAACAAAAAAAATGTTTAAATAAAATACACATTATATATATATATATATACACACATGCATATTTGTAAACCTGGCTTACATATGATTTTAATAAAAAGAAAAACTCTATGTCATCAGTATTTTTCTAAACGTATTACCAAATAAGTAAGAGATTTTAGATAATTTTCAGTTCACAGTACAATTCTTTGAAATTAACCCACAAATTGGTTTTGCCTCATATTTGTATTTTATCAAGCCCATCTTTCTGATGTCGTCGTTTCTTTTCTTGGGAGTTACAGAGATAGTTATCATGCACAGAGTACACGCCAGCCTTCCGTGGTTTTAATCTCACTTTAACATCGTGTTTGTAAGTACATTTCTCTTCTTTCATCTGATCGTGTACATGCTAAGATGTCAAAACTGAGGTCTTCTGACATATCAGTCATAAGTTCTAATCAATGGTTTAAATCCGTTAACATCTAAAATCCAGTTTAAACAAGAAAATGTAAAAATCCATCACCATGATAAAATTTTGAATCTTAATGTGCAAAACTTATAGTTGGGTCCGCAGCAAAACAGACTTAAAAAAATTATACTTGGAATTGAATGTGTCTTCTCCTGAGAGGCAGGAAAGAAACAGGCATTTTATTGCAGGCTGTCCTGTAAATCCACAGTACAATTCATAGTTCAATTTAAGTACAGTTCAAGTACAGTGTTTCTTGGTCATTGAGCTTTCTCAAGGAGGCTTTTGGACTAAAATGTCTATAAACAATCAAGTTTGCTTAGCATACACGTTTCTGGAAGGCAGTCTGGCTCACGTGTTTGTGAGCGAAGCTAATTCTTGGGCTGGCTTTGCCCTCTTCACAATGCATTTCCCTAAGAAACTAGCAAGAGTTTTCCCATGTTGATGTGAGGTGGAAATTTCACTTAACTGTAAAACAACAGGAGAGGCAGCAATTGTATTGACAGTTAGTTGAGCTTCAGAGGAGCTTGAAGACAAAATCTGTGTAACTGATGGGAGATTCACCACTTTGAAGAGACTCGTAACAGGTCTCTAGGCTGTAACAGACAGCTTCTTACTACAGGCTGTCTATGCAAATTGTACACTGACTGCGGGCCCTAAGGGGAGGCTTTTTCTGTTTTCTGTCTTGGTTACTAACACAGTATAACTTGCCATGTGACTGTCCTCTTGCCAGTAATGTTAATGATGGTGATTATTAGTAATAACCCTGAGTAATGAGGTTTTCTTCCTTGTACTCAAAATAATTGCTCCACGTAAATCCACAGCGATTTTTTTGGTACGCTAAAGATTAGTAACATTAGAAACTTGGCAAATCTTACTTATAGAGACATTTTACCTAATGATCTAATCCATCAGTTCCCAGACTTTACAGTCTTGAGACTCGCTTAGTATTGAAGGAGCTCCCTCTTCATAGCAGCACTGAAAAACAGCTTAGTCACTAAACTACATTTTTAAGAGCTTTATTAAAAGGGATTTGAAGGTGTAATCTCTAGTTTAAACAAGGGAAGCCTATGAGTGTAGAATGTTGAAAATTTACTGGACGTCAGTTCCATGGACTTAGCAAGACATTAAGACGTTAATTAATCATTGATTAAACTTCAGATTCAGAAAGAAATTTTCTTATATTTTGATTTCTAAAGCAATTCAAGATTAATTTCTAACCAAGTACAAGTTTCTATTGATTAATTGTGTGAGCTGACGTAGGAGAGTATCAACAAGGAGTTAGAAATATTCACCACCCCTTTGGCTTTCTTAATCCCATCATCTCTAACGTGTCTGCCCCAGAATCTGCCATTAAAAAGAAAACGGCTGTAGGTGGAAAGTTATTCACTCACTGCCGTTGGTCTCTCCAGCCAGTTTTTCTCATTTGATGGTCCATTCTTTTCTGAGAAAGACGTAGGACCACTGATTTCAATGAAAAGGGAAAGGAAGAGTGAGGTTATGCATTTTGGCTCCCTTGTCTTTTTTATATATTGTGGCTATTTGCAAATAAGAACTAGGCTGCCCAGAGATAAGAAAGCAAGTTCATGTCCTGCAAGATTTCTTCTTCATCCAAATGGAAAGGCCGTCATTGTCATTCTCTCTAGAGCCTTGGATCAATCAGATCTTTTTGAAATAAGGACGGTAGAGAGGGTAACATTCCATGAGTTTTCTTACTCATTAAAAAGAGCCCTCCGAACAAACAAATGTGTACATGGAGATCCCATTGGTAATTCTGTAGCTGATGGATATGGAATTTCCACGTATACTTAGGTTTATTTCTAGATGTTTATGCTTATTTGCCTGTTCCTATTCCAACATGATCTCGTCTTATTTCTTGCAGCATTCAAGCAGCTCTTGGTATTCAGGAGGCTGTTATACTTAATGTTTTTTCTTTTCCCTTAAGGATGTCTTAGCCATTCACCATATGAATTTTAGACACCTCATTCAATGTCATGAAACTTCTGTCATTTTTATTAGAATTGCAGATTAATTCTGTTGGAATATCCATCTTTGGGACTTTTGTTTTCTCATTTTGAACATGGAATATATTTATTTATTTTCAATATATATTTAATTCAAAAAACATTTTGATTTGATTGATGCACTCTCATACCACTTTGTTTTCTACTTCATTCACTTCTACTCTTATTCTTTTAATACTTTTTTTAATATTTAATCTGGTGAATTTTTCTAGTTGGACAAATGAATTTCAAATTTTTTTGAATCAGTTTAAAGTTATATGATTACCTCTAAGTTTAACTTTAACTACATCTAATAAGTTTTGCTAAATGGTACTTTGAGTCACTTAATAAAAATCATTTTTATAAATTCCATTGAGATTTCCTGTAAACTCATGGGTGACATAGTCATGCATTGTCTAGCTCCCAAATATATAGGATTTTCATCCCTTTTAATTGTTATTTTCAAATCTATTTTCATTGTAATCAAGTAACTGGATTCAGTTTCTTGTTGTAGAAATCTATTTGTGTTCTTCCGTCTTCTAGACCTATAACCCACGTTATCTGCATCCACTGGCAGCAATATTTTCAGCTTCTTTAAGCAAGTCGCATCCTGCAACACCTAGCATTAAACCCAGAATCTAGCACCTGTCCTCTTTCTCCTACAGAGGCCTCTTACTTTTCATCATCCCGTGGGAGTGGTGCCTCAAAATAGCACTGTACACCAAAATAAGGAAAACCAACGGGTAAGACTTGGCTTCAACCCCATTCATTATTTTCTGTTAAGTTTCCATTTATGGTCCAGGGATGTATTTAACTTTTTCATCACCTGGTTGTGCCATTTATTATTTCTTTAAAAAAATTTCAACTATAATCACTAGGTATTTAGAGTGCAAACAGTCACATAATGCATGAATCCACTCTAGCATATTGGCTGGAAAGCCTAGACAATGTTGGTAATTGCTACATCAAGCATCTGAGTTAGGTGTTGCTATTCCACTGGATAGATGGAGAAACAGTCACAGAAGTTAAGAAGCCTGCACTCAAACTTAATTAAGCCCATAAAAATAACATGGAGTCACCCAAGAGAATATTTTCACATAAATGTTTCAAAATCTTTTAAAATTCTGAGGGTTTTTAAAAACCCTTTTTTAGAAAAAAAATTGCTTCTCAAAATGCTGAAACTCTGGCTTGGCACAGCCAGTGTACCACCAAGATTAAAAGTCTGTTTATGTCCTCCAAAAGCTTTCCCTAGGCTTGAACAAACATATGCATATATTATGCTTGTTTTTTAAATGAATTACCATTTATGTCACATGTCACAACTCATTTTTATTAATACATTGTGAATATTATTTGGTGCACATTGATCTAACTTACTTCTTTTTAATAGCTGCAATGGCATTCCATAAAAGGGATATATATATCCTATTATCAGTTTTATTGATGGATATGTGGGATTTTAGAAGGTTTTAGGAAATTATATTTATTATCATGTAATTCTTCCAATAAAATCTATATCAGCAACTCATTCCCTATGACTTGGCCCCCAAGTGCTCCCTCTTCACATTTCGTGGCTGCCTCTACTCTTCATTATGGGGCTTATCTCACCTCGTGTATCTGCCCTTGACTTAGTTGCATTCCTACGTGAAAGATCAAGTGACTGGGGGAAAAAATAATAAAACAGCACGCCTCAAAACAAATGAGTTTTCCTCAAGATATTTCGACTAGAATTGAAGAAGCTTTCTGAATTCTGATTTCTGAAAGAATTTGTTTTCAATTGTATTATGAACTATGTTTCAAGACAGGGGAGTTTTCTAGGAATGACTGGTTTCCATGGCTTGTCAAATCTGAGCATCCTAAATGTAACAGGAAAATGCTACGAGGGTTCTCTGCGTCATGCCGTCCAACTTCCCCATTTCATTTCACAAAGCACAGCAATCCGTGCTCTGGAGGCAGGGTCGGTAGAAGATTTGAACTACTGATCTAAAGAAAGGGGACATCATTTTGCTTGAACGTACAATTAAAAAAAAAATCCTTCTGAAGACTAAATGTGGTTCAACACTGATTCACTGAAAAATAAGGTCTAAGATGCAAATTTTTTGAGACCTTGACCTTCATTACTTAACACCACCATTTCCTTGAGTCCCTTTGTAAGATTCACCTACAGTACTGTTCTAGAAGCATCCACAGAAAATGATTTCAAATTTTTTAGGGTAATTTTTAGACAGCAGTATTTCACACATGGCCTACCGAACTTTTATATTAATTTGCAAACACAATGTGAGCCAGGAAACAGGAGGGAGTTAGAATAAGACGATAAATGCTAGATTCCTAACCGCACATGGGCGAAGCAGTAACGTTCATCATTAACACTGACATGAAAAAGCGCTCATGTAAAATCAGAGAGGGTATCAATATTCCTTAATTTAGCTGAGCTGTAATTATATAGTGAGAACATTGGCTCTTTTGAAGCAATGTGAAAACTGTGCTGGGCTCTCTGTCACTTGGACCAATGGATCTATTCATTCCAAGACTTGATTTCCTGTTCAGGTTAGCATGCCATTAATTGAAGGTAATTGTTGAGAGGATCCTCTGTTACAAAAGCTACAGAACTCTCAATCATTCCAGCGCAGGGCAGGATCCTGTTTCCCTAGTGTCCCTCATTTTGTTTGTCTCTTCACACAATTGTGTGATTGTGTACTGCTAAATAGTTATTTGGTGGTAATGGTGCATTTCAAATTGGTGACTCAAATAACAAGAATGGAGGAGAAAACGGGGAGCGAGTATGATCTTTGCCGAGCTATCCACCTGCAGGTTTCAACCCATTCAGTCTGGGAATGGAATCCCATAGTAATTAATTTCAAGACCTTTGGCAATGACTGAGTGAAACTGTTCTGTAAAGAAAATATTTGAAATATATTTAGAAATTACAAAACTGAAACTCTGTTTACCTGGACTTGCAGTCGCTGTCTTCCTAGGTATGCAACCTCCTGCTCACTTTTTCCTACATATTCTCTTCTTTGAATTGTGGGAGGAAGCAAAAGCTTCGACCCCCTTTTATTTCTTTTTTCAGAGAGAGAATGTGATCTTCTGGACTGGCATGTCTTTAAACTATGTCTTCCAGTTTAAAGAGAAAGGACCGGATGTTTTTCCACAGTCATGATCAATAGATACAGAAATCCTGCCTCTTTCACTGCATTCACTCCCACACGTTCTAGAGAAGCAGCAGTGGCAAATGTATGTTTCTTATGTTTGCTCTTCTTTTTAAATTACCTTGCACTTAATTATGTTCTGTGTTCGATAATTAGCTGATACTATGCAATTTGGTAAACAACATGAATTAAATATTGCCTTAACAAGCAGCCCTTGAGTACTGAAATATTTTTCATACTCTTTGGTGAAATTCTATCTCAGTTACATTGGAATTGATACCTATGATGGAAGCAACTAAAATACAGTCCTATATGTCCTGTCAATCTGTCTAGCAAATGAAATGATAGAGGACAGAACATGTTTCATTTAACCCTCCAGTATTTCAGAAATACTGATAGGAACATGAAGTCCAGGGAAAAAAAAAGAAACTTTAAAAAATTTTGGATTAGGTCTATAAATGACATGAATAAACATCCCCATGTGAGAATTAAAGGATAACTGCAAAGAAAGCTCTCCTTCATTTTCACAAAAAAGCAAGCTATGGATGTGATTTCATCAGAGGTGATTGATTCGTTATCTGTAACCAGCATCACGAAAAATGTGTCTGTCAATCAAACCCACAGCCTTCTAAACCTCAGTGTGTGCTCTAGTTAGTTCGACTTGATAGCACTTACCTGCCTGACTGACTAGTAGCATTTGCTTCACCAGCTTAAAATGTTAGGAACTATTTTGTAAAGTATCAAATAGTCAATATCCATTAATAGGTGAACATGGCACTCCATTTATTCATTTGATTTAACCTATTCCCATTTAAATCGAAATTTAAAACGTCTCTCTGTGTATTAACAAGTTGTTCTGCAAGAAGAGAATTACCCAAATGCAGAGTTTTTATTTCCTTTCCTCAGTCTGTCTGTGAAGATACTGGCAGTGAGTCGTGCATAGGAAGATTATTTGCCCTTGCACATTACACAGAGTTTCCCAAAATTTACTCATCTGCAAATGTTTTCCCCAGCTTTTCAAACAATTACCTTGGCCAGAACAATGGTGCATCTGTGTCCTGAAGTTCAGCCACGTGAAGAAGTAATACTGTTGTAAATTGCCCAGTGATGAATTTATTGACTGAAAATTAAGAAACTTAATCAAAAATATCATTAGGCTTCAAGAACAGTTGGAAAAGAGTAAATTTCTATGAAATCCAGACAGAAGTCAGGTTTTTCTCCTTGAATATATTTCCCCTCAGCAAACTCAATAATGCAAACTTAATGGCAAAGGGCTAGAGAAGATTATCCAAAACATGACTGAAAGTCAGCCTCCCATCTCTAAAGTCAGCTGTTTCACACCGTCACTCCTCAGGGCTGGGCGTTTGTGAATAAGAGTTAACTAAATGATGAGCCTCTGTTTAAAATAATTGGAGAGTCAAGGGCAAAGGATCTGCTCTTCTTAAGATGTACTTTGTGTTATTTTTTTTTATAATATAACAAAGCTGTAGAATTCTTTAAATATAAGAGTAGGTAGAGAAGTAGTGCAGGCAGAAATTACAAATGGGATGTCAGGAGTGCTGAGCCTCCATTTCTGCTCTGTTACAGAGTTACATCGGGGAAACAACAACGTTGGGGTCTGTCTCCTCCATGGCATTAAGGGGTCCGGCTAGATGATCTCTGATTCCTGGAAGTCATTCAGATGATCGTTCTGCACATTACTGGAGCAGGATAATAAACAATACCAAATTCTATAAAGGGTAAAACTACCTTTTAAATATTACAGAATAAAATAAATTATTATTCATTAAATATTTTGTTCACCTGTTCTTTACAAAGAAGGCAGCTAGTTGAAAATATTCTTCCCTTTAAATATACCTGCTAATAACCTGATTTATTGTATACATGGCCTAAATTTTATTTATAAACTTTGGTTTCTAAAATGAGAGTGAGAGTCAGAGACAGAGACAGAGACAGAGAGCTTTAGGGAGGAGAAATCCAGGACGTTGGCCCTCTGTAAGTATCGCTATTTTATATAAGTTCAGGATGAATTTATAACATAGACTGTGAGAAACACATAAAAAGACTGATCATTTCTGTAGGAAAGGCAATTTTTGTGATTCATCTTCCTTTTAGGACAGAAATTTTCTGCTACAACTACTGCTAAGACCATCAGGTTAAAGAAGAACAAAAATGACTTCAGTGCAATTTTTCAAATTGCTTTAAGGAGATAGCAGTATTTCATCATTTGAAAGCAATTTTTTTCTGAATTAGGTGATGACATAAATGTAATTTTGCTGTAAAATGCTACATGCTATTTATGTTACTGGAAAATATACGGGGGTCTCCATTAATCAGCGTTACCAGTCAGGTCCTAGTCAAAGAGCTCCCTAGGTGGTCCACCGGCTTCTACCAACAGGTAAACTAACCCAGGAGTCCATTTTTAAAGGGAATGTTTAGACAAAGGGGTCTTTAGGTAATTGTTTTTAAATAGGAATCAAATTCATCCCTGAGAATGTGGTATATCTTTGTCATAATTCAAGGAAAGGCCAACTGTCGGCCAGGTATGAAATACAGGATTAGAGAATCCATCATTCAATTCTCTGATTTGATCATTCCTAGCTTTGTCTCTTTCATTCCTGCATCTACAGTTGATAAAGGAGAGCTGGACTTGCATGTAAACATCATCCCTGCCTTCAGCCACCCCACTGTCACTGGTTCATTAATGGAATTCACTTAAAGTGACAAGGCCTTTTCCACCCTAAGCAGACATCACTAAATGAGATTTTTTTTTTTTTCCCAAGCAATGCAACCTACATGTACAAAAGAGCATGGTATATTTAGGCCACTGACCAAAGCAATCATTTTACCCATTTTCAATGAGCCATTTAGAATTAATCCAAACAAACCCTGGAAAAGTTATGGAAAAATAAAAATTGCACCTCAGGTATTTCTGAAATCTTACAGTTCAAGAAGTGGTTCATATTTAAGAATATTATGCATAATACCCCAAAATAACAAATCAGTATGTTTCTCCCAAACTCTAAACGAAACTAAATTAGAATTTTGAATACCTTTATCCAAAACAAATGGTGGCAACTAGTACCTTTCAGAAATGTTTACAACTGGCCTTCCTTTTGGATTCTTTAGTGATTGATTTGAGATTCAGCAGTAGGTAAACATTGTGCTATTAGCAGCCTGGTCTGCATTCAGACATTCACCAGCCTCTGCACAGCTCAGGGGATAGAGCACCTTTAAAAGTTAACTGGAAACTTCATTAGCTAAAGAAATAACTAACTCAAAAGCATTTGGTGGTGAGAGCCAGGGTCGATGAAATAGGGTCTTCCAAGGAGATACATGAACATGGTTGATAACTAGGAAGAATGTTTCCAGAAATTCCTTGAGATAAAACATGCTCGTAGCAAGGTGACTATCAACCAGTTGCTAAATAATAAGTCCTTACTAACAAGGTAGAAATTAAAAGTAGTTTTATTATTTAATTGCTTCACTGGTAGAACACTATGATCATAATGAACATATGATGAGTTAAGTTAGGTCTCTGCAACTGGATTTACACTGGTTGAAACATGCCCTTTCCCCCCAACCCTGTAGCAGAATAATCAGTATCACAGTTATCTTCATAGCACTTCCTACACACATCACGTTTCTGTAGCATTTGATAGCTTATTTTCTTTAATCTTCATAATACTGCTGGGAGCAGCAAGGTCCGGTGGGAAAAGAAGAAAAGCAGCATCAAAACTCCTAAGAGACTGGCTTGAATCTGTCTTATCTTGGTCAATTTGGGGACATTACTTAATCTTTGTAAACCTCTTTATCCCCAAATTTAAACTGTAACTAAATAAAATTTACCTTGGAGAGTTGCTATGGCCATCGGTGTCAGGAAATAGAAATTGTTTCTGTTCATTTGTTTTTACTGAAGTACCGTCAGTTACAATGTGTCAATTTCCGGTGTACAGTACCATGTCCCAGTCATGCATATATAAGCATATATTCATTTTCATACTTTTTTGGAAACAGAAATTGTAATTGTTCACATTGAATGGATGAAGAAGTGTAAATGTAGAGAAGTGAGGTGACTTGGATAAAATCACGCAACTAAATGTCAGGACCAGGGCAAGAACGCAGAAATGCCAGAATCCAAGAATTCCACCCTTTTCATGTTGACTTCAGTTTTCAGTATAGCTCTCAGATTCGAGCTCAAATGAATACCTCTGCCCTGAAAACCTTGAGAGTGATGGTTACCCTTTCAGCCTCATAACAACTTCTCATGTTCCTTAATTCCGGTAGTACTGTCTGTGTACCATATAAGGGACCTGTCATCACAGTATATTATAAATGACAGGAGAATTAATATGTAAACAGACAGGTGGGTGGATGAACAGATATACAGACAGACAATATGAAGGAGATTTACTTTACTTAAATGTGCAGCTCAGGACAAAGAAAGACAAAGACAAGGAATCATACTTATGTTCGTAATGCACATGCTTGATATCTATATGATGCGTTGACAAAACTTTTCTACCATATTAAGTTAAAATTGGATTTTACATACATTTTTTTATAGATGAGAATGATATAGTCAACAAGTGGTATAAAATGTCTATTCAATATTGCCAAAGAAATAAAAATTGTAGTGAATCTCACCATCAATTCTAATGACTCAGAATCCCAACAGTCAGGGTTTTCCACCCAGTGGCTGATGTATCTTTCCATAATAATCCGCAGCCCACAGGATGAATAATTGCCTCTGAAAAGAAAAGCACTTACACTCATGATGAACCTTTTACTGTCATGTCCTTGGAATGATTTAAATTCTTGAAGTCCAGAAACTGTTATTAACCCAAGGCATGTTGTTCAGGCTGAACATCCTGTGAAACTCGCCTGAATATTTTAGGCTGGATTACAGCAACGGCAGCTGCTCCTGGTTCCCGCACAGTTCAGTACCTGGCCTCATCCAAAGTTGTTTCTTTACATAAATGGACATTGAAGCGAGCTTAATAGGCATTTGGTCCACATGTAAACCATCCCAAGGCAATTTGAGACATAATTAGGCAGCGTTTTCGCACAGTTATTCCTAACTCCTCCCGCCACCTTATCACTGGAGCCAAGGAATTATACCCTGGGCCTAACAAAAGATTATTTTTCATTTTGTGTTTGCCATAGTCTAAGTTCTGCTTAAATATCCAAAACAGGTAATTAGCCTTCTCCTCATGATAATGACTTAAAAAAAAGATAATTATTAAAATAACCTTAAGCAAGTTTATTTTTGACAAGTCAGATGTTGTTCAGCATCCAATATGCATAATTTCCCCCAGTTTTTTTTTTATTGAGTTGCCACATATCTACCTACAACCTGTTCACACACTCTTGCAATCATTTCTAAGCTGACAAGAACTTTCTGAAGCTAGACAGTGCCCCAGTTCAACACGTGGGACCCAGGTTGAACCTAATCAGAGAGGATGGAGTTTATCCTGTTTGCTAGTTTAGATTCTTGTTGTTCTTGTTTTGCATAAATGCTGTTTTCTTAGTATACTAAGAAAGTATACACATTTCCATTTTGAAAAACAAAATTCCTCCAACCCATCCCTCATGAGTCTTCTACAGGTTAATGGAATGTATGTTGTCATGCTAATGAAAAACGTGTTTAGTTTATTCCTCCAGTTCTAACAGTGGAAATGCCCCAAATCTACTCTCATCAAAGTGCACTTACTATGGGATGTGTGCAGTAGAGATATATCTGAAATTAGTATCCCCAGTACCTTACAGGGAACTTTTCAAATGACAAACAGCGACTCAACCTCAACCGTGCTTCATTCCAACCTGAACCAGAGGATTTAACCAATTTATCAGAACTCATTTAGTCTGAACGTATCCTCAGTGCTCAGCACAATGACTGCAAGTGGACAAATAGTTGTCTAAAGAGTGGGTGGATGGAGAGATGATTTGGGGATTGATAGGCAAATTACACAGAACGTGGTATGATTCTCATTTTATATTGTTAAACCTGAGCACTGTTAGAGTCATCCATAAGGATCTGAACCACAAATCCAAAACTCACCCTTATTCAAGCAAAGCAAAAGGTTTACAAGTTTTAGTGGTTTTACAAAGTCTGGAATTTAATGCTATTTTTTAAATAAAATTTTAAAACCGATTTATAAAATGCATACAATTTAGATACAACTGTACACGACTTCAGGTATCTAGCCTCTAACTTGTTATGTGATGTGAAGCCAGGATAAAAAATCCCCTGGTATGTGGAGGGATATTAGTTTTCACAAAGAATGCTTATTTACTCTATTTTTTTTTCCTTTTTATTCTATCACATCCAAAAGGTGCTAAATAACTATCTTTTTTCTACAAAACATAGAGGGTTTTTTTTTTTTTTTTTTTTTTTTGCCTTGTAGGTAACTTTCCACAGCTCACTTATTCCAATATTTGGTTCAGATTCAGGGGTCTCATTATTATTCCCACAGTATGATCATCTCACACTCATTTCTGTGTCTTTGCTCCTGTCAAACCTCCTAACACAGAATACGCTGTCCGTTCACAGGCCTCCTGGGTCACTGCCCTACTTCATCCCTTAGCGCGTCGTCTAATTTCTCATAGTGTCTTTGTGATTGTTTCATGTGTTTTCCTATCTCTCCAACCATATCATAAGAGTTTGAGGGTAAGAAACCCTGTCTTTTGCTTCTTCCATGTTATTCAGAGGGTCTACCACATGCTAAACGTGTAACATATGCCCAATAAACCACGCGTTTCTCGACTTAGGAGGGAAGTCCACAAGAACAACAGCTTGTCTATGACTTACTTCTAAGGGTACCCAGCACAGCAGCCTGTTTTATTTCGAAACAGTGCTAGAGAAAACCACACAAATCCAGAACGCACGTGATTTTATATCTTCTGTTTAAACTGCATTCGGAAGAAGAGAGAAGAAATGCTGGAGCTTCCTTATTTAAAAAAATAAAAATGTGGGAGCAATGTTTGCTTCAGACTTTCCAGACTGCCTGCTTGTGCTGAAGGCCATTCTCCGCCCAGCTGTTTAAAACAAGGCCTTTTAGATTCTTGTTGGTGACAAGTCTAAACACAGCAAGTAGAAGAAAAAACTTTGTAATTCGTATTAATGAATCAATTAATATGTGTAGGATGGATACAGGCCCTACTTTACAAGGAGCTGCTTGTCCCGTCCAGAACCCTATCAGCCTCTTAGCATCTATCACAAGTGCACAGGGAAAGCAGCGACAGGGACCTTCTAGACCGGAAGTCAGTTCCGACCGCAGTGTTTCACCGCTGTTTCGTTTATTTTGTATTCGTTGATGCTCATGTGCTTTCACGACTGCATTTCATCAGAGACGGTCTTGCTGGAAGAGCAATGCACCAGCGTCCCTGCAGATCTCCGCCTCTCACGCTGGGGCTCGGTCTGAGCACAAGCCGGGGCTGAGGATGGTGCCTCCGCCGCGTAAACACTTAGTGGGTGAACTGATTTATTTATCACCCTCTGTTTTTATTGTGCATGCCACTTCTCCGCGCATGCGCGTGACTGTGTGCGAGCCATGAATTTCCCGCGGCTGTGAGAGCGATTCGGGGTGTAGCCACGTGTATCAAGATTCTGGTTCATTGTTGAACGAGTTTCTAACCACAGGAAAAGGTTTACCAAAAAGCACGTGAAAGGATGACACTTCGAAGGGTCTCCCGCAGCTCTCGTGAGGTCCTGCTGCCAATGGCCTTCATGCGGCAGCCGAGCCTTCCTCCTGTCTCACTCCGCCCTCCAAGGGCCGCTCCACCTCGCCCCCACACGCCCACGGCTCCATTTCAAGTCTAAACACAATGAGCTGCCTCTTCGTGAAACGTTACCTCCTACAACCACCAAAATACGGACGTTTTAATCAAATCCCGAAGCCTCCATAGTTGTGGCCTTTCCCTTGCTTCCTGCAAACCCTCTGGCACAGTGACAGTCTCAGTCTTGCCCTCCCTTCTCACATCGTAACTGTCCCAGTGAACGTGCACACGGTGCGAAGATCTTGACGTGGGAAATCTGGTTCTCTGAACTCAGAAGGCAGCATGGGTATCTCTGTGTGACCCCGGGTGTCTGCGCGACCCCGGACACGGTGCTGCCAGCACCCGCTCCGCCAGCTCCTCCTCCCACAGGGGGCGGGGGCGGAGCAGCACGGCTGCAGGATGGGCTGGTGCGCCTGCTGTAACGAGAAGGAGTGTTTTAGACTGTAATAGTCAGCGTCCCCAGCACATGTCATCCAGGAAATAAGTTCTACCAACAATCTGACTTAGCTTGAAAGAGGACCCTTCCCCAGAGCCTTCGAGGGCCTTAGGGCAGGTTACCATCTTGAATTTATTTTTGTAGGACAGCAAGTAGAAATCCCATCTGAGCCCGGCTGGATTTCTGACCTACAGACTGTGTGATAATAAGTGCGGTTGTTTTAGGCTATTACGTTTGTGGTCATTTGCTGCCCAGCAGTAGAAAACGAACATAAGCAGTGTTTCTTTCCATTCTAATTTAAAATATTCTCCTCACCACTCGTTTTCAACAATTTGATTAATGTATCTTGGCACAACTTCTTCATTTTACTTCTGCTTAGAGTTAATTGAGCTTCCTTTATCTATGGATGTGGAGTTTTTTAGTCAATTTTGAAAAAATTGCCATCATTATTTCTTCAGATATTTTTCTGTCCCTTTAGCTCTTTCCTCTTCTTTTAAGGCTCCAATTATACAGATGTTTGTGCTACTTGACATTGCCCCAGACTCACTGATAAGGTTCTTTTCAGTCTTTATTGTTCAGTCTTTTTGCTTCCTGTAGTGCATTTTGTATAGTGTGTTTTGTTATGTCTTCAAGCTGACTAATTTCTTGGCCGTGTCTAACCTGCTAATAATCCCATCTGGCTGTATTTTCATTTCATATATTTTATTTTCTCATCCTGAGGTGTTAAATATGCATCCTTTTAAATATCTTTTTGTCTTTCATCTACTTTGAAGAGATGAAGCACTTTTAACATTGCTGTCTTAACATCCTAGTTCACTAATCATCTCTTCTTTTTGGCTGCTTTGAATACTTGTGTTTCCTCTTGGTTATGGGTTCTATACTCCTACGTCGCATGCCTGGTAAGTTTTTACTGGATGCTGGAAATCATGAATTTCACATTGCTAAATGCTAGATTGGGTTTTTTTCGATTATTTTTGGGCTTTTTGCTGTGATGCAGATATGTCACTTGGAATAAGTTTGATTCTTTCCAGGACTGCTTTTAAACTGTGCTAAGATGGGTCTAATTTGGCACCACTACTAGGACTGCTTTTCTGAGGACAGTAGGCAGTCTTCCCCGGATTAGGAGATCTTCTCACTCTTTCTGGCAGGAACCACAATATTGCCAGCCCTGCGTGTGCTCTGTGACTACCTTACTTGTTTCCTTCCAGTGACTTTTTCCCCCACTCTGTCTCCTTACACACACATATAGACACGTCTATAGCCAGAGACTCAAGGGACACACTCTGCAGACTTCTAAGGTTTCTCTCTGTGTGCACCAACCTGCTCTCTGTGCTCTGCCCTGCAAATCCCCTCTGTAATGCTGACCCCCCTCACCTCCACTCAGGGAGACCACTGGCTGCTCTCTGGATGTCTCCTGCCCAATGTGCATACCAGGGACCCTCCCAGCAGCCAGATGAAGCACTGCTGGGACCAATATCACCCCTTTTCCTTCCTTCAGGGAACCAACATTTTGTGCTGCTTGTTTTCCAGTGTCTGAAACTCATTGTTTCACATATTCTGCCTGGTTTTCTAGTACTTGTTTAACACACGAGGGTAAATCTCATCCTGGCACCGAGTGGAAGTTTTAGATACTCTGGATTCATAAACTGGATACAGTAAAGGACCATAGACTGAAAAACCTCCCGACCAGGCAAGTAATGCCAATGAACTATGGGATATTAATAGAAAAGAGCAGTGCTTTTGACCAACAATTTGTACTTAAAAAGTAAAACATGGTGCAAAAAAAAAAAAAAATTACAGCTATCAGGCAGGCCCCCATTTTGTGCATGAGCACTAACCCTCTCCTGCCATCTTCCCTCTGAGTGTAAATCAAAACTGTTAGAAACTCTTCTCTTGCAAGCCTTGGGTATGCTGTGTATCTGTAGTGTGCATTTAATTCAGTACCTTCACTTGGAGGGACATCCGCATTTTCCACCTCCACCATAATTGTGCAGGCTTTCTCCTCAGAAAAAAAAGTGAGAATTTCAGCCAAAATTTGAGGGAGGTATGTGCTGAGAGACGGCATATAAGAGTGGAATGGGGGCTAGGAAGAAAGTGGAATTGAAAAATGGAAAAACTTCCACTAAAAACTCTGAAAACCCCACCTGCTTTCTCCTGACCAGTAGAATCAGAAGTACAATGAGTCAATCTTGAACATTGTAACTTGAGGAGTTATAATTAATTTTTGTTATAATTAACTGTTATAATTAATTTTTTTTTCCTGGAAGATCACTGCAGTCCTCCAAGTAACTGGTGGATCTCATCCACCCTGAAGGATGAAAATATAAATGTGTGCTTACAAGTTGTAAATACACATGTATAGTTCTCCATCATTTGTTTAAAATTCATTGTGGATGAGGTACTTTCACGAACATGTCAAAATGATGGTGTAAAACCTATCTTGACAAAGCAGTCTTTTTTTTTTTTTAAGTCACAAGGAAGTGGGTAATTACTGTGCATGGCCTCCTTAAAATTTGGTCTGATGGTTTTATCTCCAATTTCACATGCATGTAGTAACCAAACCACAAAATGACAATCTAGGTGAGTATTATCTAGATGCCTTTCCCCGCCTAAGAATTACAGGAGCGACAGCAAAGTCAGGAACATAGGTCCCTTGTGCCTCAGTGGAGTTGTGGAGTGCCTCTAGCTTCTGGAGAACCTGGTAACATATCTGAGAAACATACCTGGAAGGGTAGATTTCATCAGATTCTGTGAACTGGAAAGGTGTTTTACACCTCAGAAATTTGGGGGGGATTTGGAGGGAAGTAATAACTGTCCAATTTCCCCACTACCACCCTGGAAAATGAAAAGCTGAAGTTTTGCATATGTCAGTCTAAAAGAAGAAATTCGCGAGAGAAACGCAGCTCTCAAGTCAGAAGACCTGAAGGAACATGTCATCCAACAGATGAATGATCGGTAACCACCGAGTTCTCACTGTGAGAACCTCGTCGTCTGAGACGTGCTATCCATCTGTTGAAGGCCCTTGGTGCGGAGGGCAAGAAGAGTCCTTCATTCCAGCAGCTCAATGCGAGTGATTTTTTAAACCGCCAAGTGAGAATGAAGCCCAAGCCTTCTCAGACGTAAAGCCAATGTAACTGCGTATCGACTGTCATTAGTTTACTGCAGCCAAGGCCCTCCCCAGGGCTAATCTTAGGGAAAGTTGAGGGCACTTGGTGTGCTTTAAGAGCAATCAGATAGCAGTGACCGCTTATCTTTAACAAGCTATTCATAAAGTTTCTACAAATCCACCGATCGCAGAGCCGCATTCACTAACGAATGCGACATACACTTTACGGACAAGGTATTTACTCAAGGTGTTGAAGTCTGGGGCATGATTCCGGGCTGGCTAGGAATGATTTTAATTAGATTCAGAGACACCCCCATTTCCCTCAACTGTTCAGCAATGAAGCCCTGTTGATTCCCCTTGAACTCTTTTTTTTTTTTTTGTGGCTCTATTCCCATGACAGATGCCCCAGTTTAGGGCTTCCTCACCTCTCATCTGAATTGCTACAACAATTTCCTAACATTTTACTCCACCCCAATCTTATTTTGCTTATTGTAGCATGATGTTTCTCTGCTTAAACTCTTTTAATGACTTCTTTATACAAACAAATGAAGTGCAGAGGGTTCATGAAGACTAGAAGGTCCTTTAGCATCGGGTGACCACCTTTCCGAATTCCTCCCCCACCGCTCTCGCCAAATGCTCCAGCCAAAATTTGACTGACCTAGAATCCCCGCAGTAGCTCGTCCCCTCAACTCTACTTCTTCACGTGCTGTTTTCCCTGCAGGGAACTCTTTCTCTGGCTCCCCAAGCCCCTTCACCCTGGCCACTGATCCCTCCGAAGGAGTGGTGAACTCCAGCTTCTCTTTCTAGACCCACCAGTGATCTCACCACCTCTTTGAACCCTTCCTGAACTTGCCACTCCCCGAGGCTGCGGGACAGGCTCCTCCTCTGCACCCATAGCCTTCGCCACAGAATCCTATCCAAGTGATAGTAATCGTGACTCACAGCGGGACCCTGGAGTGCTGGGAACTACCTGAGGGCAGGATTGAGTTTTTATCTTGAACTTTCCCAGTGACTCACCTCGTGCTTCCTGCTTGACAGATTGTTGGAGTGGATGAATGACAATGCCAGGAGAAGTATTCTGACAGTAAGAACATAAAACTTTGAGAGACTATCCTGTGCCGAGTACTCAGGAAAATTATATTTGTTTTATCCTTACCACAAACTTTTCTACGGACACACTCATTCGTTCATTCATTCATGCATGTATTCATCAAGTAGTTAAATGAGAACCTATAATATACCAGGCTTTTCCTGGGGTTCAGGAACAAAACCATCAGCACCCACCAGGAAACAGAAGAAATACCCAAACTGTGTAATTTGGGGAGAACTTAATATGCACAGTAACTTAACAAGTGTGAGGAACGTGAGGGTACCTCACAAAGGGTCGCGTCGCGCAGTGCACCTGAATCCACACTCTGTCAATAATCTTCTTGTTAATAGAGTCTCCTTGAATTATCCGGGTGTGGGCAAGCCACCTGTTTGCTGTGGAGACTGACTGATGCAAACGTACATCCAGCATTCAGTCACTTCCCACCTTCTTAGTCCCACCCGCCATCGTCCCCCCGCACTCGTTGGCACTAGCTGACCTCCCTGCTCCCTGCCCTACACCTTCAGTTTCCCATAAAGCCACAGAGAGGATTTTTTAAAATGCTGCTCAGATCACGGCATTTTTCAGGTTAAAGCTTTGCGATGGAGTCACCACCACATTCAGAATATGTCAGATGCCTTCCCACGGCTCCAGCGACCCGATGAGGTCTGGCCGGGGCCCTTCTCCCTTATGCCATCTCTGTCCTAGCTTTCCTGATACTGGTTTACAAGTGCCCGGTTCCTTGCCACTTTCCACCTTTACACAGGATGACTCCCCCCCAGGTCTTCACACAACTCAGTCTCAAAGCCTTCGGGTCTCTGCTCTAGTGCCACTGCTTCCGAGAAGCCTTCCCTGACCAGTCCATCTAAAACAGCTGCCCTGACCATTGTCCGCTTTTTCCTTGTCCTGTTCTCTGTTACTTATTTCATTATTTATCATCAGGTACAACACTTAAAACTACCTTTGTTTTGTATTATTTATTTCTGTTTGTGTTTGTTTATTTCTAGTTTTTGATCAGGATACAATCTGTAACCAAATTAACACTGTTGTAACCAAAATCACAAAGGTTTGGCACAGAGTAAGCACTTAGAAATACTGTTCGAGAAGGGCAGAATTTATTATTGATATAGTACATTGGATGCCAAGTATCATTCTTAACATAAAGTTATTCAATAAATGGCAACTATTATTATATATTAAACTAAAGATAGAGGCAAAATGACATCTTAGAACATACTTACAGTTTAGTTCTCACTTATGTTATGAGAATAAGAATATACAACTCTCAAATTCTTGTTTTTAAACCCATACCTAAGATTTAAACTAAGTTTGACCAAGTGTAAATGAAAGTCAACAGCATTTTTATTAATATGTGTATATACAGAGATGTTGGCACACAGACACACAGAGAAACACACCTGTATGTACATATATTCTCACGACATTTGCAGTTTAATAGATGCTCAATAAATGGTTCTTATTATTATCATTTCTTTAGATGGATTTAGGGAATATTAGCATTATGACAGGAAGTATAAATATTACCACTGCAAATTTTATGGCTTAATGAATAAACTGAGAGCTACCATTAACTGAATATTTACCACCTTTTTATTCTCAGAAACAATGAGCTTTTAATATTTTAATATGCTGGTGATAACTTTTTGTCATTTTTTTAAAGAACAAACTTTAGTGGCGTGTCATTTCTATTTAATTCTTATGGATTCAATAAGAGTTTTATGTTTTAAAGAGCATACTGAATTTTTATCCAGCCCCATTTGCCAGATCTTGAGTAATGTAACCTGTTTGTGATGAAAATGCTATCTTATGTATATAAAAAAAATGTTGTGTTCAAAGACTGTAGTTGTCTTTAAATAATAGTAAATTTTAAAATACCTAATTATAGATTAAATAGGCTCATATTTTAAAATCTCTGTACAATATTACCCATGAGCTTTTTCTACTTTTCTATACACTCTGTGTATAGAATCCTTGCTACCTTTGATTAAAAGAAAATCAAATACATTTTATCTAGTAAGTATATCTTAAAATGTTTTCTTTCATGTGGTCAGATTAAATATGACCATTCATTCATTCATTCATAGCCACAAGGATATCAAGTGATAAATCTACCTTTTTTTTTTTTTTAACATTTTCTTCTTTAAAATTTTCAAATATAAAAAATGATCTTTTTCTTTTTTCCAGGCAATTTAAACAAGGCAATAAATTAAGAAATCAATATAAGTCAAGTTGCAGCATGTGCCCTTAGAAGAGTTAGGTAGGAATATAAATCAAGTAAATTTAAGTCAGTTAAATTCAATATTATTAAAAGGGTAATACAAATATAACTGTTAGACCCATCTGCTTAAGGCATCTTTGTAAGTGCAGTGGATATTTTTATAGCCAATAAAAATCCATTTTACCAAATAGAGACTGGAATCCTTCCATCACAGTGTAAACTTTTAAAATCCCGTGTCTATATTTTCTTCAATGATTGTTTAATTTTATACGGTTATTACTGAGAAATCATGTATGGCACACTGCAAATTCTACCATCTGCCTTTAGAAATTCTCCAGAATATCTTTCAAAGACTGATAAATTATTCATTTCCTGAGGTTGTGTATCAGAGCTTCGCAGCTCATAAATAATCTGGAATAAATTATGCAGGGTCTACCTAACCAATGTGAGCCTTTTACAGAGACCCTGAGTGTGCTATATTCCCACATGGAACAAGTGCTTACCTTTATTGATATGTTTTGACATCCTTCCAGGTGACTACAAAACTTTACATAATCTAGCAATTTCATTTGCATCCAAACAGATAGGTTTCAGATTGGACCAAATTTACTTCTATCAGAAAACTGTCTTCCAGCAGCATTTAAGCTTCATTTTGGAAAGGGCCCAGGTGTAGAAATTCTTTTGCTTTGTATACTTTTCTGATCAAACCCTACACTTCACCACATATTTATACTTTTGATGGCAGAAATTTACCCTCACCACTTCATTTTTTTTTCGTGTAAATTGAAATCCTTTTTCTTTTTCTGATGTGAAGGGAGGGGTTGTAATTCAGATTTTTGATTACAACTATATTATGATTCCTTTGAAATATTTCAACAAAACAGGGCCCTTTGAGGTTCATCTCATCCTCCTGTTCTGTCCTCAAAGCTAGGAAGGCTTTTCCAGTTAGAGACTCCTTGATATTTGTCAAGCTTTTCAACAGTGAAAATATATCAGTAATAGCAGTGGAGATCTCAACCCCAAGATTCAAATTTAGGTCCATCAGAATGCTGTCATTAACATCACTTAACTGAGCTGTATGGTGGAACACTCAGAAAAGCAACCCGTTTTAGAAACACTGGGATCTGAAGCTCCTCAGTTTGGCACAAGTGCAAAGTGTAAACTCTCAAGCCGGCTATAAAGCACCACCTGAACTTCACTTTACATCTGTGTTTGGCACCTGCACTTGAGTCGATGCGAGATGTGCCTTTCATCCCTCTAGAATCCAAAGAGCAAAAATCACCTGGCTATGTGTCAGTTTCTGCTTGACTGGGTCCCAGCAACACTGACCCTAAGTAGGTGTCCAAGCAAGATACGTATGTCTTCACCAAGAGATGTGTAAGAATGCTTGTAATGTAACATTAGTAATAGCCAATAATTAGAAAGAAACAAATATCTACTATCAATAGACTGAATAAATAAATTGTGGTACAGTCATTCCTTTGGAATTTGTTCCAGGACCTCCAGAGATACCAAAATCCATGGATGCTCAAATCCCTTATATAAAATGGCACAATATTTGCATATAACCTAAATACATCCTCCCATAGACTTTAAACCATCCCTAGATTACTTATAATACCTAATACAATGTAAATGCTATATAAACAGTAGTAAATACAATGTAAATATCATGTAAATAGTTGCAAGAGTGTGGCAAATTCAAGTTTTGCTTTTTGGAACTTTCTGGAATTTTTTTCTAATATTTTTGATCCATATAGGGTTGAATCTGCAGATGTGGGACCTACAGATACAGAGGGCTGACTATATGTCCATGCGATGGAATATTACACAACAGTGAAGATGAACACAGCAATAAGGATTAATCACACAATATTAAGCAAAAGAAGCTAAACACACAAAATATATACTACATCGCTAATGTACATAAAGTTCAAACACTCATATACAGTATCAAAAATCAGATAATGACTGTCCTTTGACAGGAACGGTGACTAGTTAGGGGCAGGAGAGCCTGTGGGAAATTTTGTAGTGTTCTATTTCTTCATCTGGGTGCAGGTCACATAGGCACATTCGCTCTATGAAAATTAATTGAGTTCTGTGTACCCTTACGATCTGTCCATTTTTTTCTGTGTATGTCACATTTCAATAACCCATTTTAACCAAAAACTTAAAAGAAGGTCCAAAAGCAAACAGGACATATATCAACTAGAATTAAAAATAAACGTTTCCCCAAGTTATCCACTGACTTGCAGCGTAGGAACAAACACTCAATGAATTATCAGAGAAAAAGAGCATGCCCACCTTTTACGTCATCGGTTTGAAATTGCCCTAAAAGATTGATTTTATCTGAGGTTTCACATGTTTCCTTCAGAATAAATTGGAGTTCTGATTTAGCTGTATCGGTTCATATGCTGTTTTGCAAATGGTCTTCAGACTCTGAATAATTATACAGATCACCCTTTAGAGATGGACCGAGATCATGTGCGGAGACGTCAACTGATCCAACTTTTACACACTGTGGCTGTGGTGCTGTCATAATTCAAACAAAGAACAGAAAATCAGAGACTAGAGTTCCCTCCTACGCTTCTTTCTTTAAAGGTCAGTTTGCATCACTGACGAGATGTGCACGGCGATGAAGGCAGGGCATCACTGAGGGATTTCCCATCCTTGTGATCTTTCGCAGATCTCATCACTCTTTTCCAGTGATGATATAATCATGAATTTCATCAGAGCTTTTCACACCAATCAATAGCTGGCAAAATTAAACCGTCATCTGTGGGGCCAACAAATGCGCACTGTTTTTGATCCCCTGGAATGGTTTTGAAGCAGCAGATTCAGTGGCGATGTGCCCTCTGATTGAATTAGCACCCCCAACAGAAGTCTGATTCTTTAATCTTCCTTCCACTGTCTACTGTCCACGCACACGAGGATTTCAATTTAGAGGTGATCAAGAAAGCAACATCTAGTTTCAAGGCATAATTGTCTCTTTTGATGTCATCTGTTTTACATAAAAATGAATGGAGAGGCACATTTATGGAGAAGCACTTGCCATTTGAAAGTATTTTATAATAAGCTAGCAATTTGCCTCCTGAATGTCTATTTAAGGAAAATTAGTCTTCCTCCACCACTACCCCCCCCTTTTTTTTGGTATAAAAGAACTGAAATCCAAATGATGTAGACAAAACTTGAGTAGCAAGTTGCTGATAAAGCCAAGTCTAGGGCCATTTTTTCCTGAGCTCTCTGAGTTGAAGGCTTTTTTGTCTTACGATCTTACTTAAGACAACACAAAACAACACAGTTGCTGAATTAAATGAGAATGAATTCCTTTAAGATATGATTAACTAAACTAAGCCAAATAAGAAAAATTAAACAGCTGAATAACCAAGGACAAAACTTTTGGGGTATTTGAAGTACACACACACACACACACACACACACACACACACAATGTTTACATTCTTCACTGCTCCTCACTGTGCTTTACTTTCTGTTCAGTATGAGACACATTATAAGTGATACAATTTCATTAAACCTCCTGAAGCTGGTTAAATCATTAGTATCACTGCTTTTATCTCTAGATTGTGCTGGGGATCAATGTGACAACTAGTAAATACTCAAAGCAAAAGGCTATAAGCACGAGCTAGAACCTAAAACAAGCTCCTTCAAGGTTCCTATTACCCTAAAGGGTGAGATTCATCAAGCATCTAAGAGAAATTAGTTCAGCAGATTCTAGCAAATTTAAGATCATTTTAACATAGGAAGGTTTATTAGAGATTATCTAGTCTAGTGATTCTTTTTTTAAAAATTTTTAAATTAATTTATTTTTTAACTTTTTTTTATTGAGTTATAGTCATTTTACAATGTTGTGTCAAATTCCAGTGTAGAGCACAATTTTTCAGTTATTCATGAACATACATATATTCATTGTCACATTTTTTTTTGCTGTAAGCTATCACAAGGTCTTGTATATATTTCCCTGTGCTATACAGTATAATCTTGTTTATCTATTCTGCATTTTGAAATCTCAGTCTGTCCCTTCCCACCCCCTTCTGCCCTGGCAACCACAAGTTTGTATTCTATGTCTATGAGTCTGTTTCTGTTTTGTATTTGTTTGTTTGTTTGTTTGTTTTAAGATTCCACATATGAGCGATCTCATATGGTATTTTTCTTTCTCTTTCTGGCTTACTTCATTTGGAATGACATTCTCCAGGAATATCCATGTTTCTGCAAATGGCGTTATGTTGTCAGTTTTTATGGCTGAGTAGTATTCCATTGTATAAATATACCACTTCTTCTTTATCCAGTCATCTGTTGATGGACATTTAGGCTGCTTCCATGTCTTGGCTATTGCAAATAGTGCTGCTATGAACATTGGGGTGCAGGTGTCATTTTGAAGTAGGGTTCCTTCTGGATATATACCCAGGAGCAGGATGACTGGGTCATATGGTAAGTCTATTCCTTGTCTTTTGAGGGATCCCCATACTGTTTTCAAAAGTGGCTGCACAAAACTGCATTCCCACCAGCAATGTTAGTGATTCTTAATACTATGACCTCAATGCCCCTTTTTATATTAAATGTCTTACAATTCTTTACTGTACTCAATATAGTATATATGTAATAAAAGGTACTCATGTAGCCAATTCCAAATATCCATATAATAAGTTAACTATAACACTAAAGTGAAATATAGAGAATTATATTTATGATATATATTTTACATCTTACAAGAAAAATAATTTATGATAAAATATATTTCAGTGTATAAGTACTAGAGAATGACACCACTGTAAGGGACATGTGAAGTCCAGTCCTCTGCCTAGAATCCTATGCACAGTTTAATGCAGGTGTGTTGTAAGGGTAACTCAGACACACGGGTGGCATTGCCATTGAAATAGGATTTTCTTACCTGGGAAACAGAAGATTACATTATTAGTGGCATTAGTTTTATTCCCTGCTCCTCTGACTTTATTGCCTTTGTGTGCTCTGTCCTTGAGAACAGGAATCTGAAGTGTTCACCTTAGTGGGAGTGGTGCATAGTGAAAACTCACTATTTCAGTGTAGTCATTGTGCAGCGAAGTACCCGGAAACCTAGCAGCTTCAAACAATCCTTTTGACTCACAGAGCAAGGGCTCAACAAATCCTCTCCACAAAAAGCAATGATACAATGGACAGAATTGTCAAAAAAAAGACCATGTCAGGCCTCAGGACATTAAACAAAAGTGTACGACAGACTGAGAAGTGTTTATTCAAGGAAAGCTACTGAATCCTGAGTCAAAGTAGCGGGAATCCCTAAGCCTGCCCCGCTCCTCTCCCTCAGTCCGGTCAACGCAGTGGTTGTTCCTGGGTGAGGCCAGCCCTGAAAACCGGCAGCTCTGCAGCTGGAGGGGCTGACTTGGTTTGCAGCAGACTGTGGACAAATCTATTGCCGCAGGCATTGACGGAGATAGTAAAGATCTTGGTGGCAAATGAATGAGAAAGGTCACTGTCTCAGCAAGTCTGAGGCTGAGACCTGGTTGGGGAAAATGTCAGATTGACAGGATAGCCAGGAAGTTAACAGAAAAAGCTGGATGATAAGTCAACAACAAATGGCCTTGGTCAGCTCCTGAATATGCCGGGTGTTGGCCTGGAGCCTGTGCACACACGTAAGGATGCGTGCACACCCAGGAGGGGCTGGAGAGGATCCCAGAGAGCCCCACAGAGCAAGCGGAAAGAAGGAAGTCATGCAGATTAATGTGGAAATGAATGAAATAGAAGGAGGAAAACAACTGAGAAAATCAGTGAGACCAAAGTTGATTTTTTTGTGACAAAATTGCCAAAGATTGACCAAGAGCAAAGAAGGAGAAGACTCAAATGACCAAAATCAGAAGTGAAAAAGAAGATATCATGATGGCATTACAGAAATTCGCATGTTTATAATGTAATGATATGAACAACTGTATGCCAATAAAAGTATTAATTCAGGTACAATGGCTAGATCCCAGAAAGATAAAAATTAACAAAACTGACTAAAGATGAAATAGATAATCTGAGTAGACCTGTAAGAAGTAAAAAAATTAAAATAGTAATTAAAAACCCACTCACAAAGAAAAACCCAGGCCTAGATGACTTCATTGCTGAACTCTACCAATTTCTACTAAAGAATAATATCAATATTTCAGAAACTCTTTCAGAAGAACAGAATATGATAGAACACTTCCCAGCTCATTTTATGTAGCAAGTGTTAAATCCTGATACCAAAGACAGAGACAACGTAAAAAAAAAAAAAAAAAATTGCAGATTAATCATCCCCTATAATGTAAAAAATGGATGTAAAAATCCATCAACAAAATAGTAGACTGAACACGTATAAAGCACTAACCTCTATGGTCAGATGGGATTTATCCCAGGAACGTGTAGTTGATTTAACATGCAAATATTTCGTTAGTATACCAAACAACACTAATAAAATAAAGACCAAAAGTTACATGCTCATCTCAGCAGACTCAGAAAAATTATCTGACGGATTCCAACACCAGTTCCTGGAAAAAAAAAAAAAAAAAAAAGGAAAAGAAAAGAAAACTAGGGCTATAAAGGAATTTCTTCAATCTCCTGCAGGGAATCTTAGAAAACCCCGCAGTTGGGGTCATCTTTAATAGTTGTAACAGTCACGATTCTCTAGAGACAGAACCAAGGAGGACACACACACACACACCAGAGTTATTTCAAGGAACTGGCAGATACAGATGGCGACTGACAAAATGTAGGGCAGGTCACAGGCTGGAAACTCGGGCAGGATTTCTCTAATAGTTTTGAGAGAGAATTCATTTTGTGGCAAACCTCAGTTTTGGCTCCTCAGGGCCTTATGATTAAATAAGCATAGATCCAATATTACCTCCCCAAACACATAAACCTCAAAAGCGTTATTCTAAGCGAAATAAGCCACGGGCAAAGACCTGCACACTGTAAGATTTCATTAATACGAGATGTACAGAAAATGCAAATCTGTAGAGACAGAGAGTAGATTATTCTTTGCCTTTGGCTGAGGGTGGGAACAGGATTTTGCTGCAAATGGAAGGAAAGATTCTTTTGAGGTGATGGAAATGTTCTGAAATAGGACTGTGGTGATGGTTGCACAACTCGGTAAATGGACTCAAATGTGTTGAATTGTATATTTGAAATGAATGGCTATGGCATATAAATTATACTTCAGTAAAAGTTATTTGTTCAGTGTTTTAAGAGAAAACACTACTTGCTCGTGATTTGGCGAGTGGTCGTTCCTTGGAGTCTCTCGGGCAGTTGTCATCAGATGTCTGCTGGGCTGTAATCATCTGAAGGCCTGATTGGGCCAGATGACCAAAATGGAACACAATTGACCCTTGAACAACAAGGTGGGAGGCAGTTAGGGGCCCTGGCCCTGTGAACAGTCAAAAATCCACATATAATTTTTCCTCCACATCCACATTTCGGCAGCCGTAGACTCAGCCAACCGCAGACCGCGTCGTACTGTGGTGTTTACTATTGGAAAAGTTCTGTACATTGACCCACGCACGCAGCTCAAATCCATGTTGCTCAAAGGCCCTTTGATCTCACCTGGTGGGACCCTGATGCTGTTTGCTGACTAGGAGCTCACCTAGAGCTGTGAAGCTGAGGTTTACATGTGACCTCTCCCTCTGGCTTGGGCTTCCCACAGCATGACATCCAGTTTTGTTTTTGGAGGGGGGTAGCCCAAGGGGCCGTGGCAGAAGCACGAGACGTCTTCTGACGTAGCCTGAAGTCCCGCAGCATCACTTCCACACCACTCTGGGGATTACAAGAGAATCAGGACCGGTATCGTGGATTCAAGGGGAGGGGAGCGCAACCCAGCTTCCGATGGGAGGATTATCAAAGGATCGATGGTCCTCTTACTGCACATTAACTACACCTCAATAAAAAACATTTTAGTAAGAGAACTGATGGCCATCTTTAACCTGCCACTCAGGCAATCACTCTTGAATAACTGAGCAGCCTTTACTGAAAGAACAGTTAAACTCCAATTTAAAAAGTGCATGTCTGCAGCACAGACAGAACAACTCCCTCAAAATCCCTGTTCGGTGGGTCTCAGACTTTCAGAGAGTCCTCTGCTCCGTGGCCAGAGGAGCTGGCCACGGTTAACACCTATTCGTGTGTATATTCATCCAAACAGCGATACCCTTGATGCTTTAAATGCGCTTATCAAGCTTTCTTAACCACAACAGACTGTTTGGAAAAGTACTGAGATGAATGTATGATGAGGAGAAACTAAAGTAAAAGGGAAAAGCACCTAGGTCATCTTCTCAAAAACCGGTGGTGGGCAGGATGCAATTAAATGTGTGAATTTCTCAAGAGGAAAGCCCTTAAATTTAAGCAATGTGGACATTTCATAATGAAAATTTTCCATTTGGGAAAGAAAGGTGTGGTACTGTTTGGGTGTAAGGGTGTGGCCAGGCATTGTGGGAAGAAGGCTGAGTCTCAAAAGGACTGAGCTGCAAAGTTATAGGACTGCCACTGGCCCACACCCCTCTTTTCCCCTGATCATAAAGCATCTCTTTCAGATGATGGGAGGAATTAAGCAGTGATTAACTGCTTCCTAAATACAGTTTTCAACACTAGCTGAGGTTTTACAGTCTTGGTTAAGATTAAAATGCTTCCTGCCCTCCATGGGGCTTGTTCACGTAACCAGGTAGGGTCTCTCTGTGGCTTAATGTTGAATGAGAATCCTACAAACGGGAGCTGAAGGAGAGAAAGGACTCATTTTGTGATGAAGTGAGTGGGTGTCTCCGTAAAAACAGGCTTACGGTAACACAATGCACATTCAGACATGAATGAGCAGCTAATGATTATCTGGTGCTTTCCGTGTACCCGGCACCTTGCGACTTGCGACCAGCGTCATGCTCTTAGATTTTTGCAGAAGCTCTACAAGGTGAATACTCTTACTGTTCCCATTTCACAAGTGAGTTAGCAGAGACCCAAGAAGATCAAACTGTGAAATGCCAGATAACATCTATCCAGAAAAGCTGAGATCCGAATACGGTATATTGAATTTTAGAACATAACTGTTATCTGGAAAACGACGCTGCGGCTCTCAGAACCACTGTGAATCCCCAAACCACCCTGTGTGGTTTTCTCGCCACGGACACCCATTTCCTCACTCCTTCCCTTCATCCTCGAAAGACTTCTTGATAGGGGGGACCTGATAAAAATAGAACGAGCCTCCAGAGGGGAGTAGAAAGGAACACAGAGGTGAAAGAGGAGTTCCTTGAGCTCCACAGCTCTCTTCAAGCTCCGTATGTGTTCAGTGGCAAAGGCATCTTTGGTATTGTGGGTTTTTTTTTTTTTTTAAAGCTGGCTGAGATTCCAGTGGCCATCCTCTCCTCCGATGACTTGCGTACTGGAATCTGTTCTTTAAAGCCTCCTGTGAAAACTGCCCCTTTGGCACCTGCAACTGTCCAGTTGAATAAGGGTCTCACAAAGTTAAAAGTCCACATGAGCTGTGTCCTTCCCACACTAGCCTTAAACTCAGTATGATTTTCAAAGAACTTGTCTCCCCATAAACTTACGTACCAATACAATATTTACTAAATTACAGTGAATATACTTGTAAAACTTCAAGCACCTTAATCTCTGGAAGAAAGATTGACAGGGGTTGCATTTAAGAGATTTATTTTCTCAGGACACCTAGGTTTTAAGCAAGGGTGTGTAGAGTGGGCTCTTCTGTGGAATAAGGAAGATCAAACAGCTCCTTCTCATTTATCTGGCACTTTATAGGTGTGTAATAACATTGTCCACACCGCTCTGTGGCATTCCTTCCAGGTATCATCATCCCAGTAAAGTTAGCTGTGTTTTTACTCATTCCCAAGCTTATATACTTCTGAAGATTCACTGTCAATTTGATTTATGAACTTCCTTCGCTACACTGTGATAGCCACAGAATGCACGACCCTGCTTTCTTTCTATTCAACATTTTCCTGAATATGAAAATAAACTGTGTTAAGATAACAGTGCATGTGATATTCTCTTTGAGTTGGAAAATGGGTCAACAGAGTAGGGGAGGGAAAGTCATCACTGGGAAACACTGCAATTCTAAGGGAGAAAGGAATTCTGAACTCTATCGCTTGCTATAGTTCTGTTACGTTGGGTGAGTCATTTAACCTTGGGGGTCCTCGGGTTCCTAATGGCAACGTGAGAAAAATACTTCTTGCCTGACCATCTTTACACACAGTAAATAATAAGTGTTAAAGTGCTTTGGAAGAAAGGAAACATTATACAAAAATATCGCAAGCTTTGTAGCATGCATCCCTGGCTCCCTTTCTGGAATATCTCCCACATCCTGTGAGCACTGCTTCCCAGCTCTTCAGTGACCTGGATCCTCTTAGTACTTCGGCCCCTGGTTTTACAGCTATTCTAGTTTAAAGATTGCTGACGCTGAAACAAAACTTCTGTGTGATGTGGAGAATGTAAATTGAGGTCTCTAAGATGGGAGTTTTTAAGGAACTAACCATTATTATATAGTTGAATATTCTTTTATATGTTTAACTCATACCTATCCATAAGCATTATAGAGAACTGTTTCATCTGTTTTAAAAATTACTTAATTAATGTCATAGTCTCCATGTAAGTCTGGAATTTTTCACTACTTAAACTTTGTTTCCTGAGGTTTATGTGTATTGAAGTGTTAACTCTAGTTTGATAATTTTTACTACAATACACAATTGTATGACTGTCAATTTAAAAAATTCATTTCCCTTCTCATTGGGATCTTAGTTTATAGACAATGCTGCAAAAGACACCATTGCACATATGTCCTTTTGCACCCGAGTGAGAGATTTTCTGTTAAATTTTAGAGTCAGAGTCCATGTGCAGGGTCAATATTGAATATTGACACATTGTTCTGAAGTGTGATGGTATCTGCTTCTACTCTCACCAGAACTGTGTGTCTTTGTTCCTCAAGTCCACACAAAACATGGTAGCTTCCTACTTACTTTTATCTTTTTCCCTTACTGTGAAATATATGATATATACAATAGCACAAATATATGCTATAAAAATAGCATGAAATAAACACTTCTATGCCCATAACACAAATTAAGGAATAGAAATTCACACCTCTCTCTCCCCTCCTTCCCCACCACCCCTAGACTATTCTTCAATTTGATTTAGTCATTCCCTTGAATTTTTTATAGTTTCAGCATTTTTTTGTAAACAAATAATACAGTGTTTAATTGGGTTGTTTTTGAACTCCGCAGTAATGGCAGAGAGTATGCCTTCTTCCACATCTGGCTGCTTCTGCTCAATGTCATATTTTATGTAGTTGAGTCTAGCTTTGGTGTATTTATTTTTACTACTCTACAGGATTTCACTTGTAGACTATAAACAATGTTTAGCCACTCTACTGTTTATAGATATTTGGTTTGTCTCATTTATTAAATTCATATTTTTGCTCATTTTTCTTGCATTATTTGTCAATGGCACAACAATCCTGAGGAGTTCTTCATATTGTGGGAAAGAGTCTCTGAAGATGGTCACTACCAGTGTTGTTCTTACCTGTTTTCAAATACTGCTGCCCTCATCAACAGCTGGGTGTCTTCCCTCCGCTGGAGTCTAGGCTGGCCTTGTGGTGTGCTTTGGCCAACAGCATGCAGCAGGATTCATACTGTGCCAGTCCCAGGTCTGGGTTTCAAAAGACCAGCTATCGTGTTCCCCTCTGCCTTTATTTCACGCTTATTCTTCAAAGCTAGTTTAGCTAGGTATAGAAATCTAAGCTAAGTTAATTTTCTTCCAGGACGTTGAGGCTACTATTTCACTATCTTTAGGCTTTATGGTTGCTAAGGGAAGCACGCTGTTTCCTTGGCTGCCATTCCATGAGGGTAACCCCTTTCCTATTCCCACTCCAGGACACAGTTTCAAGACGTTATGTCTAGGTGCGAATTTCTTGTATTTCTTTAATGTGAGGTAGTTATCATGCATATATTTACTTACGTAACTATTTAGGCATGTGTGTATGTAGTTCTGTGTGTGTGTACTGGGATTTGTTTGACTTCTTTAAACTGAGACTTGCTCCTCCCATTATTTATAGAAAATTCTTAAGCATTATCTAAGAAAAAAAAAAAAAATCTCTCTTAATCTCTTAGAGGTTCCAGCTTCATATGACAAGAATCTCTTACTAGTTCTAGGCTTCAGCTTATTCATTCTTCAACTCTAAAGTCCACTGGAAATGAAATCCATCTTTTCCAAGATTATCAGATGGTTTCAGGAGTGAAGCAGCCTGACTGCTCTGCCTGCTTCTCTAGATTGCCTCAGATTTTTCACCTGGTAATTTCTAGCTATGTGGATTTTAAGATTTTAAGAATATTTTTACCTAGCATTTTAAATTATTTTCAGGACAGGGTTGGCCCAAACAACTGAGTCTGGGAACAGAAAGCTCTTTGTCAATTTAAAAATTTCATTTACTGTGTTTTTCATACTCATATGTTCAGTTTGATACTTTCCAAATCTGTTTGGAAAATGTTAGGTCTCTTGTTTGTGACATTTTCTTTTCAGACCTTTCTTTTATTTCTCGAATAAGCTAAACAAAATATTTACATACATGTTATCATTTCAGTGCATGAAATATCTGCAGATCAGAGAGCTAGAGTTATTCCTATGGAAACTCATAAATCTTACTGTCATAATTTTCCAATGGGAGCTAATTTCCTTGAAACTTTATCAGTGGAAGTAACTTGAGGCCCAGTTTAAAATATATTTCACTGGAAAGCCTTTGGGTTTACTTTCTCCAGGCCCTTTGGGATGTTTTCAATGCAGCATGACTAAACTAAATTTTCAGCTTGCTATTTTGTGGGTCACGCCAACATTGTGAGTTCCATCTGCTGGAATAAGTATAGGCTTGTAATCAGCAAGTTTTGGGGAGGGTTTCTTTCTACTCTGGTTAGGGCAGCAGACGTCAGATGTAGCTCTTCTTCAGTGGGCGCATTTTTCTCTTGTTTACCCTGTGAGGTGCTCAGATGTTGCAGGTTCTTACTTAAAGGAGGAGTCTCTGACTTGACCCTCACCTTGCTGGGATGTAGCTTACTCTCCGGTCCTTCACACGCACAACCCATCAAAACACAGCCCTAAGCCCGCTAGAAATTGGCACATCTTCCAAAGCCAAAGCAAAGATCTTTTCAAAGCGAAAGCCATAGATGGCACATCTTTCAATCTTCCCTCTGGAAAGTTACTTTCTCTTCTTATCTCTGATTAATCTCTCTACTTCCTTAGTCCTCATTCATGCCATGAAAAGAGGTGTTCCATTTCTGTCATTTTTTATGTGCTATGCTGGAAGGTATTTCTCTACACATCAGTGAGACATATTCTGGAAAACGGAACTCATCCCACCCTTTGAGAAGCCTCCCGCCTAATTACCTTCTTTCACATGGCCTGGTCTTGCTCAATACTCACTTTTATAACCCATTCATCATGCTTACATAGATTCCAATCTCAATAAATGTTTGGAGAAGTAAATTATTGCTGAGTGGTAAAAGAAAATGTGTTCATTCTTTTTCCAAAAGGGTAATACTTTATCAGCAAAAGATTAGTATATGAAAAATACCTTCTTTGACCAGTTTTCAAATTTTAACTTTATATATATATATATACACATATATAGGTATATTATTCATTTACAAAACTAGCGAGTAAATCAATTATTTTATGAGTTGTACATCTTTCCTTAGTTTGTGTGTGCTATGATGGAGTCATGAATAACCTTAAAATTTAACTTACAAAAATTATAAATATACATCGAGCTTCCTTAATTTATTATAGTCCTACTAGTCTTCCCTTTATCAGCATAGTTACTAGATAGCATTGTGGGTTTAAGCAAGAGCTGCTTGCAAAATCTAAATGGGTTTTGGGGGCAATGAGGGGACTGAATAGCTGAAAACTCAGTGCAATCCACTGACTTAACAATATGAATCTCAGGCCAGAAACGGCATTTGCTGTATGAAACAGCTTCAGAGATTAACAAACATGGGATTTATTCTCAGTCAAGTCCACACATTGCCAGCTTTATCCTGCTAAGACCTAAGTTTGCATGGAGATTTTCCAGTAAGGTATCTTCCCAACAACATCTCGGACAAAATTCTCAGTGGATAGTGGGTTTCTGAGATGTGAGTCCTGTGTGATGATGTATTCCACTCACCCAGACACAAACAGAACCGTGAGCAAAGCCTTTGCTCCCAGAGTAAGTGAGGAACCGCACAACGCCCACCTTGGAAAGTCGGGTGAGCTCTGTGCCACAGAAAACATTACGAAGTCACCACGGAAGCTCCTGAGGGCATTATTCCAAGAAAATGATGAGGGTCCTAAGCAAGGAACCTGGGAATTACCACCACAGTCATCCTCTCCAAGTTATGAAAGCACCCAAATTCACGACGTTTTCATTTAACACTCACACTCCACATTTACTCAAACTCGGAAACTTTCTGTCTAGCAATTAGTGTTTAAGAGTAAAATGTCCCAATGTATTTATCTGGAAAGGAAGAGTTAAGTGGACTTATGTTGTCATGGAAGCTTCTAAATGAAAATTAGATAAGCCAGGGTGACCTGAACTAATTATTACGTTTCCTCACTCTGAGTTGGGACATAGGTAATGCTTTGCTAGTCATTTTCTAAAATAAGAAGCACGTGACTCTTTCCGGAGCCCAGCCATCATGTGAGCATGAATTCAGTGCTGGACAGGACATTTCAAGTTCTTACAGTCTGCATTAGTGGGAACATGACTTGATGCCAGTCTAATGGGAATTAACTCAAGATCTGGTTTGTTGTCTCACTAAACCTTAATCTTTCACACAGATGTATTTGTCTCTCTTTAATCCAAAAATAAAATAAAATAAAATAAAACTTCTCTGAACCATCATCTCTCCTCCAGAAGTGGGGGGAAAAAAAGAGAGAGAGAGAGAGAGAGAGCAGGCTTATACAAACAAGGATATTTTAAGATAGCGGTACTTGACTTTTCCTGCCTAAGTGAGAATTTCCTGTTCAGAGAGTTGACAAAGTGGGTTTGAGACAGCTTTCCTGTAATTAATTTTCTTTGTGTGTGAATTTAATACTGATGCAAAGGTGTTACTCGTCTGACAACCCCAAGGTTTAATGTCTAACCATCCAACAGGAAAGGAAGAACACGGCTTCCCAGAATTCCTCATTAATTAGCTCCAGCCCTCACTCTGTGTTGCTCACCCTCTCGTCTAAAACTGCTAATTGCTATCAATTGAATGATTTTCAGAATGCAATCAATACCTTGGAAGAATACAACTCATTTGACATTGCTTGTTGAACATCTAGGTGACAAGAAATGTTCATATTTATGACTGGGCGAGATCTGAACTTCTCGTTAAACAGAGTGCTTGTATTATGTAGTGCAGAAAGCAGTGAACTTGAAATCACAATGACTGGATTCTTGTTTTACCTGATTGTGGATAAATTAAATAGCCTGAGGGCTGTGAGTCTTCATTTCTTCAAAGCGAAAATGCAGATGAAGTCAAGAGTCTTTTTTAATGCTAAAAAAACGGAAAAGAAATTATGGTTTCCAAGGCACTAGGTAAACTCTACAATTTTATGTAATTGAGTAAGATTGAAAGTTTTGTATTTTGGAGTTTCAGAACTATTGTGTTAAACATTTCTCCGCTTTACGCTTTAAGAATTGAGGGGGAAAAAGAAATTTTGAAATATCTACATCTATTTTATTTTCTATTTCTGTTCCTTGCTTGGCTATTATGGTGAAACTGAGATATTTGAAAATATGAAGGGTTTTGGATGAATGAATACTGAGTGACTGAAGCTCTCAGGAAAGAATTTAAAATATCTCCAAGGCATGCAGCCACATTACATCAATACATTTTGAAATGTACCATCCCATCCATAGCACTGGCTCCACAACTGTGTTAGGTAAAATTTGATCCAAAAAGTGGGAAAGTGTTCTGAGTTTGTCTGCTCCTCTGTTCTTCCTCAAAATCCTTTAGTGAAAACCCAGGCCCTGTAGACAAATGCGTCCAGTGTGATCAGAGAGTCCTAACTAGGCCAACAGCATGATCGTTTCATCCATTTCGTCAAAATCACCACTCTCACCTCAAAGCGATTCCTGGGGAAAGTCATCAGAGTTACGTTAAGTTTTCTAGATGCTTGTCCCTTTGAACTCCTAGGAAATGTGTCCTTCCTTCAGTTTTCCCCTTCTTTTTTTAAAGAAAAGATGGTAGGTAAACAGGAAAGGGCACAGTTGCATCTTTCCCCAACGTCTGAAATCCGCAGAGCTGTTTCTGTACCAGCCTATTATGGTTGTCATGAAAATGCGTTTCCTTATCTTTTATGCATGCCTCCCTTGCCCACCAACTAAAATAAAGTTTGTATTTATTTTTCTGGAAATAGCCAAAGTGGCCCAGGCTAAGCTTCAAATCTGTTTTTCTATATGCTGTGGCTTTAAATTTTGCTGTCTGTCCTCGGCAAAAGGAGATAACCAGGGTAAGCTCAACAATGACTGAACTTGAAAAAAAATGCAAGGGCAACTGACTTCCTAAAAGTCAAATTACGATTTTTCACTCGATGAATTGTAAACCCTTTGACGATGCTTGGAAAGCTTCTTCCGCTTATATTTTGAAATAATTGCTATGAATTATTTGTCTCACCCAGGCCTTAAACAAGAAAAATGCATCGGTTCAGTTTGCATGCTATACCGTACAGAATTTAAGAATTCACCTTTTCATCACAAATATTTCTGAAAAAATTACTGTTTCATATTTGTGTCCACGGCACCACCGTGCTAGGGTGGACAAGTAGACACTGAGGCTGTCCCCTGCATTTCCACGAGATGATTTGATGTATTCATGATTAAATGTATCTGCCCAGCAAAGGCCTTGAAAAGGCGTCTGCTCCATTTGTCATCTTCACGACGCTGACCCTCTTTAACCGTCTAAACTAACTCAGAAAGACTCTTTAGAATCATCATTTCTTTAACAAATTCAGCCACTTCTCTGAGCGGTAGTACAATTTAACCCCCAAATAATCCTCCTATGTCTAACCTGAATCCTTCTTGGCATTTTTATACTCATTTCTTCTTATATAAATGAGCGTAATCCAGGTTTTAAATCTTTTCCTTTAAATCTTTTCCTTGAAAATTAATGCCATCTATACACACAAAAATTAGAGTCCCAGTTATTTTTTTAAAATCACGTACACATATCTTAAGTAGAATTAGAGAACAAACAGGTGGGGTCTGATCACAATATTTGACCTCTCTGTTCAACTCTACCTCGCATCAGGGGGGTTATTTTGAGCAAATCATCCAATCCTTCTGGACCTCAATTTCTTTGTCTGTGGGATGAGGAGCATGTTTCTCTGTGTACTTGTTTATTGCCCACAAGAGAACAAACCTTGTTGGGCTCATTCATTGCTATGGCCCCCTTGTCTAGAAGAGAACCAGGAGTTACAGTTGTGGGGATTGTCGAGTGAGAACTGCATTTTTTACTTTTAGATCTGGAAGTTTTGTTACATTATTTTTCCTTGGGACTCAACAAATACATACTCTGTTTGCAACCGATCACATTTTGCTCTGACAGCTGAATTTTTGTAAGGCATTTGATACGATTTGTTCAGGCAAGAATGGTAGATTCTCAAAAAGAAATAAACCTTCTTTAAGGAATTTAGGAAAAGCCCCTAAAATGGAAATTTACTGTACATTCCATCCTGTAACTTGTTAGAAATACAGTCATCCCTGGGTTATCTGTGGGGGATTGGTTTCAGGAGCCCCCCAAATGTACCAAAATCCATGGGCATTTGAGTCCGATAGTTGACTCTCTGTATCTGCAATTCCACATCTGGAAATTCAACCAGCCCCGGAAGGAAATATCCATGCACGGTTGGTTGAATCCTCGGATTCCAAAAGTGCAACTATGGAAGGCCAACTGTAATTTTTATTGAAAAAAAAAATCCATGTGTAAGTGGACCCCCCATGGTTATCATGTTGTTCAGGGGTCAAGCACATAGCATTATACTTCAGAGGCTGATTTTTTTTTTTTTTCCATGAAAAATAAAATAAAACCGTGTCTTACTTTCATGAAAGGGACTACTCCTACCTAAATTGCCCCGGTTTCTGATCTTTATTTGTTTACTACCTAGTAGTGGTGGAAGATGGGTAAACAAAAACAGACTAAGGGATTATGTGGTGTGGTGTAGAGGAGCCATCCGGTTAGCGCACTGGCAGTTACGAGAGCTCGGATGGAAGAGAACAGCTCAGCCGAGTGCGTAGAGCTGATGGAAAGCCAGCCAAGGGAAGGGACTGAGACCACTGTAAAGCCACTGCAGTGAACTTTATGTATTGGCCAAGAACAAGAAGAGACTGCAAAACAAGATAATAGTTTGTGTGCGGCAGTAGTGAAATAGTAACAATTTATATTTCTTCTATCCTTTTCCTTGATTGCTACATGTATACAATAAATCAACAGAAAGAGAGAATGTCTTCTTTAATTTACTTAAAGTATTTCTCCAAAGACATGCATGTTTACACACTATCTCCTCTTTCTACTCTTAAAAATTTGGGATGGGTTGCCTATTACTAGTCCTATTTAATTTAAAAAGAGCTTAAATATAAGAAAATTTTCAGAAAAAACACAAGAGTAAATATATAAAAGGTTGATTGACCCACACCATTGGACAAATAATTGCTTTTTTCTCTAGGACTTCGCACGTAAAGGTGTTATTTTTCAGAATAAAACATTGCTCCCTAAAATTAAAACACTCATGTCTGTTTTTAACCAACTGTGTCTGTAATATATAGTTTTAATTCTTCAACACTGGTTATTAGAACATCATTTTTCACTATATAATTTATTAAAATACTGTTTCCATCCTTGCATGTTCCTTCTTCTTGGCACCTTGACAAGGTTTGAGAGTTTAAAGGAATTGTGAAACAGAAGAAAAAAAAAATTAATGGTCTGCAGCAGCGAGAAAGCTCTAGCAAATTGCTTTGACTCGAGCTGAAGTGACTTCTGTGGGTGAGAAGTCATGTAGAGGCCTGTGTCAGCCACCAGGCTGATAAAGAAAAGGCCAGTGATCTTTGACAGCACCACTGAGCCAAGTGCTGGCTTCACCACACCAACCTCAGTCTTCACTGGAAGAACCAAACTTACTATGAAAGGGACTTTGACATGAACACTGTCCGAAAGTCTACTTACACGTGCTTTGTTACGGGCATCTCAGCCAATGAGTAAGCTGGTCAACCTTTCTCGGCCTGACGTAAGGGGGACCTGACATGCCTGTGGTGTCTAAAGCACGCATCTTGAACCGCAAGGAGCAAAGCCAGCATGCTGTCCCAAATGTCCTCTTCCAGCTTCTCCACTCCGAGGTGAGCCTTTGGTTCGGAAGTAGAGAAAAACAGCTGCGATGCCAACTAGGCACAGGTCCCCAGCCCAGACTCATTCTAGAGTGTAGGGCAGGGTTCCCTGTGTAGGAGGCGGGGTGTCAATGAGCTTGTGACACTGAGACTCAGACAAAAGTCCTGGACATCTTCCCCACCATCAGTACCCCTAAAATGTTCATCTGTGTCAAATTTTTCATTCAAGGTACTCTCTGACCCAGATAAATTAAAAGAACTGCCTGTCATCCTTATCTGCACCACCTCCCTCTGCAGAAACGTCCCTTAGTAAAAGGGAGCAGAGCTACCCAGACCTCTCCCCCACGCAAACTGTGGTTGTCCTGGATCTCTGGTGTCTCTGAAGTGTGCAGCCTGCCTCAATTTATCCTTGCCTTTGACCTTGCTCTAGAGGCCTTCTGGGAGTGGAATCTGATTTCAGAGGTCAAACTTGACAGTTCCTGCCGTGTCCCTGTTCAGATCTCACTGGATGCTAGTACCACCACTCTCCTGTGATGACTGATTGCTTAGTTAACAGGCCCGTTTGGAATGCCTTTGGACAGACCTTGGTGTCTAACACAGCCTGTTTGCAGAACTGCACTGGAAACCATTGACTGGCTTACACTTTCCTTTGCAAAAACAGGGTGGCCACAGTTAATACCCTGAAAAAAAAAAAAGCTAACACAAAAATCACTAATCACTTTTAGCCAAACCCTGAATCTATCTTCTAGAACTCCTACTACCAAAAACACTGAATAATCACAGTTTAGGGTGCGTCTCTCTGTGGGTTTTTTTTTTTTTTCAGCCTATTGTGCTCAAAGTCCAAGGAGAGCTTTATAGAGAAGCTTTTTCTGAAAATCCTGAGAGAAAGTTCAACTGTAAGTCAGCCGTCGGTCTGAGTTGTCTCTTTCCACCATGGATGGAAATGTAAAGGCACCTTCCTTATTAGTTTGGGGGAAGAGGAGTTTCAATCCAGCCGATGTGAAGCGGCTAGTGTTCTGGAAAATGAGCCCGGGGAACTCTCCTGACCATCGGGAGCTGAGCTAACCTGATATACGCTGTGGGGAAGGACAGCATATTACTCTGGGTAAATGAGAAGCACACAGAAAATAAAATTGTTAGGGTTTGCTTGGAATTGAAAATTGTCGAAGGTTGAAGACTTTAATGTAGGGAGTTTATCAACAGCAGCAGAATCAGCGGTTTTATCAGACCAGCAGTAAGGTCTGCAGAAAGGCACTTCCTGCCGATGAAATTATACAGCTAGAGATTTGGGTCCAGATTTTATACTCAGGAAACCCTTGAAAATGTGTCTGCTGCTGACATGCTGAGGGAATTAATAGATTAGACATTAACCACTAAAATTTCTGCACCATCCCCCCAAAATACAGCATTTTTTGGAGAGAAAGCAGAACGTCCCTCAATTTCATAATAAGACATGAAGCACATCATTTTAGATGAAGGTCATTTGCAACGGCTTCTGAAGGAGAGTTTTACGTGGAGGAGTTACCTCATAAATGAGTGGACTGTATTATGCCTTTAAATTAAACCTGAATTATTACCTGTAAAAGGATAAGAGAATAAATGATGATAGGGTAAAACTCAGATTGGATAAAATAACTTCTGTTATGTATGTTTGGGTTTTGTTAATATAACATTGAGTCACAGACTTCCACACTGATATACTGTTCAAACAATTTTGTACGTGTTAAAATGTTTTAAATGTAATGAATAACCAATAATTTAGAAATTTAAATGATATCCCTTCAGGGGGTTAATTTGATTTCTACATTTTTTGTCTATTTCTACAAAAACATTTATTACTCAGTCATCAAACATTTATTGAGAAATTGCTGCATATTAGAGGGGAAATATGGAGAGGTTGGGAAAAGGGTGTAAACTTATAAGGTGAATAAGATCTGAGGACCTAACGTATGACATGGTGACTCTAGTTAATAATGCAGATAAAGAAGAAATAAAACTGTAGAAGGGAGGCAAAAAGTAAAATGATCAGAGTTGCTTTAAAGGATACATTACATTCGGCAGAATCTATCTCGTAGCCAGTGGACATTTATAGTATATATGAAGTACTTGAGAAATCATGGGGTCGAGCACATTTTTCATAATTCAATCAATATCAGAACCAAGTCCTAGCCCTTGAAAATATCAGAATATTCTAGAGGAGACACAGAAGTAAAACAATAGCCATAATATTGTGTAACACATTTATATTACAAATATGCTCTAAATAGTAAGGAAGTTCAGAGGAAATGCTCAGAAGAGGATATTTGACTCAGTTGAAGAATTTCCAAAAGGAGGTGATTCTTGAAACAGATTGTAAAGGAGTCACAATGAGAAGTAAGTTTATCCTAGACAAAGGGAAGCCACCGTGAACAAGGCGTTCGAAGCTATAAACAGAAGGACTGGGCTCGGTAGGTCGTGGTAATACGATGAGAGATTTGGTTAGAAAAGTGTGCTGACACCAGAATAGTAAGGACTTCTGGTAAGTCTAACCTTTTGCTAAAATCAATTAGGAACAAGTAAAGGATCTGAAGCGAAGCTGTGAAAGTGTGTCAGAACGTTTGGCTGAAAACAGTATGGCGGGTGGATTGAAGGAGAGCTAAACTGAGGCAAGGCGACCAGAGACAAATAGTCACCCTGGGATGTGATCCTCAGAAGAATGTTGTAACTCGTAGCCTCGACTTTTAGTGCCATGTGACAACTACAAGAAAGACCAGCAGATTCATGGACCAGAGTGTCACGTAAGTGCTTCACTAGCTTGAGTTGTATGCTGGCTGGTGTAACTTCAGGGGTTCACGCTGTCTGCAGCTACCCTCAGGGACTTGTCCTTCCTCACGCCTCTTCTGTGAATTGTGAAATATACAGGTGACCCCTGAACAACTCGGGGGTTAGGGGCACCGACGCCCTCTGTGGTTGAAAATCCACTTATAACTTTATAGTCAGCCTTCTGTATACCCAGTTCCTCTGCATCCACGGTTCTGCACCAGCAAATCCTACTGACTGCAGATGGTGTAGTACAGTGGACCCTAGAACAACATGAGTTTGAACTGCATGGACCCCTGCTCACACAATCACTTTTTCGATAGTAAATATGGCAGTACTACACAGACACAGAGGGCCAGCTACAAGTTACCTGCCGATTCTGGTCTGTGCAGAGGGCCATGGCCCCTGACACCCATGCATTCAAGGATCAACTCTACTGTACAATTTACCATTGGCAAAAAAAAACCCCACGTATAACTAGACCCGCACAGCACAAAGCCATGTTGTCCAAGGTCAACAGTATTCATTTCAAATACATTTTGGGAAATTTAAATCATATTTATTTCTAGGAACTAATAATAACAAAGAAAAATACTTCATTTGTGATAGAGTGTTCATTTTGGCAAGATTAATTCATAAGTTTTTCTCCCTTGCTAAGGAATGTCCATTGTTTCACGTTCAGATGTTCTGCACACATGAAGTTATTTATTTCAGAAATGTTTCTGTGGCTACTGAAGGTAGTTGGAGTAATGCCTTGGAGATCTGCGGTCAGGGACATCTCCACTGTCACCCCATATAAAACCATTCATTTGACTTTTTACCTTAGAGTCAGACAAATGGGTTAAAAGCTTTTTCTATCCATTATCTGTGTAACTTTGGGCGAAGTATTTAAACTCTCAATGCCTTAGCTTTCTCATCAGTAAAATGAATGTAACAAATGCCTAATTGAGTTTCCGTAAGGATTGAAGGAGATCATCTATGTAAGGTGCTTAGCATAGTAGCTGTCACTTAGCAAGCACCCAATAAGTAAATTTGAGGCTTTATTAGCTTTGGAGGATAGAATTTTGCTTGGGAAAAATCATTAAAAATGAAAAAAAAAGCTGTATTCCCACAGCAAGAAATAGAACAAGCATTAAGTGCCCATTGCAAATTACTGCCTTAGAGAAAAATTAGAAACTGCACATGAGGCTAGCTTCTCCCAAGCTTTCCCTTTGAGGGAGTGACCTCATTGTAGGCAGGGAAAAACAACCAAACTTGGAAGACTAAGTATTGGAATTCATGTCACTCATGAAATGTAAGATCAGAAATTTTAATCAAGGAATATAAACATTCTCAATATCTCTCATAAATAGTAAGACTCATGCAATTTAATCTAAGAAAGAACAATAGACCAAAATAAACAGAAAGAAAAATAGAAATAATTCTCATTTTAAGGTTGAGATCCTTCACATCAACCATGTAAAGAATTTAAATTTGCTCTCAGTTATTTTTCCAAAAATCGGTTTGTATGAAACCTACATCATGACAGTTCACTTAATGTTTAATGAAAAGTTTATGTGAACCATGAATTCATAATATTAATACAAAATATCTTTCCCTTATATTTTCACCATTTAAATATGAGGAAGTCCCTTAAACTTATGCAACTATACAGAAATATATATATTTACTTCCTGTTTGATTACAAAATTTCTTAGACAAAGATTGTAGAATACATCTAATAAACATAAACAACTTCTTTACAGGAAAAAAAGGTTATAGTTTAAAAAATTGACACATTTTTAGTTTTCTCATTTTTGATTTCTTATATAATTATTGCATCTCATATAGTATTGAGCACTGATTTTCATATCATATGTTCTTCATAGGCAAGACAGACAAATGAGTGACCTCCTCAGAAGCAGAGGTCAACAGATCGAACAAAGTTCCAGAGTTAAAAGAGAAATGTCCCAACGTGAAGTTTAATATAACAGGAGACTGAGCTTTAATAAATGTACAGAGCAGTTTTCTCTGGAAGCAGATTTATTTGTGTACCTGCATAGGATTGCTTATTTGTAATGGTTTCCAGCACACTTGCCAAACCTACATCATACTAACGCGAGCTTACTTCATACTTAGGTACGAGTTTTCAGAGTGATATTCAAACAGGATTATTTTCCCCAGTCCACATACACAGTGATGCCTGCACACAGAAATAAACAGAAGTTACTTTCCCTAAGTTGCGTACTTCACCACGCTGCCCGGAGAACGCAGAAAGTGGTCAGCTCCTCTTTTGCCTAATAGCAACGCAGTGGTGTTCCTACGTCCGAGGCCACCTGGGAATCAAATTAGTATGATTCTTCACAGGCAGGCATCCAGAGTCACTCAGAAGTTGCCGTTCTCCACTCTTTAACCCCTGACTTCAATTTCAGGCGCCGTCATAGGGCTCCTCTGAGTCTCTGCCGAGTCTTGAGGATGTCTTTTGCCGTCTCTAAGCTGTTTGCTTGCTGCAGAAAGCACATCATCTGGGAAATAGAAACTCACCTGAGCAAAGACGTTCTCCCCAATCTCCTGTGACAGGAGTGGGTGGCGAGCGGGAGCCCTGCTACCCTGTGATTGCTGAGGGATAAGTGGGCCTGGAATATTCTTCGAGCCCAAATACCTGGGAAGTAACCTGCTTCCATTATTCAGGACGACTGACATTTTGAGGCTCGCTGAAGGTTTAGGGGCATATTTCCATGTTCAAGTTGTGGCAATCAACTCCTCGTTTACTGACTCTTAGTAAAGAAGTGAAATTTAGTGTCATTGCTTTCTTCAGTCACTTTCTTTATATGCAGTTGAAGACACAGGTGATGTGAAAATCAAGTTTCACTCATTACAGCTTCAGCAGTTCCACCCCAAACTGATCAGATGGCAAAAGCGTTAAAAACAACAACAACAACAACAAAAAACCCTTCACTGATTTCAGGGGGATGGGAGTTTGGGATTAATAGATACTATATATAAAATAGATAAACAACAGGGACCTACTGTAGAGCACAGGGAACTATATTCAGTATCTTGTAATAACCCGTAATGGAAAAGAATCTGAAAAAGTATATATGTATATTTATTTAGAAAGAAAGAGAGAAAGAAAGAAAGAAAGAAAGAAAGAAAGAAAGAAAGAAAGAAAGAAAGAAAGAAAGAAAGAAAGAAAGAAAGAAAGAAAAGAAAGAAGGAAGGAAGGAAGGAAGGAAGGAAGGAAGGAAGGAAGGAAGAAAGAAAGGCAGGCAAGGCAGGCAGGCAGGCTATTTTGAATCAGGGGGAACAAAATCCTTCCCTGATTTCATTAACTAAGAATTTAACAAGACAAAAGTTAATTTTTATTTTACCTTATAATTTAAAATAAAGCAAATTCCATAAGCAAGTAAGTAATTCTATATTTCCACTGTCAGATATTAAATTAACATTTTGAAAATACTTCCTGCTACGCGATTATTTTGGAAGGCACGCGGGGAAAGGAGCATTTCTATGTTACGGAAAGCCCTGTGGTCCTTTTTTGGCTGCCGGTCCTTCTGTCTCGTCTGTTTGTTTCGTGGTGGGTGTCTGTTCCCTCCTATTCATCCACTATAATGTGACCAACTGGTGTAGAGAGGATATATTAAAAAATCACAAATTCTCTTCCTTTGAACAGATAGAGTCTATTTTCACTCAGATTATGAGAAGTTCTGAATATGTAAAGACCAATAGAAAACATTTCATAGATAACAGAAGACCTACTTTCCGTGGTGTGTAGCTTTTGGTTGCAGCATGAAAACTGGGAAAGGTGAACACAGTTCTTTTTCCATAAATATTAATAATTATGTTTTCCTGTGACTTTTACTTTCTTGTGTAATTGACATGCTACTGACTACCGAAATCCCATAGCCCTTTTCAGGTCTATAATTTTTCAAAAAATACAAATAAGCAATACAAAGAAAGAAATTACTATGTAGTAACTGAGCATTAACTTTTTTTCCATCTTGGAAACGGCTGTGTTTAGAGTTATCCAATTTCCCCTGCTGGCACTGGTGAGGTCACTACACCTCCACCAGCAAAGGAAGTTAAATTCCTTTCACTGGCTTTGTCGCTTTGGGTGTCATCCAGTGGAACAAGAAGAACATTAAATCTGATTCCTGACAGATAAGCAAAGAAGGAACAATTTTGTAAATACTCCAATTTTAAAACACACTTATTTACAGACACTGCCAGATATTTGGGGTTAAAACATAATGCTTATTTATTTAGTACATTTGTTATAAGAAGGATGAGTAGCTATGTACACCTTGCAGTTTCTATGGTTAAACCGAACTGTGCCCCATTTGATGTGATACATTTGTTATGTTGCAAGATCTAATTTCCTATTTCTAGTAAATGAGAGATTTATTTTACTACTCCTGGATTTAGCTCTGAACGTGTATTTGGATCACTCTAATAAAACAAAGACAACTTTTTCTTTTCTTAAAATACATTTTTTCTCTCAACGAAGAAACACTTCTAATGAATTTGTGGCTATTGGAAGCAACTGCATGGAAAATGTGGTTTAATTTAGAAATGGAGCAGAATACAAAACATGCGGTTGTGAAACAGAAAATTCTAACAACCTGAAGTGTTTTGCTAATACACATCAATGTTTATATTTGAAATAACTGGATTATGTGTTTTATGTTGCTGGTGTTTTTTTTAATATATATTATCTATTACAAAGTAAGTGTGGTTTACTGAACAGAAAAAAAAATACTGACAATTGTAAATTTGTTTACTAGTTTACATCATGTTTGTCAACTCTGTTCTACTAACAGGGTGAGAACTTAGTAGCAAAACACAGGCAGGTTAGAAGACTGAGTATCACAGCATAATTTCATTTCAATTAATGAAACATTATTTCAATTCTGAAATTATGAGACTATGCTCATCTGTAAAGTTAAAGAAGTTTTAGGAATATGAGCATCAGCTGTTGCCTTATATGTGCAAATAATTTAAGAGAACAGGTCCAAGTACTCTTTAGTGAAAACTCCATGAAAATGCAACTATAGAAGAAAAAAATCATTTCCGGACTCTTAACCTTCGCTGCCAGCTCCCTCTGTGCGTCCCTTTTCTGTCATGCACGACTGTCAGAAATAAGACAACACTGAAATAGCGGCAGTGCTGATGGTTAAACAGTGCGCCCTGGCCGTGAGCGAGGCACCGTGATGACCCTTCAGATTATCTCCTGTTTCAAAGGTAAAGCCACTGCCTCAGACACACACAGTTGGTCTAAAAGTTTTAGGAGTAACGAGAAACGGCCACAAGGCTCGGCCAAGCTTATTCACGTCACTGACAAAAACCCACCTGCTGAAATGGCCTTGGAATGTGTGGAAAAGTAAGACACCAGTTAGCAGCAGGAGTTAGCTGGTGACATTTTTACCTCCAGCCCCTTAGAGAGCTTCTTCAATTCAAGACTGTCCCATGTCAAGTTGGTATATGGGCCCGTATAAGTCAACTTTATACTAACACGCTTCCTTTGCTGAAATGAGTTGACTTTTTGTTTTTTTGTTTTTGTTCGATGAGCCAATCTTGGGATACATGATTATGTAACAACCTTAAAGATGTAGGTGCGCCCAGAACAAATTCTGTTTGACGTTTTCATACTGCATTCTCTACCTAAGTTTTGCAATGTGCATTCTGGAAATTACAAATTTTTAATTTAATTTAACTTAACTATGAAGCTGTGAATAATTCACATTCTGGCTGGTGCAGAAGTGTGAGGCACTAGCCAGCTTACAATGTGGCCTTCTTTCTCTTATGCTATGTATGCAGATATGAACATGTGGATTATAGATTCTGTGTCATGATTCATCAGAGCTTTGGATCAATTACAACAAAACCTCATCTCTGGTCTTATTCCGGGAGATTTACTTCCGGGCAAACTGAGGTAAGGAAGGCAGTCTTTCAGGTTCATAAAGTTTCATCAAAGTGAGTGTTCTAAGTGGTTTCTTGCCAGGTGATCACAGCTTTTTTTTTTAACCTCTGTAGAAGTTTAACACTTGTGACATTTCCTTTAGGTATTTTTTTTTCCCCTAGACTGAGAATTTGGGTGACTTTTTTAAAAAGCAAAGCAGTGCCCCCAGCTAAATGACTCACATAAATAAGTATATAGAGGGTGTGTTTCATAGCATCAAGTTATGTATAAGCACTGTTTTGTTACTATTTTAGATTTCAGCTGAATCCTGGAGGCCTGGTCTGTGTAAGCTCTAATGACACCAGTGACACTGATGTTACCTTCACTGAAATAAATAAAGATCAGAAGATGTTTTAAGACATACTTTACATAATTTTGTGAGCTTCTCAAAGTGCGTGCAATTTTTGTGCTGCAAATAGTATATTCATTCAGATTTCCTAAATGTTACTTAGTACAACATACCACATCTGATTTATATTAGAAAATTAACCTCTTTCTCTCCAAAATTATTTTGGAAACACTTTGCGTTTTAATAATTAGGTACTGCTTTCATTTAAGTGGATAACAAGTTTATATTTACAAGTACATTTGAAAATGAGGAAACTAAGATGATGTCTCCATCTCCCACTAGTCCTTCAGGACTGCTTCATTCAGCGACTCAACACATTCCACCTCGTTCCTCTTCATATTTTAGATATTTAGATGGTCTGTCTCTTCCAGCAGCCTCACAGTGCAAGGATTAATGAATATGCAATGAGTGGATGTGACAGTAGACTTCAGTACCTTATCTGCCTTGCAGACATCAGTTATGAGCAGGGAGACACGTCTGCGTTTGGGCACTAAGTAATAAACAGTATGACCTTGGACATGTGACTTTTTCCTCTGGCCCAAATTTCCTCATATTATCAATGATTGAGCTGGATTGTGATCCCAAGTGTCAGGCTGGAGGCTGGTGGCCTGCATTAGCCAACAAAGATGCTCTATTTGGTTGAATTTGCATCTGAATTCCCACTGAGCCCTTCCTGTTGTCTTGCTGCCAGTCACCCACATACATACAGGTGCCTAATCGGGCAATGGGTTTACCACCTCTGTACCAGGTGATGTTTAAGGACCTCACCAGCCTCAATACTCCAGGATTTTTACATCACCATGCTAATTTCCAAGCTAGAATCTTATCCTACAGAATTCTGTAAGAAAACATATGTAGATTTACTTATATATAAACTGAGGACATGTGCTCTGAAAATTCACTCCCAATATTAGGAAAGCAAAAAACTCTATATCCAACTGAATGAAAGAAACTACATCAGTGAGGAAATTGTTGCTGAGATGTAATTGCTGAAAAGTTAGGCCTTCTGCGTCGGTGAATCTGTTCATTAGTTTGAGAACTAGAAACCATTTGCAAGTTTCAGCAAATACATCTGACTTTAGGGAAGACAAACCTGTACGGTAAGCTAAGTCCAAAAAAGAAGGTTTCCAATGACAGGAAAAATTAAAATGATGACTGACTTCAACCATTAAAGAGGAGATAAGCAAGTTGATCTATCACAACTGACAATACACTGAATCTGATTTCAGGGAAATTGCCTTTCAATGGATAACTTATATGAAGAGAAATTTGAATAAGGTAACACTATAATGGAAGAAGCAAAATTAAATTATTTGTGTTAATTTTATAACATGGGGAAGGTGAAGAGCAGGACATACTTGTTTTAAAAGCAATATAATTCATCTTCAGTGCATGTTGGCAACATAGGTACCAAATTGCATCAAATGAAAGCATGTTGTGCAGGCATTTAGCTAGGAATTTCCTGACTCTGGCCCCTGGATGACCTCACAGTTAAATGGTTAAAGCAAACTAAAAGGAACTTAAATCTTACGTGTTTATGGTGCCATTCCCACTTTATTTATTTATTTATTTTTTGTAAGCTTGGATTAATATAATAAAAACCAGGTATTGTATTGAGGGGCAATAGCAATACTTTGAAATGTTACACTGGAAAAAAATCAGATGCACTTTTCAGTTTTCAGCCTTTTTTTGATGCTTTTTTTTTTTGTCAATTTAAAGTGTAACAGCATTAACTTATGAAGATAGAGCAACAGCTTAAAAAAATCATAGACTGACTTATTTCCTAAATTCAAATGAAAGTTGCCAGTTGAACTTCATACTGTAAGAGAATTCTTTCTTTTCTATGTTAACAAGTTATTTAAAATAGATTTAAAAATTAAGCGAAAATAGACATTTCTTATTTGCTTTTATAAGAATTGTCACGATAATGTGTTTCTTAACCATCAACAGTTTGTCAGAGCATGGATAACACAGAGGCAGGTATTATGTGATGTATATTGGTATAAAGAGAAGGAAAAAAATGTCTTCGATATAATAACATTGATTGCATCTAAAGGTTCATAAATTTCTCAGGAACATTCCCCCACATTTAGACTGACAGTACAAACAACATTAGAATTCGGCAGAAAAATATTCAGCATTCTATTTGGTAATCTTTAGTGAAATATTCATTGAATTCCACATTTTTGAAAAAGGGAATATGATCTTTCAACAACTTCATCTGAAACCATTTGAAAATCAAAGTTTCTATCTGAGAAGCAATTTTCTTTAAAGAATATTTATATAGTTCTAAATTCCCTGGAGCCTTATTTTAAGAGAAGATCAGATTCATCTTCCTAAAGAAGAATTATTCCAAGACTTAGGAAAGAAGGTGTCTACCGTTTCAACCTGTAACGTTGCCTTAATCTTTTTCATTTGCATTTCAAAACATCTCAGTCTCAGAGGGGGAAAAAAATCAACGTATCTTGTTTATACCTTCCTGCTGTTTTCAATTTCAGTGTATCTAGTCACCAAAAAAAAAAACAAACAAAAAAAAAACAAAACAAAAAAACCCCATCATTTTTAGCATTAACTTTCATAGTTAAGGACCTAAGGTGATCTGTCCGCATACACTGACCTTCCAAGGCCCCAAAGCCAACCTTTAATACCTGAACCATAACATGAGGGCCAGGTCTAAAGTCCTAAACAGCTGAAGCCCAAGATACCAGCTGCCTAGTTTCAAAGCAGCCACAGTTGGTTTATAAATCATTTTCAGAGAAACTTGTCAGTTGCCATCAGCTAAAGAGAGACCCCGGGCATGTCACAATACTGCAGATTAGTGCCACAGCTAAAATCAAAAAGAGCTCAATTCACACCTGGGTTCCGGTCGTGGCAAAACCTACTTCCCTCTCTGCTTTTACCTCCAGTTGGTCCTCTGTACTGAAAGATGAGTTCATAAATTTTAAAGACATTACAGCTTTAAACTTTCATTTTTGATACATAGTAAAAGAGACTCAACCAATGCCTGCCTTAAGAGTTTCTAGAGTGGATAAAAATGAGAATTAGACAAAATCTATTCTACTGTGTGTGCACTGTCTGGCACAGTAATCTGCAGATGACTTTCAAATATGTCACTTCGTGTAATTTTCCAAACTGTTCTCAAAGGTGAGCACGTCTCTTAGCGCCAGTTGGGAGACAAGGAAGCTGAGTCAGGTGGTTGATTCTCTTAGGGCACAGAACAGAGGTTAACTCGAACCAGGCCAGATTTTCGGGTGCTGAACTCTTTCCACTACACAGCCTTGACTTTCTGTAGTAAGTAGTCCACCCTGATTCCTTCCAAGAATAAGAGGTTACGTAGATCAAATAGTGGAATATCAAAAATTCTATTTCCACTGGTTTATTGTGTTTGTATATACACAAGTTTACCTCTCTCTGTCTGTCCTCCAGTTTCTTGACAGAGCAAAACCTTATGTCTCTCATTCATTTGCAATATTCTTGAGATTTCTCAATAGGTGTGTGTACCTAATGTATGTCTTTATTTCTCCTGCGGTTCCTCTTCTCCTGTGTCAGTGTTTTCAAAGTGGGTGCCAGAGAGCTGTGCATGTTTTCCAAGGTCCTTCAGGGACCACTGTGCAAGGTGAGTTGGTGGGGGGCTGACCAGGGGAGGGTTCGGATACTTCAATTTTTCTTTCTATGTTGAGGTTTGTGTGTACTCTATCTGTTTTTGCAAGGAGTTCATGGAAAGGAAGAAAGGAAGGAAGGGAGGGGGGGAGGAAGGGAAGCAGGTGAGCTAAAATATACTATTCTAGATTATGATGGTGTTATAAAGTACTTAGAAAAGTATCAAATATATTTTCTGCTTGTTTTTAGTGCATAGAAATGCAGTTGATTTTTGTATATTAATTTTGTATCTAGTCCCCATAAGGTTTTTATAAATTCCAGTGATCTATCCATTAACGTTTTTACAACTTGGAAAACAGTGCCATTTTTATTTCATCCTTTTCAGAGCTTATGTCAATTGCTTTCTTTTCTTTGATTATCATGTTCGCTAAGTCAATATTATCATGAAGTATAATCATGTTTGTTCTAGTTTTGTGTGTGCGTGAAGGGGGAGGGTATAGATGCCATTTATAAAAGCAGGGGGATGACTTTTCCTTTTTGTTTATCAGTATTTTGGGGTTTGTGTTTATCATACTGAGTACTGAACTTTATGAAATTTTATCTAGGCATTTGATTTTTTTTCCTTTATCTGTAAATGTGGTAAATTGTTCTGTATTAATTCCTAATCAGTCAAACATATAATCATTCAAACACAATGGAAGTTCCAGGGTTGGTAATTGGGTCACAAGAGGCTCTTCTCTCCTCCACAAAGCCATTTAGAGATGATTTGACGTTGACCATTTCATCTTCGTTATGTGGCTTCTAAGGCCATTCTGGTGCCGGTAATCCCCACTGCAGTCCAAAGAAAGGGGTAAGGAACTTGGAGACACAAGTGCAGAATGAGGGGAAGGGTGTGGGCCAGACTAGGAATCTGCACGTACCAGGTCCTCTCACACTCTCTTGGACAGAACCCAGTCACGGAGGAGATAACCCTTGCTTCCATACCCGAGAAGAGGTAAGTATAAATTTAGTGTGAAACTAACCACCCTGCTACATGAGCTGAATTATCTTAAGTGATTTTCTAATTTTCAACCAATCTTTTATTGATAAATGGAATCAACTAAGTGTAGTATGTCTTTAGTTCTAATCTTGATTTGATTAGCTAATAACTGTGTAGGATTTTTGCACCTTTTTACAAGACAAAGATTGATCAAAAATTTCCTGAGCTCAATAAGACTTTACAATTACTGTTTACATGGTCAATATCCAGTTTTCTCTATCCACATATTTACTCTCACCCTCCTGCAAATGATTAATTTGATATTAGTTAATTACAATTATTTTTAAAGTATTTGATAAATAATTCTTGGTTGACTGTTTCCTTTGTCTCAGCATTTTAAAGAACTTATTCTGTTGCTTTCTTGCTCATGGATTTCATACAAGAAAGTTATAGTCATTTTTATTTATATTTGTCGGTTCATAATGTGTCCAAGAAGAAACTGAATCTACATCTTTACCTGTCTTCCAAAATTTTAAATACCCACATTCTCTCCAATTCCCCCAATTTCTGATGTGTGTGACAGAGCTGCTACGTATTTCAGGGCTGTCCTGTGTATTATTTTTAACCCTTATGCCATTAGTATTGTTGTTTTAGGGAGTCAATATTTATCTAGATTTGCCTGTGTATTTCTCAGTTTATTTGTTTTTTATTCCACTTTGTGTCACAGGACTTCCATTTAGCATCATTTCCTTCTGCTAGGAATAAACTGGAATTGTCTCCATAGGTTTGTTTGTGGCCATCTTTCTATTTGTATTTGCTTAAAAGCTTTCCTTTGCCCTTTTCTTGGAAATATAGTCTGTTCTCAGTTACTCTCTCTCTCAGAACAGGGGGCATTGAATTCGCTTTCTTCTGTCTTTCTTTAATTTGGGGGGAAAGGCAGTTTTTATTGCAATTGTCACTTCTTTAATGCTGACCTGTCCTTGGTCTCTGGCTGCTTTTAAGATTTTTTTTTTCTTTGTCTTAGTGTCTAGAGTTTAACTTTGTGTCTAGGTGTATTTTTATTTTTCTTGCTTGGCATTCATGGTATATTTGCCCCAGTGCCCTCATCAAAGAGTCTGAGCCTGAAACACACCGCGTAGACCTGCTTTAGTTGGGAAACGGTACCCCAGCATGGAGAGAGTGAGGGGAAAACAAACGGAGGCAGGGGAGGATGGGGAACAGTGCAAGGAGAGGCGCCGCCGGTCTGTCCTCGGACTCACTTGTTGCAAAGTGAGACAGCCAGCATGTCTGCCCAGCTACTCAGGACACCTCGGGACCGGCTAGCGGGGAAAAGAGTGCCTCCGAACAGCTCCTTAGAGGGGAGGCAGCGACCCTGTGCAGAGTGCTCCTACTTCATGCATCGCACTGGGCGAAGTTCGCCCTACTCACAGTTTAAATCGACCAGCCCCTTTGACAATAGCTTAAAAAGCCAGATCACCCAACCCTCTTTAGTGGAGCAGCTCCTACACATCAGGAGCTGCAGGAGAGCCAGACGTTTCCAGATCCATCTGGTTGCACAGTGTCGGCCAAAAGGGAGGGGCTGATACTTCCAAACCAGTAACTGGTTATCCAGGCAATGGATCTGTGTAGGTCCAACCAATGTCTCTCAGCTCTCAGTGGCAGTGGTTGAAGTGGAGCAAAGGGCCAGGCGTCAAGGCGACAGACAAGGCTGAGAGTATCCAGGGAAATATATTAAGACGTTGCCAATACAATGGGAGTTCTTCTATGGTGGTGTCATTCATTCATTCAGTCTGGAAAATTCTCAGCCCTTAATACTTCAAGTATTTCCTCTACCAAGTTTGCTTGTTCTCTGTCTCTTTCTGTCTCTGTCTGTCTGTCTCTCTCCCCCTACCCCTTTTTGGAATACCAATTAAAATTTGTATTAACATTGAGGCCAGAAGCCCTATAGAAAGACCGGCAGGACCCCCAGGCAGGGCCACTGCTCTCCTGCCAGCACCATCCAGTTCCCTGGCCCAGAGGCTCTATCTCACTTTTTGCCTCTGAAATGGCTTACTTACCCCTAAAATTCTATTGGTTCCCTGAGCTGACTCCTGATTGGGTATTTCCTTCACTCCTGATTGGTTATTACTGTCACTTCTGATTGGTTATTTCCTTCACTCCTGATTGGTTATTACTCTCACTCCTGATTGGTCCACTTCCCTAACTTCTGATTGGTCCATTTGTAGTACTTCATTTGCATGGAGCTCACTCCTGATTGGTCTATTTCTACAAAGCTTGTTCCTGGTTGGTCAACTTCTGTTATACTTTATTTGCATATGATGTTGCAAAGTGTAACACTGGCAACCTATAAAAGCCTGTGTAAACCTACAGATGGAGTCCAGAGCTAGGAGTGTTAACTCCATTCTGTCTGCTGGCGTAATAAACCTGAGCTCTCGAACTTTCCGAATGCTGCTTGGTCTCTCGGCCGGATCCAGGTTGCTGCCACAACTGAGCTGTAACACATTTTTCTGCAACAACATATCTCTTTCAGACTTTCCACTTTTTCTCAGTGTTGCATTCTGGATAATTTCCTCAATGCCAACTCCCTGTACACCAATTTTCTCTGTAGTAAAATCATTTTCTGTCAAGTATTTTCATTCAGTTTTTATTATGAATTATATTTTTATTTTTTGAAGTACTACTTAGATCTTTGTAAAATCTGCTTGGTGGTTTTTCATATACCCAACTTTTTACCAATGCTAATTGACACCAATAATGCCAATCCTTTTTTGATTCTTTAATTATATATGTTTCACTTATATTATGGAAGTATGAAATTTTCATAATTACAACTTCTGACGTATTTCTGTATATAATTTTTTCTCTTCATTTTGCCACTGCCTCTCATTCATGGTATCTTGCTTTGGTGTTGTTTTTTTTTTTTCAAATGTTAAATAACTTTTATAAATAGGATCCATACTTCTTGGAACCTATCTGTGAAATTCCTTGAGGTGGAGTTGTGTGCTTCTGAAAAGAGAATTTGCACTTGTTTCTCCAAGGAACTTGGGACACTGTAAGCCCAGGACCATTTAAGATTGTTTTCATGTTTTGTTTTGTTTTGTTAGACCGGCCAACTGGTATGAATTTCTGTTGCAAACCTGTGGTATGAGCGATGGCTTGTAGTGATGAATTCTCAAGGAAGTTTTTTTTTTTTCTCCTAGTCTAAGATTTGATACACTTTTGATAATACTTTTCCTTTCAGGCCCACGATGGGCAGAGTGTTAGGTTTATTTGTAGTTCATTAAATTGAGAGTGTGTACTTTGAATGCCAGCTTTCAGAGTGGTGGTGCTAACTCATCCCAGTTGAAAAGAACCTGGGTTTTGTCTGGTGTCGCTCAAGCCCCCAAACAGCCATAAAAAGTAAAGTTTGAGTTTACTTATGCCCCTGAGGCATATGCCATCTTCAGTGTTCATCTTTTGGCTGGAGTGCTCTGCACTTTGTTGCCTAATTATTGAGACATTTTAGAAAATTCTTTTAATATTTCTTCAGCAGGTTTTGTGTTTCAGTCAGAAAGTAAGGCAGTCAGGGCTCCTAAAATGCTTCATCCCAGGAATTGGAAATCTACTTCAATTTTAAACTGCGTAATTCTTGTCACAGAGGCAATAATCAATAATGCCATGCTTACTATCCATATTTTGATGAGGTTGTACCATTTTAAGTATCAGAGAAAGGATAGCTTTCAGATTCTGCAAGAGAAATTTCTAGTCCAATTTCTACCACTTAGGTCATTGTGACACTTAGAAAAAACTTTTTTTTTTCCTTCACTCAAGACAGAACAACGGAGCTTGAAAAGGGCAAGTTACTTTTTAAAGGTGATTAAAAAGAACATATTGGAAAAAGCCAAAGTAGTAAAATGGAAAATCCCAGTTAACCTCCAGACACTCATATCCACCCAATGAGAAACAATTGTTCACTTGCAAATTACCTTTTCTCAACTTGCATAATGATTTCCCACGAATGAACCACCACAACCTAATTTTGCCATGGCACAATTGGGTCTTGCATTGCATCCAAGTGAGTCATTCCTCATAATGTAGGCAAAAGGTTTGAAGTTAAGACGCCATGACCAACAATAGCTCAAAATGGATTTAATTGCAAGAATCTAATTATTTACCCCAGAGATCCTGCCCCAATATCTTTAACGGAAATGAGGTTTGTTTTCTGTCTACGTATCTATACCTTCGAAACTTATCTGAGATGGCACTTCATAACCAATGCTTAACAAAGAAGAGACAACAAAATTACTCAAATGTAACCTATTAACTCCTCGTAAGCTCTCTTTTTTGTATAACACCCCCTGAAAATGTGAACCCTCCAAAAAGGTAATAATGTGTAAAATGCCATTTTAATAATTTTATTATTAAATTTCTGATGTAACTTAAGCATGAAATGTACTGTACCTCAACGAGTATTCCAGTTTCCCATGTTAATCAGGCTATTTTGTTAAATGTACACACCTTGAAAAGAAATTTCATGGACATGATAAAAAAAATTTTCACCAAAGTAGTGATCACGTACTTCTCATGAGACATTAATGCTAATATCTGAGTTGTTGCTGATTACAGTGTGAGCTGCACATGGAGCTCATTCATTGTCTGAATTTGTATCAAAGGGGCAACTATCCCAAACCCTTCAGAATGCATTGTCTTACCTTGGTCACCCTTATGATGGAATGCTTCTATCTGGTGCTCACAAAATACTAGATATTTGGATCATCTTTTTAAAATTTCAAATAGCAACACAGAAATAGTGCCAAACTGACCACTTAAAGTGAAATAGAGCACAAATTTTGTACCGTTAGAACCGAAGGGACCTAAAGATTAGCTCATTCATGTCCCTCATGTTACAGATCAGTAAATGAAATTACTATCAAGGCTGCAATGATAGTAATGGCTGGAATTAGAACCTGAAGTTTTTTTGTACTTGGCGCTCACTATTTCATAAACCATAGCGTCTCATCGCTTATTCAGAATCACATCACTTAAAACCTACCAAGTGTCAGTTTCACCTGTGCGTCCGATTGAAGAATTTCCCACAGAGACACAGAGGGAATTGAAGCCTGAAATTGAGGCATGAAAATCAGAGCTCTTCTGCATTAAACTTAACCTGAATTCCATACAGCCTGAGGATCTTTAAGTATCTGTTCTATATTCGTGCTGAAACAAGTCACTTCAGGCTTTGTGAATTTATGGGCAGCGAGTGGCATGAGGGGAAAATGAACCCAATCTACCCTCAGTGCTCTGAATGGTGACTAGAAATTTTCTTGACTACATTTCTACATAAATCAAATAGAAAGAGTGCATTAACTCTAATCTAGAAGACATCCTTGGAAAACTACTGTATTTTTGTGTGTGTGAAAATTTGTGGAATCACAGAACACTGAGAAAATCTTGAAATAATCTAATGAACCTACTTGCTTCATTTTATAGGTGAGAAGTCAAATGGGCAAAAATGTTAAGATTCTTGCTCAGGGTTATGCCGTCACTTATTAACAGAACTGGAATAAAATGAAAAGTGTCAGACTATCTGGACACTTGTTATTAATTCTCCTGTTTGGGGAGACAATGAAGATGTGGAATCGTGATTTTTACATCCCCTCCAATCATTCTTTGGAATGCTCTGTTTCATTTCTGGTTCAAATGATGAGACGTTGTCCTAGTTTTTAATTTCAGTACACAGATGACATGTTACGAGAGAGGCCTCAAACTGTTGTTTTTTGATCCTGCTCTGTTACCAATATCTGCAAGCAGAGAGTTACATATGTAACATTTTCAAAACTGAGGAGTACCCTGCTGCTTAATGACCAGACTTCAGTTTGCACATCCCTGAAAAAAGAAGCAGGGAAGTACTACTTCTGCTTACAAACATGGCATAAAAACATCCCAGCCAGGAACTGTTTCAATTTTCATAGTGTTAATGCTTACAAATGCTTTTTTCCCCCCACCATGTCTGTTCTGCCTGATTTTAAATATTTGACTCAAATGAGCAAATTCTCGTATTCTTAGATTCAGTTTGTGCTGAAGTTTTAATTGCCCTGTCAAAACATGATACTTCTATGCTGGTTGATTTTATACTCTATTTATGAATACTCTGAATTACTAAATATGAAAATATCCTTAAATTTCCTTGTGAGTGATGATTAGAAAATTTTGCAAATTTTGATGTACTCTGACAAGTACAATAGTCATATTTTTATAGCCATAGCTGTTACGACAGTTTCCTTCTGCCCAACGACATTTCTTAAATGTTTATGGAAAGATGATAAGGGGTTTTTAAAACACATAGTTGAATATGCAATTTTATATTCTATGCAATTATTCAGAAACTTGTCTGGTGAGAAAAGTTGCATGAAACCATCTAGACAAAATGATTAAAAAGTCGGGTTGGCTGGCGTTAAAAAAAAACCAAAGCATTTCCCTAGTAGAAAGACTATGGAATTCCAGGGCACAGACCCTTATTTGGTTCTGGAATCTTGACCATGAAAGCAATTACACAGAGGTGTGTATAGCTTCCTAGGGTATTAAGCCCAACGAATGAATTATTCATTCCAAATTCTGTACTTTCCCCTTCCAGAATTTCATTTTACTCTCTTTTACAGTGTTTGTTTTATGAAAGTTCCCATTTGTTCATTCATTGCCACCATTTTTCCTTGAATTCCTTGTAAGTCCCACCTGCTGAAGCCAGCATCTTGGTCTGGAGTCTCGTTCTTCATACTGTTTTTTCCCTGATTGTATATTCCTGCTTCTTTACATGTGTGATCATTTTATTTTTGTACTGGGGATTGTAGATGGTGCTTCTTAAGAACTCTGCGCTGTAGAGACTGTAGCTGCCTCTGAAGAGCGTTGATTTCTGACAGAGCCGACAGCGGACTCTCTGGCTGGCCGCTGTGCGCTTGCGGAGGGAAGGCTCTGCTCCTGCAGCTCGTCCTCTAACACGGCTCCGTTCGCACTGAGACAAAGTCTTTACTCCCGAGGTATAGCCCTTCTGGATTTCCAGGGAATTCCTGAGGTGTTCCCAAGCCATTCTGACTTGGCAGGACTCAGATTCCAAACTCGGTCTCCCCTGTGGTAGGCAAGAGCTGAATCTCTGCTTAGTTCTTTCAACCTTTCGGCACTTCTCCGTTGCTCTCCTCACACTCCCCTCATGAGTGCACAGTGCCGGCCAAAACCTTGTTTTTACGTTAACTCAGATTTTGGAGCTCCTCTCCTGCGTGTTTCCCTTCTATTTAAGACCTCCTCCTTTCATTTCCAGCTATTACGAATACTAAACTCTATCCTCTAAACATCTCAAATCTACTGCCATTTCTGGTTGGATTTTTGATGCTGCAGCTTAAGGACTGGAAAGTGCCTTCATGGAAAAAATTCTATAAACATGGTGCTATCATAATGTGGTTTCCTTCTTTCAAGGGTTGAATCCCTTCCAGTTTCTGCCTGCTTTTGGTCTCTTTCCAATACCTTCAAATAGTTGCTTTTCTTCTTTTTATTTTATTTTTTTTAAGTGTTTTAAATGCTACCTATAGAATGGTTACTCCCTAGTAAGCATTCACACCATTTCTGGACTTCTCGAGTGAGGAATGAACAAACGTTGATGTAGTTTAATCCCCTCTTCTTGGGTCTCTGTTCTACGGAGCCAAGCCTCATCCCAACAGACACGGCTGGAATCAGAACACCCTCCCTCGGGGATGGAAATCCCCCTCCTGATGATGCTGAGTGGGAGGCAGTGTGGCTTCAGGACGCCAGTTGCTGGACTGCAAAAGGCCACCAGCAGACAGGGAAGAAGAGGCAGTTTTGCCAGCTTTGGCAGTAGAATGTTCTCATAAAATTCTCTCATAAGTTTGAAACAGGAAAAAACCCTATGGGACACAAGAAAATGCTCCCTTTTTTCACATATTCAGTGATCATAGATTCCAAATTTAAAAGATTTTCAGAGCATAAAAGATGCTGTCTCAGAGTCATGTAATCTATTCTGACTGTCCGTGCCACCAAATTTTTGTGTAGAAAAACATGCTCACTGTTCCTACAAGTCATGCAGAATGCAAGAAGACATTTTGGTCACATTTCCTTTTTTTCTTTTAGACTGGATTGATTTTTGTTCTCCCTTTTCCTAAGTAAGTTAGTTAGCAGAATGACTACATGGAGTGATTTGCTCTCAACTGCCTGTTCAGCTCCACAGAAATGTACTCAGACAGAGAATGTCCATACCTGGGGTTCCCAGCTAATACCAGAAGCAGAAGCTTGGACACACACACACAAAAATGATCAAAACACACTGGCTAGTGCTACACCCCCAGCCCAAGGACGGAATGCCCTCAGAGCTTTTACCCAGTATTTACTGTTCACTCCTGACCAGACATCCGTCCGAAGTCAAGGGAACGCGAGACAGATGCAGTGAACTGGGCAGTGTTTTTGTGGTTGAAAACTAAGTCGGAAGAGAGAAAAAGTGACATCACAGAGTTGTTTACGCCTACTGATTTGCTTTCCTAAATCACCGCTAAGTGAGAAGGTAATTTGGGTGGCTCACATGCCATCAAACGTGCGTTCTCAGTAGATGGATCCCTGCCATGAGTTTGGGAAGCTCTCTTTATCCAGCTGGAATCTCTTCATGGCAGAATAATGCTATTTTTTCCTTATTGTTGTTATCACCTGTGTCTCAAGACGTTGAGAGCCGTGGGAACGTATATTGTATTAGACAGTATTGTCCTTAGCTTAATTTCTCACGTACCTTAATGCTCTCTGGTCCCGCTCGCCTTCTGCACTATTGCCACTTCGTACTAAGGGAAGTCTCTGGGAGAGTTCTGTGCTGGGTACTGTTTGTTGACCTCTTCCCACCTTCCCGTGACAGCGTCACCTTGTAGCCAGAACACGCCTCTCTGTCCCTCTGCACACACACGTGCCATACGCTTCCACACCACACACGCACAAATAACAGTGGGAGGGTTTTTAAACAATTTTTATTTCTGTCGCCTAGAATTGGACAGCAAAGTCCTCGGCTTATCACATTGCATAAAATATTTCCAGAACTACGGCAGTGTGCACGTGTCATCATCAACTGCATAAACCCTCTCGCTGCCCACGCTCTCTGCGGCCCGGCGGGTCCTGCGCGCTCCCAGCGCTCCATCCGCTCACCTCTGACGCAGCGGCAGCAGAGCCTGCGGCCACCAGGCAGGACGTGGCTTCAGTCTGTGTGTACGAGCTGATTGCAGTCTCACTCCTTGAAGTGCTGCCGCCCGTCCCTGCCTCACTGATGAGTCTCTGATATCACCCTGCTGCCTTTGGAAAGATTACGCGTGCTGCATGGGGATTCTTCCAGCCGGAGCGCACAGGGACACCAGGTGTACACGCAGCCTTGCTCTCCGTGCTGCTTGAGACAGCGCGCCCCTCCATTCCCACGTCAGGAGCGCTGCAGACCGAGGACCACGCCGGCCCCTGAAATGCAGTTTCAAAGCAAGCGCTCAGTCTTAGAGGATAAACGCCTTGCATATCTGCTGCAGCTCGGTGAGGAGTTGTGGTCCTTACACACTGATGCTAATGACTCGCCACCAATAGGAGATGGTCTTTGAGACATTTATTTCCAAAAGAAAGCATCTATGCAAACTGTTTCCCCCACATTAATTTCTGGTTCGCCTCTTTAAAAAAAATAGAAGTCATCGGTGAGAGAGTTAGCCAGAGTCTGCAGGTGGGTTTTCTCTCTTGTGCAGGGACATTTGCACCTGCTAACTTAAGGTATTAGAAATATGTCGAGTAAGTGACGTAAGAAAATAGCAAAATACCGTCATGTGTTTGAAATGTCTATACAGTTAGAGGAATTTATTTTTAGTTGGTTGGAAATTGCTTGGAAATAGTTGCTGGGACATTTCATTTTTAAAACCTTTTTTTTGACGAAAACCAGTAGTAGTCATCACAACATCTTTGTTCAAACGTTAAAGCCTCGCGTGCCCTTCGACCAGATGCCAACAAGCTGCGTAGATTACAACACAGGCCACACAGTTGCTTTGGACGTTGACTTTCAGATGTGTCTTTAGCGCATTATTTCTCAAACTGGGGCGAAATGTAGCTGGAATTTTCCAGGTAAATGAATCTGTACCAAAATCTACTACAATATATTTTTAAGGCCCCAAAGTTGTTCTACCTCTGTTAGGCTTCTTGTTAAGTTCTTCTTGAAAACAGAAAGTGAAAAACAAGCAAAGAGCAGCCAGTACATGCTGGCGTCCTTCTGTTCAAAGTTAGTGATTAGTGATCACTTCCTTTTATTTTCCTTAAGACCACACAGCAAGTTGATGACAGAGCAAGGCGTGAGCCTAGAAATATCAGTATTCTTTGGGATTTTACAGCTTTTTTTCATCTTCAAAGCGCTTTACAAAATTTTCTAATTAGGCTTCGCACGTCCTGGCTCCTAGTCAAGCTCTGTAATCATAAGACAGCTCTTCCTTCCTTAGCTCTGAGCAACACGCCGTTCTTAATCGTCACTGAATTAAAGGAAAAAAAAAAGTGTTTGCAATAATGTCAACTTAATTAATGACAAATCTGGACATTACTTTAAACACAGATCCAATTGTCCGGGCCCCAGTCTATACCAGCAAAGCCTGGCCATTATTTATTCAAAGCCAAGATAACTTTTAATTGTAAAATTATCTGTAATTAAATGCAGCGGTTACAGTCGTATTTCTCACCAACCTAAAATATTGCTTGAAAGGATTTCATTTTATTTCCTTGAAAAAAATTTTAGTCCTACATATCCTTACCTATTAAAAAAAAATCTTTTTTTAGGTGGCCACGCTTTTAAATAAACTTTTAGGTAGGGGTGTGAGATAGGTTAGTCTTTCAAATGAGCACTGAACATGAAAATGAGGAAATCTGGATTGTATTTATTTGCTTTTCTGTCACTAACTGGTTGTCTGACCAGTGGACAAGTCACTTATTGTTTCTGTATCTCAATTTCCTCCTTTGTAAATTAAAAGTTTTTGGGGTTTTTTTTTTCCTGCTCTGTGACCCTAAGAGGAATTAATTGTGTGCATCTCAGCACGTCCTGCGTGCATGGGTGCCTGACTGTCTGAAGTCCCTCTGGTACCTTCTGTCATCCTCAAGTGTACGTGGAGGTTGAGTATCAGAAGCAAGACCTGGTCACCAGGCGTTTCGTCTCTCAGCCATGACACGGCCAAGTAAGCAGCAGTCGGTCAGGCCCAGCATAGAAGCATCTGGACGCAAGTCTTGACACGAGCATCTCTTTGGTCTGGACCAGTGCTGTGTGGAGAGAGACTGCTGTGGACCCTCAACGATGCACCCTTGGAGGACTCTTCCTTCTGGTCATCCCTCCCTTGACTCCGCCTCTAACAGAGACCTTCCCTGAATCAGAGTTTCTTTCTCCTGTTCGGCCTGTTCGGGAGAAGTATGAGCATAAATTGCCCTCGGAAGCTTTATCAAGCACTCGCACCTTCGAGGGAAGGCGCTGCCGCGTCCTCTCCTGAGAGCGCTCTGTGTTGAGATGGGGAGGAAGGGGAAAGCTTCGCTCTGGGGGAGGGTGGGCGTGAAGGGGAGGAGTATGGTTTCTGTTGAACCGAAAGAAAGAACGAGAATGTGGACGAGGAGCATTAAGAATGCAGAACACAGACTTCGCATGTCATCCTTGAGGAAGGGGAAACCCTGTCTGCCCCCGGGGGCCTAGCAGATCCGTGTCAGAGGCACCACCAGGCAGGACGCCGCTCACTGCCCGCCTGTCTTCTCTGCCCCTTAGATAATAAAATGCACCTGTTTCTATGTGAAGGTTTATTTCATTAGAACATTTTGCATTTTTCTAATTTTTTTTTTTTTTTTGGTCTTGATTCTTAAATGGTCAGTCCAGTCTAGTAAAGATGATACAGGGGGCACCCTGATCATTTACTTACCAGACATCCAATCAGCATTTGCTGACAGTTGACTGCTGCTGTGTTAAACATCCCGCCTTCACTATCACATTTAACCCCAACAGCAACTCGGTGAGGCAGGTAAGATTATTTTTCAGGTTTTGATAGATGAGGAAAGGGTGTGTAGCAAGTTTAAGGACCTTGCCCAAGGTCACAGCTCATGACCCGCAGAGACAACATGCAAACTTGCTTCAGTGACACCCAGGTCTGAGCTCTCAGAGGAAACATTTTGTTGTCGCTAAGAGAACCTGCAATTCCTGAGGCCACATCAACGTAAATATTTTTCAGCAGCAGCACTGGACTATTTCCTCAAGTATTTTCTCATATTTTTAATTCAGCTCAACACTTTTTTTGGCCACCTGCTGTCTGTAAGGCCCTGTGCTAAGCGAATGTGAGCAGGAGCTAGTCGCTCAGAGGAGTGAAATTCGGTGGACTTTCCCAGGTGCCTTCTTAGCTTGTGACTAGATGCTGAAGGGGGAAGGGTATTACGGCGAGTTCTCCTTCTTAGAATCTGCGATCTTCACTGTGGGGGGAAATCACCTAAACCAACATCGCTCTTTAGCTCGGCATGCATGGAGCCCACGGATGTCTCGGCGAGATGCTACTTGACATTATTACAGGAGGAAGAGCGGAAAGGAGTTTGCGGCCAGATCTAAATGCAATAGTCAAATATTTCAAAGAGCAGCTCCCTCAACTGCATCACAAAATACTGATAATGTGTAGTTGTTTTTTGGAAGACTTGCTCTATCAGTATCTTTTTTCCTCTGGGCACTGGGAAAATTTCAACTACATTTAGTTTTCAGTTGTAACAAGGATCTCACCCTTATGATCCTGTATAAGTTTTTTTCCCTTTTTTTTTTTCAAAATAATTTCCAAACTACATTTTTAATTTATCAAAATCTGTCTTCCCCTCCATAACCTTTCCTGTTGAGCAACGTCAACAAGCTCATTTTCAGTTGTGCGCAATTTCTAAATAGCAAAGCAGAACATCCCCAGTAGACAATATTTACTTGCTTTTCATCTTTTAAAATTTCCTCCCCCTTTTTTTTAAAAAAACCCACATGCACACACATCTAATCTGCAATGACGTGGTACATCTCTCTTTATCTTGTTTACAGTCTTAGTTCAGATGAAGACCCCTCCACCTGAATCACTCCTGAATCAGTCGACACTGCCTGACTGAATAATACCCCTCCAGAATTTTCAAGATAAAATTCTGAGTCTTTGACTTCATTGAGAAAACCCTGCAAGATCTGGTCTTCTCACCTCAGAATCTCTCTTTTCCTCCTAACACTGCGTCTTTAATGGGCTGATTCACAGTTTTTCATATGTTGTACCATATACCAAAGTATTTAGGAGAGTGTGTGGTTCTTAGGAAGAGCTCTCTAAGTGTAATTCTTGTTGCTGTTATATATAGAAATTGTTTTTAAATTATTACTTAACATGTATCCACAATCCTTCATCTCTTCAATTGAAACATAGTGACTTTCTTCTGTAACAGTCTATAAACAGTCACCAGAAATTCCTTCTGGATCAGAGTGGAAGATTCATTCACTATACAAATGTTTAAATGCACATAACACTCTTAAGAGAGATAGGTGAACACTTGATAAAGACCAAAGATGAGATCATTTTCTTGGTTTTGTGTGTGTGTGTGTGTGTGTGTGTGTGTGTATGTGTGCTAGCTTTCTTTCAGATTTGAGGTTGAGAAAGAAGGGTACAGAAAGTTGAAAACAAGACAGGAGAAGGGGTCCCAGCAAGGTTAGTTTGATCTCTAATAACAACTCATTTTGAAGCAAATACACACATTACATTTAACAAGTGTGCTTAGTGACATCCCAGTCAATTTATCCACTAGAAAGCCCCTTACCTTCTACAGGGCCTCACGTGGTAGGAATGGAAGCTTATTACCGAACTAGAAAATAATCTTTCAGTGCATCCGTCCAGTATGTGTTACCACCGAAGTGCTCAAAACAATAACAACAACAAAAGCAGAAAGGAATTAAGAAATATTCTCAGTTGTATGACAGATTGCGTATGTAGTCATGTCAAACTGCAATCACTACTGAACCATACTTTAACTCACAGGACACAGATGCCATTGCTTAAATGCCCTGTAATAAATCATCTCTGTGAAGTTAAACTAGGTTTGCAGCTCAAGCAAAATTTTTAAGTTTGTTAGATGCCGGTAATGGTACCCATGTCAAAGACTGCATGGCTCTGGTGACAGGGACTCAGTGTTAAGACAGATAAAAATAAATCAACGTAAATTAACTGCTTATTTTTTAGGTGACAATAATTTCAAAATGGAGCTTCATAGAAACAGAGCTCTGTGAACAGGAACGTGTGTCTGCAGGTGCTTGATCCAGGACCCCACATCCTGGCTCTCCTTTCCTTTAATTGAGAGATTATTTCCCTGTGGTACATGGATCTTTAGACATTCATAAAACAACCTTTGGAGGTCAGACCAGGAAGCCCTAAAATAGAGAAGAGAACTTGGTATGCATGTGCTTTCGAATTTTTTTTTCCTTTTTTAGGAGGAGGACCTATAATTTGAATCCATTGCACAAACCCTATTATAATTCGCTAATAAACATTGAGAGAATAACAACTATAATTTGAGTAATTTATTTAATAAGGTTAGCAGTGAGTCAGTTATAACTTGGACCATTATTCACTTATGTCAAAGGGCAAAATGACAGGCAGCATTTAGGCAAACTGCTGCCAGAGGCTGGCGCCGCTCCCTCGGGAGCCCAGCTCCCCAGCTCCCTGAGCTCAGCGGCCTCGGGGTGCGGCCAAGCTCACAGCTGACGATGCAGTGTGACCACACGTTTAATAACTGTGACAACAGATACAAGACAGTCCAAAACTAAGGTTCTATCTACCTTCTCTCCCAACAGTTTGAGGGTGGGACAGGTGTCAGAAAAAGTATCCGCAGGGGAGGAATATTGGTGAGAAAAAGCAGTGGAGAGCCGTTTCGGAGATAGTTTACATGTTATAAATGATTGGTGAGAGCTGATTAACAGAAATACTAAAAATAAATCTGTTTTTATACCACAACAATTCTTCCTTCACAGTAAGGAAAAGAAATGAGATGAGCCATGTGAGAGCCCCCAGGGAAGAAAAAGTTAATGATTCAGAGAGAGCAATCCGCTTTCCCTTGCCCTCTAAAAAGTAAATTTTGTGAATTCTATACTGTCTGACTCAAGATGGATTGATTGCCCATCCTGTGGTTTCCGTTTTCTTTTTGAGGTGAGGAGTGGAGAGAGGGGAAAAAACATTTACATTGAGGCTCTTCCTTCAAATTGTCAGTTGATAAGCATAATTTCTCCGTATTTTTGCTTCACTGATCGGAAAAGCTAGTAGTTAATGGCCTTTTATTACAAACTTCCTTTAGTCCGCAGCCCAGCAATTAGGCCTGGGCATGCTCTGTGACCCCTCGCTGCCTCGCCACCGGCTTTGATCAGAATTTTGCTCAGTGACACACATCTAATAACCAGGAGTGGCATGAACTGAACCATCAAGACCCTGATTTATTCCTCAACCCACATCCTTGGCCAAATAGCGGTGTAATTAGCTATTATGCCAACTGCCAATATAATCTGACCTTGTGTTCAGGTTGGGGCAGAAAAACAAAACCAGACAAGAAACGAGGAAGGCTTGCCTCCATACAAACAAAGCCATGAAGACAGCCCAGCAGGAGTTTCAGCCTCTGAGACCAGCCGGCACAGAAGCTTGGAAGCAAACAAATTTTGCAATCTGCTTTGTTGCTTTGCTTTGCTTAACTTTTTAATTTTATTTTATTTTATTTAGTGCAATAGCACTAAGAAGAGAAAAGATGTGTTTGGAATGATGACCTTAAATGGCCAGCAAGATTCTTCTCCAGTAACATTCCTTGCTGTAGAATCCAAAATTACGAACATTTGATTGAGAATAGCTCTTAACGTAGAAAAGAGTTGAAAAATGATCACTAACACTTTCTTTTAAATTGAAGTACAGTCTTTTAATCTTCACTAATGGATACAGAAAAACGAAATGGCTCTGACTTCCAGTGCCTGCCCCAGCTATGCAACCCCAAGGGCAACATAAAACAGGCCAACTGAAAGTCCCATAACCCAGAGTTCTACCTCAGTGGTCTCAGACTGTAATACTGTAATGCTTCACAAATCACCTGGGGATCTTGTTAAAATGCAGGTTCTAATTCGGGAGATCTAAGGTGGGACCAGAGTTCCAGCCTTTCTAACAGGCTCCCAGGTGAGGCCAGTGATGCTGGCCCTGAACCACACTTTGACTAGATGCTCAGAGAGTAAACATCTGGGGCCTGGTCAGTCCTCAGCATGGTCTCCGTTTGTCACTTCATTTTGCATTTAAAGATATTCTGGAATTTCCTGTTGCCTCCATAAAGCATTTGAAATGAGCTCCAGGGAAGATGCTTCAGTGCTCTTCCTTAGAGACTTTTAAGAATAAGACTTCATGAGATCATTTATAAAGATTTGTTTTTCACAAACAACCCAATCCAAAAATGGGCAGAAGACCTAAACAAGCAATTCTCCAAGGAAGAAATACAAATGATCAATAGGCACATGAAAAAATGTTCAGTATCACTAATTATCAGAGAAATGCAAATCAAAACTACTATGAGGTATCACCTAACACCAGTCAGAATGGCCATCGTGCAAAACTCCACAAATGACAAATGCTGGAGAGGCTGTGGAGAAAAGGGAACCCTCCTACACTGCTGGTGGGAATGCAGTTTGGTGCAGCCACTGTGGAAAACAGTATGGAGATTCCTCAAAAGACTAGGAGCAGACTTACCATATGACCCAGGAATCCTGCTCCTGGGCATATATCCAGAAGGAAGCCTACTTCAAAAAGACACCTGCACCCCAATGTTCATAGCAGCACTATTTACAATAGCCAAGACATGGAAACAGCCTAAATGTCCATCAACAGATGACTGGATAAAGAAGAAGTGGTATATTGATACAATGGAATACTACTCAGCCATAAAAACCGACAACGTAACACCATTTGCAGCAACATGGATGCTCCTGGAGGATGTCATTCTAAGCGAAGTAAGCCAGAAAGAGAAAAATACCGTATGAGATCACTCACATGTGGAATCTAAAAAAAAAAAGAAAAAAAAAAAGAACATAAATACAAATCAGAAACAGACTCATAGACATAGAATACAAACTTGTGGTTACCAAGGGTGGGGGGTTGGAAAGGACAGACTGGGATTTCAAAATCTGTAGATACTGACAGACATACGCAGACTAGATAAACAAGATTATACTGTGTAGCACAGGGAAATATACACAAGATCTAGTGGTAGCCCATAGAGAAAAAGAATGGCAACAATGAATATATGTATGTTCGTGTATGACTGAAAAATTGTGCTCTACACTGGAATTTGACACAACATTGTAAAATGACTATAACTCAATAAAAATGTAAAAAAAAATAAAGATTTGTTTTTCTTATTATTGTGGAAAGTTTGGAATATATTAGAGGGGTCATCAGGAAAACAAAAGTCACCCCTAATCCCATCTTTCGGAGGACTCCTAACATACTGATGTCTATATCTCATTAGAATCGAAGGCACTTGCATTTTTTGCTGAATCGATATATATTCTATAACAGGATAGAATGAGATTGAGGAGTCCTAGAATTTTGTAGCATCTCGTTTATGTGAAACGTTCAAAAGAATTGTGAATAGGGACAATTTGTATAAGAAGTTTTGACTTATAAAAAATATGATCCTTTTTATGTGTGTGGTGTTTGTGTGCATTAGAGAGCTGGAGAGAGAGAAAGAGACCTTTATTTCTTCAAGGAAATACAAACTGTGTTAACCATGACTGCCTCTGGGTGGTGGGACTGAGGAGTCTGGAAGGCAAGGAACATAATTTTTATTTTGCATCTTGCTATTTTAAAAAAGTTATCTTGAGCATACATTGCTTTTCTAAGAATAAAACTCTTTGAAACTTAAGACATAGATAAATATAACACTTCGAAAAATATTGTTCTGCCACCCTTTGCAGGTATTAGAGAGAAGTTTAGACATCCTTAAAAGTGCAAGTTAACCATTTTAATGGTGAGAATTTTGCAAACCGTGCCTGGCCAGAGAAAGAGAGGTTGAGACATTGGTCTAGGTTTTAGGTACTGTCAAGGTGACCATTCTAGTTAACAGAGACAAATACATCTTGTTCACAGGGCTAGGATTTTTGTTGGTCATTTATTTTGTTTCCATGTAAGCCACACACAGTCACAAAAAAAGTCCAAATTCTTTTCTATGGGAGAAAAAAGTATTAATCATGGAAGGAGGTAATTGACTATTTTAAGGCTGGAGAATTAATAGGTACCCCCTTCATATATTTCACCCCTTGTGTAATCTCACAGCGAAGAATCAGCAGAGGAGTTACATTTGTTGAACTTACCTTGGCAGCAAAGAGCAGTTTTTCTGGCAGTGATCATGTACTTAGCTGATAAAGGAAAAAATATGTTTGGGAGACCACATGTGAGCATTAGAAGCCATTATTTCCCTTGAAATCTTCTTGGCTACAAAGAAACTGCTAGTTGCCATCCAAACTACAGCCCAAGGGACGCCTTGTCTGTAAGACATTTTAGATCTGCAGATAGGTACAGAGAGAGATGTAGATACAGATAAAGGTATCTGGCAATATTTGATGCTAAGTAAATAGAATATTCAACAGACAATTGATGGATTTTTTTTCCCCCACACCAGATGGCTTTGCATCATGACACAACCATAATTTCTTTCAGGATGCAAACAGTTTTGTATCTGCAAGGGCATAACTCTAGATAAAGTGTTGGGTCTCGGCAGAAATTTAAAGTTAATCCCATGTATCCACACACTCCATTCTAAGAGAATGTATTGTTTTCCCAGCTTTAAGAGGTATCAGGTCTCTCGGTGACACCATCCCAAACCATTTTAGTCAGAAACAGGTGAAGCAGAGAATGTTATAAAACAACCATCCTGGATGGATTTCATGAGCCCTGGACAGCCATGACACAATCCAAAACTATTTTACAAAACATTTACATTTCTCAAGAATTAGTTTCATGAGTTCAGAAGGTTTCTACTGGGAAACTTACTGAGGTTCGGTCATGAACTTTGAATAATGTCAAGAGCTTGACCTCTGAATGTGGCGACCAGGTTGACATTCTCCCAGTGCTCTCATTTGCTTAGTCACCGAGCAACTGAAAATGAACAAATAAAGGGAAAATGCAATGACAGCTTAGCTCAAGGCGATCGCCCACGTGAACTAAAACAAGATCAAGCGCAAAATGATTGCATCCTTTGGTGAGCCTGGACTCGAGCAGGCTGCAGTCCCTTCTTCCCTTTTGAAGTCTATGTCACGTGTTTAGCTAAACCTGGTCTCTTCTCTGGTCTCAAGAATGGATGTCCCCAAGTGCAGTGAAACACTTTCTCTCTTTGGATCACAAGTCTCCTCTGAAATAGGGAATCTCTGTGACCAAGAAAAGACTCAGCTCACAGCTTAGGTGTCCTCCAAGGGAGAGTGTCCTTATACAGCTGCTTCTGCTGAGCTGTGGGTGAGGTGGATGCTGGGGAGAGGAAGGGGACACCAGAAGTAAAATGCCACGAGAAAGGACAGGACTGAGGACCGAGCAGGAAGCAGAATTCTAAGAGGACCTTCAAGATTTCTGCCGCGGACACATAAACCCTGTATAACCTCCTCCCCTGAATGTGGGCAAAAACTTTTGGAAAGAACAATAATTTGAGAGAATTTTACATTTAAAATACCCTGAATGTTACAGGTGGGTGGGTGAGTGCAGAATAGCTCAGGGGTAGAGCGCATGCTTAGCATGCACGAAGTCCTTGGTTCAATCCCCAGTACCCCCACGTAAGAAAAATCTTGTATTTTATTTTAGGATAAAAGCAGACATTTAGGCCATAAATAATAAGTGTGGGGAGTATATCTGATGATAAGAAAGTCCACTGTTCTGCCCTAGTCGTGATAATTATCCCATCATTGAGGTGATGCCGTCCGCAAAGAGCACACTGGTGACGTGTCTGAGAAAGTTCCTGCATGTGCCACCTCCCCCAACAGGGTCTCAACCGCCGAGAAACAGATCAGAAGCTTCCCAAGACGTTTGAAAACAGGCTGAAATCCAGCTAGGCTTCAGTTCCCGGGAGGATCTTTGGGGGAAGGGGGTGTGGAGGAGAAAACGTCTCGTGGAGACCCTCCCCATCCCAGGAGCATCACAAAGGTGGTTCTACAACAGATGGCAGCGTGGAGTCTGTGAGGCTACGAAAGGCCAGACAGAAGTCCTGAGGTCTCCTGGAGCTCCAGGAGGGTGCTGGAGAGCTTCTAGCATTTCTCAGGCACAGAGCCACAGGAGATGATTGCATTCGGAAGACTCACTGACCCCTTGTCACCAGGGGATCTCCAAATCCTCTTCCGCATGTAACAGCCATGACTCCGTGACGGGGACCCTCAGCAAGGTTGAGGAGTGGACCCAGAAGCTGAAGTTAAGTGACTGGGGCAAGGATGAGCCCCTCCTCTGCAATTACATGGTGTGTTTCACCCTCCTCCTGCTCTTAGCTGTTCATTCCCTGCCCTGAGCACAAGCTGGAAATTTGAGACTGTATGGATTTCTTCCTCTGCGTGCCCTGTGCTTTAATTTCCTTCTGCGCTGTCATCCAGTCTATGACAACACTCCTTAGCTGGCATCTTGGGGCTTTTGCCTCTTTCTTTCCACACCTAGATTCTTCTAGGAAATCTCCCAATTCCCCATCGCTTTGGCAGTGCAGAGAGCCACAGAGAGATGACCTGCAGGCACGCGGTGCCTTCCTGTTTGGATACCAATAACTACACTGCAGTATTTTGTCAGTGGTGGTGGGGTGGGATTCGCACTCGGTGGCAGGGTGTTCAGACTGCAGATCAACTCAAAATTGTTAAAACAGTGGCCCAAATCCCAAAAGAGACAATTGGCCTTTTGTGAAGCAATTTGCAAGTATTGAGTTCCATCCTTAAAACTGCCGATGGCCTGTTATTATGTGATTAGTAGAGTCAACAATGGCTGTATTTTCACCTCATTCACATTCTTTTACAACATCCCAAATCAGGCTTTGCCTGTGGTTCTGAAATATAACAGTTTCTCAAGATCTACCAGTTAGTCACCGGCCCAGTGTGGCAGGACCCAAGTGCTCCGTGACAGAACATCACTGCAAATAGCACAGATGACACCCACCGGCACCCTAGATATGGTTTATACAATGTATATTGATATTATGAGTGATAAATACGAGCTATATTTTACAGTAAAGGCCGATGATAAAAATCTGCAAAGTTAGACGTTTCCCTGGCTATTATGTTCCTTTCAAATGCAGAATGGAGTGCCTTGCTGTTCTGGACTACGCTCAGGCAGTTACGGTTTAGAAGCTTCAGTTTGAATGAGTGAGGGAGTGAATGAATGAACTTAAATGTAAACCAGTGAGCTTTGCTCTGGCTGTCAGTAGACTTCAATATGACTTTGGCCAGCTCCCATCCCTGACCGCCTCGTGTCGAACCCTGATAGCAAATACACCAAGAAAGCTAAGATAGAAGTTCCCAGATGACTCTTCAGTAGGTCAGATGCATGCTAGGTCCATCTCTGCCTTATTCTGCATTTTATACCCATGACCCCTTTCAGCCTGGTAGAATTACTACATTGTATCATCAGAGTGCTAGCAAAACAAAGTAGGTGTGTGGTTAGAATCTTAGCAGAAGCAAGTAGGTATCATCAAACTTAATTCCAAAGCAGAAATTGAGTGGCAATTTCTGACAGGAAGCAGCAGCCTGGCACCTGTTACTGGTCCCTTCCCAGCCAGCTCTTGCAAAGCTGCTCGTTTCCCAGTGCACCGTGAGTGAGAGCTCAAGTCCCTTCGTTCCCTTCAAACTTGAGGTTGCTTCTTCCTGGTTCTCACTTCGATAGTTGTTGCTACGTGTCTACAGAGAAAGTCAGGCTCACGCGATGGTTTTGATTCTTGTTTTATATGTATGTATTAATGCACTTGTTCTAGGAAGTCCTTTTGAGTGCCTTTCTGTATGACAGACACATGCTCAGTGCTGAGAAAAACAATCAACAGAGACGCAGAGTCTTCTGTAGAGGCGCACAGGGTCGAGTAAACTGCCAATCTCGAGGGTTCTTAAAGGAAACTAGCCTTTAAAAATGAAATTCCTATTTCAGACCCAAAGGATGAATGACAACATCATCATTCCAAAAGAAGATCTAAAAGTTTTAAGTAGAATCTGGAAATAAAAAGGACTCCATTCTCCACTGCCTCTGTTTGATGCTGACAGTGGAAATATCACTTGCAAATTTGGTTTTACCTCTCAAAATTAATTAAATTACACATATAGCAAAAAACTCAGGAGCAGTGAGATCCTCAGATAATGTGTAAGAACTGAGTGTGTTTTATTTTTTTCCTTCTGAATGTACCATGTCGCATTAGGACATAAAATGAGTAGTGTCTTTCAAGGTGGCTGATAAAAAAAAAATAACAACCCTTTTACCTATCTTTTCATCTTTCCACCAACAGGAAGCATTTCTCAATCTATGACTCGGGAACAAATTTCACAAGAACTTTTGGTACAGAATACTTTTGAATGATTTATGTTTGTCTGCAAGATCTTTTAGGAAATTGTCATTGTGTTTCTTCCCTGTGCTGTTATTGTTTTAATCTCTCCTTGTCTCTCTTCATCGCGTTCTCTATTTTCCCCTTTGTCCCCAGTCAGAAATAATTATTGATCCTTTCTATAGCTCTTCAACAGAATCCCCAGATCTTGTCATGAAGGGTGACATGTGGAAAATGTGCTTGGGTCTAATCTTCAAGAGGCATGTGACATTTCCTCCAACATTGGACTGGCTAGACCTTAGTCACATGACCACACCAGAAGCAAGCGAGGCTGGGAAGCATCCCCTCTGGCCTGCAGGACACTTCCATTTCCCACGGAAAGAAGATAGGCTGATTTCAGCAGGCAAATGTAGTCCCCTCCACTGCTGCTTTTGTAGGGTATCCTATGATATGTAAGGTATCTTCCTCTGAGGAGCAGCTAAAAAGATGGAAACAAGCAGAAAACATCTTGTAAATGATACATAATAAAATAGATTTCACATGACAAATCTATTTCATTAACCTACTGAAAATTATAACCCTATATGGAATTAGGATGAGATATAGACCCCAAAACAAAGTTTATTAACATAATCCTTTTTCATGTGTTCCCTTACACCTGGGTTATGAAAAACCCTGACTGTCTCTTCCAAACCAATAGCCATGTGATTTAAAATTTTGAGGGAAAAAAATGTGAACTTCTAAAGTCAACTTTTTTCTACTCTTCAATGCAGATTTTTACCTTCCGCAGGGAACATTACATCACTGAATTCAATAATGCTGGGAAAGGAACCCACTTCTTTTTTTTTGCTGTAGCTTCCTCTTTCAGGCCACCTTCGTCAAGTATACAAAGTGTTCTGCGCACAGGGACAGGATGCTGCTGCGTTCATGGCGCTGTACATCAATTTTGTTTTCCAGATAAGCACTATATGAACTTAACGGAAAAGGAGCAGTTTTTTCAATGACAATGCATGACAGAAGCCGAAAGGTTTTAAAGCAAACCTACAGATGTGCCATCTAATAGTCCATCAACCCGCCCTTGTCACACTGATAAACCTTTTATCTCTCTTCCCCAGATTTTAATCAGCAGCTTGGTTTGCATGTTTCTTGTGTCACTGCAGCAACCAATCTAATGGGGATTCTTTATGCCCTAAGAAATCAACTCCTTTGGGCCTCAGTGAAACATTTCACTGTCTTGTTTTATCTCCCTTTCTATTCACATTAACATAATAGCTTTTAATTGGATTGCCTTTGTGATTAGAGTCAGCAAAGGTGGCGTTCTCTCGGAGGAGACTGACTGCAAGGCAAACCGCTGAGACCCCATCTGGGAACATGTTTTTCAGCTCTTGCCACAGGGAAAGGTGGCCCCAGGAAGCAGAGCCTTGGGAGTCACCCAGCAACTCATTTCTGCTCACCAGGGAAGTCCACCACGTGTATCATGAGGGCTTACACAGCCGCGTACCTGAAATGTTCTGTTAGCACTCCAATGCACGTCCTCAAAAATAGAATATTTGCAAAAGGACATGAAAAAATGGGTGAATTCTTATATAATTTTAGAGGTGGAGATTACTCAGATGTATAATACAACTATAGATCAGAAAAGAGCACAGAGAAAATTACAACAAACTGAAGAAATATACATGTCATTTATATTGCCACCCAAGGGTTATTATTCTTAATATATAAATTCTTACAAATCAGTACAAAAGACACAAATGGTACATGTGGCTAAATGATAGAAAAGGAAATTTGCTCCGATGTACAAATTCCAATAAGCACATAATAAAAAGGTATGACTGCTTCAAGACTGACTGCAAGATGTTTAAATGAAGATATCTGTTACCTTTCAAATAAACAAATAAATAACAAGGAGTTCAATGTTTCCAGAAAACAAAGTTTGAAGACTTTTGAATGCTCAACATACTTTTAAAAATTGTTTCTAGCAATTAGACAAGGAAATAAAATTAAGAGAATGAAGATTGAAAAGGAAGAAGTAAAAATTATTCACAAATCTGTATATATACATTTATATACATGTATATAATTCTAAGGAATCTACCAACAACTATTAAAGCTAATAAATGAGTTAGAGTTGCAGAATTCAAGGTCAATATGCAAAAATCGCCTGTATTTCTGTTCCCTGGCGAAGAACAATCTGCAAATGACATTACAAAGACAATTCAGTTTATAATAGTGTTACAAAGAATAAAATGCTTAGAAATAAATTTAACACAACAAGGGCAAGATTTGTATTTTGAGGGCTGCAGAGCAGTGCTGAAAGAAATGAAAGGGGACCTCAGTAAGCAGAAAGCATCCTGTGTTCATGGATTTGAAGACATAATATGGTTGAGATGACAGACCTGCTCTGAACTGACCTATCCATTCAATGGAATCCATGTCAAAATTCTAGCTACCTTTTGTGTAGAAATTTACAAGCTGATCCTAAAATCAATATGGAAATTCAAAGACTCCAGGAGGTAAAATAATAATAATAATAATTTTAAACGAACATACTGAGGAACTCACACTTCCTTATTTCAAATATACAAGAGAGCTACAATTATCAAGATGGTTGGTCGTGGCATGAAGATAGACATATAGATCAATGGAGTAGAATTGAAAGTCCAGAAATAAGCTCTTACATTGATGCTTCATTAGTTTTTGACCAGGGAGTGTATTATGGATACATAATACAGTATGACATCCCATTTTAAAAGTATTATTTCTATGTTCTCCCTGAATGCCAGTGCAAAAATTTCTCCTTCTTTCTATGCAAAATAACAACAACAGAAGTCCATCATGGAAATCAAGTCACACAGGTAGACCCCTTCAGCCCACCTACCCCCAACATTTCCTCAGACTCAGAGAGTAACCCGTGTAGACGATCATCAGAAAAGCAAAAACTAGCAATATCTTAATCAGTCCCTATCCCCTTGAAAGATAAGCCAACATGTAACAAAATTTGGAAGTCAAATAGTTTCCAACAGTAATTATAACAATTAAATTCAAATGCATTTTCTGGACCTACTGTGTGTCACGTGCTATGCGATCCACTAGGGCCATGACGAGGACTCAGGCTCCATCTCCCAAAAGCTCACGGTTTAGTCAGGGCCAGAGAATTCACTCACTGAGCATGTGCCAGTTTCAGCCTAGAGCAGGAACCAGGCATGGTGCTTGTTCTAAGGCTATGAATACATTTAGGACGCAGCCATTGCCTTTTAAAAATAGTTGGTCCTCTGTAAGAGTGAATGGATAGATAGATAGATAGATAGATAGATAGATAGATAGATAGATAGATAAGACAGACAGACAGAAAGAAAGAAAATAGCTAGACTTACAGACAGACGTGTAGGTTGTAGGTAGGTGGGTAGATAGAAAGAGATATGTTCAAATAAATATAATAAAATTGCATGGAGCGTGTAAACATCTTTGGAGGGTTTGGTGCTGTTATGAAGGTGGTATGGCCAATCCCATGCAGCAAAGAAAATGTTCAAGGAGTTTGAACTGAATCCCAGAGTCAAAGATAAATCTCCAGCCCAGAAAGGACAAATTCCTTTTGCTCCAGCCTGTGGTCCAGAGAAAACAAACACCATTGGCTTGATGTCACTACAAGTGCAAGTGACATTATTTCTACCCCATAAAAAATAATAGCAGCCATTAGAAATATTTTTTTTTCTCAACTTTATTTGCAGTTGTAAACTAAACAGATACTTACAATAAATGGCCACTTAAAATGTTAATTTTATGAATGTTTACGATAATCAAAGTAAAAAGGATTAACAAGCCTTAAGAGGAGGCTGGTAGAGAAGGGACGGTAAATTAACTCAGTGTCTTACAAACTATGAACAAGTCCTAAGGATTTACTAAATAATAATACTTTGGTTTATTACATTTTACAAAAGAAGTAAAAATGTTGGGAAGTGTATTACTGGAAAAGCCAGAGTCAGACTATTAGGCAGTGCCCCTAACTGAAGCCAAAGCCAAAGGGAGGCTATCCTGTGTCTCCTGGGCTGACAGCCCTCTTTCTGCTTTCTCACCTAAGGCTGTGCAGGCTTCCCCTTTGACAGCTGTGGGAGACAATACCACTGATACTTCAAAAGAATGCCATTTCCAGTTTACTTTGCACAGCATCTAGCCTCTCTATGCATTATTCCCAAACTGACACACTCCCCAATAGCCATAGAAGCGGCTGTGTAAAGACTGTTGTAAAGATCTCACCACAAGCCAACAACAACACACGGCTACAGCTTCGGCTGCCCTGTGAGCAATTGCTTCACGTTCAAAATGACGGCAGATTCTGTCATGACAGGATTTTCTTAATGTTCTAAAAAAGACATCTCATTTTCTTAAAACTGAAATGCTACAATTGAAGGACCAAGATTATATTTTCTGAGACCCACAACCCAAGGACCTATTTATATTAAGGAAAGGCCACTGTCAAGGAGACAGAAATAATTGCCGGCATCTTTCTGAATGTCCAGCATGCGCTCGGCACTTCCGTGCATCTCAAGTACATTCTATCTAGTCTTTAAAACAGCTCTTCCAGGGAAGCATTACTATCTTTTTTTTAACAGAAAAGGGAGCAGGTTTGGAGCTTGGAGCATCAAGTGACTTATCCAGCGTGCCACAGAGAAGTGACAGAGACGGGATTCAGACCTAGACCCACCAAACTCCAAAGCAGGTTTTCAGGGCATCCCCACTGATTCTGCATCACTGCGAAGACTTGTATTCCGGTCTCAGTCATTTGCTTCTCTTGGACTGAGTATTATCACCTGAAAAATAGGTGAAGGGCGAGGCTTCTACACTGAACCTCTTCTAAGGAGCGTCGAGGGACCTGGAGAATTCTAATCACCGTATAATTGCTAAGTGGTTGCAAACATGGTAGTGCGGTAATTGTCACGGCTTCTTTTAACATTCAGACGCTTCGAATTTTAAACTTTTCATCAACTGAAAGATAGAGGCTGTGTCCAAGCACGCAAGCCTGAATACGACCATCTAATATTAAGTTCTATCCAATTGTATCTGCATGTTCATGAAATGACGCTCACTACAGAGTGTGCGGCACGGTGCCTATTAAGCCTCACTGTTTTAAGTGGGCTCTTGATAAGCAGGTGGACAAATATCAAAAGGTCTCCGATCAATTCAAAATACATGTCTTCCCAAATTTCCGCCCCGCTGGCCTTAGCTCTACCTTCGAGGGCAATTCCCTCCTCCACCTGGCGGGCAGAGCAAAAATTTCAAGACTGGTTTAACTGTCACGTCCCTTTGATGTTTTATTTTTCTATAAAGATTTCTCCTTCAGGAAAAGAGCCTTTCGTCAACCATAACCAGCCTATCTATGGAAAAAAAAGAGGCAAGCTTAAAGTTTTCCCTGCCACCCTGCATTTCTTTCTCTCAGGTAAACGTTGTTCCCTACACAGTGTCCGTTCTGTTTCTAACAAACCTGTGATTGCCTTTTCAATCCTACTTTTTGTAGAAGGATAAAGAAGAAACAGTAGGATGGGGAAAGGACGGGCATTGCTAGACAAATGGAATCACTGCCAGAGCTGCATCTCAAAGCTCCACGTGGGCTTCTCCCCGGGAGGATGTTCAGCAGCGCCTAAGTCTCTCAATCTCTAGGTCTTAGAGGTTTTAATTACTTGAAACAAACAGGGAAAAGCAAGCCTGTGGGAACCACTTTCTAGGGCAGTCTTTCTGTTCTCGCTGTAAAGCAAAATATAAAAATGGAAAAGCCAAGGTTTGACCTCTGCATCTTTATTACCATGTGGACCTTCAATTTAAGAACTTACCTTTAGATACTTTTCTCATTTTTCTGCCTGTTGTTTCTATCATTTTTGGTGCCAAAGCTCTCTATAGCCTTTTCTGAGCATCATTTTGCATGTGTGTGATAAAAACACAATGTTGAAGACTTCCAAACTACCATCTGTTCTGTTTTGTCAAACAAACAAACAAACAAACAAACAAACTTCAACCTCTCAGACATCACTGGGGTCAGGGGGGCTGTAGCTCTGTCCCCATAAGGCTGGGTAGCTTTCTGGATCACATTTTGGGCTCCCGTGGTTGGGGTGAGATGTCTGAGAGGGAGCCACGCTTAAGTGAGCTTTTAAAGTGGACCTGGTTCTCAAATGGTAGTCCTCTCTAACAGCAGATGCAAAGAGTGGGAAACAGGATTTTCATGCCTAATAAATCTTTCCCAAATGTTTCATCAAAAGGGATCTCGGTAAACCGGTTTGAGCCATAAATATCACCAGATTACAAAGTGAGTAAATACAGTATTACCAATGGTTGAAAAAAAAAGATGCCAAGAGAAACACCAACATGTTTCCTCCAGTGAAAGACGGGTCTCCAGTCTGCATCCAGTGTTGTTCCCAGGTGGGTTCCTGGATCTCAGGTGAACATTCAGAGATGCTTTGAGAACTTAATTGAAAGCATTATCCTATATTCCCATTTTTCTGACTAGAGATTATTACCGAGGCACTTAAAACGGTCAGAGAGTAGTGTTTGTGGTAAGAGCGCATTTCTCGAGGTGAGAATGTCAACTCCAGGAGCCATCACATCCTCTTATTCCTGTTCATTTGCTCCTGACAGGACAGTAAGTGCTGATTCCACAGCTCACATTTCCAGCTCATTAAGTGGACTGGTAATCTCCAAAATGATGTCTCTGGAATTCCAGACAGGCTCAAGATGAAAACAGAGCCCAAATTTATTGAGCACTTAATACGTACAGGGCTCTTTGTTAAACATTTTACAGAAGTATTCTCATTTCACCCTTAGAATACCCAGGAGAGGGAGGTATCATTAATCCCAGTGACAGATGAAAACCTGAGAGTTCAGTCACTTGAACAGAGTCACAGAGCCATGAAGAATTAGAGCCAGATCACCTGTGTTCTCAATCACTACAGTTTTCTGTCTTCAGTGAGTCTACAATCTGGTCAAAGAAATAAGACATTGCCATGTAAAATGCCACCCCCCCCCCCACACACACAGGTACAAAAACCAAAAACACAGGCACAGAAAAAAATAGCATAATTAAGTAATATATTGGAAAGGAAGTTACCTTTAGAGTTACCGTTATTAAGAATTTTGAGAAGTTTAAGAGGAGAAAAAAAAATTCTATTGAGGTCTAGTTGATTCCCCAAAGAAGCCATACCAATGGCCAATAGGCACATGAAGAAAGAAGAAAATTTTTAAAAGTCACTGAAGTACATTTGAAAAAAGAGAGATGAAATTGAGGTGGTGTTTGAGTGGCCAATAGCATGAGGTCAGAAGGATTTCCAGTGTCGAACGGAGGATCTTGAGTCTGAGTCTCTGTTCTCACATGTAAATTCCTCCACTCCATCAGCGGCTTCCGTAAGAATAAGGCACAATTCCATGGGTGCGGACACAAGCGGGAAGTGTAGTTCCCTACACAGAGACTTTTTAAGTTCATGAGCTCTGACCCTGTAACTCCATTTCTAGAAGTCTTTCCCAAGGAAATAAGAAATGATTTAGAAATGTACCTTAATTAATGCAAAACATTTTTACTGAGCCCTCACTGCGTGCGGGCCAGGGTGCGAGGCCCTGTGACACAGTGACAAACCCGACCAGGAAGTTCCTCTCGGAGCTTCCAAGAGCCCTCATTGAATCATGACTTACAACCACCAAAAACTGTTTTCAAACTAAATGTCCAGCGATCAGGGGATGTTTAAATAAACTGTATTATGTCCATAGGACTAAATACTGAGCAGCCATGAAAAACCATGTTCTCAAGCAAGCAAAAAAAAAAAAAAAAAAAAAAAATCCCCTGAGACCGTGTGGCTTTCCAGGTCAAGATTTGAGCTTCTCTAATTGCAATGGGAATAAAAATCTGAGAAAGAGTCAAAGAAAGTAAGTTTTTAAGTGGTCCTGTTGACATTATGATCCCAATTTTCAAAATATGTATGATAGTATTCCAATTTTAAACACGTATTTATGGCTCTCCCTAAGTGAGTGTGGTTATTTTCAGATGGCAGCATAATGTTCAATTTTTATTTTCTTATTTACATGTCTTTATGTTTTTCTAAAACGTGCATGTTTTCCTTTTAACACCAGAAAATAATTTGGAAATCCAATAAGAGGAGAATAATCGGCTGCCTTTCTTTCAAGTGGTATGAGAATTAAATACTTGTGGTATTTCATTACACTGGGGAGCTCTTGCAAGCATCTTCAGATTTTTAGCCCCCGCTGGTGGCAGTGAAGCCCACACTACCCGACGTAGTAGAATTATTTTAGACGGTAAGATTCAGTTAGCTCCATTTCTCGTTCAGTGGGTCCCACATCCAGGAACAGGAAGTACAGGTTCCACCGCTGAGATAACCCTCAATGAATCAGGCCGTCCAGCCTTTATGGTTCCATGTCCATCATGTCTGGGCAGTTCCAGCGTGAGAGACAAACAGCCCTTGAGCAAATTTACAAGGTGGATTGTGGGAACCGCGCAAAGTTCAGGAAACCACAAGTCACACAAGAAACAGGACTGAGAAAATAGTGCAGGGTTTCTAAACCCTCTTCCTCAAAACAGAGTGACTAATAGCTAAAATATTTCTATAAACACACAGTAGGCGTTTAATAATCATTACTTTCTAGTCCCCTTCCTTATTTATTTTCATCATACCTTAAAACAGCAACATGTATCCATAAACGTTTAGAGCTGAGTCAAATTGTCAGAAAAAAATGGGAGGTATGTTTGTAATGCCACTGTGATAATGTTGGGAGAGTTTAGGCTTGAAAAGTTGGAATTATTTCATTTTTTGTAACTTAATAGTCAACACAGTAGAAATACATTATGTGGGACTGTATGGAAAAAGATGATAATTGATAAGAATTAGTGTTTACAGTTGACAAGTGATTTTTTTCCAGTGAAAGAAGAAAACCTAAGTTGAGGATGCATTTGCAGGGAGGAAGGGGGTGATGCATGTTTAAATTAGTCTACATCTTTAAAATTAGGGTTAGAAGTCTTGCTTCAAAAGGAATTTCATTATGTCTTTCTCTCTCTCTCTTTATTTTTTTCACAGTCTTTTAGGTATTTTATAAAAATATAAATATAGGTACAGTTGCCTTTCTCTCTTTTTCATATTCAAACACTGGAGCCAGGATTGAAATCCTGGATTTTTCGAGTGTCTGCATTTTAAAAGATTTTGTTTATGTTAAGGCTTAGGTCACTTTAATAGGTATGTTTTAAGGAAAACATTACCTTTGGGTGACCTCTGGGATTTGAAGGTGAAAATTCAGTCACTGGGGGGAAGAAAATAAGGCGTCTTATGTTGCCAAGGATGAAACCTCTAGCCTTAAAGACCATTGTGTGTCATCCTGTGACTGTCTTCCTAGGGCAATAAAAAAAACAGTTGAACCACAGCTGGCACGAAGTCAGTCCTGATGGATCAGGATTCTTGACTAGAAAAACACAGACTGGTTAAAAATAAACATGCTAATGGAAAATAAATAAACTGGGGAAATTTTATAGAAGCAGCAAAACATTTTCAGTGATCTCTCAGGAAGCAGCGGCCACACCATTCTCCCCAATTCTTAAGTTGTTATTACAAGCCAAGCGTTTTACCTCTAGAGAGAAGAATAAAATTGTCCTGGTTATCATGTGTCAGAATTACACAGGACATCATCGGTTAATGATCATTTATTCCTGGCTACTTGAAAAATAATACCCAGTAATTATAGCAAATGTAAGTCAAATAGTAATAGCATACTTTACATAGTGTAGTAATTATAAGTTATGTCCATGCATCTGGGACAATGGTCTTTTATGCTCGGTATTAAATCTGAACTGCAATTTATTCATAATCCCATCACTGGGATTGAAGAAAGGAGGCCTGTGGAAAGGAAACCTGGCCTCCTTTCACATTTCCAATAAGTCATTTGAAGAAAACTGCTCTTTGCATGCCTTGCTAAACCCAATTACCACCAAGACATCATAAACAAATATTCATTGCATTTACAGCCAGTCCTTTATTGCACAATGCAAGATGTACTGTTAAAATTTAAACCATTTAAAGGGAAGAAGCGTCCAGATTTCTGCATTCATTTAAAATTTAATTGAAAAAAAACCTCAAGCATGTGTTGCAATATTTTCTTAGTTAGAGACTGCTGCTAAATGAACAATCATATAACACTCTCAAAGTCTAGCAAAGACAGACAAAAGTGTAAGCAGACATCCCTGGCTTTGATATTTGTTAACACTGGAATCTACCAGTTTGCTTAAGTGGAAAGACACTAAATAAAAGTTTTGTAAAATTTTAGGATGAAATGCAAACACTAAAAAGAGGCTTTGGTTTTCCCTCCACTTGGTAAAATCAGTCACTGTAAATCTCCTTGAGGCTCAGTGCAGGCTTAGAAGGAAGGATTGAACACCACGATGTTCTCCTACCTGTCGAGTTAACAGGCCTATTAATTATGCATATGCATAATTCTAGTCTCTAAGAGAAAAAATAAAATTAATAACTCAAGGAAAAAAATAGTCTTCATTGAAAGAAAACAAAAGATCCTTCAAGGCTTTCCAGGATTTGGCCCCTGCCAGGCTTTCTGTCCTGCAAGGAAGTCATTCTTTTGTAACAGACACCTCTCTGTTTCTCACCTGGTACACAGAAACCTAGCACTTAGATTTTAGCTTTAATATCCCTTCCTCCAGGAAGCCTTCCATGCTCCCTCCCCAGCTGTTTAATGTTACTTGCCATCAATGTAGTCTATGCATAGCCTTTGCTTTCCCGTGATTGTCTTCTGTAGTGGTTTACTGCAGCTGCTTTTTTATTTCCCTACTCACCTCTTCTCATAGTGGGCAGGCAGGAGACCATGCGTCAGCTCAATATCCAATGTCCTGTACCTACCACAGTGGCTGGCACAGAGTGTGAGCCCAGTAGAGACTGTTTGGTTCGTGGGTGACTGTAGGCTGGCTTCTCCTGTTGCTGTCCAGAGAATAGCTTAGGGGAGGGGGCGGGAAGGCAACTCTGCAGGAAGGGGTCAAAGAACATCAGGGGCGGGGCTGGGAAAAAGTCAGCCTTGGTACTATGAAGTTTGATCATTCAGTCTTTAAGCAGGTTTCTTTCTTTTACTGTCTTGCCTTTCTCTACCCTTCCCTCACTTAATTTTATAGATCAGAGCCTCTCAGAGCCTTTTAACATGTGCTAATGTTTATTGTTAAATTCTCTGAAGGGCATTTTCCAAGCTTATTTGCTCCTGGAACCTTATGTTCTGAAAGCGCCCACCAAGATGTGAGATATATGGTACTCAGGGAACACAATTTGAAAAGATCTGTCCTGGACAAAACTTTCTGTAGTGCTATCTAATTTTGCATCACTGTATCTATAAAATGGGAATAAAAATGATCTGCAATCATCAGATAGGAGCAATAAGAATGTTATTATGAATCAAAGCATCTGCTGATCTCATTGCTCTGTTACATAATAAAGATCTGTGGGCTATCACATAAAGGGAGGTATTCCTTGAATGAAGAAAGGAAAATGCTTCACCCAGAAACACCTACACATATTCATGAATTTCATTTCAATCCTACAAATTTCCAAACCTCCATTTGTTTATCATAAAATCGTCTTTTTCTAAAAATTAAATTTTTTTTTTTTTAGTGGAGGTGCTGGGGATGGAACCCAGGACATCATGCATGCTAAGCTCATGCTCTACCACTGAGCTGTACCCACCCCTCTTCAAATGGTCTTTATTAAGTCTGCGGTTCATATAGACATCTCTGTGTAATATTTAAGGAAACAATCTTTGAATGAATAGATAAATGAATAAGGGATGATGATCTTCAACAATGTATCTCTTTCTCTTTAAGACCAAAGGTCACAACAGGAAGCAAATGAAGGATTCTTGTGAGCTCTCAGAGAGACTTCCCTGAGCTCCACCCCACCCCTAGTCCTGCCGGCCCCGCACCTGCTGCGCTCTACAGCAGTACAGATAAGGATGCGATTTTGCTAATTTGTTTCTTTGTTTTCCACCAGATTTGTCCTTCCAGAATAACATGGATACTGGGACAACTAAACCATTGTGCGTGGCCGAATTACTGAATTCTGGGCAGAGGAGAGAAAGGAAGGGTCAGATGAGCACATGCCATTATATCGAGGAATAAAAAGAAAGACTGGCCTGAAATTAGCTACGAGCCTGTAATGTTATGAAGTAATGCTGGGAATCAAACTAAAGCCTCATGGCTTATGCTGGACTTTGTGTTTCACAATATTTTCTGTTATCCACTGTCTATGAGGAGACTGGGAAAGACATTTAGGTGTTTAGAATTATTGCTATTTACTCAATGGTGAGAAGGCAATTGTTTTGAAATTGAAGCAAATTGTGTTCAAGCTAAAATTCAGGAAAATAGAGGAAAGATTCTGGGGAAGGCGAGAGACAGGGCCACAGGACTTCCCATGAGCCTTATCCATGTGAATTACCCAAATTAATGAAATTAAGTGACATTGAATTAAATCTAAAGGGTATAGCCAATGCCTTGGGTGTGGTTACTTTAAAATTTAGCCTATGCTTAACTTCAAAATATCAATTTCAAAGGTAAAACATGAAGTTAGTCTTTTAAACATTATAGTCAAATATACAGATACCTCAAAACAACAACCAGGTTTGGCTGCGTGACTCCACGAGTAGGCTTTTCAAAAATACGAAAGAAAGCAACAAATTCCCACACTCTGAGCAGCACAAAACAGCATACAGTCATCTTACAATCTCTATGGTCCTGAAGCCCAGGCGTGGCTCACTTGGGTCCTCTGCTTGGAGTTGCAGCAAATTGCAGTGAAGCACTTGTCCAGCTCTTGGATCTCATCAGAGGCTCAGCTAGAACAGGGCATCCTTCCACGCTCCCTCTGGCTGTTGGAGGAATTCCTTTCCTTGCGATACTAGGACTCACGGAAACTTGCTTTAAAACGTCAGCGCACAATGAAGTCTCTACAATCAGTGCAGTCACAGTGGTGGCATCCGTGGCCTCTGCCTGACTCTCCAGGTTAGAAGCAATCCTCCCACTCAGAGAGGATGATACAAGCACACGAACACAGAACCAGGGATGTGGCCCCGCCTTAAAGTCCACCCAGCACAGCCACTGCCAGCCTGTGGGTTGTACCCCTTTTAACTTCTACTCCAGGGAGAAAAAAAAAAGGGGGGATTCTTTTCACTGGTACCAGTTTGAAAAAACCCAGGAAAAAATTCAAGCTGGCTCAGCTAAAGTCAGGGAGCCATCACTGCACCAGCCAACTGCTACGGCTGCCAGCCAAGGCTGTGTAGCTCCCAAGGGACCCGGGAAGGCAAGTAGGGAAAAGGCAGACCCCAAGAAATCCAAGATAAGGTACAGGTTCCCAAACCCTAGTTATTCCAAAGCAGGTTTCCACTCTGTTAGAGAATCTGAGTCCTTCTGTTTGTATGCTTTTTGGGAGTTCTGGCCTTCTTCACAATGGCAGTCAGACTGAGGAAAGAAATACAGAAGCCCTCCCTTTACCTACAACGACCCACAGATACATCACTGTCTTTAGCTTTAGGACATGGCTGTAATTATTTTAAGTCTAGCAAATGTCTGAAAAAATTCTTCCACAGCAAAATAAAATTAAATAGCTCAAAGGTAAACCTCAGAGTGCATCTGTTCTAATGTTTATGATAGTTTAACAATATCTATTTATTCTTTTTTTTTTTCACTGAAGTACAGTCAGTTACAGTGTGTCAATTTCTGGTGTGCAGCACAATGTCCCAGTCTTGCATTTACAGACATATATTCATTTTCATATTTTTTTCATTAAAGATTATTACAAGATATTGAACACAGTTCCCTGTGCTCTACAAAAGAGATTTATAAAATCTATTTTTATATATAGTGGCTAACATTTGTAAATCGCAAACTTCCAAGTTTATCCCCTCCCGCCTCCTTTCCCTGGTAACCATAAGGTTGTTTACCATATTTACTTTATTCTTAACAACCTACTAAGGTGTATCCACACTGCAGTAAACTCATGCTGCAGAGGTAAAAACTAGGATTACAAAACACTGCTTCACTGTCTCACATTTTTAACCACCTCTGATGCAAATTGCAAGATTAAAATTCACAGGTTTTTTTTAACAATAATTTTGACCTCCCTAGCCTAACTGGACCTACACATAAGTAGATAAATCATACCGTGAAGTTAGTAAATAGGGGTGAGGGAACATTAATCATAAATGTGATAAAAATAGAACCCCATCATGTAGAAACCAGTCAAAACTTCTTCCTGTATTTGAAAACAATGCCATAACCTTGACCTTTTAATAATTTTTCAGTTAATATTTATTTTTAGAAATCCAAGGTGATGGCAGTTTTTACTTCTAACCTTAATATTTTTAATTTCCATATTGAACACTTGAAAAACCACTAAAACACAATTTCACTGAGCTTTCAATGATAACAGAAAAATCCTGCCACCACAGCACGTTTGAAATTAGGAAAGCATTTGATCATTTGATTAAGAAGTACAAGCTATTTAGATCTGTGATGCAAACTTTAAGAAATGATATCAAAGAAGGAGAGTGAAGAATTTTCAGAAGAGCTGCTTTTGTTTGTTTGGGATGTTCACGCAGGAAAGTTCAATTGCCAAATAAGAACAGAGGCATAAATTAGCTCAAGAGACAGCTCAGACATCTTTATGGAAGGAGAAAATTGATGGGTCCAGCCTCGGAGCACCGAGGTGGTGTTAAAGGGCACATGCTCGTCTTCTATCAAGTAGTACTTGAAGGCAACGAACAGTAATGTCTCTAAAAAATGTCACTTTTCAGGATATCCCTTTTTATATGCATTTGCCAAGCAAGGGTGAAGCTGGGAGGACAAGCCTTTATTGGAGCAGCCAGTCTGTCAGATAAAACTAGACTTCCTGGAACCACAATCTCAACTATTAGTATGATTGACCCAACCCTTAAGATTTCCAAGTTGACATTGCCCTGTGGTTAACACTGTGAAGCTTTTTTTTTTTTTTTTTTGATGAGTTCTTAAAAAACAAGCCATGTTCTAAATATGGTCATTCTGAGGAAAATGAATCCTTATTGATTTAAGCATATTCTAAACATCTTTATGACACACAGAAACATAAATTCTTAGATTAGAGATTTAGCAGGCAGTTGAAAAAAATAGTACTCTGGGGAAAAACAAAACAGTCCCCTGTGTCTTGTGCAAAATGCAGTTTTTGGTGGACTCCACGGAGGAGATGCAGCCACACGGGGATCTTTACAGACTTGCGGTTAATAGTAACTTTCACCATCTCTCAACCCCCAGTCCTCGAATCCTATGAAGTTGGTTATAGTCACTTTTAAAAATAAGGATGAATGACTCTCTACTGTAAATACATTTCCTAAATAAGATACTGAAACAGTGAAGTGGTGATGAAGCTTCTTCCAACTCTTGACCACCTTCTAATGAGGGAGCGCAGTGATGAACGCAGACTTTGCAATCTAGTTGCAGAAGTCTGGGATTTAGAACTACTTTGAGTTGACAAATAAACACTTTATTCATCTGTCAAAATGAACGTAAAAATAGTACCTGGCAGCTGTGGACGTGATCTGAAATCACACAGGAAAACTCAATAAGACTAAGTTACCTTTACTTCTATGCACCAGGCATTATTTCACTAGAAGCGTTTCATTTGTGTCTCATTTGGTCCCGAGAGCAACGCACTCACTTAGTAGATGATGGAGACAGACTTAGGAAGCATCCGCAATTTGTACAAAGCCACGTGGCTAGGAAGTGGCAGGGCCAAACTTTAAACTGCAGTCTGTCTGCCTTCAGAGCCTGCTGTTTCCCACTCAGCAAGGTGGGAGGAGGGCTGGCATTGTCCTGTTGCTCCGCTGAAGGCCAAAGAATATGGTATTACCAAAAAAAAAAAAAAAGTCTCCTGGTAGACTGATGCTTGAATTTACCAAAAAAAAAAAAAAAAAAAAAATCTGACTAGTGAAATAACTTCCTTTCTAGTCTTTTAAGCATTGTTTTGCTTTTTCTAGGAAATTAAATTATACATTTGTTCTTTCATTTATTCTGCAATCATAAAGCATCTAGTTTTGCACCCAGCACTGTGCTGGGCTCCATGTAAACGCAGTCTAATGGAGGAGGCTGAGCTGAGTATTAACTAAGGGCATCAATTCCACGTTGGTGTGAGAAGCAGGGATGCTTCCAAAGAAATGCAATTAAATCAAGTTAAGAGGCAGTGTAGCAGTTTAATGAAGAGATGGGTGCCATCTGAGACATTTTTTGGACAAGTTAGGTTGTGGATGAAAAATTTGAGATCAATGAGGGAAAACCATGTTGTAAATTCAAACAGAATTTCTCAACCAGGATCAGGGTGTTGATATTTGAAATGCAAAAAAAAAAAAAAAAAAAAAAAGCAATGGATTATTTTTAAAAAACATCTCCTTCTTAAAGTCATATGCAACACTGGTTTTGCAGCCAGTAAATTGGCAAGACTCTACCCTAAAAATGTGCACATCAAAGCGGACGTTTCCAGGTGGCTCTACCAGGTGCCCAAGGACTAAGTATAACGACAGAATCAGAAGCCTGTGCCTAAAATCTTACATGCATGTACAGCCTTTGTATTGGAGAAGGCGGGGGTTGTTTTTCTCGCAGCAAATGAAGAACTATGCTTGCTAGCTGTCGGACAATTATCAGCATGGCGTGTATATTGAATTATACTGATTTATAAGCTTTGGCTCTGTTTTGTGTAGCACAGTTTCCCGATGGATACTCCATCGTGACTAGTAGACGAGCCATCAATTCATCGTGATAGCAAACTGTAAGGTCCGGTGTACAAATCTGGCTCTGTCCTCTTCCTTCTCAGTTCCCAACAGCTGCGGTTGCTCCGGACTCTGAACTCTGGTTCCTCAAGCCCAAACATCTGCAGGTTTTCTGCTGAGTTTTGTGTTATTGAAGTAGAGTCGATTGACAACGTTGCGCTAGTTTCTGGGGTGCAGCGTAGTGATTGAGCTATTGCACATATATATTCTTTCCCATTACAGGCTATTACAAGATACTGAGTATAGCTCCCTGTGCTCTATAGTAGGTCCTTGTTGTTTATCTATTTCATATACAGTAGTTGGCATCTCCATCGAGTTTTACTGCCTGAGCCTGATGTAGACCTGCCGACAGTCTCAAAGCCATGATGAAAGGAAACTCACACCATGCAGTTTCCTTCTCCCGGTGCTGGCTTGCCTCCTCCATCTCCCCGCTTCGGGCTTCCTTCCAGTGCCCTCATAGAGTTATTTTTCATGTTTTATCCAGTCTGTAGTTCTCCGCGACAGGGTTAATCCAGTGGGCACTTACTCAGCAGCAAACAAAAGCAGAGCTTCAGGCTTGATGGTCATAAAGTCAAAATTTCACTATTAATATCACTTTTTAAAAAGTGCTTCCTGGACTACCAAAATGAAGAATGCTTCACTATCTTTTCTTTTCTTTTTTTTTTTTTAACTGAAAGTGAAAAATCTTTGTCTACTACGAGAGAATTCCCATAGAGCGTTCACAGGTCTTTGAAAACTAGAGACTCATTTTGTAATTTCAGACTGGTTTGTTTCAAACACCCAGTCATTACTAGCTTTGGGTGGTAATCACGACAGCTGATTTAGGCAATTGTGAAAGGATCTTAGGCCACTTCTTCACAAATATCTTGTGAAGATAAACCAGAATTCAGGCATTGCCAGCCGTCTCATTTGCCTAATCAGCTTACCAGGAAAGGTTAAGAAGTTGGCCATCCAGAAATAACTGTCAATAAAAGGAGGTTTTGAAGAAATGAAACATGCTTATGCACGTGTACATCATAGAACTTGTAATCTAAGATTGACGCGTTTGAGCTTGAGATTCAGGATTGGAGGACAGACTCTGAGAAGTAGATGAAAGAAGGAGAACCAATTAAAAATATTTGCCAGGACATTTTTTGTTGTTGTTGCTGGTTTAGGAGATTTTAACCAGTCTCAATTTAGTGCAGGATTATAGCATCTAGAAATTTGCCATTTATCTTATCACAAAATAATAAAATTGTATCTCTTTTGATGAAACAAACAGACGTTTAAATTCTTCATCATTCTTTATCAAATTCACAAAGCCCTAGTATAACAAAGTGCCTTACTTATGCAATTCTACTCAATTACTTTATTTGTCACTACAAATAGATCTTTGGCCGCAACAAAGGTAGATGTACTCATATCGATCACATGTAGGGGATACACTGAAACACCTATTTCTGCCTCTTAAGTAATAAGAAATGGTATTTGAGAAACAAAGTCTAAAATTAAAATTTAACAAATCTGACAAAAGTATGCAAAGTCAGCTTAGAACGAGAAAATGAATTCCAGGCCAGCAAGGTTGGGTAGCAAATGGACCATACATATTAATCAGCTTACCACAGAGAAAAGATGTGGACAGAAAGGGAATGCCCAGCCCCTGAAGCAAAGGAGAAGGAATCACACAAGCAAACCTTAGCAGTGCTCACTGAAACAGGACAAAGTGTTAAGCAAAGAAGATAGGGTTTCATTTCAGGAAAAGCTGCATTAAAAAAAAATGCATTGGGCAGCGCAAGGGCGTACCAGCAAGACCGCCATGATGTCAGCTGTAACCTCACTGGAAAGACGGATATATCAGAAAACTTCATTCATTTACTTAATAATGGTCTACTGGGTGCCAATAAAATGCTGAAACAAGGCAAGAAGCCGATCATATGATGGTGAGCTAACCAGATAGGTCCTTCACTCTAGGAAGGATGATAAGCAAGAATTGAATATTCACAGCTAGAATACAGGTACAGAGAGTGATATGTTCTATGAAGGAAATTTTTAGGAGGAGCCAAGAATATTAAGAAATGGGCTTAGGGGTGTTTGAAAACACTTTTCAAGGTCAGAGTTTTCTAGTGATTAGGTGGGATGTGATCCCAAGCCTTCTGCCTCCAGAACCCACCTTCATAAACTCTATACATGGCAGCAGAGGAAACATACAGAGAGCGCAACGCTACCTTGTGTTTAGGCAGGTCTTTTATTTTCAGATGAATTCCTGCTAGTGGGCCCGCTCTTAGAGAATTGGCTAGTCTCTGGTCCTTTACCTTCTCCATCCAATTACATTTTCTTTGCCACAGACACATCCTGAAAGCCATGGTCAGCGCTCTTGCTACGGCCATGCCGGCTCACGACCCAGCCTTGACACTGTGACACAGAAAGTCCCCATTGCAGGGATCAGATTTGTAGAGTTTTCTCTCTACTGGTTTTATCCCTGAGTCCTGCTATCAACCTGGTAAAGGCCAGGGGGGAGGGGGGCCCCATTGCACAAGGAAAATGAGTAAAACAGTGTATTCCAGAAACTGCAACCAAAAAAACCCCATGGGTTTTCATTCCACGTGTGACATTTTGATACTAAAATAATTATTTGAATGGGAATGCAACCCATTAAGTTTCTTTAAAAAAAAAAAAAAGGACAAAGCATTTCTAGATTCACTGAAGTCTGATGACAAGCTTCATTTCAAACCTGCTTTAAAAACATGATGTAACTGACAAGTCAGACTTTGCAGTTTGGCAGAGGCCGAGTTTTTGAAATGCATCTGCGTATGTGTTGGATGTAAACTGCTGTTGTACTGGAAAACTTCTTGAAAGGGATTTTTAAAAGTCTCATCTTGTCTCTCTCAAGTGGCTGTTAAAAATAGAGTTTGTTGGCAACTATTTTTCCTTGTGTTAGAGAAGGATTAGCTTAATCCTGATGAAATATCTTAACACTTCATTTTATTCAATTTTATACAACTAAACTGTTATTAGGCACAATACTAAAATAACTGCACTGTCTTAAGTGATCCTCAAGTTATACATTTGTCAGGTTTGTTTTTACAGACCTATAAAATGTAGACACTGTTCTCTCGATGAGGGTTTTTTTTTTTCTACTTTCCTGCCTATATTTAAATTATTTTAATTCTGGATTAATGCTTATTTCTTTTTTTTCTATAAAATGTTAGAAGCTTCCTCTATGCATTTACACAGCATGGTAGAATTAGCCAGGAAGCATTCCAGTTTTCAGCATGATATACAATTACAGAATTATTTGAGATCCTGTTTGTAAAGTAACTCTATTTAGATTTAGAACATTTATGTATACTATTGCTGTTCTCCTTTGCAAATTATAAAAACTCCAGGTGGGACTTTTGGTCCCTCAGTCCCCCATTCTGAACCAACCCAAAGCCAAGTGAAACAAGCAGATGTGTCCTGATACCTCAGCAGTCCTTTCCGCTTCTTTTTTTTTCCTTCTCTGGTGTTTCCTCTATTCATTCACTTTCTCATTTAAAAATATCCACTGTCCTTCCAAGAACAAAACCTGATATCAAGAAATAATCTGCCTCTATCACTGGTAAAACAATTTGAAATTAGCCGTGGTCATTCCCTCTCACCGAGGTATTTGTCTTTTAAACCTTATTTCTGCTCTTGAAAAGAAAGAACATGTCCTCATTAAAGAATTTCAAGGAATTGTTTGTCACTCGTATAAAGGCACGCACCTTGTAGAGATGTGATCTGGACCTTGGATCATCCCAGGCTGGTGACACCGGGAGGAGTGGCACTGTCTCTTTATTGACTCCAAAGTCATCCCTTCTGTCCCCAGTCCATTAGTCAGGACAAGTCATGTGCCTCCACCCAATGACAAGGGAAGTTAGGAACTATGAGCAGCATGTGGCTGTTTGCTGAGCAAAACTGACCTTGGCTTCTTTGGTTACCTTTGCTCCCTTCTTCCTACACAGACAACACCCAGCATCTCCCCAAAGGAGATAAACCTGATCCTGGCTGGTCACTACACTCAGCTCAAACTCTAGACAATGCTCAGTGGTGTTCTCATCAAGACGGGGTGTGATCTTCTTGATCTTGAGGTGGAGGAACTGAAACGGACACATTGTCCTCTCATACTCACACCCCAAAAGCCACAGGGAGACAACACCAGCATGATCCTAATGGGCTCTCCCACTCAGAGGGGAAGACCAGACCTCAGGAAGAAGCCATGGTCCGTGGCAGCTCTGAAACACCGCGGGTAGACGTGGGGGGCCTCCACCCTGAGGTCTGAAGGTGCCTTGATTCGGTCTCTTGCTGCACCCCAAGCTCCACCGTCTGGTGGGTTCTTCTCTGTCTACTTTCCAACCTGGCCACATAGGAAGTGGTACTCTCTAAGGACTGTTCAGCTTTTCAGCCCACTTCCAACTTCAGAGATTTTTGATAACACGAGAGGTGCTTTAAATTTCAACAAAGATTATGCTTTCCAGGCTCAGTTTCTTTGGCAGTTCATCTCTCTCCAAGACCAAGGAGATTTCTGATGGTCTTAGTCTGGAAGCACTTGGCCTCTAACACAGGATAGCTGGTGAACAGTGACTGTCTGAATTTACACTCTTCCCTGTAAATTCAGTCCTCCCAACAGTCCTGAGATTAAAGTATTGCCATTTTGACCAATTCAGAGATGGAGAGTGTGGGAGAAGTTATTTTGAGAGGAACACCTCAAAATACACAGGTGGGTAATGCGAACCTTGCCAGCGTGCATATTGATGCGCCTGTCGGTCTGACCGAGGTAACTATGGAGACAATGGAACAAAGGACTCTTTTTGAAATTTGAAAATTGGACTCTTTCTGAAAAATCTAAGACTTGTGGTGACGGTATGTATGTCACATACACTATTTTTGTTTCTTTTACTCCACAATCATTAGGGTTTTTTTTTGTTGGGTTGTTTCTAAGCCAATCCCGGAGATGTTCTATTTCGGTCAGGGAGGTGCTTATTTCTACGATTTGGGGTTCACCAAGAGAGACTGGGTACCACTTACGTGTTACAACACTTGAAACCTTACCTTGCCCATAAGAACCTTTTAACGGTTATGAAAAACTTAACATTAAAAAAAGCACTTTACTTCTTGTTTGTCCCTATGGCTTCACCTGTACAGGCACAGTTGATGATGGCAAATATTTCCTTGTTCTGATTTCTCACTGTGAGTTTTAAACAGCTCACACTGTGGGGACTGACGTTTCCAGGTCACAGTCAAAAGGCACAGCCAGGGCTTTGGTCGCGGCTAACTCCACGCGGCACGTGTGCTACCTTTCCTCAGGGTATCATTTTGTTTTAGAAATGAACTGCATTAAAGACACCTCGCAAGCTCCGATTTAAATCCTGCCCTGCCAGCCCTCTTTGGGGGATTCGGTTACATCTCCGAATTCTCCAAATGAAACCTCTACCTGATTCCAGGGAGTTTTAAAGAAATGCAAGTCCTTGAAAGGTTTACCCTCCTCCCCCTTCTTCTTAATTTTTAAAATTGTGATTGACAATGAAGATCTGAGTACATTTCCAAATGCAGACTGTCCCTGGCTCGGGGCCCACCCCCCACAGAAATGGTGACAAGGCCAGGATCAGGACAAGGTGTGTAGGGAACTCTACTGGGACCCGTGATTGAAAAAGGCTCCAAACAGCAGGGATCAAGATGAGAAATACTGAAATGCATGTCTTAAAAAATAAAAATTAGCACAAAAAAACAAAGTCCATGATGACCAAAACATCAAATTTTAGAATAAAGACACATCGCTTGCTCATTTTACAAACAAGTACCATGCAAAGGGAACAGTCATTTCCAATCAGCCCTGGGCTCAAGGTCAAAGAGGTCCTGGCTTTCCAAGCAGTGGGATTACAGAGGGTGACAAAGGGTGAGCAGAGACTTGAGGCTGCACAGGGCTTTCTGTAGAGCTTTTCCTTTTTAATGCAGCGTTTGTATTACTGTTTCTACTTGGTTCAAACTATGAGTGGCTGTTTTGATAAAAGCATAAGGGGTTGCACGATTTTCCTTCCTTCTCGCTCCAGTATGGCTCAGCCAGTGGGAATCGTGGTGGTCCACGTGGCCCTCTCCCCACGTGCAGTTTCTCAAGCTTCCAAACTGCCCAGGCTCTCCCGCCATCTAACCGCCAGCTTCTGTTAGGCGACTCCAGGCTTTGAGATGCAGAGACTCTGAGCAAGGGACTCCAAAGAGTCTAGAACTTGAGATCAGAATTGGTGATTTTAGTGAAAATTGGGATTATTGAATTTCCATTTCTATTTCAGCACATTCAGTATGAAACTGCCGCAGGTCTCACTGAAAAGCCCCCTCCTGGTTATCACCCTGCTTCTCTGGGGAAGTGCGTTCTTGGTCCTAAGGTCCTTACTGACTTACAGGTGAACTTAAAGGACACAGCTCTGGACCCCAAAGCCATCTGTGCCTATGCAGGAAAACTACTGTTTAAGTCCCAACACAATCTAGAAAAATGCAAATAAGTAAATCAGTGTCTGGTTTACCATACAAAATTTAAAAATATACTTTGATGTTTGTATGTCGATCAACCAGGTGTTTCCATAACCGACAATTCCTTAACAGAATGTATAAAGTGTATGTGGGTTAACGTTGCTGTGATGTGGTTGTATCTGAACGTTTTTCTTTCCTACGTTTGTTTTTTCAATCTGTAGAATTCTCTGAGTTCATTCTCTTTTGGAGCATTCTATTTTATTAGATCCCATAAATGGTACTTATTTATTTATTTATTTCCTGAGAGAAAGGTGCTTGCATCCCCAGGGATCTCAAGAATCCTTCCCACCTCACTTAGTGTGTGTTGATCCAACTAAAGGAGGAGGCAGTGAAATATGTTTGTAGTGGCCAGCAAAGCCCCTGATAAGGAGAAATGTTCATAGTAAAGGTACCCTTTGTTTTACACTTTCAGTTGGATGTCGAGTGGTAAACATGAACTATTTTGTCTTAACAAACGTCACCAGAGACTTGTCCAATAGTTGCTTAACCAGGACAGGTCCCTTTTCCAGAACATGCCCTTTCCTCAATGAAGAGCCTCTAAGCTACCAAAGAACCACAGTAATTGACCGGGATCTGTACATCACGTCTAAATAGACACGGAGTAAATTGCATAGCGTTGGGTAAAACAAGTTACTCACTGTTCCTCTTTCAACCCATAATGACTGTAATTCAATTAGGCTTATTGCCTGTTATTCAATATGATCCCATTGTGAAATTGTTCCTCTTGCAATACAAGGTTTAGGGTTAAAGAGCTTGCTTTTCTTCTCAAAGCATGTGGCCTCTCTTGTATCGGACAGGATTTCATTATATTTAAAAACTTTTTCCACTGTTTACTCTATCACTGGGGTCAGATAAAGGAGCCAGAGTCCAAATTAGTCTTTGCTCTGGGATGGGGGAAGTGAGGAGAGAGAAACCCCAGTGGAAATCAATGGTGGACTTATTTGTATTTCCATTGTACAGAAATTACAGGAACATTAGCAGTGTTGGAAGGAAACGCCTGGGGAAAGGGGAGTGTCCAGATTTTCATTATTATTATTTTTCCTAAAATACACTGCACATAATCCTGGGCTATTTCAGTACCGGACATTTAAATTAGTCTACGAATTATAACTATTTTCAATCAATCTCAAAATTTTTCATTGTAAAAAAAAATGCTTCCCAGGCTGAGCCTACCAAAAGGAATTTATGAATAGTTCCCCTAATTTGGCCAAGAAAAATGCCTACATACAGAGTTGATTTTTAGATTTAAAAAAATTTTTAATAGATTCAAGGATTTTTTTAATGCTACTTAAAAATATATCAGATCTGAGTAGATAGGATCCAGAGGATAGGCTTGAGTTATCATCACTGTGACAAGTCACTAAAATTCTCCATCTTTTATGTCAAAGAGGATCTTTGTGAGGAGTAAATGAGTTAAGACATATAAAGTGCTTAGAAGAGTCCTGGGTACATTGCAAGTATAAGAAAAGGAAGGAAAGAAGGAGAGAAGGAAGGAAGAAGGAAGGAAGGAAGAAAGAAAAGGAAAGAAGGAAGGCAGAAAAAGAAAAAAAGAAAGAAAGAAGAGAGAAAGAGAGAAAGGAACCCCCCCCCCCCCAGCTGCTTCACTCTCATTATTACTAGTATAACTACATGAAATGACATGGAAAGGTTGCCCGTCCAACAAAATCTACTTCGATTCATACGCCATGGAACTCATGATGATGCTGGATTCTTTTCAATGACTGTAGTGACCACGTTACACAATTTATCACATGACTCTACTGCAGACCCTCTGATTATGAACATCCTATTCGTGACTATCCCGTCCATACAAGCAGACCCCTGTTTCTTTCACTGACCAATAGAAGCTCTGAGGATCCTGCTGGGCTCCCTTAAATTAGACTTATACCCTTTTGTGTAAACACACACACACACACACACACAAAGACACACACACACACACACACACGTGGCCCTAACTAATTTATACAACCTGATGAGCACAGATGATGACTTGGACAGTGCCCAGCCCCCACTAGCAGCTTAGGAAATGTTTTACTAAGTTTTGATTCGACCGCATTGGTCCATAATCACATAGTAACAGCTCTACTAGTTCCACATCACGGCAGGATCCAGACATTCACACAGAAGACACACATTCACACAAACTACTTAGAATATTAAAGAATGTGTGTTAAAAGCAATTGCTTTTCTTTCTAAATTGCTTAGAAAATGTCCAGATGTCCCCCGTGTCACTACGACTCCTGAGCGATGGAAGTTGAAATTTGTTCTTTTGTTCGGATTTTCTGATATGCGTGCTGTTTGGATTTCTCTGACATTGTATCCAATTGACTTGGCTCAAGGTCACTTACTCTGAAATCACCGTGAAGTCATAGGGAATGGAATTTTGCACTGAACGAGAGAGCGCGGTTGTACCTTTCCCTGGATATTTGTGCTTTGTATACAGGCATCTTTTCGGTTTATCATCATGGCCAGAATCCATCAAACTCACGTTGTCAAGTTCCTTAGCCCGTCAGACAGGTTATAAATTCAATTAGTTTGTTGAATTTATAGAATGTCAATCAGTTTGACATGTTTCTTTTTTCTTCACCACAGTAAATAAACTAACCGGTTTTCTTTTCCACCTTTCCTGTCTGCTCCCCACCAGCCGACAGAACCAGGCGTAGGTGTCAGCTTTGGAAGGACTTGGGTTTGGTTTATTTATTTACCACTCACTAACTCTGTTACCAGAAACACATCTCCCAGGCCCTGCTTCACAGACAGGTTACTGAGTATCTGAGGTGATCCATCATGCCCGGAACACAGTGCCCAGCACATTGTAGGGACCAAGTGGCCAAGAAGAAAGATTGCTTCAAGGTCACCAGCATGAGAAAAGAAGCTAACTTAGGCTGTGGGTGGTTTGGGGGATGGTGGTGAGGTTCTGAAGCGCAGTAGCAGAGATCAGCGTGGCTATGAGCCTAGGAAGGAAGGCAATGGCATAAAACAACGTAGAGAAACCCAGGAAATAGTTTACAAAAAGGGGGTGGAGCACAAATTAACCAGTCAAGAAAATGCAAAAACCTAAAAATTTAATATGGGCCAATAACTGTAAGTTGTGAGTCCTGGGGGCATAACCGCTTTGTAGGGACAATGCATCCGGGCCCACTTGCAACTCTGCTTAGGTAGTGAGATCCAGGTCGCCAAAGCAGGGTTTGCAAAGTGTCCTCCTGCCAACAGCAGAGGAGAAAAGTAAACCTTTATTCGCAGACATACAAGCCCTTCAGCCACCTGAAACCAAGCTGTATCTTGAAAGTATCGTATTTTATTTCAAAAACTCATGTATAATTTATATGCTGTTCCATAAAATATCTGTGTTCATCTTAAAGATGGTTGTAGCCAAAATTTGGAGAAAATTGAAAGTTCCAGGAACTCCAGCATGCCCATCTGTGAAGTTTTGCAAACCCCTTGGCCAGCTGCCCTCTGCTTCCCAGGGGCATGGCATCAGGGGCTTGCAGCAACAGGTAAAGAGAGATTTCAGTGTTACCGCAAAGCAGATGACAAAAAGATGAAGAGGAAAAGAAGCCTTTATTCTAGGTCACTTGCAAGTCCCCTCAAGGCATGTGCCCTTTTAAGGGTGGTTTGGGAGTTCTAAATCTGCCTTGGGCAGTCTGGATGAGCTCTTAAGAGTATCCAAGAATGGGACTGAAGTTAGGGAAGGGATGGCGTGCTCACAAAACAAGCCCCTAGAGTGTGTGAACGACTGACAGGGACGTGCTACGAGCACCTGCATTCAGCGCGCGTCACCCTTGTCAGAACTTCTTAGTTTCAACTGGCCGCGACGCAGGGCCCGCCTTGCCCGACACCCAGCGTGGGTCACACCCCCTCACCCCAGGCTGTACTTATGCTCACACACTTCCTGGAATATTAGGTTGTTCTCCCATTAACTAATGAGAAAATGCTCCCTTTTTGACAGCTGTCAGACTTCTACACCCAAAAATACCAGTCGAAACATATGCCTAATTATTTTATAAATTATGTTGTGCTGTCACCGACCCCCTTCTGAGAGTCAAAGACTTCGACGTGTCTTGACTCCTCCCCTGCCCGGAGCTGAGGGAAACACACCAACTGCCACCAGTTTCATCTTGCTCACCCATCCTTCCTCCCGTGGGGGGTCGTGTTTATCTTCCCATCAGTGGGTGGTCCCCCTCAGTCTGCCTTGGATCGGTATAATGGGACACCCAGCTTAAATCCCATGATGTGAACGTATTTCTTAAAATGCTCTCTTCCTGGAGAGGTGTTCATTTTCAATGTGCTTTTTGTTCTGCTTGCTTTCTGCCAGAATAATGGGGAAAACCATTCTTCACACTAGAATTATTTTTGTTTGCTTGTTTTGGGGGAAGGTAATAAGATTTATTTATTTGTTTAATGCAGGTACTGGGGATTGAACCCAGGACCTCGTGCATGCTAAGCACATGGTCTACCACTGAGCAATAACCCCTGTCCCCTGGAATTATTGCTTATTTTCAATATGAAACATTATAAGCAGTTTCGTGCATTGGGAATTTGAGCTCCTGCTCAATCCCCGGATGTAGAATTCATCTTTGAAAATTTTTGGAGCTGGGTAATACCTCAAGAACTGTCTGAAGGGCCATTTACAAGCCCCACTTCCCATACCCCCACCCACAGGTACATATACAATCACTACACTACGGTTTTCCCTGTTCTATTCTGATGCTTACATTCCTATAACAGAGCACAAGTATTTCATTCACAAATAGAGGATCTAACACACAAATGCCCTTCAGAGAGGTAATAATTGCCCTAAAACCACCCTGGAGACTAAACAGCCTAAAAGATCCTGCCTCTGGTCACATGTAACAGTTGCTAAGCCCTTGGCTGCAGTTAACAAAAAACCTGACTCAGCGAGATTAACCAATAAGGAAAATGTCTCAGTTCACACGAGACAACCAGAGGTAGGGAGGTTCCAGGGTCGGCAAAGCTGGTCCTGGAACAGAGCCAAGCAGGAGCGCAACCCCCTCCAGCCACTGAGTCTGTCCCCCGCTGCCCCAGTGTGTCCCTCTCTCCCCTGGGGCTTGTCCACGCATCCACAAATAAATCCCTGCAGCCATTCACATGGTCGAACAAAAATTTCAAATTCTGGAAGGGGATGTGAGGGCACAGCCCATCAAGATTCCCATCTGAAGAGTGAAGAAATGTACAGAACAGCCCTCTAGAGAGTTTCCTCCAGATTCGATTTGCCAGAATTGTGTCACGTGTGCGCCAATCACGGGCCGTGAGAATGGGTTGTCATGGGGATCTCAGACCAGCGCTTCTCATGCTTGACTTTGCATGACAGCAACCCAGGGAGTTCATTACACACAGATTGCCAGGCTTCACCCATCGGGCTGCTGACTTAGTAAGTCTAAAATGAGGCTCAAGAATTCACGTCATGAGATGGGGATGTTGGTCTTGGGAGGCAAGTTGAGAACAACCAACTAGATTGAGCCCGTTGAAATTACGGAAGCCGACCAACTGAAACGGTTTTACCTACATGATGAGACAATAGATACTGAATTACATTGTAAATACTTAAATATAAACCATTAACAGCATTCCAACCAATGAAATCTGTTCCCATTTCTCCGATAAACATCAAGGATTAAGGAGGGCATCCTGCTTCAAATAAAAATTCAGGTTAATAACATTGCCTCAAACTGTATGCTTGGTTACCTTTAAAATTTAAAATTATTTGTTTAAATAATTAGTGTTCTACAAACTATGCAACTTTATAGCATTTTATACATCTACTGTAAGGATATTTTCTGCGTACTATTTCTTACCACAGATTACTTTATAAGATATGCATATTCATGGAATACTGTGTAATACTTCATTTCACTTTATGTCCTTGAGTTTTGATTCCAGATATATTATTTTTAATTGCTATAGAGAAGTCTTTTTTATATAATATGTATAAATGCTCCTAATGCTTCAGAACCAAGTAAGAAATAGAGGAAATTGCGTAGGTTGCTTTTTTTAAAGTCACACAAACTTGAACTTTAATAATTACTACTGTCCAAAGTTTTTTAAAGAATTTTTTTTTCTCGTGTCATTTCAAGAACTGTTCAGTACAACGGGCAAACCCAGACTTGAGCAAAGCCTGGCAAGAACGAAGGGGTGTGGGTCTCTTTAAATGCTGGCCTTCATCAAGAGCTGGAGGTGCAGGACGTAAAGTGATGGGGACATGAGACAATCAATGAAACAACTCAACGTTCTGAGCAGATCACTTTCCACTGAACCCTTTTTGTGAAAACCAAAAACCGGGGAGGGAGAGTATGGCTCAGCGGTAGAGCACATGCTTAGCATGCACAAGGTCCTGGGTTCAATCCGCAGCACCTCTATTAAAATAAATAAATAAACCTAATTACCTCCCTCCTCAAAAACAAAACAGAATGGAAAGCACTTGCTTAAAAAAGAAAAAATAAAAATAAAAGCCAAAAAATGATATCCCTAACCAAACTATACAGGCAGTTGTGACAATTTTTAATCCTACTTTTACTGTAAACAGACACAAGGTGAATTAAATGACTCATCGATAGTTATTAAATGGCAAGTGTCTTTGAAGCCAGAGAACCCCAATGACCTTCACAAACCTACTAAAAAATTTCCAAGTTTTCCATTAGCCAAAAGACATGTGGGAACATGTCTCTAGACACAGAATAGGAAAAAAACCAAAGAAGTAAGCAAGTATATATTTTTGACTTCCTTCTTCCCACTACAAGTCTTAACACCCCCTCCCTCACGTTGTGAATTCACTACAGAGACGCTCAGTGATTGTTTTATTGCATCTCTAGATCTGAAAGATGGCAATGTGATTTCAAACAATGTAGTCATAAAAAAACCCAAAAAAGCCTCTTTTACAAGTGTTTACCAGTGCTTTTCTACATCAGTTACCAGAAAGTAAAGGGTCTCTCGTATGGCCCCAAGCACTCATCAGAATTCCCTGCTTTCATTGTAGGGCATTGGTATTTGGAGTAATTTTAATGTACTTTGAAAAAAAAAAATTGTGCGTAGGCCAAAGATAAGGAAAATTTAACCACAGAGGCCAAAATCCCTTAGAAATATTTCTAAAAGATGGTAAGATAAAGTTTTCTGTTTAAAGGACTGGTTTTTATAAGTGCTTGCTTTTAATATTTTATTTGGGGGATAAACTTTGCAGTTTTTTGAGACACCTAAATATTCAAAAATCCTACCAACATACTCTAGCAACTGCCCTCTCATTCATATAAAATAATTAACAGAAGAAGTGTCTTCTGAATGGAAATATTTCCGGTAACAGCTAGTAAAACAGAAAAGATAGAAGCATGTAAAAATTTGATCCTTGAGAACAAGCTTTTTTCTGTGGCTTCCAAGACACCCCATTACATTAGAACAGTTTCTAAAACAAGTTTTATCTCCTACAAATCCTCTTTTGTTTCAGTTATACAGTATCGTTAACATTCCTGATAAATTATCCTTCTCAAGCAGCTGTTCTCTGTTCTAACTGTACAATCACCGCTGACCTGAAGCATCTTACCACTTCCCTCTGTAAATGCTTGCTTTTGACCACCTAGAAAAACAAATATAACGCAGGCATAGGTAATTTTACACGGCTAGTAGCTTTATTTTTAAAGTTAAAACAATTAATTTTTTGTAACAGCTTTACTGAGATATAATTTGCATGCCGTAAAATTCACCCTTTTGAAGTGCACAAATCATTGGGTTTTCGTATATACACAAAGGGATGCAAGCACCATCACTATCTAATTCTGAAACATTTTCATCACCAGAAAGAAACCTGTATTAATTAGTGGTCACATCTCAGTTCCTCTCCCCTCAACCTCTGGCAACAACAGGAATCCCTGTCTATCTCTATGCAGTTGTCTGTTTCAGGGTATTTCGTACAAATAGAATCACACAACATGTGGCCTTTGTGTCTGGCTTCTCAACACCATGTTTTCAAGGCTCATCTGTGTTGCAGTATGTATAAGTCTTCCTTTCCTTTGTATTGATGAATAATATTTTACTTACTAGACATACCCCACTTTGTTTATCCATTTATCAGTCTGTGGATATTAGGACTGTTTCCACATCTGACCCTTGTGAACAATGCTGCTATAAACATTTGTGTACAAGGTTTTGCGTGGACATTACTCATGGCTGCCATAACAAAATACCAAACACTAGGTGACTTAAGCAACAGAAATTGACTCTTTCACTGTCTGGAGGCTGGAAGTCCAAAAGCAAGGTGCGAGCATGGTGGGTTTCTGCTGAAATCTCGCTTCCTGGCTTGCAGAGCTGGTCACTTTCTTGGTGAGTCCTTGCATGGCTTGAAGAGAGAGAGGGAGAGGTTGTGAGAGAGCTAGAAAGTCACTAATCCCACCAGGATGGATGGCTCTACTGTCCTGAACTCATCTAAGCGTAATTATCTCCAAAAGATCTCATTCAAAATGCCATCCACTGAGGGTTAAATCTCCAACATACAGATTTGGGCAGAAGGACAAACATTCTGCCCACAGCAACATGTTTTCATTTGTCCCGGGCACATACCGAGGGGTGGAATTACTGTGTGACATGGTATGTCTGTGGTCAACATTTGAGGACTGACAGACTCTTTTTCCAAAGCAGTTGTACCATTTTACACTTTCACTAACAACAGAGGAGGATTCCAGTGTCTCCATGTCCTCAAAAACACTTGTGATGGTTTATCTTTTTTTATTTCAGCCATCCTGGTTGCTTGTGTTTTGGGTGTTACATTTAAGAAACCACTGGTTAAAATTAACTTTAATAAATATGTTATTTAACCCAGTTTACTCAAAATATCACCACTCACTGTAAAATGAATAAATATAAAATTTATAAGTATGAATTTTCATTCAATATAAAATATAAATCACTATAAAAATTATTAATGAAATACTTCTTTTTTTATACTAAGTCTTTAAAATCTGGTGTGTTTTACACATGCAATACAACTCTATTTAAAAAAAAAAACAAAACAGAGCCCAGTGGTAGAAAAGTTAGTGAAACTGCCAACTGTAGTAACTCAGAAGATGAAAAAATTATCTCAAAACTTGTAGGTTTGGCTAAAGAGATTCTAGGAGAAAAGATGAAAGTCCTGGTTATCTTCTTTTAACTGTGTATAGGGTACTTCCTATGTACTTCCTTTAACTGCATAGAAGAGAGAAACAAGATACAAGAAGAAATTGTTTCATTTTTAATCAGAATTTAGTAGAAATACAAAGTGCCCAGGGCAGTGTCTTCAGTCAGCAAAAGATCCTCAAAGTGAAAAATAGTTTTAAGGAAAAAAGCAATTACAAGGCTGCAAACAGAACTTGGCCCCGGGGTCAAGACTAATTCAAGAATGTAGCTGGACGTTTTTTGGTGAAGCCCTCAGAAGGACAGGAGTTAGTGACTCATAGGTTCTGTCACCCAAACTAAAGGGCTTCTAAGACTCTTAAGGGCATTGGTTTGACTCCGCCCTACTCGCAGGCCAAAGCAGAGACTGTCCTGTCTTGAAGACGTTTTTGTGAGGATGGCTTTTCTCTAACGTATTTAACTATGCTCTGATACATAGGAGACCCACATGATTTTAAAGGCGATTTTAGCCGATAAGCTAGGTAATTCCATGGTTCAATAAAAAAAAGAGTATAAGAGAATTAAAACTTTTATGTGTAAACATTTTAACTTAAAAATTATCATGAGATAAAATCACATGGTCAAATAAGGAAGCACATTACAAATATATTTTTCTTTATATTTAAGTTGCAAAGAGCCTACTGGCTCTTTTAAGTAATTAAATTCTGTATGAACCATCTACGCATGTTTAACAGCTTTATGTATGTATCTATATGTGTTTTATATATATATATATGTATGTGTGTGTGAGATATCTGAATTGGCCTGTCTTTTCTCATCATGAAGCTTTCAATGCTTTGTATGGTGGTAATGAAAGCAACTGACCTCGTTAAAGACTTAATTCATCCAAAGCAGCTGCGTTAGTAATGCCGTACTAACAAGTTAGTTCCATTGGCCCATTTTCCTCTGTGACTGCCATAACTTGCTCTGCAAGAGACAAAGCATTATTTAGAAGAGTATGTATTTATACCAAGTAAACAGAGAGTAAGAGGTTGATACAAAGGTCAGCCATCATGAGCATTACCTGGTGAGCCATTTGTGGCTTATACTTGACATTGTCAAAACATAGCTGGAATGTTACGCCTATAACATGATCCCTTATCTGTCACCTGTTGCACATAGGTCCACTGGTTTTAACTATCTTCAACTTTACTTTAAAAAAATAAGCCCAAAATGGCAATGACCATGTCTGATTTTTTAAATGTCGTATCTATTTTATTTGACAGTTCCCTTCACTTAATCTCATTATTGCAGCTACAAAACAGCATTTAAAATTTCCAAGATACAGACACACTGCCTTTGCTTTCACTTGCTTATATACCCGTCCCCATGTTAAATGACCGTTATAAAGTATTTCCTTTCAACTCTTGTTACCTGTAAATACACAGATTACAAGGATGTGTTGGCTTTTCTTTTGGATTCAATAACTGAAGTTTCATTTTTTGGTGACATCTTTAGGCATTCTTCCAAAAACATCAGCACTGTTCAGCGTCTATAAATGGATGGCGGTTTATGTATTGCAGTTGGGGGCAATGCGAGGGTGCTCGTACATGCATACATTTGCAGAAAGAGAAAAGTAGTCAGGGAGAATGAAGAGGAAATACTTTCTATCAGATGGTCATTATGCTTTACTGATTTTTGAAGCTATTCCATACCACACTAGAACCAAGTCAGCCTCAACCTTAGAAGTTTGTCTTCACTCATCTTCTTGGGGTTCATTACAGTGCCCAAATTTGTTAAATTCCTTTCTGTATGAGGCCACAGTTGTTCCCTTCTTAGAATCCTTTTCTTGTCAGAAACACCTAGTCACCTAATTGGAACCCCCTCTCATTCTAAACTGACTGAAAATTCTCGGCTTATATTCCAGCCCCACGTCTAGGCAAGCCTCTGCTAGCCCCTGGTTTCCTCCTCTTCTAGGAACACGTGATCTTTTTTTTTTTTTCTTTCCGGAGGCTGACATTATAGCTTGCCCCTCTGGGGAGGATAATTTGCTCATTGTGGATTAGTTGCCTTCAGCAGGTAAGTCTCACCTGGGTCACATCCTTTAAGGGTACGTCCACGGACGGAACTGCTTGAAAACTTTCACTGGAATGTGCAAAATTCTGCCCTGGCTTGTCTTGCTGTGCGCTGCACTCTCTTTCCAGGGCTAATGTTCTTTCAAAAACGAACACCATTATGACTGAATCAGTAACCTTTTTGCATTTTATTTCATCCTTTTTTTTTGAGGGGGGAGGTTTCCATGCTGCCCATCAAACAAGCTGTACCTAAAGGAATGTAAACTGGAATTCTGGAAATTTCTGACTCAGCCATGACACAAAACCTCTGTAGAAGTTTGCCTTAATCTGTTCAGCCTAATTTCTACGTGAGTTGAATAAACTGGGTAATTAGTAAGTGTATGTGTGGGGTGGGATGGAAGGAAAGTTCTTGACGTCACGTACAGTGTCCACACCTAAAATAAGAAATTTGGGCTGTCTGGCCAACTAAATACAAAATATTTGCTACCCTATAATCTGCTCGGGTTAGCATCATGTATTTCAAGTAAAGGCTAGACTTTGTCATAAAGAAGTTTGTGTGCTTGCACAATTTGGTCTTGAAAAAAAAACTCTCACAACCAGTAACGTCATTAAGAAACAGGTGTTACCGTAATGACCCTCTTCACACTCAGCCATTTTAACCCTGCAGTCTGTGGCACACTGAAGTGCAGTTTTCCCTACTTACGGCTTCTGGAGATCCACCAATTGCATGAGTTGCATATAGATGCATTTGGGGAAGGGGGAAGTGGTCAAAGCTTTTACGGTATTCTCAAAAGAGACTTGCTCTTCTACAAAAGGGTGATAACTGGTACTTTACGTTAACTGATATTTTGGAAAATATTGAAAATACAGATGTAACATGGTAGTTTAAATGATTAAAGATGATACTGTTTTTTTTTTTTTTCAAATTATCTTTCCATGATTGTCTACGGCTTTCCCTTTATATTAATTTCCTGTACTCATTCATCATTACATGAACCCATTATTCAACTGCATCCAATGTGCTGTGCTTTTTTAAAGCACACTAAAAATGATGACTATTATCTGCCGGGTGGAATCATTCCAAAGGGAACGAGAAAGTGAAAAATATTGTGCAACTACAGACTTTTTGCTGCTTGAATTGTGAGTAATTTGTAAATGACGGAAGAATACAAATAAAGTAGTTTCTGACAGGAAAGTGTTTTACAATAAATTAAAGGAGTATGTGGAAGAAGCAAACTTTTAAAACTCACAGAGCAATAAATTAGAAGTTAACCAACATGTGTGCTTAAATGCGCCAGAGTAACTAACCTAATTTCTAAAACTCATTAATACTTTCTTGAAAGTTTTATAACGTCACGATATGTCTTTCTCGTGCCAGATGTACCATTTTGCTTCTTGGAGAGTTACAAAAATCCCATTATAAATCATGTAAAATATTGCATATACACTCACCAACCTATTCATTTTTCAAAATAGAAGGCAAACTTATTCCGACTGTAATTGGGGGATTCTAATTTTGTGGTTAGCAGAAGAGTCAGAATTCCTTAAAAAAACAACAAACAGAAAAGTATTCTTTCCAACACTTGATATGATAGCCATCATCCAAGATGTCCAATGATCGCTGTCTCCTTGGATGCAAACACTTGCAGAATGGACTCAATGTGTGAGGAAAACTGAACACACAACCTGCTGACTTTGAAGACAGAGGAAGGGGAAGTTGAGCCAGAGTCTGGACAGCCCATAGAATCTGGGGGAAGGGTCACCAGACAGCTAACAAGCAATTAGGAGTAGCAGTCCTATGACCACAAAGAACTGAATTTGCCACTAGCTTGAATGAGCAGAGAAAGGGGTTCTCCCCTTTAGTCTCCAGAAAGGAGCACAGCTCTGCTGAGACCTTGGTCTTCGTCTTGTGTGATGCATGTGAGGCTTCTGACCTACAGAACCGTAAGATTGATTTGTGACATCTCAGGCCACTGATGGTAATTTTTTACAGCCATGACAGAAAACTAATACCAATGCATTTTGCACGTAGGAGGGATGTGAATGACTGAGCACCAGAGAGTGAAGAGTGATAGCCAGCCTTCAAGGTGGCCACCAACTACTTCATCAATAGAGGGCGCTGTAGAGACTTTGCGGGAAGAAAAGGCTTTCACTTCCTGGTTCCAGTGGGCTCACCTGGCTGACTCCTGAAGCACCTGTGGTTCCCTGGCTCCCATTTCCTGCAGTAACACCCACTTCTCCAGCACAAGCTCCTGAAGGGCAGGTGGCTTCTGGTGTCTGTAGTGAGACACAGTCCAGGAAGCGCTTTCCCCAGAACCTTCAAGGGCAGATTTCCAGCAAGTTCCAGAGCGCAGATTCCTGGCAAGGTCCACACATGCACTGCTGTGGAGGTTTCTCTGCTGTTCAGTGAGTCACAGTCACACCTGCAGCCAGGTGTGCATCTCAGCCCTGGGGAGGGGGCTCTTCCTTGAGTGTTCTCTCAGTCCCAGATGTTCCTTCTTTCTTCCGTTCCTATATTCCTTAGCATTCTCTCGACTTATTAGCTAATTCTTCATTATTCCAGTCCCCTGTTATTCTCAATGATTCTTTATATTACACTTTTCCTATTCAAGTTGCCATGAAGTTCCTCTCTCCTGATTGGACCCAGACCCAGTCACTTCTGGATTTGGATTATGAAAGACACTGTAGGTTCTGTTTGTCACACACTCTGTGAAGCTGGCAGCCATGATCTGCAATTGGAGAGGTCCATGCAGCGAGGAGCTGGAACTTCGGGCCAGCAGCCACATGAGGGAGCTTGAAAGGGAATAACCCAGCCAAACTGTTGGGCATTCAGGTGAGACCGCAGCCCTGCCTGACATCGTGACCGCCATCACCTGAGAAGCCCAGACCACCTGATTAAGCTGCTCACAGACTCCTGGCCTCAGAAACCAAGGGAGATAAGAAAAGTTCGTGGTTTTAAGCCATGAAGTTTTGGCATAATATGTTATGTAGCAAACAATTAATAAATACACTTGGTTTCAAGCTTACGTTAAAACTAAATCAAACTATTTGTATACCAAATCTTTACAATGGAACCTCTTTGTAATCAAGAATTTTGATCAGTTGACAGAGCATTCTTCTTCCACAAGATGCTCAGACTGGCACAGGAATCTCATGAAACACAGTGTGAAGATTGCAGTTGCTTCCGATCGCTGCCGAAGTGTGACCAGAAGAAATGTGTTGCCCTGCAGAGCTTCAGTCTCTCAGAATATGACAAATACCACGTGCTTCAAACAGCCATTGGTGTGAAGTAAATGGATGAATGAATGCAAAAGACTTAACAAGGTGCTAGGAAAAGGGTAGACTCTATTGCAATTAACCCAATAAAACTTAAAGCCGCATACAGAATTAGGACAAGTCCTAGCAGTCTGTGTAAAAATAATTTGATCTGAAGCATATATTTTTATGAACTCACCTCCCAAGCACACTATGACAGAAGCTCGTCACCATATTGCATTAACTGCTCATTTATTTCTCTACAATTTCCACCAGATTATGTTATGTTCCTCTTTTTCATGACGGTAGCCTCAACACCTAGAATAATATCTAACATAATAGTCAAACGATGGTGTCTGCTGAATAAGAGAGGACTCTATGTAATATAATAAGATTTCTGAAGAGCTTACAGCTCTCCTTGGCAGTGTTGAACTGAATTTAAAATATCCTCACTTTTTAAATGATGTTAATATTAAATATTTGGAACAACATCAGAATCTATAATTAATAGCAAAAGCTGCTGCAAATACACTTTACAATCTTCACGGAAATAAAATGCAAGAATGCTACATCTTTTAACAATATTTCAGACCTCTTCCCACAATAATCAACAGTTTAAGAAACCTGCGGTACACTGCTTATATTTTGTATTTCTTTGGCCCTTAGTAACAATTTACTAATACTGTCCACTGTAACAGTTACCAATACTCTAGAACAATATTCTCTCTTGGCTGCCAGTTTCCCTCACCCCTGGCTGGTGATGTCACCTCTTTCGTCACATGGAATTTAATACATGTCCAGTCAAGGACAACGTGTTCCATATTTACAATGAAATTACGGTTTCCTCTTCAGAAGGCAAATCCTTTGTTTCAAAAATTTGAAGGATTCTTAAAATAGAATGGCTATATTTAGGTGCTGAAGAAAGTCTAATTCAGGAACAACTTTCTGGCACCAGTCCCAAGGCATTTTCATTTGATTATGGATTGAATATGTTTTCATTCATTTTAAACTCACGCAACGCTGTGTGTTGTTCTGAGATAGGCGAACGCATCTTGGTAGACAATTTGGCCTCAAAAATTATGCCACTCTGCTTAAAGGACCTATTTCAGTGGACACATTGGAAAGATAGCCTTACGCTTGGTGACACACATTCAGGGATCAAGGTCACATTGGTCCATGGTAAAGTGGACCCAGGTAGCGTCTGCTTCCTTGGTAATGAATGGACATCGCTAAGTTATAACACATGAGCTGTGATCCACAGAGGCTGCAGAGGCTGGAAAGTACACCTCCAGTGGACCTCTCCCCCTGCCTTGGTGGGTTCCACTGTTCTTGTCTTTGTTTTCTGTTCATTTTTGCCTTCTTTGTCATTCTTTGGCTCATCTTTCTTGTGCAGCTTCATCCCAGCTTTGGGTTGAAAATAATTGTTAGAAGTTCATCTCTTTCCTCGTCATTATCATACATTCATGAATTATTTCAGGCTGTGCACAGGCTTTTTAATAAATTCATTTCTTCCCATTTTGGAGTGAACTGGGGTTCCCTCAGTGATTCTGCTGGCAACGCACTTCCCAGTTAGACCAAGGCACTGTGGCATTCCTCACGCAATAACTTAGCTATTGTAGTAAGCCGGAGAGGGTCAAGGACATCTCTTTAAGATCCAACTCCAGCTCTTCTGGTAGCTTCTCTGAAATGCACTTTGCACGTCTGTAAAACTGCATAGTAACAACCATCCCACTTCCATCACTGGGTTGTGGTGAGGATTGTATGTGACATCGCTTGTGAAAATGTTCCACAAGCTGCCGTGTCTTTCAAAGCCATGAGGTCTATGACTCCTGTTTGCCCTCTTCCCTGGAGTTGTATCTTTCTGCATAAAGGTCCTCTCCCCAACCTGCTGCAACTGGTTCATCCTGAAAGGCCAACTCAGACTCAGCTTTCTCCCAGCATCCTTGGGTCTTCCAATGCTGAGTTTCTTTAATTAATTGTATTCATCCATTTCAAACTTGTCATCAGGTCCTACATTGTAGAATGTGTTTACTCAGTGGGGTTCCGTGTGGCCAACCCCATGGCCGGCTGATCATCGCACCCCTGGTACATGTGCCACAGGTCTCCTGCACACACCTGTGGGAGGTACAGGACGTGTTATAGTTCATCTTGCACCGTCTCTCTTTTCATAATGCCCCTCCTACTCCTCTTTCCTCTCCCTTTCCAAGCCTCTTGGCATGAGATGCTTCCAGGAAAATATTGAAAAAGGACTTCAGCAGTTTAAATCTTTTAATTTATACGATAATACTTCTACTAAATTTTTCACTTTAGATTTCTGAGTTAAAAATTTAATTTTTACTTCTCACACTTTGTCTACTCAAAATGAATACCTCCGTCTAGCCAATGAACAGGACAGAGTAACATTTGCCCTGTGCAACTGATTAACTGAATTATCTCTCTAAAAAATAGTTCCAGGTACAACTTGAACGGCAAACCCCAATCCAAATGAGGATGGAGATTCAGCTTAAAACAATGCCTGTCAACAAATGCAGTTAATTTCCCCCCTGCCCCCAGAAACTTGGGAATACTTTTCAGGCCAAATATTTTGATTGACAGGGAAAGGGTATCTGGCTCACCCCGCCCTGTCTTTAGCACCATCCAGAGCTCCATTGATAAAGAGAGTAAAGAGACAGGGAGGTCTCACAATATTTTCCTCATCTTCATTTATTTGCTTTTTAAAAATGAGTGGGCTGAGTGGGGAGGGTGTAGCTCAGTGGTAGAGCACGTGCTTAGCATACACGAGGTCCTGGGTTCTATCCCCAGTACCTCCATAAAAAAAATTAAAAATAAACAAATAATAGCACATTGAGAGACACTGCAGTGCTGTGGCTGGGAAGCGGGGGGTTGGGCAGGCTGTGCATTTAAAACCCAGGTTTGGAGGGAGGGTATGGCTCAGGGGTAGAGCGCATGCTTAGCATGCTTGAGGTCCTGGGTTCAATCCCCAGCACTTCCATTAAAAAAATAATAATAATAATTACCTGAATATGGGCCTAGTTATAATCACATCATGAAAATTCAAGACCTTGCTGTGGAACTATTCATTATCTTCCAAAAATCTGTTTTGTAGCCAAGGAAAAATATGTTACAATATTTTTTATTTCCCTTGTAAACACCTTACGAGCAAATCTGTTGATTTTGACATTCAAGACTTGAATAGGTGTCCTGTACCTCACCTTCCTGGAATAAGATATTTTTTTGCTGAACAAAATATTATGCAAGGAATTTTTTTCATGATAATTTCTCTACCTGCCCTCCAAGATATACAGTCTCAAAATATTCCATTAAACATTAAGTTTTTCAAAAAGCTGATTGGTCTAAGTTTGCACAATCCAAGCAAAGTCCACAAAACACTTTGCAAACTCTGTTTAATTAAACACAACACCACACCTCTGCTTTAATTGTCACGATCATAGTTTCTTACAGACAATTTTTAATGAGTTTGCACTTTGCTATACCCCTCATATATTTTCCTCTCCTTCCAGGCCCAGGTGATGAAATTGTGATCAACATTATGAAATTGGATCACAATTATTTCTTTAATCAAAACAAACCAAGCCTTATGCCATAGGTGTGGAAATCCATATTGCTCTGCCATCCAATTGCAGTCATATTTTGTAATCAGCACTTTTGGCCAAACACGTGGTGTAAATTATATGGAAAAATGAGAAGGCATGTTCTGTCTCATGCTGTTGCCAGGTATGTTTCATATTTAGATATAAACAATGAGGGAAATTCACATTTCACAACAGTTGAGTCATTTCTGCCACTGTGAATGCTTGTAGTTTATTTGTAGTTTCTCATGATTTTATTAATAGCAAGGCTGTTTGCTCGTTTGAGATTTGTTTTTGCTCTTGAATTATTACATTCCCACCAGGCTTTCATTGGTTATTTATTTCATTACTAAGCAATAATTCAATAGAAGCATCTCTCAGAGAGAAACTCAAACCTCAAATACTAATCAACTAGCTTTTATGCTCCAGGCAAGGAAGGGGCTGTGGGAAAAAACAAAACAAAAAACAAAAAAACACTGTAAGACATGATCACAAGTTTGCTAATATCTCCTGCACTTCTTATCTAAAATCTAGGGTTCCTGTGAGTTAATACCCATGAAGTCTACTCTGAAGACCCTCAACAGAAACATCGTTGACAGCTTTTTTGCAGAGGTGTCTGTGAAAAAATCAGAAGCCAGCCCAAATTGTAATTGTTCCTCTTTCCCTTACAATTACATGAAGGGGTTGAGAGCCTTAAGGTGACCTTAGGATGGCATCAAGCTGAGTGGAAGAATTGCCTTTCAGTCCAATAGAATTTTCTGATTTCCACACTGAAGTACTAGGACAGGTTAGAGAAAAATCTCCACTTCTGCACGAGGAGAATATACAGAAAGTGTTTTAAGAATATTTTCACCTCGGCCGTTCCCGTTTTTCTAGCCTTTATTTCAAACAAGAGTCTATTGCTCTCCAAATCTCTGAGAAAGACAAGTTACATGAGACTAGAAGAATGAAGATCCATAAAATAACGATCAACCTTTTTATTCAGCATTTCCAATTGAAATTCCTGTGTGAGCAAATATGTTTTCTAGACACCGTTATAAAAACAGTCAACCAGGGTGCTTGCAGAAAAGATGGAAATTTGTATACGAATATTTCTTCTGCCTTTTTCTCCAGCTCTTCTCTAGTCTAGAAAATGTATCTATTACTGTACAATCTTTCAAATTCCATTATTATTTGAATAATAATCACAAATTAATGATGTGGAATCACCTGCCCATTTTCTTGGAGGAAAATAACCCTATACTTCAGTAACTAAAACTTCTATTTCCACAAACTAATTAAAAGCCCTTGTGGTACAGACATCAGAAAAAAAACAGGTGTTTCATTTAGTTTCTCTCCCTTCAAGGTTGAATGATTGCAATTCAAACTTCCCTGTGATTCCTTTCAAGTCAAGGGCAGTCCCATCGCCCAAAATCGCCGACCACACAGCAGTACTCTGCTGTCCCACACGGGGATTTGGACAGAATACAAATCAAGAAAAGAAAGCAACCTGTTTTTATAAGACAATATGTTAAATTATGAGTGGGATTTTTCACAATAGATTTTGGAGATTCTAGCTCAGCGAAAGGAAAAAAAAAAGGCTCAAATCCTGTTTACTTTTCTCTTTGATCGATTAGGTACATATGCATATTTTTTCATCTTTGAAGAGATGCGGCCCACTGGAGGAGATATATTTCATTCTTCTTTCCTCAAATGTAATCATCTTATCGAAACCACATCTCTAGGACGTGTTCTTGTGAGGACAGGGTGCATTACACATGATTTTATAATACACACAGTAACTTTGGACAGCTTCAGCCTTATTCTTGCTGTTAATTTTTTAGACTCTGACATATTGCAATAAGACATTTCATCAGGCACTCCTGTCCAGGGCATGATAAGCATGCTGGTCATGCAAAATACATGGATCCGGGTGGAAAAGAATGAGTTTGGTGGATTACATCTGTCCCTGTGAACGATTACTGTTGAATATAATAGGGCAACGCACTGCAAAAATAAAGCTTGTCTTCTCTTGTTAGAGGTGAGACAACTGCCTCTAATGAGATACAGAAATTCAAGTGTGAGTTATTAATTATGCACACAAAAGCTACACCTGCTTGCTTAATCTCATGTTTGTGTCTGTACATAACTACAGAGCAAAACGTCCCGATGGCCAAAGCTGGTGCTAGCTCACAGTGGCTCTTGCCAGAAACGGCAAGACGTTCCATTCGGCCACCGTTGACCACGCAGGGAAGACACAAAGCCTTGAACACTTGACAGTGCAACGGCAGGTCCAGATTCTCGTTCGCTCTCTAATACATGAGACTTCCCTCCGGATCTCAGAGTCATCATCTGTAGAAGGCGATCCTTGAACTAAACTGTCTTTCGATACAACTCTAGTTTCAAAACATTCCTTGATTCTTTAGACAACAGAACTTTTAAAAATTGAATCAACCTGGTAGCTTTCTGCCTCTGCCAGCAGAGAATTTACTGGAAGAATAATGTAAGTTGTCCCTCTTAGGAATGCCAACGTGAGGGACATGGAGGTCCATCATTCAGGAGAAAGAGTGTAATATAATACTTTATTTCACTAGGAAATGTTGCCCACCAGAGTAGGAGGAGAGGAAGTCTGGGATTGGGTCGATTTGCACAGAGGTTTCTGGAAAAGGAAGAACAAAACCCCACACATTTCAATCCTGCAGATTTTGAAATTAGCACAAGCAGTTTGAGTAGACCTTGCAGATACCTTCTACTAAATTCCCCTGGCAGAAATGGACACCAAGGTCCCTGGAGAAAGGGACTCTGGTCTGTTGATCGAGTATCAGCACGAGTAAATGTGTGAGGGGCTGGCGCCATCAGCCTGTGTCGACAGGTGGTGGAGAATGCCCCTCTGGACCTACTCATCCTGACCCAGTGCTGTGGTCCAGTGAACAGTAACCACCAGGGGAGTGTGAACTACATGAGCATTTTCTGCAATATTGAGAGGAGTCAAGAGCAGTGAGGAGGCATCCCCTCAGCAGGCTAAGAGCATCCCTCTGAGAGCACTGGATGCAGTCTCAGAACTGCGTTCAAAAACAGTCCTCATGGACAAGGACCTTCAGTTCTCTCCTCCGCCTGACATTTGGAAGAGCGTCAGCCTATGTGGACCTAGTTGGGGCTTTAAAAGAGGCTGAGATAATGAGCTTGCTTTTAATAAGATCAAGTAACATTTCAAAATATTAATTGGAAAAAAATTTTAACGTGAAGAATGTGTAACCCAGGTTGGCAAATCAAGTCAATTGCTCTCATATTTTATTAACTTAAAAAAAAATACAAAGTAATATATTTTCAGTGCTCAAAACTTAGGGACCCTAGATAAATAGAAACAGAAACCAACAGTAGTATCTCCATTCAGAAATAATGACTGCTATGTGTAGAAAACAAACTTGTGGTGACCAAAACGGAGGGGGGAGGAGAGAGGGAGAAATTAGGGGAATGGGATTAACAGATACAAACTAGTATATTTAAATTGATAAGCCACAAGAATTTACTATATAGCACCTGAAATTATACCCAATATCTTATAATAACTTATGAAGGAATAAAGTCTGCAAAAATTCTTAATCACTTTGCTGTACATCTGCATTGAACACCATATGACAAAGGAACTAGACTTCAATTAAAATAAAAAGAAATAATGACTGCTAAAATTTTGAGTCATCCATGCTAGATACACCTCTATCTTTATAAAAATGGATCACATGGCTTTGTTTGCTTGGCAAAATACTGTGGACATTTTATCATGTGTTCAGCAATTCTGTAATATAACTCTAACAGATATATCCTATTTCACAACATGATTTGCCATCATTTGGTGAGCATTCTTTAATTGTTGGAAATTCAAATAATTTTCAGTTTTTAAAATAATGCTAAAATGAATACCTTGAACATGTCTCTTTACCTGTATCTCTGATTATTTCATTAAAACAGAATTGTTGGATTAAAACATAATATTTTATAACCTTTGAGACAAAAATGTATGACTCTATTAAGAATAAGTGGACAGGGAGAAAGCAGCAAGTAGACAATGTATAAATGTATCTAATTGTATTTCTGTCTACAAATTGTGTTCAAAATTGTAAACTTAAATAAATATCACATTTGCATTAGCACTACTCATATTAAGTTATGCAAATGATGTTGTAGTTTATAAATGGAAAATCACGCTGTAATTAGTCTCATAAATAGGCATAACTGACTGAAGACTTGCTCCCAGGCTTGTGATCTCATATCTTAAGGTTACACCGTGGAGATGCTTGTGGAATAAACAGCAATAAAAGCAGTGCATTGTCAAAATTAAAGTAAAAAACTGCATTTATAGTTATCCCTTGGCTGTTTTTTTTAACAAAAGAAAATTTCCCATTATAACAGAAGAAGTGGGAAAATATGAGGTTGGAATATTATTCCAATGCTGAATTGTAATAGAGTCCCTGGGGAAAAAATCACCCCACGCTACGCAGTATCGTAAGCAAAAGCACCTGTTCAGAACTAATTTCAATCTGCATTATTATTTCCATTTCCATAGATCACAGAGGAATTAAAGTTATTCTAGACAGAAGTCGAAGGACAAGACTCTTCCCTTGAAAACCCTTGAGTTCATTTGATTGAAAATAATAATAATAACAAAAGTAATAGTAAAACAATCAAAGCAAGAAACCCAAGAAATGCAAAACAAGATTAGGACAGAAAGGAAAGAAGGAAGAGAAAAAGAAAGAGAGAGAGAAACCAAGATGCTTGGTAACCAAATACCGGGGAAACGGTTGCTGCAGAGTGCAATGTAAATATCATATATACATATGCACATATGTAATAAATTTCAATATAGTAAAAATAATAAGCAACAAAATTATGAAATCTTTTATAGAAGATCGTCAATTGATACACGTTAAAATCAAAACAGGTAACTTTAAAACATCATAGTTCTTTTTGTTATACTTCTTTTTAAATCTTAGTGACTTTCCAGGCACTAATAACCCTTATGAAACAAATATGACTTTTACGAATTTCTTTATCCAAGTTAATTTAGGCAAAATTTAAAACTTCCTCTTTCAAAAATAACAGGTATCTTATGATCCTGTTGGCACAAAGCTATTTCTAGCTATCTATTCATCTACTTACGCTCCCTTATCAAAGTGTATATTAAGATTCTTTTCTGCAGCCATCATTCCCCTGGATCGCAGATAGATTATCTGAAATAATGTCCATTGTAAGTCAGTGCTGCTTAATGCATGGTGGCAAGATTTGTGGGGATTTGTTGTCTTTTTTTTTTTTTCTTTTCTATTGCTTGATTTTTTTAAAAAAAATGAACAAATATATATTTTTATTTATAAAAGAAGGAAGGTAATACTTCTTTTCTAAAAGAAACATTAGATTAACATCTCTTTAACAAGTTCTAAAAAATATAGTTAGATGGCTCTTTATATTCTTAATTATAATCTACTCCTATATGTATTATAATACAGGTAAGCACAGATACAACTAGGGAGGTATTAAAAGACCCAGAGGAGCAACTAATCTGGCCTTGAGATGCAGTAGGTGTTGAAGATGGGTTCTAAGGGCTGAATAGGAGCTTTCTGGATGGAGACTAACCGGATGAGGTGCGTAAGGAGGTGTCTGATTGGCCCAGTGGGCTGTCTGTGCAAACAGCAAGGAGTCACATGGCACACACCTTTCATGGAGCTGCACATAGTTCAGCATCGCTGAAGTGAAGGAGGCAACTATGACTCAGACTGGTCAGAAATGAGGAAAGAGATGTGGACCCTGATGTCACAAAGTTTCCGGTCTAGTGAGCAGTGCAAGTCAACAGACGCGCACAAGTAACGTGATAAAGCACTCAGATAGGAGAAAAGTAGGGTGCTCACGGGACTCTACAGCGAGGTCCACTGATCCAACCTTGGAGTCAGAGGAGGCTTCCTGGAGGAGTCACATTTAAGCGAATCTTCAGAGGCAGTAGGAATTAGTAAGCCAAGGGAGCTGGATTACTGTGTGAGAAGAATATGACGAGGAAAACAGAGGAGAGCGATGCTACGCTGGGACAAGGAAGTTGTGATGGAGGCACCAAATGCGAGAGGTGGGGAGGAAGCAGGATTTCCTGGAGTATGTTAGGGACAAACACAAGCAGATCAGCTGAACTCAGATCTGGAAGGGCCTACCAGTCATGCAAAAGAGTTGGGCTGTTTTCTGGGACAAGTGGGGGCCACTGAGAATTGTAAGGTTCGTTTTCAGTTGTAGAAAGATCACTCCAGCTGTGTGTGATTGCTGCGGGCGGGCAGTGGGCAGAGGAGAGGCAGAGGGCAGTTAAAAGTCACCTTCTTCCACCTGCCCACCTCTAAAACCCACACTTTCATTCTCTGCCCTTGGGGATGATTCAGTCCTGTCCAAGGTCATCCTCAGAAACAAGAAAACAGAACCTCAGATGGAGTCCAGCAGCTCCTACCTTTGGAGCCTATAAACAGAATCCTGGAGACTCAAAACAACACAAAGTCTTGGATGGGAAGGAGGCAAGGTAGGTCAAAAAAACACAAAATTAATGTGATGGATGATCAGCACAACCTAAATGTACAGTTATAGGATGATAGAGTAATACATTATCAGACCCCTTGTTATGGACTGACTGTGTGCCTGCAAAAGTCGTACGTTGGAATTTAATCTCAATGTGATGGTTTTTGGAGGTGGGGCCTTACGGAGTCATTAGGTCATGAGGGTGGAGCCCTCAGGAGTATGATTAGTGCCTTTATTCAAAAGGCTGGAAAGCTGGCTTGCTCTTTCCTGCATGTGAGGATAAAAGGAGAAGCTGTCAGTCTGCAACTGCAAGAGAGTCTCACCAGGACCCGACTGTTCTGGCACCCCGATCTCGTACTTCTGTCTCCAAAACAGTGAATATAAATGTTTGTTCTTTAAGCCACCCAGTATCTGCTATTTTGTTAGAGCAGCCTGAGCTGAGTTGACTAAGACATTTTCCAATTAGAGAATGTAGCCTTTGAATTTTTTACTGACCCCCAGAAAGGAGCTGCTTATTCAGTTTATGAAGTATCTCTCTGTTCTTCTTGAATTTAAGATAGTTCCCCAGAGTGGCTTCATCCTGCATGCTCCTCAGAAGTGTCACTCCCTGCTTACTCGGAACCAGTGGCCCAGCACTGGGCCAGAAGTTTCTCCTTTCAGGGTAAATTCCTTTTTCTTGGTGTACTTCCCAAAGAGGCAAAGAAAGACTTTTCTGTCCTTTTAATTTTGACCCTCTTTGCCCTTTTTACCTGGAAGAAGTGACAAATAGTATCTTTATTGTGTCTCCCAGGAGACCTATAGGGTCCTCATACATATAGAGTGTCCCATGGCCTCACCTTATTTCCTAGAGTTCCCGAGTGGTATGCAAATTAGCACCCCAGTTATGAAACTAATCATAACCCTGACCATATTTTATGTTAATATTATTTCTCCATCTCTCCAAACCAAATCACAAGTTACTTGAGGACAGGGCAATTTTCTCATTCATAGGATCTATGCCCCTATGGGTCCTCAGTAAATGTTTGTTACTTGACATTCAAGATGGAGGCAAACACATCATTCAAAAATCCACAAATGACAAATGCTGGAAAGGCTGTGGAGAAAGGGGAACGCTCCTACACTGCTGGTGGGAATGCAGTTTGGTGCAGCCACTGTGGAAAACAGTGTGGAGATTCCTCAAAAGACTAGGAATAGACTTACCATATGACCCAGGAATCCCGCTCCTGGGCATATATCCAGAAGGAACCCTACTTCAAAAAGACACCTGCACCCCAATGTTCACAGCAGCACTATTTACAATAGCCAGGACATGGAAACAGCCTACATGTCCATCAGCAGATGACTGGGTAAAGAAGATGTGGTATATTTATACAATGGAATACTACTCAGCCATAAAAACTGACAACGTAATGCCATTTGCAGCAACATGGATGTCCCTGGAGAATATCATTCTAAGTGAAGTAAGACAGAAGGAGAAAGAAAAATACCATATGAGATCACTCATATGTGGAATCTACAAAAAAAAAAAAAAAAAAGACGGAGGCAAACAAAAAGATCACACATGTCTGCTTTTCATTATGAGGAATGCATATATCTTTTGCTGTCACTAATTGCAGGTACTAACCATATTTATTTCAAAACATAAATAACATGATTTCCTGGTGATAAATATCCTTAATTGTTAGTGATATCATAAGGTGATCAATAGCCATAGGCTTTTCCTCAAGATGCACTTTTCTCTTGAATAATATATATTTTGCCAAAGCAATGGAAATGGAACCACATGGGCGCTCACGAGGCAAGGCTGAGCTTCTTGGTTTTACCCGGCGATAGGCTGCAGGGTCATCTACTTCCTTGCTTAGCATCCTCCTGCCTTGTTTTTGGAGAAAGTGTTATTTGACTGCCAGAAATAGGTGTTGCTTAAGGCAGTTCTCATTCACGGCGGCAAGGCAGGTGACTTCTCCCAGACCCCGTCATGTAAAATGGCACGCCTTATTTCAATACTAATTTAACGACGAGCTGTTCCCAGCAATCACCTCTTTAGTTCTTGTAAAATGCCTTTCCTTTCCTAGACTTGGACCAACAATTACATTAAATTTGCTACCCTCTACTCAATGTCCAACTGAAGACTAGAGAAAGAAAGAAGCCAACGCTTTTCTAGACAGTTTTATCACAAAAAAAGATCAGCTCAGGGGTGTGATACTGGGAACCTCCATATTCTCTAGTGAGATGGACACAGACATCAGTAAGGCAACGTGTTTATCCCATATGAGATTTCATTCCACTAATTCATGGAAAGGCCAGATGGAATCCAAACAACCCTCCCACCACGTGCCTCTCACAACCCTTTATGCTCTACATGTGCACGAAACCGCTTTCATGGACCTGTCTGCCTGCAAAGGGAAGGGAGCTGGCAAGTGAAAAACACAAGACCAACCTCATGCCAACTTCTCTGTAAAGACATCGTTTCCGTCAGTCATCATGTAAAACACCACAAATGGGCCATTCAACCCAATTAAGCCCTTGGAATAAAGAAATAAATTACTGATTAATAAATGATCACTTATCTTGATGACAAGGTATTTGAATTGGAGAATCTATGGAATTAGTCCTCTTGGACCCTCAACTCCACTAATGGCCCCAACATTTATTAAAATTTTTTTTAGATTAGGTTGCGCTTATGTGGGAGACATAGTACCTCACAAAGACCATGCCAGTCTTCAAGGAGCTTAGCTGCCCTGGTTCTCAGGATAGATCTCTTTATTTCTGACACATCTAATCATATATTTTAAAAAGCTATGAAGCCATCTATGTTTGTCAAACCTGTTAAATTCTAGGACTTTGGGTGGAGATATTTCCTGGATGACCAGATCTTTTTCAGAAAGTATTCCATTGCACTCCATCTTGAATGGAAAGTACCACAGGAAGAAATGCCACAAAGAATGTTCAGGCCGATTATTTATGCTCTGAAGGAACGCTGTTTGGCTTACTGCATATTTACAGCGAGTTCTTCACTGGTGATGTAAAAACGGGATTGCAAAATCAGCTCCCAGATGGGCCTCAGGCTTCAGGTCCAAAGCTGGGGGAACACACCACCGGTCAAATCCCTGGACTGAACACAGTCGTGAAGCCACAGATCTGTGGCCCAGTTGAGGTATTCTTTAAAAACAACCCCAAAAAACTCTGAACGTCAAGCCACGGCACCTGCACACCTCTGTGCCCCTCCCCTGGGTGTGCACGGATGGCTTCGAGCCTCCCTGAGCTCTCACTTTATCTCCAGTGCATCTCTCTTTCATCAGCGCCTGTCAGTGGGACATCATGATTCCAAACTGGGAAAACAATTCTTACGGGGCTAGGGAAATCAAAAAAGTTTCTGGTAATGGAAATCCCCTCCACTTCAACCCAATATTTTATTCATGTTTGGGAAATACCACTTTGTTGCTGTTTCCATTTTTAATCTGCTGCAGCATTTCCTGTTTTAATTCAGAAACCAAATGTGTGACACACCAGGAGGGTCTTGGACCTACTCCAGATCAATAAAACCGGAGAGGAACAGCCAGCTCACCAAAATTGCTGTCCTTGCCAGATTTTATGCAAAATTTTAAAAACTAGATATAAGTTGTCTAAGGTGACCAAACTCAGAGTTTCAGTTATGACTGGTATGAAACTCAACCAAAGAGAGTCAAATCCTTTCTAGAATGGTCAGTGACATTTATATGTAATCTGAGGGAGATACATGAGTGTATATATATTTATTTATTTCACTGATTATGTCATTTGAAAAAATGAACTGCCTTTTTAACTTATACCCTTGAATTTTCTTTCCTTGTTTCTTTCTCCTCCTTTAGTTGGTCAGCTTTTAATGAGTAAACCCCCAAATTCATTCTGTCCTTCAGATTCTGTATCTCTTTAATAATGATCATAGAGGATTTTAGAGATAGAAGGAAACTGAACTCAACATTCACTTACTGGTCACTTACTCTGGGTGAGACACAAGTGCCACCCCATCTTACTGCACATGAAGTCAACAGGCAGATTTAATGACCGTCTGAACTGAGGTCACCCACTCAGTAGCATCATAGCCAGGGTTCCCAGCATCTAGGGCTGGAATCCAGGGCTAGCCTTCCACCCTGGGCCATGCTGGTCATTCTCCCGCAGTTGCTTGCTGTGTTATACCCACAGATAGACAGTCTGCCCACAAGACCAAGCCTTGCCTCAACTCAATACACCATTTGATAATTATTTAGGGAAGAGTTTGCAAATAAATGAACCAATTGCCTCATTGCTAACCTAGACTAGGGACTGAACTAAATCTTAAAAAGAATGTTATGAATGCCAAGAAACAAAAATGTTTTAAAATTGAAAAAAGGAAATAGAACCTATTGAACTGTTAATCAAAAAAAAAATCATCAAATCAAGTGACAAGATTATTGTCTGCAAGCCATGATGGGGGAGAAGCTGGAAGGGAAACTCTGATAAGGTTGTGGTCTCCTGAGGGCAATTGATAATTTGGCCCTCGAGTGATGAGAATTTTCAAAGGGAAATAGAATACCCTCAAACCTTTCTTTACATTCATAATGACCCCTGGCTTCTGATGAAGAAACACAGTATCACCAATAACTCACCAAATGTACTTCTGTGAAATGAATGTGTCAATAATTGTATTTAACTTTCCAGGAGGGGTACTCAATTTTGTTACTAAACATCTTAAACTTTTCTTGTAGACTTCTGTTTATAAATTACTCTCCCAAATAATATCTCTTACTGTTTTTCAAAATTCAGTATTACCAAATTGTTTTCTCTCATTTTCAAAAGTTAAAATTAAAGGATCATCAGTGACCAAGGTTCTGCAGTTTATAAAAAGCCTCAGAGCAGTTTGCTGAAATGAACTGCCTCCCTTTACTCTCCTGTGTACACGGCAAGAAAAACAGTCCATTTCCCTCAATGGCTTAAGTAATTAATCAGTTACCTAAAAGCCATTTTTCAACCCTAACTGCTTCTTCTAACATGCCAATTTCCCTTCCATCAGTTGTATCTATTCAGAAATGCAAGCTCATGTTGATATTTGCCTAATTTTTTTAAATGGAGGTGCCGGGGATTGAACCCAGGACCTTGTGCATGCTAAGCATGCACTCTACCACTGAGCTATACCCTCCCCTTGCTGTGTGTCTAATTATGAAAGGTAAATAAGTTACTAAAATCATAGTACATTTAAAAGTCTAAGTGGAAAGTCTTTTTAAATTATCCACAGACGTTCCATTAATGAAGAATTTATTGAGACATCAGAATACTTAGAACAAATGCATTGGAAGTATCACAAATTACAGCAGTTTGGCAAAACACGGAGCAGATTTTGCCAATACAGATTTACCGTGGGGTCTCACTTCTACATCTAAAGACGGGGCAAGTTTGCACAGGTTATTCTGAGGCATAGAAATGGGGAGGGAGAAGATGATGGTAATTAGGTTATTTATATGATGGCTTTCTGTATGTCTTTGTCCTCAACTGCCCTCAAACCTTGGAGCTGGTGACTGGAATATTCAAACTGGACACCAGAAACCCTGCTGTCACTGACCCCTACAACCACATCTTGAAATATGCCAACCAGCCCACCAGTTGCCTAGCTTAATCCATCAAGCATGATAAAAATGCTCTTTTACCTTTAACGTTGGTAAAGTTAATTGTAAAAGTTAATTAACTCATTTTAATAATAATGCCTTGGCAAACCCAGATGAAAACCCTCACATATTGATGCAATCAACTGCTTTTCTCCAGATAATTGCCACTTGGGCAGAGAAATTGAAAGCTTGCCAACCTAAAATGCTTTTAAAGACTTCAATCAACAATCTCTCCAAAAATGAAGAAATAAAAAGCCAGAGGGCAGAATCAGGGATCTCCAACTCCATTCTTCACATTGCCCAGCAGCACATATATATATAACCCGGACTTGTCCTCCAGAGTTGACCTGGGGTTGGCCTCTGAATTTGTACAGCTAAGGGAAAGGACAGGGGCCATATAGTCCAGGAAACTAGAAACAAACTGTCTTATTAAATTACCCATATTCACAACCAAGCTTAAAATAACACAGATCTGCCAGTCTTCAGACCTAAAGTTTGCCTCTTACTTTCAAGCAGAATAAAACAATGCCATAGGTTTTGCCCCGTTTATTTCTTTCACTCTTTGTGAACTTCCAGATAAATTGATAAAAGGTTGTAGTTCCTCTCTTAATTTGCTGTAAAATCTTGTTTTACAGCAAATGTTTACTTCCCCGGTAACAAAAGATAAAGATTCTCTTTTTAGAAGCAGCATTTGAACAGGTTTCACTAACTCACAGAAGAATTTTTAGTTTTGAAAAAAACTAAGCACGTATTTATTTTGAGAAATGAAGTTTGCAGAAATTTTGAGTCACTTAGATTATAAAACACAAAAGAGGTGTGGAGTGGTGAAGATACTCGAAGTGAGATGTTAGATTTCTCTGTTTTTCCCCCAAGTAGCTGTAGTGTATTTACATTACTGTAGCATGCAAGATTGGGGTATACCAGTAGTCTAATTGAATTGGCTCATTCTATTAAATAATACATGATATATATATATACATATCTTGACCAATTTGGTCATTCCATATAAATATATCTTTAATCTGATTATTTTTGTTGAGTCTATTACATTGACCTAGTTAATATCTCTTATTACAAGGAGAGTGAGGTCAAAGCTACTTAACACTGAAGACTTTGTGCTATGCTGCCCAGAGTGCTCAGGGAGGGACACCTTAGGTAGTAAAGAGTAATTTTAATAACATCGCTTTCACACTTGAGAACTAAATACCCTTGGCTGAGGTCCTAGGGGGATGAACCTTAAGACAACTTCCATTTTATGAAAATATAACAAAAGTATATTAGAAAAAAAAAAACAGGGACTGAAAATGCTATTAGTTGATGCCATAAAATAAAATCTTTTAACTGAATCTCTTAATAATCACAGATTATCTTAATTACCTTGTAATAACTGAATACTTAACAGAACTAAATATTTCACATTGTGGTTATGCTCTTTGGCTCCTATGCAGGAAATTACCCTTGAGGTAAAAAATATCACCCCAAAACTATGTTATGATAAAATGTATGAAGAATCTTTCGATTTGTTTTAAAAAAAAAAAAGTGCTCTCCTCTTAAAAAGCCTGTGAGGGGAAGATTTCTCCCATTTTACAATCCCTGCATTTAATTCAACTTCTCAAGCTCATGCGCTAACAGGAAAGTCTTTCCCAAGTTGTATCTGCGTCTCTGTACTTTTGAGATCTGTTCTCATCATTACTTTTAAGTATGGGGATAACTTTTAATGACCCTAAATGGTTTTCACTCCCTGTGTTTACACACACAAACACTTTGGTAACAGACACTTATCAGAGGGGCTCACTCCCCAGCCCCCTGCCCACTGCCAGCTCCGCAGCTTGCTTACTTGGGGAAATTACCTACTTTTATCTGTGTTTCAGATTATCCTCTATAAATGGCAGGTCCAAAGCAGATACAATGAGAGTTAAGGGCGCCTGATCCCCATCCTCGGCCTCATGTACACTCTGGGCCAATCGGTCACCCCCAACCTCAGTGCCACCAGCATTTTTAGAAAAGTAAAGCAGTGTGTGCTTACAAAGAGCCCCCTTTTCAAGCCCTGTTGTGAAGTACACTTCCCCGGAGTGGGCCATTATGCAATTTCATTATTCCTGGAAACTGGTAGAGCTTCCTCTTCCATGGAGATTTGCATGATGACCAGGACACTTGGGACAAATCAAAGGAACTGGTAATGGCTACGTGTTCTCCTTTCTCAATGAATTTGCAGGCCATACACAGTATGTTTCAAATAGTGAGCCCCCCCTTCCACACCCCTCCCCCCGCCTTATTCACGGTAGAAGTGTAAATTCTCTGTGGTCCTACGTCCCACGCTACTTCATCTCTGCTCCCTCGTCTTTCAGTGCCGCTGCCTGTTTCTGTTGCCTTCCAGCAGACATGCCTGTCACTCGGCCAATTACCAGCATCCACTTAGCTTTTCCTCCTGATCCAATGGACTCCTTGCTCTCCACCGATGTCAGTCTTAGAAGGCTACAGCCAAACGGGCCGTTAGCTTCTGACCTCTTTGCAGTCGATCTTATTATGGTAATTGCAGGGCTGGAGGAGCAGACACCGGGCCAATTACACCTGTGCCTGTCCCATTGCGTCCTGGCCTTGAATTACTCTGTGGGGGAGAGAGCATGATTTGGCTCCGCCGAACAACAACTTTTTCTCTATTCTTGTGAAATTTGGAGACAGACATTCCTAATTATGCTTGTCATTAGGACATAATGACCCAGTATTTCTTTAAATGGCATCATTCTTTATCAGGGAAACCGACACACAACACTAACAGATGACTTTACTGAGGTGCTTTCAAGCAAAGAGATCTTTAAAAGGTGACTCTTCGATATACAACAAGGCATAAACTGGAAACCGCACATCCAACCCTTGGCAATTATTTTAATATTAATGCTGTACATAGACGTATATGAGTGTTCAATATTAATTAGTCTTTATAAATACTATATTTGTATATACTTAAATCTATAAAACTCTACATAATTAATTCTATAAATGGATAGCTGTGTGGCATATATGCATAATTATGTTAGAATATATATATGTGCACATTATGGCTAAATGAATTCATTTTTTAACTGTATTATATACAACATGAAGATGAGGAAGACTTTACATCCATTTGAAAATTAAGCATCGTTCCTGTTGAGCATCCTGCAACAGCTCTGTGTAAGAATATGGCCCTATTCATCTAAAATGAAGTTAACTACACATATTCTTTTTAAATTTTAGTTAATTCTTAATAGAACGCCCTATTTACTTTCAAGTCTCATAAGGAATTATTCTTGAAGAAATAACTGGAGAAGCAAAAATATCAGAGGTCCCAGTTGGTTCAGAAATTCAGGTGAGCCCTTACAGAGAGGTCTTTGAGGACGCACCTCGTATGAAGCAAGTCCCTTCCAGGAGTAGAAGTCCTTGAGACTGTAAATCAAAAAGGTTCTCCATCTTCAATCCGAGAATCATTTCTGGTTTCCCCGCTAGTCTTGTTTGTTTTATTTTTAATTGGAAGTAGCCACTTGGGTGATTCTGGAGAGAGCAGGGCTGGGCTCTGTAAACACGCCGCTGCCTGGAATTTATCCTGCATTTATTCTCTTCTCCATCATCCCCATGAGACACGAAACGCAGTGTCATAAAGTGTCTTCACTCACATCCAAGTGTCTCCCCCCTCACTGAACCCGGCATTTCCGTGACGTCTCCTGGAGGTCTGCTTCCCCTAGCCAGGCATGGGTGAAGCTGTCAGCTCCAAGCTCTGTTCCAGTAACCCCATTACTACTAATGAGACTGCTTCCTCTCTCAGCCTGTTTCCTACACTGGAAACACTGGGGGTGACAATCCCCGCCCAAAAGTGGGTGTTGTGAGATTTACAGTTACCAGCTCGGTGCCTCACACGTAGTGGGGACTTCAGACGTGTTTGTCTTCTACAGGGTGTGCAGCCTGACTTCCAGTCCTGGCTCCCAAATTTACAGATGGTAGAACCTCGAGCCAGTCACTGAACTTCTCCAAGTTGTGAGTACGACCTGAGATAATGTGCATAAAGGTGTTAGCTCTGGCTTGACCTTCCCACCCCCCAGATGTCTCACTCTTTCTCCCTTCTTCCCTCTCCTTCTATCCTGGGATAATCGAGTCATAAATCTGCACATTGTATGAGGACCACTCACGGTCACATAATTGCATTTTCATTTTTCTGGAGGAGTTTTAACTTCTTCCTATTTCTCCTGACTGGTCTTGTTCGTGTGCTGCCTGAGTCGCGTCCTCTTTTTCCGAGGCTGAGACCTCCAGCCGTGCAATTCCCGGCATCAGGCGCTGCAGGCCGTCCTCTCCCCCTCTGGGATCATTCCCAGCCATAACGTCTTCACGGGTGGATCGTTTCCGTTCACTGGGGCTGGTATATACATGCAGTGGCTGCTGCACCGAATCTCTGGTGGAACCCCAAAAACACTGCAGAAAGTAACGTAGGTTCTGCCCCTGTGCTCACCCTCAGATTCTTCAGAAGTTAACTGGAACCCACTGAAGGAGCCAGTCCCTTCAGAAAGCCTCTCGGACCACTCGTTTCCCCAATAAAAAATTCCCAGTCCTTCTTTGTTAAAACCCTAGTCCTCTCTTCTTGAAAGTATAGAGACATCTTCTCAGAGCCAATCAAACAACAATTTAGGAGAGTCTCTGCTTTGGGGTTTTTATACCAGTTGGCACCAAATGGGGTTAACAACAGAATGGTCTCGAAACCGTCGTGACAGGAATGGTCTCGAAACCGTGGTGACAGTTGAGCATGTAAAGCAGAGCTTCTCTGGTTGCTGGGCCCCGGCATCTGCAAGGCTCGCGAGAGCCTGGGTTGTCGGATCCCATTGGAGGTGCTGATTGCACAGGTCTTGGTGGGACTGGAGCACGTGCACTGCCAACAAGTTCCCAGATGATGCCGGCCCAGGAACCCCTCTTTGAGAATGTTTGCTATAAAGCCTAAGGGGTATTTGTCAACCCCTCGTCACCACTGTGTTTCTCAGATGCGCCCCCACCACTACCTTGGCGACTTGGAACACATGGAAGACCATGAACCTTGTTGCTTCTCAAAAGGCTACTCCTTGGAGATTAATTGTTCCTTAAATGGCATTAAGTGGTGCCTGAGCCCGGGGGGTGTACAAGGAAAGGAGGGAGAGGACAGGAGAAACGACAAAGTGTGCCCCAGTGTCATCATTCTTGGATAAGACCTCATTGATCGCAACATCCACCCCAATCAAAGCGATCTTCCTACACTCAGACTGAAATAAACACAAAGGATATGGAGAGAGGGGGAAAGTGCTTATTTCAACCCAATCAAGTGCACTGTCCTTTCTTCTCTCTCTGCTAGACGAACAAGCCAGAGCTTGTCGTCAGAGCTTGTCGTCTGTGTTTGTCTCATCTGGTTGTCCGTAATTAGATTGCTGGCCCCTTTGGGCGGTCGCTGTGTAGTTGTGATCCGATTTTGTGTAGTGCCCGGAGCAGTCTCTTAACCATAAAGAGGGTTCTCAATAAATATTTATTGACGATGGTTATCTTGAATCCCCAGGAAGCCTAGGCAATTCTAGGCCACCCCGTTTAGTTGAACGATAATGGAATTGATAAACTATCATGGCAGGAAACACATGACTTTTCAAAACCAACCCACCATCAAATATTCAAAATGCGGACGTCGCCTGTGGTACCCTATGGGCATTGAAGGTTGAACAAGACTTTGTGCCAAATTTGTAAAAGTGACCTGAGCCCTGGAAGAGAAGGACATAATAAGCCAGTGACTCTGCTGGCACTCGCCTTGCCTGACGCTGGGGCTTGTAGTATCAGAGGTTCTCTCTTTACCGACCACAGTTCCTATGAAGTCGCATCAATTGATCTATAAAGTCAACCTTCTTTTAATTATTGGCAAGCACATTCATCAACCCCCAGGTGGTTTTTCTTTGTTAAAAAACATGGAACTGACATCACTGGAAACATGATACACGTTTGGCTGATACAGTCTCTTCCATCGACAAAACGATTGTAACCTTGATGTCTAAAGCCTGACACAAGAAGTGAAGTAACTGGGGATTTTTTTTTTCTTTTGGAAAAAAAAAATCGCACCACTCCTGAAATGCCTGCAAAAACACATATCTAATTAAAAACACACTTAAATCCAGCAAAAAAGCAGGTGTTGTGTCATTTATAGGGGAGAGTGAGACAAGAAATTCCAGGACACAGGAAAACCTGGGAGGGACTTCTTTTTGAGGCTTGCTTAGGTCCAAAAAGAAGGCTGTACCCACATGGTGCACTCTGGGAATGTAACAGCTGCATTGGGCCGTGCATGCTGGATGGGTCGCTGAGTCACTGAGAATATTCGGCCATCCTTCTGATCCACTATTGGTGAGAATTTTAGTGAGCCCTAGATTTTGGGGGCCTTTCCCCTATGCTTCTGTGCAAATATGAGATTAAAGAAATATGTTGTGTAAGAGGTAAAAGGGTGAGAGAGACAGAGAACAGGGAGTTCAAGAAGAAGGCGGTGAGGTTGCCCAACCTGGGTTTTTCCACTTGGGACATTGTTTGCAGAAGACAGAATCCATTGTTTCTTGCAGATGATTCCTTTGGAATCCTCTTGGCTTCTGAGAATCGTTCACCTTGTGACCTTAAACCTTTCCCTTGCTGCCTCGTTCTTTTGCCTTTGTGTCCTACTCCCCTCTCCCGTACAGGGGCTCCTGTTGATTGAAAAATGGAAAGAAAAGAGATGAATTCTGTAGCTGTGCAGGGAATGAGGACAATTCCACCCAGATCTCTCTCAACACAGCTAAGGTTAAAGTGTCTATAACCTTTCATCTATTCAGTACGAGGAAAGGCTTCCTCCCCACAGCCAGGGACATGGTTGGGGGGCTATTTTTCTCTTGCTTTTGATCTATGCCTGCACATGGGCAGTGCAGTAACATTTGGAACTGGAGAGTCAAAAGTCCATTTCCTGACTTACATGGGATTGGAATTTTGGCTTTCAGACAATGCCTTGTTTCTTGGAATTGGAGTTTTACATCCTAGAGGCTGAACTGCACTTTTCCTGGGTGATTTCCTACTGTATGGAAAAAAAAAAAAAAACTGAGCATTTTTGTGTGGGTCACCGAAGATGACCAGAGAAAATGGTGTAGAGAAAAGATATTTAGGGACTTGCAGAAAATAGTTCCCTTCAAAAAAAGTGCCCAATGGTCAGAAACACTCTTTCCAACTGGAGCCCAGCTCAGCGGAATGAATACCACGCTGCTAGCCAGGATGCCAGGGTGCTGAGCGCGGTCATTAACCAATTCTTCTTCCTTTGAATTGTCTCTCATTCTCCATTGTCTCTTCTATAAAATAAGCAATTTGGGAAAGGTGACTGCTGAGATGCCTTCCAGCTCTGATAGTTCAGAAGAGCAGTAAATATTCATCCAAAGGAAAAATGTTGGTGAAAAGGTATATTTTTAACCCCAGTGTCCCCGCCTACTTGCTGTGAACTTGGTCTTGAGCAAGTGTGTCAGCTGTCTAATCCCGTTTCCCCATCTTAAAAACGGAGATGATACTGGTATCTCCCTGAAAGGGTTACTGAGGAGATTGACAAAGATGGCGCACGTAGGATGCCTGGCACAGAGCCAGGGCAACGTGTGTCTGAGCGTCGCTCTGATGTTGTGTCAGCACTTCGTTTACTCGAGGCTCCCAGAAGCACCCTTCAGGGAGCAGCGTCAGCAGCAAGGGATGAACAGCACAGTGTGCGGCCAGACTGCCCGGGCTGGGTCTCACCTGGGTCACTGAGATGACCACACACTGCCTGGCATTAAATCCCCCATTCCCATTTCCTGTTACTGGTCTCCTGTCACTAAAGGTTCTGTTGCTCTTGAGGGAAAGAAGTCCGGGGCTTGCATACTTTTCTTTTCATCTTTACGCTTTTCTGTGCATTCCAAATTTTCCACAACGAGTAGAAATTACCTTTAAAACAAAACAAAACAAAAAGATCTCCCTTTCTTGTGTGTTTTAAATACATTATCAAGATGGGGTATTAAGAGATACAAACTACTGTGTATAAAATACATAAGCAACAAAGATTACATAGTACAACACAGGGAAATGTAGCCATTATTTTGCAATAGCTTTAAATGGGGTGTAATCTATAAAAATATTGCATCACTATGTTGTACACCTGAAACTAGTTGTTAATCAACTACACTTACATTTTTTAAAAAAGAGAGAAAATATATGTAAAATGTTTAGCCAGTTCCTGGCATAGAATACGCAACAAATGTTGGCTCTCATTATTTTCCAGGAAAAAAAATGCAGTACCAACCAGTTCCTAGACTAAGCATTCACGAATGCTTAGTTAACTGCCATCTTCCAGACCTGAATCATTTCTTTGTTCAGAGTAAAAGTTGTCCTCGTCCTTATGCAAGTTCCTGGGATGGAGAGCAAGCCGGTGTCTGTGAATCAGCGGGGCGGACATCACCTATTTGGCATTTGTGGGAGTATTTGGAGGTCTTCAGCACGCAAACTGCTTTCTCCCAGCACCCTGAAATTCCTCCCCAGAGCTTAATTGCTGGAGCACAAGACCTTGTGACACAAACGGAAACAAACACATTTCTGGAAGAGTCCGTGGGGGGGAAGCTTGAAAATTGTGAGTTCTGCAGGGGACACGGAGAGGCGCTGGGAACAGATGGAAGCGGCCGCAGGGACAGAGCGGCCAGGGCCTCCCGCCTCAGGTGGTCACATTGTTCTGTTGCCTGAGCTCTCTCCCTGCTACAGGTGCAGGTAAGAGGCCTCGGATAATGCCTTTCATCACTCCAGATTCTTATCCACAGTGCGGGCTTCTTGCACAAGAAGGGGGAAAAAAAATCCAGGAAGAAAGACAGGAAGAAAACATTTTCAAGGCAAGGAGGAAAGGAGTGCCCATTGGTACAACGTGGAGGGAACATATAACACTGTAGAAAGGAAGAAAAAGCGATTTCCTATGATTCATATTCAAAGCTCGAGATTTCTTTGAAGACTTGGGATTTTATCGTAAAATGATATTGATTTCTCATTTTCTAGAATAGAAGGACGGGCCCAAACCCGGGTTGTCTGTATCTTTGGCCCGTGATCTTTCTGACTGATCACACTGCCTCTTCTTTATGGGTACCTGTGACGCTCTGAAGAAACACATGCTTTGTTCCACTGAACACTGGATTCCGTAGGTGCTAGCCATTGTGAAAAAGGATGTTAGTGTTCTGGAGGAAGAGCTAGACTGTAGGAGGCAACACCCTACTGAATGGCTGGGGAGATGAATCTGTATCGTTGTGATGAAGGAAACTGGGAGGTCAGCCATCTTCCTGGGGCACCATGCAAGCTGGGACTGAAACCCGCCAGGAATAATCAGTGATCACTCCCCACTTCTACTGACTCACGTAGGAACAAATGATATAGTCAATAAAGATCTACCATGTACCTGGTGAGACTTTGAAGTTCAGGTCAGGAAACAGGGACCTGAGGGCATAGGTGGCATCTTTATCTTTTATTACAGAGGCTGACTTCAGAAAAGAAGATCGTTTTTAACACTTAGTTAAATCAAGTGTAGAGCAGTAACCAAAATCTTGTTTTCTAAATTAAGCCTTTCTAACATACACTTAATAAAAAAAAATGCATATATACATGTGTATATATATCTATATATCTGTATATGTATATATATATATCTATATATACACATGCATACATGAACTAAGAGGGTCGTTTCCCATTTTAAAGTTATAAAGTTAAAATTTAATGATAGCATTTAATGATGACTGGCAGGAGGTGTTTATTTTACAAAGAACAGGTGGGAAATGTCTTGCTGGTGATTCAGACATGCCATCCCCAAACGACTTTGACTTGAATGTGATGAGTAGACAGTAGGAAATGCAGAAGAAAATAAAACAAAAACCAGATTTTATGGACAATGTGACCAATTTGGATAAAAAAACAACAAAGTAGAGAAGATACTTCTAAACAGATAAATTATCCTAGGAAATTGTCCAGAATAATTTATGAAGATTATATGTAGAATCAGAAAACAAAGTAAATATAGGGTTTGGGTTTTATTTTTTTTAATGGAAACTAAATGTGATTATTTGTTTAAAAGAAAAATATCTACCAGAAAGGAAAGCACAGTGGGTTTGTACAGGATGAGGATATAGACTTCAGTTGAAATTGACAATCTGGAAAATGAAAGCATACTGAAGACCACTGAGATTAGGATTAAAAATTACAGAAATTACAGAGTACAGGCAACTCAGACAAACGAAGGCCATGCGTCATTCTTTAACTTGTTGTTTTTAATTACGAGATACTTAAAACATATGTAAATGTATAAAATAAAGAAATCCTTTTAACCTATCACCCAAATAAAAATGATACTAATAGTCTGCCATCTTTGCCTCAGCATTCATTCTATTTTTTTTTTAATTTTCTTTTCTTTTTGGGGGGGAGGGGATAAATTAGCAAAAGTCCCACATGCCATGCACTTTCCTATTTCTAAGTAGAAATGACCACAACAGAGGGCTACACGTTCCGTTCTTTTGACTTTCCCTAAAGTATAAATTCACAAACAGCACATTACATGGTTTACTAGGTTAAAAACACTTATCCAAAAGCACCATATAGTACCTGCCCTTTTACAAAACTTGCTCTTGTTTCCGTTGACTTCCTGTTTTTGACAATTATCTCTATTAACTTATGCAGATCCAGAGTATTTATTTTAACGCTGTGCAGTATGCCAAGACAAAGCTTCCACCACTGATGGACAACTGACGCTCATATTTTTTTTTTCGCTATTGCTTACAATTCTGTAACGTACAAGACTTTACCTATTTCCTTTGCATTTCCTAGAATTTCTTCTGTGGGAGAAAACTAGTGGTCAAATTTGAGATTTTTTAAAATGCACATTTTCCAGTTAACTAGGTATTGCAGAACTGGTGGGCAAAGTGGTTTTGCCAAACTGGTCCATTAAACGCAAATCTGTTTTTCACTGCAGACTTAACAACGCTTGGCGCCCTCAGACTTCCACAGGGTTGCCAATGAGGTGTGTGTGAATGAGTGTGGTGGTGTTTCAGTTTACTTTTTCGTAGTGAAAACAGAGATTGAGCTTCATTTCACATCTTTATTGGCTTTCCCTCTAAATGCATGCTGCTTCTCTCTTCTGTAAATTGCTGCTTATATTTTTAAGTTGGTCACACGTAGGATGTTTCAAATGTTTCAATAATTTCTAAATAGTTTTTGCTTTTTTGAGTCTTGCTTGCTTCCTTTTTTTTACTTCCAACTAGTTATTTATATTTATTTATTTTTAGTATTTTTCATCTGTTTCCTTATTAGTTTATCAACTCTAAATCAGCATATCCAAATGAGTTTCCCAGCAACAGATAAATCATCACTTTGATCTTGTTTCATAATTGATACCATCATCCAATTATTTATCTATCATTTCAGAAACAAGCAAGCCTCAGTTAAGTTTCCTCCCAAAATCATCTTTAAAAGGTCTCCCAAGTGGGGCTGCAAACTGTCTCTCAGCCTGAGAAAGTCTTCATTGCTCCTCACTCTGAGTAATAGAACAGCTGGACATAAAATTTTCTTTCAGCTCTGACAGTACTTTTCGCTCACTTTGATGAAGAGATGGATCTGTCGCTTCTGGACTGTTGTTTTTGAGGTGTCCAGTGTCAGAACAATGTTTTTTTTCCGATTTTTTTTTATATTAGTCTTTTTTTTTTTTAAGATTAGTCTTTTTTTGTTTGTTTTCCGGTTAGTCTTTTCCTTCAAATTGCTTTTAAAATCTGTTTTGGTGCTCTGCAGCTTAACCTGTGAATGGCTATAGGAACATTTTGTGTCTCCTTGGGACTGGATGTGTTTCTTCATTTCAAAAATTGTACCTTTCAAAAAAAAATTGTACTTTCATCACTTTTGAAAAATTGTCAGCCATTACCTTTAACATTTCCTTTTCTCCATTCTCTCTTCCTGGCTTTTGTACTCTTTTCCTATATTCCTATTTCCTATATAGTCTCATGTTTCAGCTTCTTACGATTCTCTGGCTCTCCCTTTATGCTACATTCTGGGTAATTTATTTATCATTTTTTTCCCTTCCAGTTAATTTTTTTCTTCAGCTGCATCTAAGTCACTTTTTATTTTGCCTACTGGGCAGTCATTTCTATGATAATATATTTTTTTCATTGCAAAGGTTCTATTTGGTTCTTTTTCAAATCTGTTTCTTTTCTTTTTAAATTTTATTTAGTTATTTATTTTTAATGGAGGCACTGGGGGCTGAACCCAGAGCCTCACACAAGCTAAGCACACGCTCCACCACTGGGCTATCCCCTCCCCCCCGCTTTTTCCCTTGAGTGACTCGCCTGTCCTCGTGCCTTCCCGTCTTCCTTTCTCTCTCCCCCGTCTCACTTTATGTATTTCTTTTTAAAATTTGGACCCTGAGGTTCAGAGAACTGAATTCACGCCGCGTCTCAGCGGATGCCAACAGCAGGGGCTACGCGTGGGGCTTCCGAGCAGCAGACCCGAGGCCGAGCCGAGGCCGAGCCGGGGCCTGCTCTCGGATTCAGCCGCTGCGAGCGGGGAGAGGCAGAGACGGGCCCGGCTGGGGGAGAAGCTGGGTGGGACACCTCCTCGCGGAAGGCAGAGCGACGCTGCTCCGTCAGCGGTCCCTCCGGCAAGGACAGAAGCCAGGCTTTTGTCGTCTCACGGTCTGCGCGCCGGCCACCCCCGGAAAGGCCGAACCCCTTGGAGCTGGTCGCAGGGCAGGTGTCCCAGGCCCCCGCCCCCCTGCCTTCCTCCCACACGGGAGGGGGCGTGGCCAGCTCGGCGGGGCGTGGCCAGCTCGGTGGGGCGTGGCCAGCTCGGCAGGGCGGCCCCGCGAGGCCCGGCCACATGGCAGGCAGCGTGCTGCCCCTGCGCCTCTATGAGGTGAACTGCCACTGAGAACCGAGGCAACCACGGCACAGAGTGAGTGTGTGTCACCGAGGCCATGTGGCTCCAAAGGGCACTTCCTCTGCCTGCTACACTCAGCACCCTAGTCACAGCCTGCTGGCCAGACACAAGCCTGCTCCTAGCTTATTTTATTCCACAGGAGAGCCTGTTCCTATTTGATTTTATTATTTTTTCTACCTTAATTCTCACTCCTATTCTTTTATTTTATGCATAAGTGGTACAGTGCTAGAGAGACATTCATCTCCTAATTTTTTTAAATTCTACACTCTTTTGAAAGCCTATCAGTGTTAATATATCTGCCTTTATTTTATGCCTTTAATCTGTCTAATAACTCATCACTTTAAAAATTTGTGTTTTAGAGTCTCTTGCAGATTTGATTTTACGTGACTATGTCAAGTTCTGGGGAGTAACGTTCTTGGTCGTTAGACGTGTAGACGCTTGACTGGGATGGCTAGTTCTTTGCGTGTGTTTCAGCCTGTGATTGTGAGCTCATCTTCAGGACCTTTTTCTGTGCTAAGTCCCGACTGCCTGGATTAGGGAAGGTCCCTCTAGAGCTATTTTGGGTTTGATTCTTCCAGACATCCCGGGGATCCTACGGGCTTTGGATCATCTTTATGTTAATCTCTCCACTGGAAAGCAAACTCCAGCCCTACTTCAGGAACAAGACTGGCATTCTGATTTCTTATAAGAGAACTTGGCTCTGCCTATGAACCAACCAAAAAGAAGATTTTTTTTTTTGTCTTCTATGTTGATGCACAATTTTTTTTCTAGTCCCCATTTGCTGGGTGTATAGCCTTAATAAATCTGGCTTCAAAACTGGGGTTTCCCTCATAGCTCCTTCTTCAGGAAGTCTTATCTGCCACTTACGCCTGGGCAGTAAAACCCAGCCCCTGGGGCTGTTGCTAGAACCAAACTCCTCTCCTGCCAAGTCGCTCAGCGAGCACTCGTATTTCTCACATCTGGCCCCTAGGGCATCCCCATCTCTCCTGTAGGCTCAGTTGGCATCTTTAAAATGATTTGATGCATTTCATTCAGCATTTCTAGATATTATACCAGGAATATCGGTCTATGTCACCAACAGCAGAAAGCCCCTCACCCAAATTGTGTGTTCATTCTGCCTGGACTATGCAGGCTTCAAACCAGCTCTGGACCTCAAATCACCATTTTCAGAGTGTAATTATGTTTCACCTAATTCAATCACATTATGAATATTGAAGTGGCATTTGAAGTGGGCAGGGCAGAATTTTATGATTCTTATTTTACCGGTGATGAAACTTAGTCTAACAGTGATTTCTTGGTGACGAGATCTGCCAAAATTCAGACAAATGCTAAGGGGAGAAGCCTGATTTCGCACCCAGGTATTCTGATTCTTGGACACTTAGCGTCCCCTGGGCCCCTTTCCAGTACTGAGCGTCGAGCTGTAATGTTGCTACTTCAACCCCTGAATCTCATTATGGTCCCTCTTACTTTAGGTCCTTCCAGTGCTGTTCCCACCCCACCTGCCTGTAACACTTTCTCCATTTTCTTGATTATATTAGTTGACTTTCCACGCAAGTTTTTGTTCAATTATATGCTGCCTTGTGCTGAATTACAGTCTTATGCTGTGTCTCCTCATCTAGATGAGGACTGCCCACGGTTTTTGCACAATGCCAGGTAAGAATTCAACTGTTATTGCCTGGCTGATTGAAAGATTCTTCCCTGAGCTGCCTTTTAGCATGTATCCATAAGAGTTTCCTATAAAGCACGTCTTAGAACATTTTTACAATTTCTATTCTTGCCATATTACAGTGTATTAATACCTCATATTACTGGATATATTGGGATTTGGGGACTTGAAACATACTGCTTTTCATTATTATGTATCTATTTGTATTTGGAAATCAATGTATCTATTTGTAGGGGAAAAGAAAAGGATGGTTTTCTGCCAACAAATCATAGTGGCAGCTAACATAGACTTATCTACTTTGAGATCTCTCACAATTTTCCCAACTCCTGGAGCAGACAATTCTTGAGTTTCTCTAATAACCTCTTTTGCCTGGTGTCCTCTGTCAGTACCTTACATCTCACTGGAGCGTAAATCAGAGGTGAAAACGTCTCATTTCATCAGTCACTGCTTTTCTATTGGTTTCTATAAGACTTTCACTGGTGCCAAGTGCTTGAATACTTTTGGGCGTTATTAGCTCACTTCCATTAGCCCCATGAACTGGATAACAATGTTTATCAACCTTTTATAGATAAGAAAAATAATAAACTACTCATCTACCATCAAACTGCATTTAGAACTCACAGCTCCCGAAGCCTGTCTGCTGCACAATTGGCAATGTTTCTCTGCTCTATGTGCTTTCTCCTTTTTGATTATCTTTTTGCTGTCAGTATATTATTTTAAGGCTTAATCACCTCCCAAGCAGGCATTTAAACTTGCATTCAAGAAATGCAGCAGAGTTTTTTTTTTTTTTAAAGTTACTATTAAATCTGTAAAACAGGCACAAGTTAAAAGTAACACTGGAATGTTGATTATTAAAGGGCCTGAAATCCTATGGAATATAATTGAGCTGTATCAGAAGCATCTCAAATGTTGCAGAACATAAGGCCTGAACTGGTTTATTCTCTGCTTTGCAACATGCAAAGAACCTTGAACAGTGAAGTCTGTAATCACCTAAAATTGCCATCACACCTGACACATTCTTGCTTTTGTATGGACCAAATATCATTTGATTGATTGTCGTACCAAACATAGGTAACACATGGTAATTGTATGAATCTTAAAAGGATGTTTCTAGTTAGTTGCTTAACTTCAGTTGAATATTGACAATCAGATATGCACTTAAAAATTATTTTAAGATAATGCAACCTACGTAGACAGCTACGTGATTTACGTTACCTGATCAGTGGATCTTAAGTTTCAAATGGGCCCTTAGTTATCCCATTTTGTATCACTTTTACAGATTCCTGTCACCCCCCAAGACTTAATGAAGAAATCACATGATGTTTTGATCTGTGGAAGATTTACAAGAAATGCTCAGAAACACCTGTGTTCAGAAACACAAATACACACACCCTCAATTCATCATTGTCTAGGGATTACCTCCAAGCAATTCTTTGACCCAGGATCTAATAGCACTGGGTGTCACAAGGAACTTGTATCTTCACCAAACAGCTATGTTGCCTCCAGAATTTTAATTTATAAAAAGTAGTCTCTGTGATTCTGTGTATATTCAACAGGTGACGCTGGAAAATGAGAGACACTTTGACCAAGGAAGTCTTTCAGAGTAAGTCACTTGGTTTTTTCCCAGCTGTGAAATTACAGATATTGTTCTGACTTGTTCCTGTGTTGAGAAGTGCCCTTTGGTCCTTGTTCCAGCTGAGATTTTTCACTTGGAATGCTGAGCTGCTGAATCAGAGGACTTGGTCTAGAACGGTGCTGCCCCAGAGAAATATCATGCAAGCCACAAATGTGGGGCACATGTGGGATTTAACATGTTCAAGTAGCCACATCAAAAAAGAAAAAAGAAATATGACAGTAGTTTCAATAGTACATTTTATTTCAAGCAGTAGATCCAAAATATTATCACTTCAACATGCAATAAGTATAAAAATAATTGTGATATCTCTCAAACTGAATCTATGAAATCGTGTGTGTAATACACACTTAAAACACATGTCAAGTGCTCAGTAGCCACTGTATTGTATTGAATATCTCAGATTTAAAGCATTTAAGACCATCCTTCTAAGTAGCAGCCCGTGAAGCACTCCCTTATTAAGACTGGCTTTGTATTTAATGTACCACTAATTCTCATTACAAAAAGAGCCCCAGCCTTGAATCAACCTCAATACCAAACCAAAAAGTAAAAAAGAGAAAAAAAAAATCTAGTCTCTCAGTTTGGTTTTGGTATTAAGGCTTAATCTCCCATGTGAGCAAAACTACTTGGCTAAAAGGAGAGCCATCACATCACTAACTCCATCCTTTCCTTCCATCTCAAGCAAGCAAGCAACAAGAATAGCAACACAACCCAAGCTGTCTTGTCACCATGGCCTGGGTATTCCCATACTGTCACAGAGACCCATGTCAGCAACTTAAATGATGGCCACATAGGAGAAATGGGAAAGAGCTGGATGTGGTCCATATCTCAGCGCCCAAGGGCAGAGATGGAAAACCCAAAAGGCACGAACGCAGAAATCAGACCTGGAAAGCTGACAGAATTCACTGCAGCCTCCATGTTCCACTTTCCTGTCTTTCCCTCCTCCTACAAAAGCGTTGCTCCCCCAACACACCTAACAGCACTCTACAGTTTCTGTGGAAGGAAAACACTTCCTAACTTCACGCTCCACAGCATTCAGATGGACAGGCCTGTATTTTACCCAAAGTGGAGCAGCCGCAAATGCTCTTCTTTCTCACACGTCAATATTTAAACCCTGTTAGAAACACACTGCGCTACCTGCCAGCGTAATACCTTAGCGTCGTGTGCTTCACACGTTAGTTGCAAATTGCTGAAGAGGCAGGACCTGGTGCAGCCCAGTTCATTAGGTCGTGGATATAAGAGATTACCAAGGAAACCTGTTTTCTACACTCCGAAGTGAGGAGAAAATGAAAAACTTGGGAAGTATCTGGGGGGTTGTGACTAGACACACATTTGGAGTGCCACACAGTTTTCATATAAGCGGGTAGTTCTATCTGATTTGAGTTAAAGTCTCAGAAAAGTTAATTTATCTTCACTCATCTTGTCTCTCTAAACGTATAAGAAAGAGCAGGGCTCTTTAGGCACACAAGAGAGAGATTGGAAGGAAACTTTTGAGTTAAAGAAATCATTCGTGCCCAGGTTGAGATCTAATAGGGTGACACGGTGGAATTTAGGTCTTTTATTGTGACTTTTTGTACTTGTCTTGCTTTAGAAATGGACCCATTAGCTACTCTGCTGATGGTACATCTGTTTGTTTATTGCCCATTCTGATGAAATGGAGAAGAATGGTCTCAGATATTTCTGTAATATTAAAAGACGGCCATAATGTGCCCAGACTTTATTAAATAATGCAGTAATGCAACGCAGAATGTTTGGGTGAAATTTTAGGTGATTTTAATTATACCTAAGCCTTTGATCCTTTTCTTTTCATACAAGAGGTGAAGAGAAAACAAAACCAACTTTCATATAGAAAGATATCTTGATAAATCTGCACTCAGAGTCGAAATGCTGGGTTTGACAAAGGATTAGGCTCTGATTAGAAATGTATTTTGTGAAAACAGAACTGAAATTAGGATTGTTCCAGAAATAAGAGCAAACATTTATATAAGCATACACATCGGGTACTTATTATTTTAAGTGTTTTGCATTATTCTAGCTTTGATTGTTACAACCACCCTCTGATGTAGGTACTCTTTTTCTTTCTTTTAGAGATGAGAAAATGTAGGCACAGAGAGGTTAAGTAACTTGTCCAAGGTCACTCAGCTTGTAATTCGGGAGCTGGAATATAAAACTCAGGCACGACTGGAACCAGAGGCGGACTCCAACTGCCTCTGTGGTATCCAGCCAGCATGCCCAGGCATGGGCAGAGTAGGGTTTCACAAAGTCCTAAGGCTTAACATCCTATTGGTCTTTAAAATAACTTCCCCAAGGCATCCCAGATTGCTGCCAATAGAACCCCTCTTCCCAATAAACAATTTTCAAAAGGCCTAATGAAGTGCAAAGATTATCAGAGAGACATAAAACCTATCATAGCTTTCATAGTAGCACAAAATGTTTAGCAGCTTTGATGACAAACTATTTTGAAAAAATTTCTTAGCTATAAGAACAGAATGGTGAGGAAACTGAATGCAGGACAGAAAAGTCTCTTAGGTCAGGGGGAAGACTCCAGGAAAATACGAAGTGACCCTGAGGATACCAGAAAAGAAAAGGATAAAGAAGAAACACAGCAGGTGAGCAGAGTCAGATCGGACCCTGTCATCTATGTATTTAGCCCAAAGTTCACTCTGTCCCAACCCAGTAAGGTTTTAAAAACTCAAACCCACTAAAGATTACACAAAAAGTGAAAGGTAACTGTTAATCTAAGCAGCTCAATGCTGCACTTCTCAGGTTTTCATTCAGCAGGTGCTGTAACATAATCGTGGCAACCATGCTCTGAACACACATTAACAAAACTCAGTTCTAAACATTGTTTTTGGATTATTACAGTGACTCCTGTGCAAAGGAGGGTGGCAGTATTCCCCTTTCGGAGATGACGCACTTGATTTTATCACAATCTGAATTCTATAAGGCATGAATTTCCTTTTTTTTTTTAAAGGAGGTTCTGGGCATTGAACCCAGGACCTTGTGTGTGCTGAGCATGCGCTCTACCACTGAGCTCTACCCTCCCCTACAAGATGACTTTCTTAAGGTGAAACTTAGACTCATGTAGGAAATAATCATGAAAAAAAAAATGCTGAGATCAGTAAGGAACCCTATGTATTTCTCATCAACATCCCTCTGAAAGTTGTTGCCTTTACACAAGAGCCATTAACCTGCCCTTTCGGCGATAGCATTATTTAAAAAACCAAGAATCCTCATATCAGAGAGTTTGGCAGAGTCGGAGAAGGGTGGGAGAAATTTCTCCTGGATTTTGTCTCCACTTTCTCTTTCTCCAGCCTTCAAAACAGACCAAGAGTCAGAAAGCACTTAAAAAGTTATATTCTAAAATTGAGTTTGAGAGTTAATTACCATTCAACACCCTGCAGTTGGTCCGTGCGAGTGATCACAGACTGCTTCACAGAATCTGATTCAGAGATACAAGGCCCCTTAGGCCAGAGGGGCGGGGGTCACCTGGAAGTCCCCACTAAAACAAAAGTTCTGAGGAGGAAGAAACTTCCCTTTCAAGTTGAGCTCCCTACGGACGTTAACTCTGAGTCTCCTTGAAAGATACCACCTATTGCAATGCAGGATTAATTTTTGATAGACCAACATGTTTGGACATTATGTCAATGGTTTTTAAACTTTTTAGTGTCATACACTCAGGTGAAACCCCATGGAATGTCAGAAGAATCACTTCCGGAAAAGGCACATAGATACATACCCAAATTTAGGGAATTTTATAGACGAAGGCTGTCAGTGTTCTGCCCTCCAGGAGAAATCACATCCACAGATCAAGACCAACCGAGTTAAACCAAAGGGCAGACCAGGAGACAGTAAATGTGAGGGGCAGAGATGCATCTTTGAAACATCTGAATTCACGGGAAAAGAGCATCCCTCACTCCTCGTTGGATGCTGGCTTGTATCATGAGAAACGTTGGTTTTTAAAAACCTCCTAGAACACTGGAGAGGCGTTATCTTTCAAGCAGCTCACCACCGGCCAACTCTTCCTTTTACACTGAAGTGTCCTTTTTCAGGGAGTCTCCTAGGAATAGACACAAAAGGATGAATCATGTTCATCTGTCATATAAGGGGGGAGGGCCGCTGCTAATTAAGAGCAGGGCAATTCAGACTTCTTCGTAGCCCTGGGGAGGAATACCCAGGTGTGCTGAGACAGATGTGCTTGGGAAAAGAGAACAAGAGGCTCCCCAGGAAAGGCCCAACTCCAGGCCAGCTTTCAGGAATAGATTTCCCCACTGGGTGACGTCTTGGTAATTTCTGTTCCCCGACCAATGATATAGCTAAGTAGATGAAGCTGAAAGCTGAGTCAGATAAAAAAAAAAAAAAGAATGTTTAATCTAACAAAAGCAGCCTCATTCTTTGCCATGAAGGGAAGTTGATTTAACAGGCAGTAGCAGATTAAATAGGAAGGTGAAATGGGGGAGAAAAAAAAATCACATTAAACCATTCAAAAATGAAGATAGTAGAATGTCACAATGCCAATTATTTGGAGAAAAAGCACAACACGACCATGGAACTTTCAACAATAAGATAAATTATATCGGCTTTAGATGTACAAAAATAGGTCTTTTGTTCTCTGTATATATTTTAAATGAAATGCTATTGTTTAATTAATAGACTGTAACTTCATACATTCAAGAAAAGCATGTAAGGTCAGATGAGTGGTGTAGGCCATGGAGTTGCTCCTGAATCTCAAAAACGGGCACAGCCAATGTGTTTCAAAATTTGGAACTTAAACCGATACTTGAATTACCTGGAATAGTTTTAAAACTTGAGATTCTGAAGCCCCGCTGACCTGTTGAATCGGAAACATAAGGGCAAAACTTGGGAATCTGCATTTTAACAATCTCCTGGGTAATAAACCTACTAAAATATGAGAACTCTTAATTCATCCCTTTACTTGGAACATTCCAGAAACTATCATAAGGAAGTGGCTCTCTGTGGAAGCACCCTCTTTTTCCCATTTTATAGAATGGTATTTTTCTCCTTTGTTCATTCTCCTTCCTCCTCTCTATCTGGGAGCCCCATACTCACCCCAGTCTTCACCCTGTTGATGGCCCGGAATGACTTCTGTAGGCTAAGCAGACACGGAAGGGTGACTGGGACAGGAGGGGGCGCAGGAGGGCTCTTCATTCCCAAATCTTCCACTTAATGAGATTGTTCATCCTGACACCCCACCCCAGTTCTCACACTCTCCCATCAGTGCCCCATCTCATCCCCAGTGTCAAAACACCTGGATAAAGACACTGAAACAAAAGGGAAGTTTACTGTCCAGTTACCTATCCATCCCTCCCCACAGAGGTAGGCAAAAGCCTACGACATCAATGTGGAACACGGAGAAAGGAAGGGGCAACGCTGTAGGAATTACTCCTTTACATTTTTTTATTATTGTTTATTAAATTTGCATTGAAGTATAGTCAGTTTACAATGTTGCCCTGTCCTCTACAGAAGAAGTTTGTTGTTTGTCTATTTTATATGCAGTAATTAGTATCTGCAAATCTTGAACTCCCAGTTTATCCCTTCCCACCGACTTTGTCCCCTGAGAACCATAAGTTGAAATAACTATTTTTTAAGTCCCTTTTACTTTCATCATCATTCAGGGTGTAGCCAAATTCCCAAGGAAAAGAAGAAGACTGGAGGCAACAGGATAGAAAACAAAGGGAAAACAAGAAATCCAATTCTTGTACGCTCAGAATAAAGAGGTGGCCAGAGACGCCAAGCTTGACCACAAAGGGCCATCAGGGCTGCCACTGGGAAGAGGCCCCACCAGCCCCACCCCCTACTCCTTGCTCCCTAGTCCGGCTCCCAGTTCCTGCTATTCACAACGCTCCATCACCACGCTCCATGCTTCACCTGGCACCGTGACTTGGAAGCATTTGGAAGCTGCCCAGCTCATTGCTCCATGGGGAGTGGCACGTTAAGTGTGGGCAGAAGCCTTCTACCGGGATGGAAATGTTCTGCTGTCACAAGAGAAAGTCTGTGCCTTTTCCTGTGGTGACCCTGCATCATGGATGCTAGAATTCCAGGGCTGGACCGTCACAGATCAGATTCAACACCTGCTGAAATAGGGCCCTCGTGGATTCACTCACTCATTTAGATGACCTTTGTGAAATTAGTATCAGTGTTCTGAGTAATCAAACTGTTTCATCACAACCGAGTTTTACGTGTTCAGCTGCCTCTAAACTTAGAGGTCAGTGGGGGCGTTGGGAAAACCATTGGGCTTCGGGTGCAAAGAAATCTGAGTTTAAATCAAACTCTTGCCAAGGAATGGCTGCATGATTTAGAACAAGTTATGAAGCCTCTCCAGGCTTACGTGTTCACATCCATAAAAGGAAGATAATGACATTATCTGCAGTGAGTTCTTGTGAGCATTTAATTAACAAATATGTATTGATCTCTTCTGTGTAGATGGTGCGCTGTCAGGGAAGATGCTCAAACAAGACATTATTTACGATATGTCCAGTGCTCTGATGGGGGCTGGGTTAGAATAAAGAGCTCCAGGAAGTGGTGAGGAAGGTGAGGGTGGGGGAGAAATGGGTAAAGGGAGTCAAAAGGTACAAACTTCCAGCTATAAAATAAGGAAGTCCCGGGGATGTCTGCACAGCTTGGTGACTGTAGTTAACAATACCGTGTCATGTATTTGACAGTTGCTGAGAGAGTAGACTTTAAATATCTCATCCCAAGAAAAACATTGGACCTCTGTGTGGCAGTGGATGTTAACTTCTTCTTCCAGGAGTCATTTTGCAATACACACACGTATCGATCACTATGTCACACACCTAAAACTAACACAATGGTAGATATCAATTATATCTTCATTAAAGAAAAAAAGGCTACAGGAAGATCTGGGAGAAAAATCTAAATTGTTTTTGGAAAGACGGAATGAGCAGGGAAGGCTTTGCAGGTGTGACGGCATCTGAAAAAGAAGTCGGTGTTTGGAAAGAGGGATACGGGTTCAGGGAAAAGCGTGTCAACACAGAGAGGACACCGAGAGTGAGGCTTGGAGGCAAGTCAGAACAGGGCAGCAAGGAGGCCTGCGAGCAGTCGGCAGACAGGAGGAGAGAAGCGAGGGGGCGGCTGGGATGGGATGGGACTCCAGGTGGTGGAGAGGTCGGACGCAGTCGGCTCCAGGCAGGCATTTCCCATGCCAGGCGGAGTTCGGCTCCCATCCCGAAGACCGGGAGAAGCCATGACATGCTGTCACACAGAGAAGTGACGCCCCAGATCCTCAGGATAGGAAGATAACTCCAGAGTGAGATCAGTCCTGTAAAGTACCTGGCACTGAGCAGGTTCCAGTAAGTGACGGCAGCGACCGCCTATGAAATCGTCTTTCCTCTTATTGATTAGAATAACTCATGTGTTCTGTTCAGCGGGTGTTTGTCGTGTGAGTGTTTGCTTACTGAGGTCTTCTGTGTGTTGTTTAAGTTGCCATAAATTCTGTTACTGGCATCCGACTCATCAACAGGAATGGTGGATGAGATTCTGCATAATGTAACCATTTAACACTGTTCAGACACACCCAGGATTAAATGCACAGTGGTTTCTGGTCCCTTGTTAAGTCTGTCACTGGAAGAAGCCCCTACAAGTCAGAGTGGTATTTTAGATACTTGACTGTTCTCGGTCATAGCCGGGGGAGTTGAATGATCACCCTCGTTACTCCTTATTGTAACATTGTAACCTAAACGTGTCCCTTCCTTTTGCCATTCAAGGATGGAGTGAAACTTCAGTCCTAAACCTTAAACAGACCAACCCACAGGGACCCCAGCTGCAGGTGGGAACTGAAGGCTGAGAAATTCCACAGCTGTTTTCTTGTCTTCTCATGACACCAGGCAGTTTTGCTTTGTGCCAATAAAGCAATCGCTTTTGGCTATAAACTTTTTTTTTAAATTTTGAGGCTGAAATTGAATTTCATCCAGCAGGGCACTGCTTTTATTTAGTCCACGTGGGAGAGAAGTGTACTAAGGCCATTTATTTTTTCCAGTAAAGTTCAGAAGAGACAGGTTTTCATCACTGAGCATCTTGATTATTTGGAAAATGGGCAGGAATCACCTATTAGCTTGGAAACGTTAGTCAGCAGCAAGAATCAGCCCAGGAGAGACATGTGTGAGTCACTGACCGTCACTGACAGAGAAGCCGGAAAGCCAGTCGAGTCCTACCTGCTTCCTGGTGAATCACTCCACAAGGAAGTCACTACCAGTTTGAAAAGACCACAACTCAAGAACCGCTTCCCCCCACAACACACACCTTTTATTATTAAGTGAATTTGCACAGGTCTGCTTCAATTTTTCAATCCATCAGTGTTCCAATACCAACCATAATGTTACATTGAAATTTCTCATTTTCTGTTTTCTTTTCTTCCTTCCTTCCTTCCTTCCTTCCTTCCTTTCTTTCTTTCTTTCTTTCTTTCTTTCTTTCTTTCTTTCTTTCTTTCTTTCTTTCTTTCTTTCTTTCTTTCTTTTTTTTTTCTTACTTTGGTCACTATTTGAGAGTGGCCACATTTATTCATGCATCTTGCAAATGTGTAGCAAATGCTTTAGAAATATTTAGCACTGTGTTAAGTAACATGTTTGTAACAGATCGCTGTAAATTATTTTTTGAATAAAACTGAGAGACCTATGCATGTTGAAAAGATCTAAACAGATACAAGAAGATTTGTGGGTTTGGTTTTATTTACTCCCTTTTTATTATATAGCTTCCTATGCTCACTTTTTTTTTTTTTTTTTTTTTTTGCTAATAAAAGTATTACCACTAGGGACGGTAAGGGTAACAATATTTGTGGGGTGCTTTCAATGTCTCATGAATGCTTCATATTTACTATGTTGTTTAATCCTCTCAACAAATCTATGAGGTGGTTGGTATTATCAGCTACCATTTACAGATGAGGAAACTATGATGTTGAGAAATTAAATCACTAGTTCAAAGCCACACAGTTAACAAGTATTGGAGCTGCTGACTTCCTGATTCCAGGTTCTATTCTCTTAACTCTCATGCTCTGCCACAATAAATGTGAAAATAAATCAAGTAGGTAAGCCGGGCCTCAAGAACAGCCTGGCTGTGGAGAAAACCATTCAGACATCAAATGTTAAATAATGATCTGAAAAAAAAAAAAAAAAAGAATATAAGAGCTGCCCAAAAGCAGATGCCCGGTGAATAGGAGAGTCCGTAAAAACTCAAAGGGAAGCACAATTCCAGCACACTGGGGAGGTCCAGGAATTTTGATGGCTCTGGACACCCCGGATTGGCTGGACAAGGATGGAAAGTGCGGAGGACCTGCTCACGATGCAGGACGGAGGGCTGAGTGTGGGGATGTATCTGGGGCACTGGGGAGGGGGTCACGCAGTTGGAGGGGAGAGGAGGAGGACTGAGGGAAGAAGGTCAGGGGGTCAGGTTATAAAAGGTGTCCAAGGTCAGGGTGTTTGCCTTCTGCCGTTGGGGAGACTGAGGGGACACCGGAAGAGGCTTTCTGGTGTCCCTGAAAGACCGCAGGCTTCAGGGTCAAAAGGTCGTTCAGTCCCGAACACCATGTGTGACCACTTCGTCTTTCTACTCGTCAGTTCCTGTGAAATGGAAATTAAAGTTACAGTGTTCACCCTGCAAGGTCGTTTGTGGATTAGAGCTCCTTTGCATGCAGCATAGAACAATGTGCTCGGCACACAGCAGCTTTTCAACGAGCAATAGCTACCTTTACCCCAGTTCTAGGGAATTTGTTGCAATGAGGTTCCATTGCCTACAACAGTTTTGACCTCCTTGCTTATCCCTCCCCCAGGCAGAGATTTGCATTAATCTCCAAAGAAAATGCTTCATTGTTTTCTAAACATGCATTGTTTTTTTTAATCCTAAGAAACGTATAAAAACTTGCTGATAACCCCACTGCTCTAACAGGAACATTTTGGTGGGTTTTCTTTGATTTGATTTTCCCTGGGTGTGATGTGTGATATTCTTTTATTCACCATTAATTTTTTATTTATCTGTTGCTTTTGCTAAATAATATTACAAAGATGGATAATTTACTTTACCAGACTCTATTCCGAGAGTTTTTGGCTACTTCCAAAAGTAAGGCTTCACTCACAAGTTAGAGATTTTTCCATATTAATGCAAAAAACCCAATAAAAAAAATTCCACTGGGGTCCAGGTCATTGTTCTATTCCCAAAAGGAAGTTTCTCGACTATCAAGGTACAATCTCTGCCCTGGCCTTCACAGAGCTACCCAGGGCAGAAAATACAAGGTTACAAATGGTATAAAAGGATGCACCGTGGAGTCTGAATGCAGTTTCATCAAGTTTCCAAGGCTATTTCCGCCCCGGGTTGCTCTTTGTAGGGTATCTTGTCGGAAGCATCCCCCGGGTTTTCTTAACTGAGAGGCTCGCACTCAGTCAGATGGATAAATCCAAGTGCGTATGTTTCAAATGTTACCTTCCTTTTCAGTCTTTCTTCACCCCTGAGAAAATCTGTGCACTGCCCCCCCCCCCATCCACTTTGCCTGTCATTTCTGGCCACTCAGTGAACATTTTGTAACCTCTGAAAGAAAGCAAGGCTTTGAAAAGAGAACAGAGTCCTTTTTTTTGGTGATATACAACGTTGACAGAAATATACTCCAGGGGAATTTAATGCAGCTTTTTTTGGTTCCTGGCGCTGCTTCCCTAGTGCATCAGTCAGTGAAAAATGATCAGGGAAACTCCTGACAGTAGAACAGGACTGAGGACAGCCTTCGCCTCCAAGCCAGCGATTAGATTCTACTGTACAAACAGGGCACCAACCGTCTCTGAACTCCTCACCTTTGAAAGGTAAACACCGAGAAGGAAATACTCCTCCCACATGCTTTGAAGCGTTCACCTTGTAAAAGGAAAAAGGACTTCTTTAAAGAGTTCTTCATGCAGAGAGAAGAGGAAGTCCTTTGAAGTCCAGGATAATTTGGGGTCACCGCGAAACCCACTCTGCTTCCACTTACAAGCCATCCTGACCTTTCAGGCCAATAACAGAACCACAACCGGGTTATTTCTTCGCCAGTGTGAGCAAAAACAGAAAATAAAAAAATCCCCAGGAGAGATACAAAAACTCCCACCACGCCAGAAGCATCTCTCTTTATACCTTCTGCCAGCTGCCCCTCGTTCCTTAGCTGAAAAGGAAACTATCCCCAGTGGAGAGAGTAATCAATAGATTGAGATTTTTTTTCTCCTATAAAAAAAAAAATTGTGTGATGGGAAAGATGCCTTCGTGAATTTAAGAGATCGAGATCATGTCACAGGTCTTTGCTTTTGATTAGTTTAGTACTCAAAGCCAGGACCTGAGAGTTAAGTACCCCTCTGATTTAAATTTAAATAGTAAATTAAATAACCTATGGAAAGATCTCCAGGAGGAGTTCCATAGAGACGGCTGGAAATTTCGCAGGAGATCAGACCACCTGGGCAATCTCTTGCTGATCTCCTGTTTGTCCAAATGGGTCTCGGACTGGAGCCCATCTCCTATGAAGCTAATTCAACCCTTGAGTTTATCTCTCCTTCAGAGATTTGAGCCACACTCTGCGGTCACCATGCTTTTCCCACTCACGGCAAGAAGAGTGTTTCCAGCCATCTCAAAGACCTATGCGTGGGTTTAGGTGCTTTGCACTAGAAAGTGTGACACGGAAAAGCTAAATATTTTCCTTTTATTTCACGTAATTATACAACTACCGCTCCTGCTGGAAAGGGTGGGTTTTGTTTCGACAAACAAGGTGTACGTGTAGCTCCCAGTCCTCTCCTGCTTCTAGTATCGATGGCACTGCCAGCTGGCTTGGTTGGCACTGAGTGAAGGAGGACAAAGAGTGGAACCATTTGCCTCATGGGTCAGATAGCTTCGACTCCTGTGGAACAATTGTCAACACTCGTGCGTGCCCTCATCCTGGCGAGGGGTCTCCCAGGGCCACAAGGATGGCGATCAATTTGGGCAAGTAGAATCAAATTTGATGTGACTTTTCCGTCATTCCACAGAGGCTGAGGACGTTATGAAGCCTATGATTGTTCAATAGTATCATCTCTATTTTTAAAAACACTAAACACTGTATGTAAGTAAATCAATAGCTATATATTTCCTCGTGCTTGAGGACTTCAAAGAAAAATTCTCAAAACCTTCCTTAATGTCCAGTATGGCTTCAAATGATGTAGGTCCCTTTCTTATATCCTAATTCTAGGGAGAATACCCTAAATCCACACAAGGTGGTCATATGACAAATAAAAGCACACACTTTATGGTCATCTCTAGGTCTATCCATGTTGCTGCAAACGGCATCATTTCATTCTTTTTATGGCTGAGTAGTATTCCACTGTGTGTATGTGTGTGTTTATGTGTGAATATATATATACCACGTCTTTTTTATCCTTCCTTTAATGGACATTCAGGTTGTTGATAGGGATTATCATATTAAGTGAAGAAATTCAGACAAAGAAAGACAAATATCATATGATATTGCTTATATGTGGAACCTAAAAAATAAAAGATACAAATTTTACTTACAAACCAGAGGCAGACTCATGGACGTAGAAAACAAACTATGGTTACCAAAGGGGAAAGGGCAGGGGAGGGATAAATTAGGAATTTGGGATTAACAGATACATGTGACTATATAGAAAACAGGTAAACAATAAGGGCCTAGTATAGCACAGGGAATTATATTCAATTCTCTCTCTCTGTATATCTATGTATATATTCTATCTGTATTCAATTTCTTATAATAACATACAATGGAAAAGAATCTGAAAAAAGTATATGTATGTATGTATCTGTATAACTGAATCTCTTTGCTGTACACCAGAAACTAACATTGTAAATCAACTACACATCAATAAAAAATAAAAAGTTTTAAAAGCACACACTTTTGTTAGCAGATAGAGCATGTACAGAACATTCCACCCCAAGATGTGGTTCAGTTGTAGCTCTGAAGAGGTTCAAGAAGAATTTTGAACAAATTCAACAAATATTTGGGGTTGAAGATCTGCCAATATGTCCTTTCCCTTGTGGAAATTGCAGACTAGGAGTGCAGGTGAGGATGCAGTGAGCAACTCACAGAGGTTTACATGAGTTACGAGAGGAATCTGTGGATATCTTCCAAGTCTTCGAGGATGACAAGAGAGATCTAATTAAGAAGCAGTTGCTCAAAGTACTGACAGTGTGAGAGATGGACTGCCAGCCCAATGGAACCATGATTTGGTCCTACATGGCACTCTTATCAGTCTGTTTTATCTCCTGCATCTAATTTTAGTCCTACTATTGTGAATTTAAATCTTAATTTCTCACACTTATACAGTGTTTTATCTCATTTGAGCCCTAAAACATATTTGAGGCTCAAAAATATCTATATTTTTAGCCGCATTTTACAAATGTGGGAACTGAATCTCATAAACGCATAATAATTTTCTTATGGTAAAAGTAGAAACGAGATTATAACCTAATTTTTTTTTCTATCTCCTTCTGATACTTAAGACCTTCTATGTTAATAAAATGACAGGTGCTCATTTAAAACTTAGCTGCCAGAGGTTTGAACACCGTCCATCACACGCAGGAAGAATCTCAAGCTGGCTCCATTGCCTTTCAAGGTCTTCATGGTTGGCCAGTGTTAAACAGTCTTCAGTTCTATCACTAGCCTCCTTCCCCAAGGCCATACCATGAGTCCCCCAGCTCACTGCATTCTCCTGGCATTACCTTTGTCAATTCTTTTCCCTCTGCCTAGAATCCCTGCCTCTCTGCCCTACTCTTTCTCTTCCTATCACTTTCCCTAACACCTACTGCTCACCCATGAGAAGTCGGTGTAGACATCACCTCCTCTGGGAGGCATCCGTGATTTACTGGAGTAAACGCCTGTTGTGGGTGTTCCGTCTCATTCATCCTTACTACAGTGCTTCTGGCACCACATTATAATAATCTCTTTATCCATACGTCTCCTGCACTTGACTATACATTTCTCAAGAGGCTTATGAATTCATTGTTGATATATTTATTGCTTTCACGGATCCTCGATTCTCAATAAATGTTGAGTACATGACTCAATAGAGTAATAGAGGGAATGAATTAATAGAGGCTGAATTAATAGTCAATTGTTGAAACTTAGACCAATAACAGATTGTAAGAATATGCAAGCAAATGCGTTTGAATACGTTGTCAGATGTCAACAAGCTATGATTTGTTTTTAATGTATACATATCAAAGAAAGGACTTAAGAGAAAAAAAGTAATTGCAATGCCCATCTTTTAAAGAAGCAAAAAGAAACATGGGTCAGCCTAAAACACAGTGCCAGGGAAGCCACTTAGATAAATCATCAAAATGATCAATTTGCAATCACTGAGAAGAACATAACGGACTGGGTAGCAACCACCATGGCTTTTAGAGGAACAAATCATGCCAGACCAATTTAATTTCCTTCTATGATAGAGTGACAGGCCTTGTAGATAAAAAGGATGCAATAGATGTAATCTCGCTAGACTTCTGTAAGCCTTTGATTCTGTCCTACCTGACATTCTCATCAACAAACTGGGGAGATCTAATCTAAACCGCACAGCTGCTCAGTGGGCGTGCAGCTGACTGGACAGGAGGATTCAGAGAGCGCGTTAACCCAGCCGAGCAGCACGGGCAGCAAGCCTGGTTGTGGGGCCTGGGGTCACTGGGGTCGTTTACAGCAACGCAAGGTAAAATCACACATGCAGAAAGCTGAAGTTATAAATACAGGCATATCTGTAATAAATAAGATATTTACCAGGAGCTGCCGCAAATGCATTTGGAGTAAAAAGAACGTTTCTGCATAGAATTACTTGGCATAAAATGCCCAGATTAGCAAACAAATAAATACATTGTGAGTGAGCTATCTTCAAACCAAAGAGACTACTCTGCACGTGAATTATAGTCCCAAATCTACAACAGTAACTGCAGACGTGTCACAACCCGCCACCAGCATCCCCCACCTCTGCTGCCCGTATAGCTTTCCCCAGTGAGATGGTGGCCAACCCGTCCCCTGACGTCCATGTCACCATGGCCGTTGGGCTCTAGCTTCTGTTCCTTCTCTCAGATTCCACAGCTCTGGGAATGTTCATGTCAGCCCGGTGTTCCCTCGTCTTGTTCTGTCTTGTGACATCTACCTTCGCTCAGAGTATCTGACCACCTGTTCTCATCCACGTTTCCCTCCCTTGCTCCACATGTGGAAGATGCAGGTAAATGAGATACACAGAGTGGAAACCCAGGGTAATAAAGAAGCTCAGGAACACTTAAGGAGGAGGTGATCGTCAAGGCCATCTAGGATTTTTTTTTAAAGGATTCTTTTCAGTTGGTTTGGGGTTAAGTCCTGGAAAGTGATGGATGAGAGAGCAGGCTTGATGGAGTGGGCAACTGAAAAGAATAAGCAGAAAGTATAATAATGGGAGGAAGTCGGTTTGGTGATTCAGGCAAGAACTGGCCAGCCACCACCATCCAAAAAATAAGCAGTAACAAATGCTGGCACAGAAGTGGAGAAAAGCGAGCTCTTGTGCACTGTTGGTGGGAATGTAAATTGGTTCAGCCACTCTGGAAAAGAGCGTGGAGGTTCCTCAAAAAAATTAAAGATAGAACTACCACACGATCCAGTCTGGGAATATATCAAAAGGATACAAAAACACTAACTTGAAAAGATATCTGCACCTTTCTGTTCATAGCAGTGCTGTTTACAACAGCCAATTCATGGCAGCAACCTAAGTGTCCATCTACGGATGAGTGGATACAGAAGCTGTGGGGGATGTGTGTGATGGAATATTACTCAGCCATAAATTTGGGAGGCTAATATGAAGGTCATCTGTCCCCAGTGCATATCAATTCAAATTGTCTTGTCAAAACTGATTTGATTGAATTCGGGGAGTCTTGTTCTTTCTTCCCTGCCCCCTCCTTTTTTAAAAAAGTTGCTTTGTTTAAAAAATAAAAGTAAAAGGATTTTACACATTTTCATAGTTTTTTAATTTTTTTATTGAAGTATAGTCAGTTTACAATGTTGTGGCAATTTCTGGTGTTCAGCACAATGCTTCAGTCATATATGAACATACTTATATTCATTTTCATATTCTTTTTAATCATAAGTTGCTACAAGATACTGAAAACAGTTCCTTGTACTATACAGTATAAACTTGCTGTTTATCTATTTTATATATAGTAGTTAATATCTGCAAATCTCAAACCCCCAATTTATCCCTTCCCCTGGTAACCATAAGTTTGTTTTCTATGTATGTGAGTCTGTTTCTGTTCTGCAAATGTTTGACTTTTTTTTAGGTTCCACATATAGGTGATATCATATGGTATTTTTCTGACTCTTTCTGGCACATCTTCATAGTTGACAGAACTATCCACTTTGTGTCTGATATCCCTTACAAGAATAAGGTTTTAAAAACTTCAGAAGGGACGTAGTTAAGATCTTTCTTGTCTTGGAACAAGGTTCTCTGGGATTGAAGTTCCCAAAGTCTTGTGTCTGAGCAAATTCCCTGAGTAGCGAGTTTCCGCATCCTGTCCTCTGGTGGTCTTTCTGTCTGGATGAAACTCGACACCAACGTTCAGCAGAGGATGACCATCCTTTGGGTGCCTGAGAGGCCTCCCAGCAGCTGCCTTGCTGCTATTTTTATGCAAACTCGTGGACTGGAGATAAGGAGAGGTCTGCTCTCCTCTCTGGGGAAAGAATCTTAACTCTAAAATGGCCAATTAGATTAAATGCCCCTTCTGGAAAGAACAAACTAACAACTAAATGGAATTTGTATTACGCAAAGAAGAGCAAGTTAGATTTTGTTTAAGATAACTTCGAAATTCATTTAGAGGCCTCTTTCTTCCTAGAACAATAAAGCCAGACTCCAGAAGTAAATATTTCAGAGAGTGATAAAACAGAAGACATGAAATAGAAGAGTTGAGGTTTTACCAAGAAAGTATGAGCCAAAAATACTTTTGAAACTCTCTGTCCGAGATGTCTGATCAATACCTCAGATGGTAGAATGGCGAATAAAGGGGAGGGGACAGGGTTTAATGCATTCAAGTCTTCAGTTTGCTTTGCGTTTACAGATGGTAGTCGGGGATCCTCATAAAATGTGTGACAGGCTTAGTCATTTGCAGGTTGCAACATTTCCCGCACTTACTATATATTGTTGAATTGTCCCCCAACCCTGTAAAGATCCTAGAAGTAGCATTGTTCTTCCCATGTCACAGGTGAGGAGACCGGGGTCCATCATCACTACAAAGGCACATAACTGATTATTGATTGAACTGTACCTAAACCCAGACCTTTCCTTCCTAAGCGAGAACTCTATCATAACCTTTTTTACATCTGTCTATGTATGTTGAATATAAGTTCTCTGTAAAGGTTCTAAATATCACTTTCATGAGGCTGCCTGTAAATTCTAAACGTTCATTTGTAATGAATTGGATATTTCTGTGCTCTTAACAATATAAATCTGAGTGTGGAAAACAGAGGCGCTCTGTCATTCAGGTAGTTGACTCGATGAGCCCACGGCTGGTAACATCCGAGCAAACGAGGCCTCGAGATGCTGAAGGAGTGAGAAGGGCCCTGAGGAGTTATGTAAAAAAGCTAGTGATCTGGAATTACTAGCTATGAATTTACCTACTTTGGAGGAAAAATTACTTTTTCAAGTTGTAAGATACGATGATACTCTTACTCAGAGTAGCTTTTAAGTAGTCCACTTGAATTCAATTCACTCTGTAGACCTGAATGAAGTCATTTAAATCACATTCCACAATAAAGTGTTATTGTACCATTTTGCTCCAAGGAAAACTGATTTTTTTTGAAGTAAATAGCCTAAAGTAAAATGTCAAGATTTGGATTTTTAAATTTATTAATTATGAGTTATTGATTGGCAACAGAATTCAAGAGACAGGAACTAACTTAACTCTTGGTTCAAATCTTGGTTAAATACACAAAGAATTCTAACCTCAAAATATATCTAAGGAAACTCTCATGAGATTCCTTTTCCTTCACTTGATAAAAGAGAGGGAAACTTAACTAGGAGAAGAAAGAGGAAACAGCAGATATCGATGATGATAGACAGAGGAAAGAGATGCTAGAACTAAGGTTAGTTGGCATCATTGTATTTCAGAAATTCAAACGTGAGCAGAAAAATCTCAGCTAAAGGCAGGAAGTTGAAAGCCTGTCGCCACCTTTGAATGCACTTTGACGTGTAAATTTCTTCTCCATCCCCTGCATCCTCCCTCGTGCTTTCTTGGAAGGCCTGCCGCACTAGTAAAGCTCTGAGGCACCTGCTGTTTGCAAACTCAGCTCCTAGTTTGAACCCAAACAGAAAACAGCATTGGAGTGGTGAGAGGTGCCTGAAAAGGGTGTTATAAAGATATAAGTTGAATTTACTGATGAGAAGGGGGGAAAAAAAAGAAAATGGTGAAAGGAAAGACTTGATAGAAAGGAGAAAAATTGTTAAGCAGATGACTGTGTTGGAGGAGCTATTGATATTTCAAAGATTAAGGAAGAATAAAATTAAGGATGCAAACTTGGAAGTAGAGAAGCAAGTCCTGGAGACTTAATGCGTGACAATGTAATAATTGTGCTATAAACTTCAAATTGCTCAGAGGGTAAATCTTCTTTTTTTTTTAAGAGAGTAAATCTGAATTATTCTCGTCACAAGAAAAGAAATGATATGCAATGGGATGGAGGTGTTAGCTAATGCCAAAGCGGTATTCATATTGCAAAATATAAATCTATCGAATCAACACATCGTACACCTTAAACTTACCCAATGTTATATGTAGCTATACCTCAATTTAAAAAAGAAGAAACATCATCATTTCATCAAGAATCAATGAAGTTGTGAGGATAAGAGAGGAATCCCCTAATAAAACACTCATAGTCATCAACGCGCATTTACTTCGTGTCCAGCTCTGCCCTGAGCCCTTTCCACTGCGTTACCTCTATTAATCTCCATCAGAATCCCAGAAAAAAAAAGGGGCCCAGAAGAATCAAACAGCTATTCCACAGGCACACAGTCACTCAACAGAAAACCCTTTCTGGAGAAAAAGGAGGAAAAAGAAATCAGCCTACCTAATATTTACTGAGCGCTACTATGTGCCAAGCGTCGTTCTAAGCATTTGACAGGTACTATCTCAGTCATCTATTTTATCAGGGAGGAGACTGGGGCACAGAGAGGTTGAGTTGCCCTTGGTGTCCCAGCTGATATATGGCTGAATCAGGATTTAACCTGGCTGAGGAATCCTGACCCCTAAAATGGTTGTAGCAATAATACCAACCTCACTGAGCTGTGAGCACCTCAATGAGCTGACATACGTAAAACGTCTAGAAATGTGCCTGGCGTAGCAGAAGCATTGAGTAAATATTAACTCACTGTGTTATTATGAATAAGATCATGCTCTGCTGCCTCTTCAAAATGTAGACTATAAAGCTGGTGGCAGATAAAACCAGGACGATCAGTGTTCTAGAAAAAAAAAGTTGTTAGAAGAGAATAAGCAACATCTGCCAAAAGGTGGCTTTTTCCAAGGAAAATTCAATCTAGATTTGGGCACCGGGGAGGCTGTGATGCTCAGAAAGGTGCAGACAGTATACTGAGGGATGATTGGCCAGGAGGAAACTGAACCAAAAGTTGCCTGGGACAGAGCCTGTGGTTGGAAATTTGGAATGGGAAGATAATGTATGCAGGCATGCTGGGTTTTGAGGAAAGGAAAGCCATGTAGCAGATTCCTAGACCCTCTCTCTCCACCATCCCCAAGGGTCCTTATCTTGTCCTCTCTGAGTTCTCAGGAAAAAGAAAGACAGGAGATCCTCGTTCTTTCCTTACCCGATTATTACCAGTGAGGAAAATTCAAGCCCTCCAGTGCAGGAACCTAGAGGGTGGCCAGGAGAGCCGATCTGTGTGTTCACACCCAGCCGCTCTCCTGTTCAAGTCCATCTGAGGCAATGTTGGGCAATGATTTATCCTTCCTTTGGAATAATCAGTTTGTGTTCCTGGTCTGGACTTTTGCAAGATAAAGTCTGGTTGATCTCTCAGCCTGAGAGTCAAAGAGCAGAGAATTCCTGTTTGATCTTTTGACCTTGCTTTGTTGTCCAAGATGAAATTGTGCTGACAGCAAGGCTGGTTTCCTGGGCTTCTAACCTGTACCATCACCCCGCACTTCCTGCTCAGAAGGACCCTGCGCTTGGTCACAGGCTCTGCTGTCACTGTCTCGAAATCTTAATGATGTTACATTGGAACCATTGTTTTGTCAGTGATGTCCAAACAGTGAGACAATGCAGAAGACGTGTGAGCAGAGGAGATGCACCTGATAGTTCTCCTCCGTCCCTTGTCAATGCCTTCACGTTTGTGGCCTCTGTGTGGAATTCAGAGAGACTCAAGGAGGGTATAGGGGAAGCACGCTGTGTTGAATAGAACATGCACGAATCCAGAAGTAAAATACAGTCGAGTTAGTTTTGTGCAGCCCTCTCACTGTTCCGAGAGGAATAAATCACATATGCGTATATGAGCAATGAAGTATGTGTTGTGTGAATTCGGTGCATGCTAATTCAATGCTCTTATATTTGCATCACCCAATACAAAGATGAATGGTAAAATTCATGCTAATGGTTTAAATGTTTAAGTTTTCTTTACCTGGAATGCCATTAAATAGCAAATTCCAACATGACCCATTGAGAGTCTGTAGAAGAAAAGAAAAAGCTTTATATTTTAGTGCATTTAAGGACACTTTTTTTTCCTGCTTTTTGAACAAGAAGCTCTTCTTTTTTTTTTTTTTTTTTTTTTTTTTTTTTTGGCACTGGGTTTGCAAATCACGTAGCTGGCCCTCATGGACAGCTTCCATGTGCCTGAGAGCTAGGGGCTTTCTGAGGCAGCCCTTTCCTGTTTGGGTTCACTCCCACAGGTCCTGAGTCATACTTAGCCTAGGGAACTCTTGGTGTGTTTGGGGAAGCAAGACCAAATTTACTCCCACTGCTTTGGAACAACTGGATCCTTCTTCCCTGTTATTTCATTCCCTACACCTTCCTCACCTCAGCTGGACTAACTCACCTTCCTGTGTGTTCCCAGAGTCCTGGGTGAGCTTCTCTTAATCACTTGTTATTCCATGTGGGCTTGGTTCCTACATTTGCTCTTTCTCTCTAGGCTGCTAAGGAGCTCTTGGATGATGAAGACGAGGAATCAGTGTCACTCATTTTGTCACATCTAGACCCTGAACACAGAGCCTTTCACAGAGCCACCAATCACCGCCATCATTAAACTAAATTACATCTCATCCTCCCAATGCCCACCTCCTCACCTAATCTTCATGCACCTCCCCTCACGTATGCAATGTAGCCTTTCTGCCCGAGTCCCTAATTGTGTAGGAGAGAATTGTTTTCTTGTCTTTCCATTATCCTGTTGAACTAAACACAAGGGCAAATAATCTGATTCTACCTAAGAAACCTGTCCTAGCAACCAACAACACACCCCTCCTTCCTTCTCAGGGCACCTTTCAGTCTATCATGCATGTATGTCAGAGGGAGATGGAAGACATAAATGAAAGGATAGAGTTTTACAGACCAGATGCCTAGAATGGCTTCTAACAAATGTCTCTAGCCAAACCACTCAAGTTTTCCGAGCCTCAGTTTCCTCATTGTGTTACACAGGTGTGGTAATAGTACCCCTGGAGAGCGTAGCTGTGATGTTTGCACGTGGTTTCTTTAATATTTGCCGTAAATTTTATAGATTCATACTACGTAACTGATTTGGTTATTGTCTGTCCTGTCTTCAAGGAGTTTATTAGTTTCCAAATTGGTGTTGCAGTCTCTGAATGTTCAGTTAAGAGCACACAAAAGCCAGAGAAGGCTACGATGCACCTGTTCCCCGCAGTGGCTAAGAGCTATGACCATGCATCCTGCTTCTCGAATGGAGAAGAGTTCATGGATGAACTGGAGCCTGAAAGAAGGAGTTCTAGTCTGTGATAAGAAGCAGAGGGTTGGCATTCCAGATTGGGAGGGGAATGTAAGCTAAGTATACACATAAACCAATCTATGTACACAGAGATGGGCAAAGGGATGGGTCACCCAAGAACATTTTGTATTGGCTGCTGGGCTAGAATGCTCCAGGCTCCTGTTCCTTTGGAGTTAGATGAACCAGCCCCTCCTAAGCCTCGGCCAGCGACTCCTGTTCAATGAGCACATAAGTCAACAGAGAACTTGGCATGTACTTGCTTAGATTCTGTGGTCTGAATCTGAACGTAGGCTATTTGCAGGTAGGGACTACACTTCCTTAAATCTATGTTTCCCTTCTTCCAGCAGACCAAGAGCTCCTTGTCAGATTACATCAAGAACAATAAGCATCAATGTCCGGGGGCGCTCCTGATGCCCTGAAGGCCAGGTGTTCACCTTCTTTTAAAATTCTGCTTCTCAGAGGAAGGCATTCTGGGGAGTAATCCTTTCTTCCTCAATATTTGGTGTGCTCCTACTCTGAGGACAGAAGGCTGAGAAGCCCAGGTCCTGTCCTTAAGAAAGCTCAGTCTTCCATAGAATATCAGCACAAGGGACCAGTTTATTTCGCCAAGGGGAGGATGGGCTCTCACACTCAACGCTGGGATTCCTATTGCAAACTGGGTGAAAAGAGTATTTCAAGCCACGGGCTGTGTGTGTGCGCGTGTGTGTGTGTGTAGATGGCAGCTGAGGAGAGAAGAATGAGCAGAGATTAGGATGAGATAAAGTGACAGTGACCATTAATGAGTCAGTGGCTGGTGGTGGCAATGACTCCAAGAACTGGACACGGAAGCAGATGCTAGTTTAAGGTTACACCATCTTTTACTGCCCGCTCTTTGCAAAAGAGCATCGATTTTTCTTCAGGAAGCATGGGCCTTCTGCTTTTTGTCTTCTTTCTCTGGGAGTCATGTCTGGTCCAACAAATATTTAAGACCCACCGCAAACAATTTTTTCTAAGATCTCACTCTGCGGTGATTGGTCAGCTCCTCCCAAAGATGGTGAAGCTCCTTATTTTATTCATCCTTTACTGAGTCTTCTAGTCCCCTCCAGGACAGCTCTAATAAGGCCAGAATATTCCTGAAGGCCCTTTCTGGCCACACGATGAGAAGATTCTCTGCAGACTCTCTGTTCTGTGTGCATCACCGTTCAGATAACGGAAGGCCAGCTATGTGGCCCCCAGCAACGTGAGCCATGCAACAATATGTGTATTCATTGGACTATCAAACAGGGAGACGGTTCTGCAGCCCAGGCCACGGGATGTCTTGCTCCCTGGTGCTTAGATTCTACCTTCCTCCCTCTCCACACAGCCCCCTCCACCCCCAGTGAACGCGTTTCATTGCACATTTTGTGGCAAGATTTACGACAGTTATCACCCAAATCCGTAATTAGCAAGTGGTAACAGATAGGCAGATAGAGCTACTTCTAGTGACATCTCTGACAGATTGACACCCCCACCCCCACCCCTGGCAAATACCTGCCAGCCTTCTCACTTCAGACGTGGCCGTGCTCAGGCCCAGCGCCGGCAAGCCTCGTCTCGTGCTGGCGGAGGGGGAGGGGGCCATAAAGGCGACGTGTTCTCACAAGCATGGCAGGGCCCGTGCAGAAACCATTTGGCTTGGCAATTAAAAACAGGTTTGGCTTCCCTCCGCATCGGTAAGACAACGTCAAAGCAACATTCATCCCGAAAGTTTTCCCTTGTGAATTCAAATGAACTGTGAGTCTTGGGTTTCTCTTTGTCTGCATGTGCGTGCTTGGAGACTGAATTTTTTGCAAGGGTGCGGGGTGTCTCTTTCCGGGGTAAAGTGTGGATATGTACATGTTTTAATCACGGCTACCCGATGGGTCTCGGTGACATTTTCTGGGTCTTCGGCTATGAAGTGGTTGGCATTAGGGACTCATTCTGTCAGCTTTATTACCACCGCTTAACTAACTCTCCAAGGTCGACCCTTTGCCTTGAGAAATGATCGCTCATTCTCAAGATCTGCCTCTCTCACAGACTGGACCTGGGTTTCAAAGACACTGAAAAACATAAACAGGCTTACCTACTAGGAAGAGCGGTGGAGTTGGCTACCATGACGGCTAATCGTGTCTTTGTCTTGTCATTTTTATATGATGCCGTCAGCTGTTAGACCCCACAATACTGGGAGAAATCACTGCTTTGCAGCTAAAATCCTTTCCCTCACTGTGCAATGAAGAGCCGAGAGAGAGTCTCTGAAAGCCAGTCCCAGTTTCAGTGAGATCCCCAGTTGTCTACAAGCGGTTTGCTTCAGTTTTTCTTTCTCTTGCCCTTTTCCCCATTCAGTTGAACAGAGAGAAATATTGCCCTTGTTTGAATGTTCACTGTTAAAAGACAAGTCCCAAAGTTCTGCCACAGAAGAAATTGAAAAATAGTGAGACCTAAATCATGAGCCAGAAATCAAAACCTGTCAGAGCCCAGGCCACTCTGACGTGAGGAGATCTTAACAGCAGCGCAGGTGGCCAGCATGCAGGCCATCCACTGATGTTCAAGGAAAGTTCTGTAAAAAAACGATGTATTAGGGATATCAGCTTCTCAATAATCATGGTGATGAGCAGTATTAATTAAAAAAGAGACAGACAAAAGAATAAAAAAAGAACAATTCATCTCAGTGCAAGATATATTTGATCTAAAATTCATCATAGAAGGATTCGGTCCCTATTTAATTTTAAAATCTCACCAAACCCAACTTAAGAAATGTTAGCTGATTCCTGTTTCTTCGGAGGAAATGACCTTATCTTACCTTATTAGCCCAGAATTTGTTCAAAAGAGAATAATTATAAAAATATAGATTGAATTGTATTCAGCTGCATCATTTGACATCCATAATTGGAGATAAATATAAAACATTTTTATAATGTGTAAAGTAAAAATATTATCAGCATAAAGTGAATAAAAATAGACTCATGTACACGAGAGCCTGTGTGGTTGCACTGAAAAATTCAAAAATCTGTTTAACCTACTTGGTAATATATTTCACCTTTATGTAAAAATAAAGATGCATGCACACAATTTTCTATTTCCCAAAAATATATGTTTTGCATGCTTTTGATCTGTGCACTCAAAGAAAGTACCTTTTTCTAAATATGAATTTTTATTTTGGTTTTCATAAAGGAAATCTGCTCCCTCAATTAACAAGCTATTAAGCATAAATCAATATTGTCCTCTTTTACTCATTCCATGTACTGGAGATTTTTCACTGACTCGGGCTCCCATTTGCCGGACTGTGTGTTTTATAACCTTTGATATAAAAGGCAAAGCAGAAGGAACAACTTTAAATTCAGTCCAACTAAGGCAAAAATAAAACCAACTCTAAATGTCACAAAATAACACTACCATTTTGTTTTAAAAAAAAATCATACACATAAAAATAAAAATATATGTGCATGATAATAGAAATAATTTAGCAAATCTTTATGTAATTTGTCTTCCCCTCCATTTGTCAAAATACGGCTTCTTATTTGTTGAAAACATTTTTTAATGAGCAAGGGACTGGTACCCACTAATTTAAATATTGATTGGAGGAGTGAGAAAATCTAGGCTTTTTATAAGCTTATACATTTTACAAGAGAAGCTACTTTATATGAGTCTATTCTTTATTAATTCGATGTTAATAGCTTCATTTCCTCACAGTTATGTATCTAAAGGGTTGTGGAAGAGAGAAAGGAAGAGGGTTATTAGATCTTTAAATTCAAGTTTTCAAATGCCCGGTAAATGATGTGTCTAAGCGATTAGAGAACCTTACGGAGTTGGAGAAGGATTAAATCATGACATATTCCGATCTCATTTGGAACTGGGATAATTAGTTTTTTGAGAGTTCCCACAGGCCAGGGGTAAGGGATTGCTTCTGGAGGTGGGTCGAAGAATCAGGAAGTTATTAATGAAAAGTCTTAGATCTTAATCATGAGCTTACATTTCAGTAAATTAAACACCCTCCAAGTAAAAAGAAGACGTACACAAGTCATTATGTCATTTACTAACTTGCCACCTGCCTGAACGGAGCAATACCTCTGTCGAATGTATTCTCAGCGACGAGAATTACACAGTCGTTTCTACAAAGGTTCGAAAAGTTTGTCATTGTTTCATTTTGTGTCCTGAAGCCACGCCATCGTTCTTAGAACGTGGAGAATTTGCTTTCCCCAAACTTCCCATAAATCATGTCTCTGAGTGGGAGATACTTCTTTATGGAAACAAAATGAAATCACAGCACCTGCCTACTGGAGCCACATCACTGCTGCCACTTACATAACACAAACATGAATAAACAGGCAAGGCCTCCTGTTCTCTCCCTGTGGTTCAGGGCCAGGATAAAAGGGAAACGGTCTCTCCTCTGTGTGTTTTTGATCACACACCTCCTGTAAAACCATGGCCGAAAGCGTAGACTTACCACACGGGTGTGTTTTGGAAGTCGCTAGTAAAAAATGATTTTAAAACCTTCAGAAACTGCCAAGCTCCGAGACGATGCTTATTAAAGGCCAATAGAATTGGGAAAATTGAGAAGAAAACGGCCAGTAAACCTTGTGTATGTGTGTGTGCGCGTGTGTGTGAGCATGTGTGTGTGCTTTAAGGAAGTCGGTTTAGTCTCCTGTCCACATGGGCTGGTTATGAACTCAGGCAAGAAAAACAAGCCAGGCCACGATTTCACAACAGATCGCTAAGGAGACAGCCGTCCACTTGCACAGGGTCACCCATGGACACAGAGCCCTTCCCTACCCTTCGCCGTGGTAATTCTAGATTTTCACCAGGGATTAAAAGTTCTGCAGACAAATCTCCCCTACAGTGTCCATGCTCTTGATGATAAACTAAGTATTGATGCTACCAGGCGAAATTTTAAATGGCCATTGAGTCTACTTCTGGCAAGATGTCTGGGCCACGGGGCAAGGGACTGAGTGAACCCGGCCATTTGAACCTGCAGCCGGGGACCATTTCATCCGCAGGGAGAATCCAGACTGCGTGGTCAGACAGACCCCGATGCCTTCCATTGCTGTCCCTCGGAGATGTCATGTTTTTGCAAAGACAGAAAGGAAGGAAATTATTTTCCCATGTTATGGCATGTGTGCAGAATATTTAATTTTTTAATTTAAAAACGATTTTAAGCTCAGTTAATTAGCTAAATTCTGCACGACCGTCTCAGTTCTGAGGCTGCTGTGACTCTGGTCTTGACTCAGTAGCACTTTTTCTCAATCCTGTTTAAACGTAAGAACCTCCTAAGATGTTTGTTTAAAAATATGCATTCCTGAGCATGGTCCAGACCCACGGAATCAAAAGTCTCTAACAAAGACTCCTAAACATGTGCTTTTTTTTTGAAGTATCCCAGGTGATATTTGTGTCAAGCAAGTTTGGGAAACCCACTTTAAGTGGAACAGAATTCAACTTGAAAAACAAAATTCCCAAGAAGAATGGAGAGAGGAATCTGTGCCATAGAGGTCTCCCCCCCGAAAAGCACAGTGACCTCCTTGCACGGGGATTTTCTGAGGTCTGGTATAGGTGGTGTCCAATTTGAACATGCACAAACACACATACATAAACATTTTTTTAAGAAGTCTCAAAAGCTTTAGGGAAGCTTTAGGGATAGGGTCAAAACTATAACCAAAGGACCCCAAACATAGCAGTCAAAAAATTGTTCCATGATGTTAAATGAAAGGGAAAAATTACTCCATCGCCTAATGATATCTAATCATCCCGGAGTGCCGTGGCATTTTATTAGGATGCATCCGAATGCAGTGAATTTAATATGTCATGCAGATGTGAACCCACGTGAAGTGTGTATTCATGTAGGCATCCAAGAACGCCATTTCTAAAGATAAAAACTCGTCACAACTCGCTTTGAGGAAGATGGACTAGGGCAGTCACAAAAGATATAGTGGTTTCTTTTCCGGATTCTTACTTCTGTATGGAAAGGAATATTCATTACCAAGTCAAGAAATGCTGATAAAACTTAGCATATGAAAATTATTTCTGTTTCACCGTTTGATTAAGAAAAACTGCACCCAACTAAACCCCCTCCTCAGTAAATTAATAACTGATTTTTGGTACAGAGCATGAAGCCATCCAGGCAGCCTATGTACTAGTTTAGAAACCAGACAAGTGAAAGAATAAAAAAAAAAAAAGCATTAGGTCAGTTGGGTCAGTCGATTCCAACTCTATGTCATATAAACTCCTCTGATGTGATTCCTCTTATAGGTCACTTGTCCCTTCCCAGTCCCTATTTCTACTAAATTCACCTGAAGTTGGAAACGTGAGGTGTGGGAGCAAGCTTGTGTCTCGTCATGCAATTGCTCTGCTAGATACTGTTCTTCTGAATAAATTGTTACTATGACTAATCAGAGTCAAACTCTGCTTTTCTGTTCTCCCAAAGATAGTGCTACTTAATGAATCAGTGCTCCCCATCACCTTGTTACAAAGACAGAAACTGAAGCACAGTTAGATGGCTTGCGTGTGCCCACAGGCACTGGACAAGCTTTCAAATGAGTGAGGCTGGTCAGTATCCCAGAAAGACCCAGTAGCAATCAGAGAGAGGAGTAATGGCTGTAATTATTCATTTTTCTCTGTCTATCCAATTAGGTAATTGTCATTTCCATAAAACTGCACAAGGGAGAAAACCATAATGAATAACTGAATGGGAGAGTAAGAAAATGAAATTTCCACCTCCAGAAATCATCCTGACTTTGACCGCGGTGGCAGTCTGTACCGCAGATCATCCTCTGCCCTTTCACTTAGCTGAAATGCCCCGTGGGGATCCTAACAGCTAGATGATATGTTTGCTTTGGAATCAGATACCTGGAACGGTTAGCAGATGACCTGAACACTCGGTGATAAATTCAGTCTTGTCTGTTTGCTTATTTGTTACCTCTGTTTCCTTGGACATTCCCACTCAAATTAAAAGCGAGAGTCTGGAAAACTGTTCAGAGGATGTTCATAGGTTGAAGTCAATGGTGGCATCTTAATTCTATGTCCAAAAGGAGATACAGGAAACACAGCTGCCTTTCCACATTTTTTTTTTCTTTCCCTCTAGACAGAACACTTTGAGACCTCCAGGTCTCAAAATAAGGTTTAACCCTCAAGCTATGTCTGTGTCTGTCTCATTTCCCCCAGATTTGGCCACAGGAGAGAGGGCCATGAGATCAGACAACAGCCCAAGGGGCTCAGTCTTCATCCACTCACACATCCCCACTTCCCCACCGAACCCAGGCCACTGGGGTGAGCATTGTTGTAAGCCCAGTGAGAATTTATAGGCAAGACTGTAATTTCTCCTGGTCTCCCAAGTAAAACACATTTGGAATTCCTCCAGCTATAAACAGTGCTGTGTACAGAGAAATCCCAGCACTAGGATCAGGGAAGGTTAACTCAAATGGGGACCCAGCACTTCATCCCTTTTTTTGTAGAGAGCAGACACATCTAGTAAGTTGCAACCATGCAGCCCTTGCAAAAGAGAAATCCATCCTGAGTACCGGCCCACATGATAAAGAAGGTCTAAGTGTACATCACACGAGCATCAAATATCTATCGAGGACTGACCATTATACAGAGGAGGCTGCTGGGGTTGGGGGGTGGGGATAAACGTCAGGATAAGGTACCATCCTGCCTTCAAGGAGTTCACAGTCTCCAAGAGGGGACGAGATTTAAACATGAACAAGTCTTTGCCCAAAAAAGGGACATGCAAAAGGTATACAACTTAAGTATAACTGTAGCAAAAAAGTACCTCCTGCAAGGTTTCTGAGGAAAGTGAGCTCACCAGCTCCTGAGGTCACCAGGAAAGAAAGAAGTCATGGATTGTGAGCCGCTGAAGGTCTGAGGGAGCCTGGAGGTTGGACAGTAGTTATTCCTGATGTTAAGAATTTAGCCTACATCTCATTGCTCCTGATTCTCCTTAATTGATTGAAAATACTGTCCAACCAATGAAAAGCTTGAGAGATGAGATTGTCAAGAGAGGAAGTGGCCACAGAAACAGACATTAAAAGGCATTTTTTTAAATCTTTTGTTGGGTTTCTAATTTGTGTACTTTGATTTATTCCTTCCCTGCAGAGATGGTTGGGGCTGTATTTGCTGACTTCTCCCCAAAGGATGAGGCAGAGGGTGTGTAAGGAATCTCTGAGCACACTGAAGAATCATGCTCTGTTTTTCTTTGTATGCCATTCGGATATTCCAGCAATGGTTCTAACAAGTCAGTGCAGATTTGCAAAAACAAAGTTAATGAAGAAGTGAAGACTCCATTCAACATGTCATTTCTTTTTTAATTTCCTTTGTTGTGTCTGACCATGTTAGCCCAGACTTTCTTCACAATTAAATGCTCGTAACCAATGTGTTCTGATGATTTATCCACCATATTTTTTTCCCCCAATTCAGTGCTAACAGGAATGTCTCTTTAATCCTGGGGCAGATAGACACCTACCCTTTGTAGTGCCTACAATGCGTGGGGTACCAAGGTCATTTCAACAGCTGTCACAGATGGAGAAGATGTGACTTTGCACAATATAATAATAATAATAATAATAATAATAAACAAGAGAGAGGAAGCACAAAGACAGGGAAAGATAGAGAAAGAAAAAGAGACAGAAGGAAGGAAGGGGAAAGGAAGCAACAGAGGGAAGAAAGAACAGTAGGCAGCTATTGTTTAGGGCTCTGCCTTGGCTTGTCACAGAGATATTTCCCTTGACTGAAATAACAGTGCAATAAAGTTATAACATCACTTACTTCAACAGCAGGCCTCCCGCCCACACAGCCTGGCCACCTGAATGTCCTGCTCGTTTTTCTTGTTACATTGTTATGATCGGTCTCTTAGTCAAGTCTGTTTGACTAACCCATTGCCATAGGCTATAGTTGGTCCATCTTTATCCCACTTAACACAAGCAATGAAATGGCTCTAAATGCTCCAGTTGCTCCCACTGCTCTCACAGGCTCCACCAGACAACTTGGCTGATCTGCCAGGACTGAGATGAAGGGGTCCTTCAGGACCATAAACTCGTTTTCTCAATCCTTCCTTTTATAATGAAGGGGCAGCTGGGGGTAGGTTCCCAGTTTAACATTCAGTCCACTAAACATGTGTCAAGACAACTGTCACTTTTTTCCCTTCTTCACACTTACCATGGGATGAGAGCCATGCCAGTAACTTGTAAAGAAACAAAGAGCCAACACTGTGACTAAAAATAAAAACAATAATAATAACAGACACTAACATCCTGCCTGCTGCAAGCTGAGCACACTTTCCGGGAATCTTGCCACATGGACTCATCTAATCCTCATTGCAAGTCTGTAAATCGGGTGCTCTAATTACTCCCATTTTATAGACCAGCACATTAAGGCACAGACAAGTTCACTGTTTTGCCCAAGGTCACATGGCAGGGAAGTGGCAAAGTCAGAATGCAGATCCATGCAGCTTGAGTCCAGGTCAACACTCTCAGCTCCTATTGTTCTGCTGAAAACAAAACAGGAGCATTGTTTAATGAAGTTCTGCTCAGTCGGCGCATTTGTAATATCGGAGCCAGGTGAAAATTCTGAATGTAAAAGAGTCATGGAAAAAGTGGTGAACGGAGTTGACAAGTGATTTCCCCAAATCCATCATTAAATTCTGCCAATCGGAATTCATGGATTGAATTTTCTACATCGAAAGCCATGTACGAATGAACAGGTTATGTATCCAAGCAGCACGAAGCCCAGTTTCCTCATCCCCTGGATGGAAATAACTGCCCTCCCCTGGAGGGCTGCTGGGGGGATTAAGGCAGTCTACACAAAGCTGCCAGCACAGAGGCCGATCCAGCCTGGAGGACGGTAAGTGGCAGCTACTATTTATAACCATCACTGGATATTTTCCCTGCCTCCCTCGCTATCAGATCTGTCTTGCTCTTAGGTGTCTCCTCTCACTCCAGGAAGCAAACGCATGTTCCCACTTACCCATCCAAACAAACCACAATGCTGTGAAGTGACTCCTTGAACACAATTCCAGTTGGGAAATAGCGAGTGTGCAAACTCGTCCTCCCTGGGCTTAATGATCAGCTTTCAAAGGAAGTATTTATATGTGATGGTGAAAGTTGTTTTAGAAAGATCTGTTAGAGCAGATACAAAGAAGGAAACTCGGGTAGGCATGCTTATTGACAGAAGAAAGTTACAGCCAGCCGTGCAGCTATAATTAGACACGGCACATCCAGATACATTTATGATGCAGTTACTCCGTGTGTTTGGGGAAGCATCAGGGCACATTTTACTGCCTCCCCTTGGCCTCTCTCCCCGCTCTCCCCGCATCAGAGGAGGAGAGTAGGCAGTCAAAATGTGTGAAGGACTATGGTTCCCAAATTTGCATAGAAGGAGGCGGGGCTAGAGCCACCCCACACATCTCCAGGTGTTCGTCCCACAGGGCCTCTCCGTCCTGCTTCTCAAACAACTTTGGGGTCCTGCTCTCCATGGTCACAGAGGCCACCAGGTTCCAGGAGCCATCAGAGAGGGTGTTTCTCATACCTTGGTCAGGAGAATGCAAAGTTAATTACAATGCAAATGGTAAAGGGTTACACCCAACCTAATTCATACGTCCTGATTTCTGGCTACCACTACCATTCTGAGAGAGAGAATGAGAGAGACTAAGAGATGAGAGAGAGATAAGAATTTAGTTAAATAGTCACAACATGGAATTAACAGGCAAAGCCTACAGTGTGTCTTTATCTCTGGCTGTGTTTTCGTGTGTCTGACTTTGTACATAAATTTAGACACATGCATATTGATATGTATTTGCATATACTCATGTGTCCAGATATATGTGTGTCCATCTGAGGACATGTCTGTGTCTGTCTGAGGTCTGTGTGTCTCTCTGTACGCTGTCTGTGTGTGTTCATGTATGTCATCCAGTGTGGCTCTGAACACGTCTGTAGGTTTGTGCACTTGCATGCTTGTACGTATCTGTGTGTGTGTGTGTGTCTGTATGTACATGCATGTCTGGGGGGGCATACATGGGAGTTACAAGGAAATAAACACAAATGCACTCTAGAACAAAATATTTCTTGTTAAGGGACCAGCCCCCAAAGCACATTTGAACTGTGTTTTGGGTGCAAATGGCACCTGAAAAAATAGAAAAAGAAGGGAAAGATGAAAAGATGGGCTATAATTGAAACAGCCAAGGATCCGTTCTCTGACGCTTTCATGGCTTTGCCAGATTTGTGCTACTCCCAGCCACACTGCCTCGACCACTTTCTTGCACACTTTGGAAGTAATGTGCCAGGGAGACCATATCACTGGGGGCCCCAGGGGTTCCCACTTAACAAGGGCATCACTCAAGCAGGACAGAGAAAAATCTTTCTATCTCCCTCCTATAATTTATGACAGCCCATAAACCCAAGAGAAGAATTATATTCATTCATTCACCAGGTGACTTCAGTAGAGGTTTCATTGACCTTTTTTCTTCCCAAGCTGGTATTATTTCCTTAATCAAGCTAGCATTTCCTAATATAAACAGTGATATTTGAGATCAGAAGTACCAAAAACGTGAGTCCTGCATACACCCTAAAGTTGACCAAAGAAATATTCTACTGGAAATCTTTGCAAAATTTTCCTACTGCTAAATGGAGGGTAAAGGGATACATGTGAGACGGATGCAAAATATTGATTTGACAGACTGAAACCTTGCAGACTTGCAAACTTAAGTGTAACTTCCATCAAGAGCGACAACCATCCAATGCAACAGAGACCCCCCGAACGATGGCTGCAAGACGACTGAAGAAGTGTGAACGGTGCTTAACCGCCAGTTACTTTTACAAGTAAGACTTGATTTGACACAGTAAGCCTGAAGACACTTAGGACAACTCCTGATGATCTCAGAAGAAAAAGACAGCCCTGATACGAATACTGCCTCTGCTTTGGGGAATTTGATCAAAGAAATTAGGTGACACCTTGAGAGACCTCCAGTCACGAAGCTTTGGGAAAGACTGGGAGGGCTTGCCTGCCGCTGGTTAACTCTTGGTCAGAAATATCTTCTTAAAAACACTCGAATTTACGGGCCTGATGAAAACTTTAACAGGCTGATTTTGGTCTCTCGTGAAACTGGTGTTGGATGGTTTCTCCTGATATTTTTCTTCTAAAATGTTCCCTGACCATTACCCCCAGGATAATTCAGCAAAAGAGCAGAATTCTAAACAGCTCAAATCCCCATTCCAGTCCTACACTTCTATTGAAAATTATTATAAGGTAGCTTGACGTGGGAAGAGAAAACAGATGATGTGAAAGATAACCTTTGAAAGCTTTGTAAGCTGGCATGATTGCGCGTGCGTGCCCGTGTGTGTGTGTGTGTGTGTGTGTGTGCAGCTAACCTGGACTTAGATATCCAGGTACAGGCTACACGCCCTGCCCTGATATCAGAAGACCTTAATTCTAATCTTTACCCTTCACTGATTTCCTGATTGCCCTCAGGCAAGTTACTTCAAGTGGCCTCGCCATCTCAAGGGCTCTTCTTGGCCAAGTTGTGTTGACTTGAATCCTTTCTCAACCACTTAACAGCTGTGTTAACTTGGGGCAAGTTACTTAACCTTCGTACCTTTGTATTCTTACCTGTAAAAGGAGGTGAACGATCATTTCTAGTTCATAGGACTGTGAAAAGATACCAAGGTCAAGTACTGTTGGGATCACTGTAAATCCTCGCTAAATATTAGCCTTGGTTATCAGCTCTGATTCCCGGTTTCCTCGCACAGAGCACGAGAGGGTCATAGGAGGTTGCTAATGACTTCTTTCCGTCCATCTTTAGGAAAACCATCCTCTGGAATGCAGCTCATAGCCCAGCCTTCCAAAATCTCTGTAGCCACAAGGAGCCCCCCTCAAATCTCACTTGGTCACCCGGGCCTTACTGATTCCTAGTTTACATGCAGCTCCAACAGCCATGTTTCTCGGATTTCTCAGAGTACAGCAAATTGGAGGCGCAAATTCGGAAGGAGAAAGAACACTGGCACAAAAGAAAAACACTGGCGAAAAACACTAAGCAAGGATAATGGCTGACGGTCTGACGTTGAGTGTGAGCAAACGTGATCATAGCGTCAAGTAAGGGAGCATCGCCACAATTTCAAGACATTTAAAATATTTGAATCAGGGCGGAGGGGATAGCTGATTGGTAAAGCCCGTGCTTAGCATGCACGAGGTCCTGGGTTCAATTCCCGGGACCTCCATTAAATAAATAAACAAACAAACAAATCTGATTACCTCTCTCCAAAAAGCAAAAACAAACAAACAAAAAAGTATTTTAATAAATCAAAGCACAAGAGTAGTGATGCTGGCAATTTAGATACGCCACAGAGAAGCCGTAATGTGCTTCCTTTAAGAGAAATGATGAAAGCTCTTGACTTAATAAGGGAAGAAGAGAATCACACACTGGGATCTACTGGAAGAACAAATCTTCTACCCATGGAATTGTGATGAAGGAAAAAGAAACTTGCACTACTTTTGCCGTCCTGACCCAAACTCAAAACCTGTGGGCCCCAGTGCGTGGTAAGTGCTTAGCAAATATGGACAAGGCATTGGATTTGTGCAATAAGATATTTGGAGAGAGAGACAGAGACCACATTCACATCATTTTATTACAGCATTTTGTTATAATTGTTCTATTTTATTATTAGTTATTGTTGTTAATCTCTTCCAGTGCCTAATTTATATATTTAACTTTATCATAGGTATATATGTATAGGGAAAAAACAGTATATATAAGATTCATTATTATCTGAATTTTCAGGCATCCAGTGGGTCTTGGAACTTATCCCTCGTGGATCAGGGGGGCCACTGGACAATGAAAATATGCTTAGAGATTATCCCCAGAGCCAATAAATTATATTATCAACATATATGAACATATTGGAAATTATATTATGAACATATCAAGAAATTAATGTCTTCCTTCAGAATTACTGCTTGCCAGCTACAGTCAAAAGATTGTTTATAGAACTGAAGTCAAAAATCTTTTATTCCGCTGTATTATATGACCCAGATCTGTCAAAAGAAAAAAAAATAGAGCAGTGTTTTAAAGGGCCAATTCCTCAAATTGGCTGTTCTGAGATTTTAGTTTCACTGCATTTGGGAGTAGAAGAGAGTCCTTCCTTCTGAAGAGTCCACTTGTGCGGCAGAAGTGGAAACTCCCGCCTGCGTGGGATCAGAAGGGCTGCACATTTGCACAGCGAGATGCTCCCGTGAGCCCGCTCCGTTGCAAATAGCGCCTGACGCCGCTTCATGGGGCGACGGCGGAACCTTGGTCTAGCTGGGAGGCGTTCTCCCCCCGCCGCCAGAGCCCCCGCGGCCCCGCCAGCCGTGTGTCCTGCAGCCCGGCTCGGAGCCCACGCTGCTGCGGGGAGTGCCTTTGCCTTCTCACTGCTCAGAAGTCCTGTATCGCGATTAGAAGTTTGGGGCTCATCTCGAATATTGCATAATCTGCGTCAGTACAGGAGCTTTTAGTTTCTCGTCACCGTTCACACTAAGCCGTCCTCAGTGCTGTAACATTGATGTCGCCAAGAGACAGCCCAGAGGTGTCCACTGGCTATATAATTTGTCAGACATTACTAGAGACTGGAACGATCAGGAAACAGACAGCATTTTTTTTTTTTTTGGTCATCTTTTCCTGATAGTGGCTTTGATTAAGATTTAAAAATAACTTCAGGTTTAGATTCCGTAAATACTGATGTTTGCTTCTTTGTTTATTTTCTTGTTTTCAACAAGTGACTTAAGCTGACAGACGTGCTAATCTTCTGTAATTATATGCCAGATTTCCTAAGCTTTGTGACTACATGGTCAGCTTTTGACATTTGCTTTCTCTTGATGGAAAAAACTGCTGTTTTCAATGTGTTAGTCCTTCTTCCCAGAGAGCATAGTGAGAGCGAACCTTAAGGAAAGTCTCAGGAAAGTCCCAAGAAGAGTCTGAAGGCTGTGCCTCCATTAGCAGATAAATTGCTTTTCAAAAACCTTAGTGATAACAGGAAATAGCACATGAATTTGGTATTAAACTTTTATTAGCACTTAAAAGCATTTGAATCTGAAGATTTCCCAAACTGTGCAAATGAACAAAAGTGACCAGTCTGACCAAATCAATTAGAGCAGTGGCATTTCAGAAGTCTTTCAGTGAATTAAGCATCTAATTTTTAAACTAGGCTGATAAAATAATTCCGGGAAGAAAAGAAAACTTCACTGACTCTCTGAGATTGATATTTCAAAAGTTTCCGCCATCCGACGCCCTTGATCTCTGACGCCCTTGACCTCTGAGAGATGTTCACATCGCCTCGTTGCACACACGGTCTGCTCCAGCCAACCCGGGCTGCTGACTGCCAGCCATAGCTTCCCCTTCCCCTCCCCCTGCCCTTGTCTCCCCCTGGCCTGAGGGGCTCTCCCTTTTCTCTCTGCTCATCTCCTAAGTGAAATTTAAGTCGTGTTTCCTCCGTGAAGTTTTTGCAAGCGGCTTCCTCTCTGAAGCCCCGCCCCCATAGTCCTGATTATCCATCCATTCCACAGGTCGTAAAATCTCTTGGATCATCGCCATCCTCCTGTATCTCTGTGACTGCTTACTTGTGCATCTCTAGTTCATACGCCTCGAGTAGATTTTTCAGTTCCTAATTTAGGTCTCCTACTTTTATGTTGGACAATTCACTTTCAACACTTCAGTTTTTTCATCTCTTAGGAGAAGGATTTGTAAGGTTCCTCCTAGCTCGAGATGGGGTATTTAACAGAAGTAATTATCACCAAAACAAATGGCTACTCTGACAGTCCATCTTGAGAGCCAAAATTGACTGGAACATAATAGATAAAAATCTCTTTAGTATGTTTAAAACATGTTTTGAAAGAGAATAAAAAGGATAAAGATAGTGCATCAAGGATTTCGGTTTCATATTCATACGGCCTGTGGCCCCGAGCATGAATTTTCTCAGGTAATGACATGCCAGTGCCTCCTACTTAGAAGAAATTTGAATGGCCTTCCCCAAACTAGCATACACTTCCCCCAAGAAATAGAAAACAAATATTCAAACAAGCACGAAAATTTACAAAGAAAATAACACCACATCCATCCCCACTGTCCTGTTTGTGTATTTGGGGATTAAAATCCATATGCAATTAATTTGTTTAAACTTTTCTGCACCAGACCTCTGGTCATTGAGGTGAACACATGTATGAGAAAAGAGGTAGTAAGCAGATAAGGGGGTTGACCTGAAAATTCTATAATGTTACCTCCATTTTCTTTTGATTTTACACAGATAGTCGCTGCCTTTGCCACAACATCAGATGGTGTGGTTTGTGTTCCAAATGTTCCTTTGTTCCAGCACAGCTATCTGCATTCACATCAGAATTATCACTGCTGTAAAGAGATGTGTTATCTTACTTCAGTAATAAAGTTTTGGGGAAAATGCAGCTGGCAAAAATGTGTGTGTATACCTATGACTGTAAATATAATTTAAGGACAGAACTTTTCAAGACATATTTCTTTCATTACAGGCTGAAGTGTATACAAATTTTAAAAATTACTGGAACCATACCCACTGCGATCTCCCTTATTTTCATATATTTGTAAGTAACAGCGGTCATAGCATCTTCATTTTTAATCTATATAGTATTCATTTATCTGGTAAAATTGTAGTTAAGTTACAAATTTCCTAATTTGAAGGTGTTTTGGATAGCTTAAAATGACAAGGGTCTTATTGATAGTGTTGTTATAACACCTTTACTTAGATTTCTCTTTTGTGCACAAGTCTGACAATGGAAAGGCTGTCTCTGGAGCTAGAAAATGTGTATTTCATTTCCTCATGTCAGGTTTGTGGCCAGCAAGCTTAAAGCAATTTATAAACGCCACTGACGGCAAGTCTTCTGTGCATGTACTTTGCTCTGTAGCTCAGCCTTCACTGATTTTTAAAAATTATGTTTCTTCATTTTGTGGAGTTAACTGGCACATAGAGATAGCTAAAATTTGTATGATATTCATTTATGTTTCTATCGATGAGACTGTGTGTGATTCGCCATGAGCTTTTACTGTGTCATCCACACCGTGGAAATCCACAGACCACAGCTGTACACCGAGAGCTGTGTCAAGACTGAAGATCCTAACACAAGTTTATACTGTCTACCACAAGGAGCTTTATTCAGTATCTTGTAGCAACTTATGGTGAAAACGAATATATGTATGTTCATGTGTGACTGAAGCATGTGCTGTACACCAGAAATTGACACAACATTGTAAACTGACTCTACTTCAATAAAAATATAGATATACGGAAAAAAAAAGACTGAAGATCCTAAGGGTGAGCAGGATGGGCACACACTGTACTGAGGGATCCAGATGTAAAGACAAAGCCACAGCAAACATGATGAGCTGCAGCCCCTCGATGGGACACCATCTAGTGATAGGAAGGAACGTACAACTGTCACATTCAGTGATGCGGAAGATTTCCACAAGCACGTCGCTCAGTGGACGAAGGCAGACTCGAAAAGCTGTACGCGGTATGATTCCATCTGTGATTGTCTGGAAAGGGCAAAACTATATTCACAAAAATAGATCAGTGGCTGCCAGGGAGGGGAGGGGTGGGGAGGAAGAGACGGTCCAGAATGTGCTGGGTGACAGACATTTCTGGGCGTTGGCTATGGGGGTGATTGCATGACTATACACATTGTCAACGTGGATGGAGCTGTACTTACACCTAAAATAGGTAGAGTTTACTAAGCATAAGTGATCATTTCAACACCCTTGACTTTCAAAAGCAATAAGTAAAACAGTTTGTGTTATTTAATAAAAGTAAAGGTCCTCAGGTCAGGTGGCTGGAATTTGTCTTTCTTCCACATCCTTCCTTACACATCAGCCTATGGAATTATTTAACCTCTCTGTGCCTCAACTTACTGATCTTTAAAATGGATGTAAGTTATAGCACCTACTTCATGGGGTTATTAGAAAAGATAATTGGGGGGAGGGTGTAGTTCAGTGGTAGAGCGACTGCAAAGCATGCTTGAGGTCCTGGGTTTAATCCCTAGTTACCTCCATTAAAAAAAAAATTAAAAAGGAAAGATAATCAACGCAAAGTCTCTGGACTATCGTAAAAGTGCAATAGATTTTGGGGGTTTTATCCTACTTGAGTGCTACAATAGGGTAGAATACTTTTTGCCATGGAAAATGGGCAAATGGTAGGGGGGACCAGTTCATGAAACAGGGGCTACATATGCTCATCGAGCATAGATGGATAACGCTGGCTCAACTACTAGTTAGAGAAATAAATGTTAAATATAAACATCAGTTTTGTTTACAATATAAGCAAAATTTTTCTTTTCCTATCTATTTTTTTAAAAAGTGAGACCCAAGTTGAGGCAGATCTACTGAAGCAAGTACTGTCATGTTTCTACTCCACAGGTAAACGGATCTCCCTTTACAGAAAGCAACCCTACCTGTAGGGTAGGAAGGTGTTCAAACGCTTCCGTCCAGTCATTTTACTTTAAAAATTGTCTTGTAAAAAAGTATCAATAAAGCCAAGAGAAATTCATGGGCAAGGTCAATTATTGGGATATATTTATAGGAGAAAAAAAATTGCAACCCCCCTAACTATCAGAGAAGAAGTTAAATTTTGCTGCATGCATGCTGTTGGGTAAACCCCCACACACAAACATGTCTGGGGGGAATTACTCAAGGGGGTGTAGGGAGAAATGAAGCCAAAACACCAACTTTTTGGAAGGGTCAGGATCTGAGTCCTGAAGAAAAATAGAAGTTTCTCAAGTAGGAAAAATGGGGAATTATATTCCAAGCAGAAGATGTGTGATGTGCAGAGAGGCTAAAAGCCTAAAGATACTTACGGTGGTCGGGAAAAGCCAAACATCCCAGAATGAGTAGAGTATAGAATTTGAAGGAAGAGATGATGAGATACAAAACCCAAAACTAGCCACCACCCATCGTTACAAGGCCATGCCAATAAGCCTGGATTCTGTTTTGCAATGCAAACCACTAGGGCTTTTTTAAGAAAAGGCTTAACACGATAGTTTTCCTTTAGAAAATCACCTCTGGCTAGTAGGACCATCTCACTTTTCTCTTTTGGATATTTCCCAAATGGAATTAGACATTTAAAAATTAGCTTAAAAATGAATAGCAGAGGTGGTCTCCCACATTCGGTACACTAAATAGGTGTTTATTAAGTACAGCAAGACACGGGGTGATTTAAAACCTCTTGTATGGACTCACCAGTGAGTGTTGAATCCATCATTTTCATAGGAAGACAAGTTCCCTATTGCCATCACTTGCTTTTTGGTGCTTGGGTTGAATGATTCTTTGTGGCTTGTTTCCTCTACTTTGATCTGTTTTTCTACCTTCTGGTTGGTTTTGCCCCACTTTTAGAACACAATTTAGCTCCTGAGTATTTTTGTTTTCAGTGGAGGTACTGGGGATTGAATCTAGGGCCCGGTGCACGCCAAGCACACACTCTACCACTAAGTGATTACCCTCCCCGCTCCTGGGTATTTTTATTTATATATTTTTAAATTCTTAATAGGATAATCAACTAAAGCTTGTGCCATTTGGAATCCTAAATCAGCAGTCTGGTCATGGTGAGCCATTCTCCTTTGCTTTTCAATCTTTGAATCATCATTTTGCAAGACAGCAGTAGCTGCTTCTAAACAGTAATCAAGGCTCAGAGTGGTTACACCCTGAACAAAATATCATCTCCTTAGCCAAATTTTTTATCAGGAGGCGTTGCAGAAACTCATTAAGTCACTTGAGTCAAAGATCCAGGTGAATCATTCAGAACCTCCACCCAGTTCTTCAACTTTTCCCTCTGGTAACAATTAATTATGTTTTTCTCTTTTCCCCACTCCCACCTCCACCAACATTCAATCCCATGTTCCACATGGCCACACACACTCACTCCCAGTTTACAAGCTCATGTAAGGTTCACTTTCTTGGCACTCAGAGGAGAGAGATAAGAAATAAAATGTCTGTAGCTTTTCTACTGAGTGCCTGGCAGTAAGGGAATAAAACAACAATAACGACCAAAAAAACAGCTAAAAATTTAGTCCTGAAAGTCATGTAGCTTAATCTTTTAACAGTAGTCACTCTTTGACTTCACATCTTAGCTCTTAACAAAAGGAATGTAAGGCAAACACTTTCCATGGCAATATTCAAGGGCTCTGTGCTATCTTACTAATTACTCAGGTAATTAACAGAGTTTGCATTGCTAGACCCAGTCTGAGCAGAGCCTCATCGCATCTTAGAACTGCAAGGGCGCCCACAGAAAGCGCACAGACCCTGTGGTTAATCGGACTGGGTTTCCAAGCCAGCTCTCTCACCAGCTGTGTGGCTTTAAGTAAGTGACTCAACCTCCCAGACCCATGATTTCACCTGCTGGACCAACACCTACCTCAGAGGGCAGCTGTCTGGATTCCCCATGTTCATACATTCAGAGCTGAGCAGAGTGTTCTTTGGGAGGTAATCATGCAACAATAACACACAGCCTGAAAACACTTACCATTCTAAGCATTCCACCGAATTGAGCTGACTTCATCCTCTAGACAGCCCCAAGAGGAAGAGGCTACCATTACGTCTATTTTACAGATGTGGAAACTGAGGCACAGAAAAGGTGACCTTCTTTATTCAAGATCATGACGATAAGATGGTAAATTAGGTTGTAAATTGGATTTGAACCCGGAACCCACGCATTTAACCACAGTGCCCCTGATTAATTCCCAGATTAAGGAGAGGGTTAACGGACCATCTCAAAAATTCAGAGTCATCTTGAAGGTTAGTAATTGAGTCGCACAAGTGAGGACCTGTAAACCTGTCTCCCAGTTGCATTCTAGTGTAATTTCCCTAAAAAACAAAATGAAGATAAGCGAAACACGGAATAAAGCCCTGGACAAATATGGAGCGTGGGTTTGGAACAAGAACCTCAAATGGCTCACTCCTGCCTTGTGATAATGAAGAGCTCAGTCACGGTGACTACATAGTTGGTAATGACCTGCGTGGAAATAGTCACGGCAGGTCCTTACCTTGCCTAAGAGTCAGATCCACAAATGCTCTAGGAAGATCATGTCCGGGGAGCTCTCAGGATGGAATCAGCTTTGCTGCCAAGACTTGGGTCCACATCCTCTTCACATGATGCTAGCATCTTAACTGGAGATGGTCCTTAGGTGAAGATGGAGTTTAGGGCTGCATCCCTCATTTTCTTCCTTGGCTCCCCTCCTCCTACCCTCCAGCCCCCTCGTGCACACCTTCTGCTGGTGAAGGAGTGAATCCCTGAGAGGAGAGTGACAGTCAGTAGAGGTGATGAAGGCCCTGAAAGTCACCTCCAAGAAACGGCTGCAGCTACCCCGCTTCTCACTCATGAGGCAGCTTACTTCCTTAGGTGTTATTTGCAGACTCAAGCAAAACCTTCCAAGCCGCCTAGCTTTGGGGGTCCAGAATAGGCTGACCAAGTCAGGCTCCAGCCTCCAAATCTGCAGGGATTTCCCCACACCCCCACAAACAGCTATCCTGGCCGTGGAGCTCAAAGCCCGGGGCCGTGGGGATGGAGCCAGCGGGAACTGAAGAGATGGGAGGCCTAGATTTGCTCTGTGTCTCTCAGCGACGGGGCTCCAGGCGTTAGAAGAGGGATCAATGTCTGTCATAGGGAAAACATCCCGGCGTGGCAAGGATGATAACCAGCACTTGTTCGAGCACTGACTGCATGCCAGACAGTCTTTTCAACCCCTTCATGGAGTATCTCATTGAATAGCTCAGACCCTCTGAAGTTGGTGCTATCGTTCCCATTTTACAGATGTGGAAACTGAGGTGAAGAACTGTCAAACCCTCTTTCCCCGGCTTGCACAGCATGTAAGGGATACAGACTCAGCAACTAGGAGTCAAAGCCCTTGCTCTCCACCCCTTTTATCACGAATAATCAAAAGCAGGGTTGGCAAGCTTCCTCTAAGAGCCACAGAGTAATCGGTTTAGCCCTTGCGGGCCATATGGTTTCTGTCACAACTCAAACACTGCTGTTCCAACCCCAAAGCAGCTGTCGGCGATACCCAAACTCACAGGCTTTGCTGTGTTCCAGTCAAATGTTACCTAGGGCCACCGAAATTTCCATGCCATACGACTTTCATGTGTCATGAAATAATCTTCTTTTGATTTTTTCCCCCAACCATTGAAAAATGCACCAAATTAAGAATTCTTATCCCACAGCCCAGATGAAAGCAGGCAGCCTGCAGATTTGGGCCATCAATGCTTTGCTGACCCTTGATCAGAAAGATTGAAACAAATTAAAGACGCTTGGAAAGACAGCAATCACGATGCTGTTTTTTCTGCCATTTTCACCTTGTGTTTATTTCCAACTGAAAAGGATCGGCCATCGCTCCTCTTTATATCGCTTGAAGGAGATAACATTCAGCTCCAGAATCTGGTTCAAATCTCCCTGTTTGACAAGCTGTGCGGCCTTGGGCAGTTCCCTTACCCCTCAGCTACAGCTGCCCCATGGGAGTAACAGTTGTCCTATCCCGGAATTGGTGTTGTAGGCATTAAATCAAATAACACACGCTAAGCAATTATCACAGCTCCCCGCACGGTGTAAATGCTCAACTAACGTGAACTCCTATTACCACTGGCATTATTATTAACACCCCTGCTATTATCAATCCCATCATCACCCCAGGTTAAAAAAAATTGTAAAAGCACATCTCCCAAAGCTCACCGCTGCAATTCCCTGTGGACTGATGCTCGGAGGTGAATGAAAAAGTCCTTCAAATATCCTCCCCGTTCTCCTCACCCTACTGTCATGCCGTCAGTCCCAAACACAGCCCCCAGGGGAAGGAGTCCCACCTTCCTCCACGGTCTTACCATTCTAGAAAAACCCCAATTCTCACATGCACAGCACCTAACAGCATTCTTGCCACCTGTGTCCAGCAGACACAGTAAATCATCTCCAGTCTAATCTGGTGTGGGTACCGATAACTCCCTCACCATCTTTAGCTTTTTGGTGCTTATGTGTAATGCTCAGAGGTCACAAGCAGAACAGGGAGCTAGAAAACCTTCATAATGAACCTCTGAGGGTCAGAACAATCACATTTCTATCTCATTTCATCAGGCCATATGTGTGTGGAATGCCGCTTTGGGATGACAGTTAAGGCGACGTGTCTACTGAAGTATGTTCCTTAAACTGCTGAGAATAGCCATCATCACCTCTGTGAGCCTCATTCTCTAATATTTATTGAGCACTCACTGTGCCTCTGGCATTGCCAAGTTCTCCAGCTACAGCAGCGTTGGCTGCGGCAGATGAAAGGTACGAAGAGGATGCTGATGAAGACGCGGAAATCACCAAGATGGCTGTGTGGTCCAAGGAGAAGCATGACTGTGCTCTACGTCCTCGTTATCTCAGGCTCTGGCTGTTTTGTTCTCAAAAGACTTGTGGGCAGGTAGCATCGGTAAAGTTCATCATTTATCAGCTGGCAAATCAGCTGAGCATAGCTTAGTTATCTGATTCTCTATTTCAGAGGACCGATGGGTTACGTTCTCAGAAGGGCATGACAATTCATCAGGAAAAGGCATGAGTGATGTTTCCCAGAAAAACGCCTTACTTGTCATCTTGAGGTTTCCCTATCTCTGGAGCCAAATGTTAGCCCCGGTGGTCTTGAATAACAAGAAAGAGCCTGGTGCTTTGCGGGGAAAGAAATTGGCTCTTTGTTCATTTTAACCATTGAGTACCTCAACTGGAAATGTTTGCAGCCAGAGCAGACTCCTCCACAAGAAGACAAATGCCCAGCCTCCTTGGGACCGCTGACTCCATCATTTCAAATGTCTTCGCTACCACTTTGTTTCATGGTTAGTTAGGTGAGAGCTTTTCCCGCTTCCCAAACCAGTCGGTATGTATGTTGATTAAACATCTCATTAATTTTTTTTTCTAGAATGGCAAAAATTATTCCATGAATTGAAGACCTGACAATGAACCTAGTGGTCCAGCTAATTTCTTGGTTTGGTTGTAAACTTAAGCAGTCGAAGAATGACTAGTGAGAGGGGGAGGATATAGCTCAGTGGTGGAGTGTGTGTTTGGCATGCACGAGGTCCTGGGCTCAATCCCCAGTACCTCTATTAAAAAATAAAAATAAGTAAGTAAACTTAATTACTACCTCCCAAAAAAACAAACAAAAAAATAAGAATAACTAGTGAGATTATTGGACATAAAATTCTGTCTCTTTTTTGCCCCCCAGGAAATCAATCTTAGGCAAAAACACAAAGCAGAGTTGACTCTGCACACAGCAGCCTCTACGCTCCCAAGACCTTTGTTCCATTTCCTCCCCTCCTCGTAGATGCTCCCTTAGACCTGCTTTCATGCCTCCAGACTCCTCGTAGTTAAGAATAAGGTGATGCTGGCGTGCCCGTGCTCTCTTCCAGTACGGTGTGATGTTTTATTTTTTTTAAAATTGTAAGAATGCTTAATGCAAAGCAATAAATATCCAATAGCATCTCACATACTTGTAAAAAGACAGTGGGGATAAAATGAGCTAGTAGGACTCTTCCAAGGATCTCTCACCTCGCCCCAATAAGGTGCCACCCCCTCAGTGACCCTACTGACAGGCCATTGGGCTAGAGGTTCACAATCCGTCACCCAATCTGGGGGCGTAATAAGAGAGATTAGTGCCTGCCGTCAACAAGGCTTTCTGAAACCCTCCAAGGAATTAATAGATGAGAGAAATGCAATTCACCATTCCCTGTTGGAAGGTTTGGGGGGTCTATGCGGAAGTCTCCCTTACACACACACACACACACACACACACACACACACACACACACCACACACACAGACTTTATAAAAGAGTCATAGGATTAGAGAATAAGACATATAAAGGCAGCAAACCTGAATCTGTATTTGTTCAGAAACACCCTTGTCTCTTGCTTCATCACCTAAAGAAAGGCTGGCACCCAGCAGTCACTCAAAATACTTCTTAAATGATTGCAAAAGTGACTAATTTATCAAGTATTTGGAAGCCATCTGAAGACACACTTTTTGGATCTGGGTGACGTGTGATAAAGAGAAAGGAATTCTTATTCCAAAAGTTTAAGTATTCGGAGCCAATGGTGATTTCTCCTGTACACATCCACCCTTATTTCAAGTGTCTGTCATAGCCATCCTTATTTTCCCATCTGAAAAAAAAAAATTTTAAGTATAACCCCAGCCAAGAGAAATGAAAGCTTAGGTTCACACAAATAGCTGTACACAAATGTTTGTAGTGGCTTTACCTGCACTCGCCGGAAACTAAAAGCGACACAAACGTCCCTCGTCCACAGGCTGGATGAACTGCCCACCCTGCATCCCAACAGTGGAATTCTACTCAGCAACAGAGCTGAGCCCCCTAATGTGCTAACACATACAGCAACACGGATGAACTGCAAAGCATCACCCCAGGTGAGAGGAACCAGAGTTAAAGGCTGTTCTGTGATCCTATTTATCTGACATTCTTGCCACGACAAAATTCCAGGGACAGCGCTGCCTGTGGTTGAGGTCAGAGGAGGGTTTGACTAAGAAGTGGCAGGGAACCGGTAGGGGTGATGGACTTCTTTTATGTCTTGATGGTGACCGTGGTTATTCAACTGTATCGACTTGTGAGAGCTCCCACAGGAGCCTGCACTGAAAAGGGTGAATTACACTGTGCGTAAATTACACCTTAACTCGCTCTTATTTAAAGGAAAAGCAGAGCAAGGCTGGGCAGCTCGGTGAGGTAGCTGGGTACTCTACAGGTATTCAGTTTGGGGTAGTCAGTCCTGCCAAAATACACACTCTTTTTTTTTTTTTTTTTTTTTTTTGAGGTTTAAATTTGGAACCAGCAAAGGCAGCACCTGCTCTGGGAGAGGAACAGAGTGGAGGTTCCCACTGAAGGGTCTTCTGTTTGGGGAGTCATGAGGGGGCTGAGAGTCTAGCACTGCAAGGATCTGAGATGTCCTAATCTTCTAATCCACCACGATGGTACCTCTTACCTGGCAAGAGTGTAACAGGGATAAGTTAGTTAACGCACGCGAGGAACTGTGAGGAAGCAAAGTGCCAGGTGAGTCCGGCCTGCCCTCGCTGACACTGGAGACAAAAGCGTTCTCAAAGCCAGTACCAGGGCAGGTTTTTTCCATCACTCTGTGTCGATTTTTCAACCGGCTCCTACAGAGCGATTACCCAGCTCTGCATCTTTGTACTGACGCGTGGACCACTTGAAAGCAGAAAGGCACTGGGCAAACGTTCTAAACACAATGGTGAAGTGGCAGCTCGGCTGACCAGACATTTTGAAGCCAAGAATTTCAAATCCAAGAACAAAGATACAAAAGTGAATACCTCAGAAGGAAACAGAGCAAAACATGTCACCAATTACAGAGCATCTCACCCTATGGAGCAGATGTGTATGTTCCAAAGTACGTTTCATGTGAAGAATTATTCTACTGAGAATTTATTTTGGAGGAATAAAGAATCTCTTTATATTATAAGGAATCACTTCTGGAAGATTGTGAAGGTTATAATGGTTACGCTGTGTATAGATTAAGTCTAGGCTAAGTGATGGTTAAGAATCGTGGAGATTAAATTTTCTTACAGAAGGCTAAGGTCTTCACTGGTGAGGTCTGCAGCTAAAGACTGGTGAACCCAGATTTCAGCATTCAAATTGCCTTCTCCTAATAACTAATAAATAAAAATACGAAAGAAAATCACAGAACACCTTCTCTACTTAGCTGAGAAGAAAGCATGGTGAGCACAGCTAACTGAAGATTTCAGCCCCTGGAGAACACAGCAGATTTGCAGGGGAGGAGAAATGGCAGTGTTTCCTGGCCGAACGGAATGCTGGGAAACCCTAGCCAACAGTCATAGCAGAACCCAGTCCCCACACTGCACGGAGTGGCAGGAACCCCAGCAGACAAGATGTGCCCAATTGGGAACAGACCAAAGCTGGATGACAATGACAACTTCCCCAACTCCGAGGGAAGGCACCCCGATGGGGCTTTCTGTGAGTAGATGTGAAATGTCCCTGGGAACTTCTAGTTATTATGGGGAGGGGAGGGATGGGACGCAATTGGTCCAGGGGGCTATAACGGACACGGGAGTGCAACACAACAAAACTCAGGATATGGTCGTGATTTTTTAATTCTCAACACTGTCATAGTACTATTGATTTCATTAAGGAAATACAGGTATTAATCAAATTCATTGTGTGAGTATTGGAGAGAGGGAGATTTCATGTAAATAAAGGCTGAAAGAAAAATCACAGGATACCTTCTCTACTTAGTTGAGAAGACAGCAAGGAGTCAGTGCTAGATTTCCTGTCCCTCCTTAGAACCAGGAGACCCTACTCAGCCTCACCTCTGCATTTCCCCCAACTCGACAGTCCCTTGTTTTTCCTCTGTCCATCTGAGTCATCAGAGGTTCCACCGTGACCTTGAGTTTCTTTCTCATGGATATTGAGAAACAACCCATTCAATTAGCCATTTGGGGATTGAGGATTTGGGATAAGCTTAGTCCCAAACCCAGCCCGCCTCTTGTCATTATAAATGAAGTTTTATTAGGACCCAGCCACACCCATTCGTTTGCACGTGTTCCCAGCCTCCTTTCAGGCTGCCGTGGCAGAGCTGAGTAGCTGTGACAGAGATCGTCTGGCCTTTGATAGAAAATGCCAAGGATATCTCATTCCTACTTAAACCATATTTCACAAAAATTTGAATTTTAAAAACCATTATATCTGGATAAAGAAGATGTGGTATGTGTGTGTGTGTATATATATGGAAGGGAATACTACTCAGCCATAACAAAGAATGAAAATTTGCCACTTGCAGCAATGTGGATGGACATAGAGGGCTTTATCCTAAGTGAAATACTCAGACAGAGAAAGACAAATACTCTATGATATCACTTACATGTGGAATTGAAAAAATACAACAAACTAGTGAGTAAAACAAAAAAGAAGCAGACCCACAGATACAGAGAACAAACCAGTGGTTACCAGTGGGGAGAGGGAAGGGGGGAGGGGCAATACAGGTGTAGGGGGAACAAAGAGTTATTATGCGATTATATGACATCATGCACGTGAAACTTCTGAAAATTATAAAGCTCTATAGAATTTAAAGACTCATTCAATTAAAAAAAGAAGAAAAAAATAAGTGAAAAATAAATTTAAAAATAAATAAACCCCATCATATCAACACTGTCTATCTTCCTCCTCTCTCTTTACTCAAAACTCACATGCGTACATATTTCCCTGGATGATTCGCCCTGTTTCCCACGTGAGACCCAATTCTTAAGAACTGTGGGAATAAACCTGGCTCCTCCAACCCATCGACTCAGCCTGAATGATGAATCAACTCATACTGTCTTCTCTCCTCCTATTTCTCCTTTTGCTCAGTTCCTTGTTCCCTCAGTTATAGATCCTGCTCTTACCTTCTAAGGCTGTTCCGTTCAAAGGAATGTTCTAAGGGATGCCGGCCGCTCCCCCCAGTCCTGACCCAAATAACCCCGTTGCAGCGCCCTTTACGAACATGAAACACAAGGGCAGGTTCTCTCTCTCCACGTGGAGGGGAGGGTGGCAGGTTTGCATCACTGGGACTATTTGCCACGCTCCAGCGATCCTCTATTTAAATGTGCTAACTGTGGCAACCGTTTAGAAACACAAATAAAAGTGGAATCCCAACAAAGCATTTTCAGTGACCCTCCTCCCCCGGGGAGAATCTTTCCGTAGCAGAGAGTCCAGGGCGGTTCCTTTAAGGCCACACGTGTACCGTGCACTTTCCTCCTTCCAGTCTTCGAAATTAAGCCCCTCCGAATGGCTTACACACTGAAGTTTATAACCTCCACCGACACAAGTCCGGCGCAGAAAGATCTACAGCCCGCAGGCAGAGCGAGGAAGCTTTTTAAAGATGAATCATTTTCATAAATGAGTGCAGAGGGAGGTCAGGCCAGGGGACGAGGAAGGTTACATGTGTGCCTGAGATAAGGCCCCATCCATCCTCTTCTAACTGTCAGGTCTTGATGGGTGAACACTGCCTTGAGCTTCCATAAAACATGTTGTTTGCAGAAAACTTGCAGGTGGTTCATAAAAAAGTCCAAACTGTTACCATGAAATTTATCTCCCACGGTGGAATCTGTTTATAATAGAAACGAAGGATCTCAAATAGAAATTAAGTATCTCAGGCTGACTTATATTGGCTGGGAAGATTGAAAAATTCAACCTGCTTCCCGATCGTTGCACTAAAAACGTCAAAGTATTTGTATGGATGACATCTTGACAAGATACAAGTCTGTTCAAAAGAAAAATAATGCCCATTGTGTGCGCGGTCCTTTATCCCTGGGGTGAGAATAGGCTAGGTGAGATTTTATTGGGAGAATGTAATCAGACGGCCGAACTCTTCATCGCATTTCATTTCTGAAGAGTGTCAGGGATCTGTTATTTACAACGTTCCCATCTGTATGGTCAAAGTGAAAAGGGCATCTCAATTTTTTAACGTTGTTAGGAGATGTTTATTATCTGGAAGCTTAAAAGAGATTGGGGGCAGTGGTATGGTTGGCCATCACTTGAGTTATCTCCATATAGAAATTGAAGGGAAATGCCCAGACAATTTGTGTAGATAATTCAGACCCTACACCCACCGGTGCTTGAGATAAATAGATAAGTGAGGGAGACGTGCTCAGCTGTGTTTGGGTTTGTTTTCCCAGTGTTGTGTTGGAAGTTGACTCAGTTTATCACATCACAGGCGGGTACACCTGGGTGGTGGTTTTGAGTTGCTGGAAATTATTGCTGTCATACATTGCAATCAGATTGATAAACTTAGCACATCTAAATGGCAGAAGCTTGTGCTGACTGGACGGAAGCCAATCATGTTCGAGCTGGAAGGGATCTTGGGGGATATCAACAGGGGGTTTCAGCACGCCCTCCCACTAGGCACAGACATTGAAGGCAGAATATCTACAAAGATAAGGAGTGGTATGTTCTCTTTACCGTGACAGTAGCTGTGGTCCAGGTCTTCACTCCACCTATAGGTACACCCAAGCCTCTCCTCCATTCTTCCACCCAGCATGGAGGTGTAGGTCAGCATACAAAGGGGGCTGAGAGCTCTGTATCTAATCCAGCACCTTCACTTGAATTATAAGTGTCATGGGACTTGGCTTTAAGCGGTAGTGAGAAACCAGAGATGTTTACATTCAGTGCCCTCTCCTTCCTCTGTCTCTCCTCTTACCTGCCTTCAACCTCCATACTCTGGGCATCCAAGCCACCCTGAACACTGTGGCCCCTCCTCATGACAAGTTCTGGGTCCTCCACCCAAAGAGCATCGTACTCCTCTCAACTGCACAGAAAACTAGCATTTTCCCCATGCGCTGTGAGCCTCTCTCCCTGCTAGGAAAATGTGTCTAAGGTCTTCACAGTTCTAGGACTTAAGGTTTCCCCTTTGTCACAGTAGCAACTTGAAAGGGAATGGATGACTCTGGTCAGATAGGTTGCCCCATAAGTGCGGATGAAAACTGGGAAGTTTCAGGTGTCGTGGTGACCAGGAGAGGAGAGTATTTAAAAACAAAGAGCCTTCTAAGCACTTTGAGTAACCACCTATGTTATAATGTTTTTACATATTTTTTGTTGCCAGTTCTTGTCTTATAGTTCAATATTGGTGGTAAGTAGGAGCCTGCTGTTTGAAATGTTAGGTTGTTGGCATCTAGCAAGTGTCCTGCCCCCAAAAGTATTTAATCTATATTTTCCAAAGCAGATAACCCCGGTGTGGTGCTGGGAGGCAGAAGCGCCTACATCATTGGATGATTGACATTGGCAATTTTAAAATCATGAGCTAGGTATGGCTCAGCCTGCCCTCTCCTCTTCTCGATGACGTCTAGCAGGACTCTATCTAAGACGACGCAAATGGGTCCCTAATGTAATCCTAAAGGCCTCGGGGAAAAGATTCCTCCGGAATCTCTCTCTCACTTCAGTATTTAATGTCACTCACTGTCACTGTCATGGAATGCTTTCCTGGGTGAGCCCTTCCATGACAAGACAGGAGAGAAGGCCTGGACTCACTTATTTAGTGAAGATACACAGTTGGAGCATTTCCAATATACAAACAAAGTGTTTCACGGAGCCCACAACCAAGCCAGGATACCTAGGGAAATTTAAATATCTTTGTAAGTCATGGTATATAGTAATTGATAATAATAATAGTTAGAACGTACAGAATGCTTACTAGCCTAACAGAAAGTATGATGCTAAGAATTTAATTCAAAATAACTAACTTACCTCCTACAAAAATGCTCTGGAGTGTTATTATTCCCATTTTACAAATGAGAAAATTGAGGATTAGGTTAAGATAAGGCTCAAGCCATCTAGCTAGGATGTGGCACTGCTAGGACTTTGTTTATTAAGGTCTCTAAACAACTTTCAGTATTTTCCACTTCCATGACCTCAAGGTACCCATTAATAACTTCTACTTAAAAGAAAAATAAACCTACTCTGCATTTCCATGTGCCAAGCAAATGTCTTCATTTGTCATCAAGTCATCTTTGCCTTCGCTCAGCTTCCAAAATGGTAGCTCTCAAAGGACAATGTTACAAAGGACACTAACCTGGACTATGATACCTCTGTGTCAATCATCTTGCTATATTGCCAACTGAAGCTTAGCGCTGAATTGCTAATATTGTCATCTGCATTGATCCAAAAGAAAACCATCAAAAAAAATCTCACAACACCCTACTCTTCCCTGCCCAAACCAATGAGCCATGAGTTGTGTTTCTTCCCAGAGTCACAAGTAGGCACCAGATAAAACATTCCAGAATTTTGGAGGTTCATTTAGGATCGTATTGATAAAACTGATTTCAGTGATTCGTTGTCCTAATCTACTCATCCGTTCTCTAAGCCTTTACTGACACCCGTGATTAACTGCAAGGCATGTCAGAAAATAGAGAAGCCGGTGCCAACCCTGCCCTCAAACTGTCATAAAGTCAGCGAAGGAGAAAAGATATATAAATATCAATAAAAATAATATAAAGTAAAACATGGGCGAGCCCATGAGAAAATAAAGCCCCCAACGTGGATCTGATGAAACCTGTCCTTGCAGTAAAGAAGGCTTTGAGCTAGAACTTGGAGGAGAAAGAAAAGGAATGCACATTTCATCAAAGTCTAGCAAAGCAAAGAGAATGTTTAATGAGTAAGGAGAACAAAAATCTTTTTTTTAATTATTTTTTGAAAATTTGGGAGGCGTTATTAGGTTTATTTGTTTATTTACTTTAGGTGGAGGTACAGGGGATTGAACCCAGGACCCCGTGCATGCTAAGCACACACTCTACCACTGAGCTATACACTCCCCTGACCCCACAAAAATCTTTTTTATTTAACAAAAAATGTAGGCAGTATAAGATCCTGTGAGTGTCATACAAAGGACTTTGAACTTTATTCTCATAGGGGGAGGAATTCATTAAGGCTTTTTGAACACGGAGGAGGCAGACAATAACATTTTGCTTTAATACAATTGGTTGATCCCAACCCAACTCTCCACACTTCCTGAAACAAAGAATATACCCAACTCATGTTTGATGACTTGTCGGATATGCACAGGGTACTGGAAAAAGAAATTATTAGAGCAGTCAAGGAATATTTTATTAGAACCTAAACTAGGAAGTGTAAATCCGGATGAGAAATACAATTGCCATAATTAAACATCAGATATCAAGGGATGGAAAGAGAGAAGAAAGAATCAAATATGAATCCACCATTACAGGTAGGTTTGTAGTAACACATCCAATAGTACAAAATACTAGAAATAAGATTTCTAGTTACCCAAAGCAAATACTTTTGTGAATGTTGGTCTAAACCTTCTTCACCCACAATTGACACAAGTATTTTATTTGCAATAAAGCATCATAGGATACAAGACATAGTAGAAGCAAACATGGAAGTCCATGTTCTTCCCGGAACATTTGCAGATCAGTATCAAAACTCTACAATGATAAAGGGCTATCATTGGGGGAATAAAGAAGAGAAAAACCAGCAGAACCATGGGCTCATTATTCAGAAGAATCACTCTGCTCTAGCAAGGTGCAATTATTCTCTTGGAGAAAACGAACAAAAGATAAAGAGATAAAACACATTAAAGGATATTGGGCAAGTAGAAGACTTGATTCTAGCCTAAGAATCATATATTTGAGAAGAAACGTGAGAAATATAATTTCAAATAAAATGAATCCAGCCAAGATGGAATAAAGGTAACCTAATTTCCCTCCCACTGTAACTGGTGGCTGGTCCACAAATCCCTGTTAGAATAATAACAGTAGCCTCTATGATGCGGCATGACCTGGGTGCCCAGGTACAAAAAAAAAGTACCAGATTCCTGGACGTGGGGACATCTTGAAATCGACCTTAAGTCTTTTTTTTTTTTTTTTTTTTTTTTTTTTTGGATCTGGGTGTCTATAAGTAAGTAACAATGAACAGTCCAAGGCCATTTGGTAAGCATGAGAACAGATGCAAGTTAAACAACCCCCCTGCGCCTGGGGAGACACAACCACACAGAGGTGGCGGCACTGGAACCAAGAGTTGAGGTTAAGGAGCTTCCCCTACACTGAGAAGGATACTGGCAGGAATGAAGTGCAGTGTCGCCCAGGGCACAGGATTGCCAGAGAACGTTCCCGTCCCTAAAGTGAAGACAAAGGTCCAGTCCAAGTGCATCTTGGAGACTGGTAGCCAAGGAAGCTTGACTTTCCAACAGGTCACCGGCTCCATCATGAAGGCATGTCCATGTCGTGTAAGAGCCTGGCTTCCAGTCCACAGGAGGGAAGGAACAATGAACGGATGTGCTTTCAGTATAAAAAGGGTTTGTGTTTTTGTTTTTATGTGACGATATTAAGGATAACATAATAACTCCCCTTCACGCATCTACCCAAAATTCCTTCTCTGATAAAACAGTTTTAAGTAGAGGGGTAATTAGTAAGTGATCATATTAGCATTTTAAACGAGTCACTAAGGTGGTGATACGTGTGGATGTTTGGGTGATAGAAGATAAGGAATGTCACTCGCAATACTGCGGGGAAGGAATAGTCACCCAAACTAAAGCAATCTCAGTGGGAGTAGGTAGATGGGGAGTCCAAACTAGAGACATTTAGGATTATATAACTGAGGGGACCCTTGATTGCAACAGAATTACAATCGGTTAGAGGCTGTGAGGTCTAGCTGAGGTAACTCCTTTGCGGGGAAATTAGAGAAGATTTTTTACATCAGAACGTCATTCAAGATGGGCTCAGATGCTGAGATGGGGCAAAGAGTATTTTAGTTGGAAGGAGTATTTAGTTTCCAAGCTTTAGGAAATCATTAGCAGTGTCTGAACAGGAGAAAGGATGCGTGGTTTAGGATGGATCAGAAGGGAGGTGGTAGGGAGGTTGGTTATTAAACTGTTACAATTATCCAGTTGATTGTTAATAAAGAATGGAGCTGGCATGGTAGCAGCTGGAGCAGACAGATGCAAGAGACATCACAGAAGGAACATGTTAGGGGGAAAAACAAAGTTGCAGGATTTCTGGAAAGCCAGAAAGCCTCAGGCTCGAAACTATCAGGTCCTCTTCAAGTTTCCTCTGGTTATCCACACACTTCAGACTGGAGGTAGTAATCTGGGGTTATTCGCACCAGCCTGTCCCATAAAGATGCAAAAGGAGATAGCCAGGTTCACGAACAGACATCTACACAGATGTAAAGATACACAGATAGACTGATACCAGTGTTCACCAACTTGTAGATCCAGGCACAGTTTACAATTGGAAAGATGCCTGTTTGTTATTCCAGAACTCAAAGGTGCATTACAAGCAGGGAGAAATGACTCCAAACTTTGGCTCCAGATACTTCTGAAAATCTGGGTGAGAGGTCAGAGTGAGTGGGATAAACGAGGGTTCGAACATTTCCAAACCAGTTCTTCCATCTCCCCACTACATAGCACTACCAGTATAACAGGCTTGCCTGTTGATTGAACAGAAGGACACACCCACTCCTTCCCAAATGGCCCGAGTGCATTGACGTGCACACAGAAATCCAGTCTTAAGCCCTCTTCCTAACCAGGCACAGACGGCACTGTGAGTGACCTTATGTGGTGCGGTCAGCCATGCTCGGGCTCTGAGCTTCTGTGCGGTTCCAGATGTTTCTAAGCCTTGGGCTCAGGACACTACACTACTCCTAAGACTTATATGAGAGCTACCATTCCCTGCTGAACACAAGCAACCACAGTGCGATGGTGAAGGCAGTTTGCTCATTTCACAAATGCTGATCACGCTTTCAGTCACCAGGTTCTTTGTTCTGCAACGACTCTTGAATTACTGGGTAGCTAAGTTGGGTTTATTAGTTAATGCTATATGATAACAGAGCAGTAACAATTAATTCTGTCACATTCCAAAGGACATAGTAGAAGGCTCTGACACCGTGGTTTAGAAGGCAGAGGTAATGATGGCCCTACCTGATAATTGCATGGTTTGTCTATCTCTGTAAGCATGCCCCTGAAATGATGCCTTGCAGCTTTCTTTGAGAAACCTGGGAGCCACGGGAACCTTCCAAGGGATTTACCTATAAAAACCTGAGCTTTTATTGGAAACACAAAGTTAAGATATTATCCACGGCAATTTTAACTAGAAGGATAAAAAGGATTTCAAAGGAAGATTAATGCAACAGGTACTGGGACCTCCTCTAGGAAGAAAATACTTTGTTCTTCCAAATTTTATATATATATAGTTTTATTGAAGTATAGACAGTTTACAGTGTTGCATCAATTTCTGCTGTACAGCACAATACTTCAATCATATAAGAACATACATATATTTGTTTTCATATTCTTTTTAACCATAAGTTACTACAAGGTATTGACTATAGTTCCCTGTGCTATATAGTATAAAATTGTTGTTTATCTGTTTTATATATATCAGTTAGTATCTGCAAATCTCGAACTCCCAATTGGATTTGAATTAAGTGAACAGCATCTAGTTAAGGCTTCCTGTGTGGGGAGGTGAGGAAACACGAGTGGTCTCTGGCCCATTGTATCTGGCTACCTGCCCAAAGAGCTCCAGTCTCCCTGGTTCTGCTGTCCTCACACGATAATCAAAGAGCTTGAATTAGAGTCACGACCTGGGTTTGAATTTTGCCTACCTGTGCCCTAGTGATTTTAGATAAATTACTTACTGCATCAACTTCGGGTTTCTCACCTCTAAGTTGGAACGAATAACTAACTTAGGTGATTACTGACATAGTGTGTAAAAATGCTTTGCAAACTCTAAATACTGAAACAAAAATCATTCTACCGTGTATTTGTTATCTGATTCACTATGATCGTAGTGACGCAACATATTGTATAAAAAACACTAAAATGTCTTTAATCAGAAGGTTATGAAATGAAAACTACATATTCATTTCTAAAGCACCACATTTTAGCATTTTGCCATCCTCCCTGTTAACGGAGTGCCCTTGCAGCTGGATGTTAATGCAGACGCCGTGTAGCAAAGCCATGTGAAGAAACAGTGTCATAGCTAAGTACAAAAATATTATGTAGTCAACCCTGGTTACTGCAGAGATGATGAAACAAAATATGTCTGAACTGAAATAAAAACATCTCCAGCATCATGTTCTCCAGTAACCTTTCATGTCCCAGAAGAGGAGGTTAAAAGGGATTCTCTCACTAGTCTTAAAATATTTGTCTATCAGATGGAAATATCTGTAATAATGTGCAGAATGCTAATGTCATTTCCTGTTACAAAGAAACAAAACTAGCCAGGTCTTGATGGCGATTTTCCCCAAATATCTGACTCCCCAAAGGATGTTTTAAGTTTATTAAAGGGGACATGAAATGAGAACTGGCAATAGGAAAATAATAAGAGATGCCTGGGGTTAAGAGTCTTTAGAAATTTTCTTAGGGCTTTGGAACCAGACCAGTGTCTGCTCAAACCTGACACCAAATGTAACCTCTCCCACTCCCAAGCCAGTTTGGATGAAAACCAGCTCCACTCAGGCTTAACTGCATAAGAACCTGCATTGTCATTCCCAGACCTGTTTAAGCCCTTTTAATAGATCAAGTCAGGATGGCATCCTCATAATTTAGAGTTGTGAATAGTACGCATAAAGCCTTCAATAGCATCTAATCATGACATTTTCTTTTCTCTTCCCTAAGACCATTATTCCATAGAGGTCCAGATTTCCCCAGCCTGCCAGTCATTACAACTTATAAGCAGCCCAAGCCCATTTGAAAGCCATCAAGTAGCTAATTTGCCAAGATAGATTCAAAAGACATGAGACAGCGTATGGTGGTGGTCTCTCTGGCTCCCACCACACAAAGCCGAGTTCTGAAGCACACAGGGGACTGCTTTTACTGATGGTGGGCTATTGTTTAAACATTGATTGCCTCTTTTTCCTGCCATTCACTTTTTTCCCTTCCCCGTACTCTACAGAATTCATTCACAGCCCATCGGCTGGAAGTTCTGCGCTCAACACACTGAGAAAATAAGCCATTTATAGGTCAGAGCTAAAGGGGGAAAAAACTAATAACACTCTTAGATATTAACTAAGCCTTCAGTGAATTTTTCTTATCTACTCTAACGACTTACATGCTTTTTATGCCAATGAACTCTGGCACATACAACAGAAAATGAGGCAATTCATGTCGAAGACTTTTCATAATGTGAAAAAAAGAATTATAGAAATGTAGGGTATTTGAGGAGTAGATGGCATATTTCATTAGGGTCTAAAGACACCCTGGGCCACTCCCTCTCCCCACTTTGCGCAGAGCAAGTACATGCTGACTGGTGATCCAGGGAAGGATGAAAGATTTTAGAATCAGACTGATGTGTAAATCCTGAGTTGAGATCATGGATAACTTAATTTCTCTGGGCCTCAATTCCCTATCTGAAAAAAAAGGGGGATAACATTACCTAACCTACAGGATTGTTGGCAGTGATAATGAACTAATTTACATAAAATACCTCACAAGCTCTGGCACATCGTGAACTATCGATAAATAGTAGCCATTGTTATTGTTTTATTGTTACTATTTCTTTCTATTCTGGGCAGTAGAGGCTATTTTTCCTCATAGACGGTAACACAGAAGAGTCCTAATAACAAAAAATGCTTAAATGAGATAAACAACAAGGTCCCACTAGGCAAGTATCGTGTAGTTCATCCAACACACCTTTAGTGTTTTATAGCCCTAACCCCAGAGAGATGCATTCTTTGACCCAGGGTCACACCAGTGACTGACTGTGGAACCTGAACTCCATCCCCTGATCCTGGGGAAAACACCATGAGGTGACGGTTGCGTTGGGAACCTTTGTCCTGCCAGTGAAATAAACGGAACTCATTGCAATTTCAATGAAGTAAGTGTAAAAGTGAATTAAAAATGATTTCTGTAGAGACATGTTGTCCTGTGTGTAAACATACAGTATGACTTTTAAATTTAGCTTCCATTATAAATGGAGTTGAATATAAATTCACTGCCCTTGGGAAGTGGGACTGGGATCAGCTAGTGGAGGGGAGCCCGTGGAGAAACATCCTAACCACCTTTCTTTCCCCTAAAAGAAAGCCATTTTTTTTTTCCTTTTTCCTTTGACCCACCAGCCATGATAGCTTTAGTCAAATAGCTACATTTATCTATTAAACATATATCATTGCTCCTAGCGTTGCTTTGGTTTATTATTTTAGTTCCCTAAATATTAAATGTTGCAGAGTAAACAGAGCTGCACACACAGGACTTCATAAGACACAGAAAATTTACACCTTTTGCATAACCCCGGTGTCCTGTAGCCATGGAGACACTCCCAGCACATGGAGCCAACACCTCACACAGTTCAGCCCATCTCGTGAACTTCCTCCCTGATCTGACACCCCTCTCCAACCAACAGACGTCTCCCCAGCCCACAAAAAGAGCCGGTGCGGCAATTGCTCATGCTTTACAGCTCAATAAGCCAAAACAGGGAACAGAGCCGGTAGCAGGGATGTGTAGTGAATAGACAGAGAAGAGGCTTACTTTCTCAGCTTAGAAAATTCCAGGACTGTCGCCTCTTTCTGTTCATTCAATGGCTCCCCTCAGTTTGGTCTTTCCTTACCTTCCAGAAAATCACACTGGTGCTAAAAAGGTCTTTCCTACTTTTACAGCTTCCATTTGAAGGGGCTCACTGGTCACCTGGGGCTTTATCTGACCACTGTTTCATTTGAGATCTTGCCTCCCAGGGTCCCCTGTGCTAATCACTCACTATTACCGTCGTTCCTCTCGCCTCTTTCTTTAAGCACAATACCAGGTCCTGATTTCTCATTTGCACCTGCAAGGATGAAGCTGCAGGTGTTTATCTGCACAGAAGTCACCAGAAGTCAGTGCAAACCAGGGCAGCTCCCTGAGCAATGAAAAATTCATATTTAGCAGAGTTCCGGACTCAGGCAGTGTTTCTTTCTGATTATATTGACTCATCTGCGTGAGGTGTTATTTAATTCCCGAGGTTTCATGATAAATTGTATCGAGGCCATTCATTTTATTCCCCAACGCGATTTGTGATTCTGTTACATGAAAAGACATGATATTAAATAAAAATTAGTCTTAATATTAGGTCCCTGTGTTCTCTAGGCAGGAAACTCATGGCCAAGAATTCTCATTTACAGCCATACGTCTTTGCTTTGAAAACCGTGATAGCAGAAAAGTGCGCAGAGAAGAAGGAAACTGTGCTTCAAAATGTCAAACAACATCTGTTTCCCATTTCTGAGAATTACCGAGTTTTCTCCAGCCCTTTAACCCTTTAGCCCACATTGTATCTGTCCCTTCATAGTTTATGAGTTTTATCTTCAGAAGCCTTTCAGTAAATGAAACCTGATATAGAAAGTGAATCTCTGCTGAAGGTTCGCTGCAAGGATTAGGGACAAGATTTATGAGAACAACACCACTCATGCTGTGACACTTTAAGATTGTGTCAACATTTTAATTATAAACCTGTGCTTCCAGGGGTCCAGACACAGTCTGTTTAAATAATAATAATAATAATAATAATAATAATAATAATAATAATAATTCTCCAGCTTTAAATTTGGAGGATAGGAGAGTCATGGGAGGATCCAAGTTTGGTTGATTCGAATTTGGAAAAGCAGTAGGTGATTGACCTTTGTGATGTGTAGAGAATTACATCCCACAGAATTGGGGGGTTTAAACTTTAAGACTGGACCCCATGGTCAAAACAAAAATGGAATGCTGAGATGATAAGTTAAATCATTAGAGAAAAAAAAATCTAAATGTGGTTGTTTTGGAAAGCCACAAAGTGAGTCAGTATTTTAATATTTCTTTTGAGAACAAGGCAGAAGCTATTTTATTGCGTGCAGTAGTGTGTCTGTCACGTTATTCTTTCAACTATAATTTTAGGTCCACCAGGGAGCAGTGGTTTCTTCTCAGCAAATCCTGTGCCATCTAAACAAAGATCTGACAGAAAGGTACATAGGAATCAAGGTCAACCCAAAACAAGCAGTGCGTGTAGGAGTTTACCTTTGGTACCCACCTCCTTACATTTCATTGCCCTCCTCCGGATGCTCCAGCTCCTCTGTCTTGCCCTCCTCAAGCCCGTCATCCCGAATCAGGGCTCTGACCTCAAGACTACCCCCGCCGCCCTCCTTACCATCTGATACCAGCCTTCAGTCAAAATGTGCTTGTGCAACCTGATTGGTTCAGAGCCACCAATAAGGTTAGAAAGGATCTACCAGGTTTTTACTTATTTACTGGCAGCCGCTAAGTCCTAAATTGTTGTCTGTCTCCAAGATGGCTGTATTTCACCAGGGGCAAAGCTGGTGGAATTTGGGAGCATCTTTACAGGTGTAGTGGGAAGGTATTTTTAAGCACTCTTTAAAAAGCATTGCATAGGCAATGGTTGACCTCTCCTATTATTAAGAGGTTTAATTAGTATTTCCATTGTTCTATACCATGTAGAAAATTGGTCATAAAATGTAAGTTCCATGAGAACAGAGTTTGGCTATTACGTTCCTTGCTAAATACTTAGCACCTACGACCTAAAACGTTGTAGATATTCAATAAATATCTGGTGAAGGAAGACATCAAATACCTCTTTATCCGTCCTGAAAGCCTCAGCAATAAGTAACTTGCAAACCACATTTCCGCAATGCAGAAAAAAAATAATCTATTACGGTAAAGAAATGGTTATCTAAGTGCTGGCATCTAGAATGGGCGATGCAGGAACGATTCACATACCAAAATCAGTGAGCCACGAAGAGAAATACCAGGAGCAATGTTTGCTCTTTTTTCTGACTTTTAAATGCCACCCAACCCTTTACAATGGAAAATTTGAAACTGAAAGAGAGGTGAACTTTTCTACCTCACCTCCTGTCTCCTGTTTCTCAAATATGAAAAAAAAATCTCAAAACTGCTTTGCCAGTGTAGCCAACCAGGTTGTAAGTGCCTTGAAGGTAGGGCAGGTACAATTTCTGAGTCACTTTTTAGACCTTCAGAGGTTCCGAACGGTGGGCGGCCCACAGCATGTGTGTAAGGAAAATGTCTTACGTTGGAGGGCTTCTTAAGAATCGAGGCGCTCTCTTCCCCTCTCCTGTGCGGCAAACTTTTCAGCTAAATGGCTGAGGAGCATCAAAGTCGGTTTTTATTATCACCTACTCTCTTTCTTCCTCTGCCAAGCCTCTGATGAGGGGAGAAGAGGAGAGACGAGGAGAGAAGACAAAAAGAGAGACGGTCTAACAATAAGGCCTTCTAGGGACTTAGATGTTATGAGCGCTCGCGGAATCTTCACGGAACGTTGATCCGTGTTGTTTAACTTTTCTAAAATAGAAATATTACCTTTTATAAGGCAAGGGGGTGTTCATTTGTGAATTAAGTCTCATGCCACTGTTAGCCAAGGAACTCACCTCGGCCACTTAGCTACCCTTGGTGGGTCCCTTCCTTGTACCTTTGAAAAGCTGAACCAGATGATCTTAAAACTAGTCCCAGAGCCGAGATTTTACACTCTTTCAACCATCTTCCGCTGTGTCTACGCGGCCTTACTGGAGAACTTAAAATGTGCTCCAGTTTCCCATAAGCCCTCTCATTCTACTCCAGTCAGCCTGCAGAGTTCCGGCCCTCTCCATGGAAAAGAAGGGGGCCCGATCTCTTGGAAGCTGGCACTCCTCTGGCCCCTTGGAAAGAGGGACACCCTCCATAGAATCCAAAATAAATAAATAAACAACTGCCTCGCGCTCCTAAGTGTTTATGTCCTTAGCCTTCACAGCAGTTTCTCCGGGAGAAGAATTAAAACACATCTCCACGCACCGGCACAGCCGTGGTCTGATTTCATTCCAGCAACTAAGGAACAACAGTGACAAAAGCGGGGCTCTTTTTTGTTGTTGTTGTTTAATTAAATTCTTTCAAGCCGTGTGGAGCAACACTGCTGGGCAGATCTTGTAAGAAGAGATAATTAAAACACAAACAAACTAGCTCTTTCGTTTGGAATAGCAGCCCGCGCACACGCTCGGGCCGGCTAGCCCCAGCCGGACCCCCGGGGAGCCGGGGCGTGAGGGCCGGGTCGCCTTTACAAACAGGTGCAGCGGCTGGTCAGCCGCCTGGGAAGCCCTTCTCGCTGGGAATCGGGCAGGATCTCTCGGGAAAGTCAGACTTTCTCTGAGACGTTTCCAGTGGCGCCGGGCCGATGAAATGATGCCCCCAGCAGTAGACTCTCAGTAGATGCAGGGGTCTCAGAAAAAGAGCTTCCTCACTCTGCAGCCTCGGCTTGAGGTGAGCCCGTCAGAAGCCTCTAGACCCTTAAAAGGGAACAAAAGTGAGAAAAAGAAAAATATTTGCACACATGTACGTTTCCCCCAAACGCCAGGAGATTCAGTGTTCGGATTCCACGTGTCAGATGATCTGATTCGGAGAGAAATATCGGTCTTTCCACACTATTTATGATGTTTGCAGGGGACGGTCGGTACAGCTGGCAGCCTCATTAAATGCAGTACGGGACGTTGCCCTGTGTGAATTCTCTGCGACAGCTCTGAGACCACGTAGCTTTTGGAGTGAGATCAACCCAAAATTGAATCGCGTCTTACCCTGGGGTCTTGACAAAGTCACGGCCCTTTCTGAGCATCCACCGCCTCACCGTGAAGTTGACGAGGGTGAGACCTGGCCCTGGAGCAGGTGTTGGCCACGCTCACTCCCGGGGCCTGGCTGACGTCAGCGCAGCTGTGATGGACAGCTCCAGGCACGTTCAAAGGTGTCCCACCTTGGGCAGAGCCCCGGTGTCTGTAGATTTTCTGCCTCCTGGCTTTCTCTGAGGGCCTTGGAAACCAGTCCATTCATGCACCAGTCCAGCCTAAAGTACAGGGAAATTACCATCCCACCCAGCCAGCTCCTCCCCGGGCAATCTTGAACCAATGGGAGACAGCGGCTAGTTACTGCATGAACGTCTGGCTTCTCAGCTCTCTGGGAGGGCAGCTCCTGAGTGATTTACGTGACCATTCTCTTGTCCCTCCCTCCCCCGATACTCCGTCATTTCACATTCCTCCTCCTGCACTGACTCCCAGATGAACTGCTGTCATCCAAGTCCACGTTTCAGGTTCTGCCCTAGAGAAACCTAAACGGGGACCCTAAGACGTTTCTCATGCTTTTCGCTGTATTTGTTGCATGGCTTAAATAAGATAACAGATGGAAAGATTTCTCTGTAAACTCTCAGCATATGGGCAAATATCGGTTACAAATATGAAAATGTTACTAGCCATTCTTTTAAGCTAAGTTTACACGGAAAACATAAAAATTATGCTATTATTTTATGTATTTTTCCTGTTATGACCATGCTGTATTTGTTATGTTTATAAACATGTTCAGGGCACCAAAACTATATGCAGCATTAAGAAAAGATAAATCAGTGGGCAGCTTTGAGGGAGAGAATTTCCCACATCCTATTCGGTCTCTGGAACTTTGCTCTGGTGTGTACTTTCTTTGGAAAATCTTCCTTAACCCCATACTCCCATCTAAGTCCTACTCATCCTTTAATACTTAGCTCATTCGTTCATGCATTAGTCACCAGTGTTTATGGGATGTTGCTATATGCCAAATGGAAGTATATTCTAGCATTTTCCACCTCAAAGATGCAAAATCCTTGACCTTGTCTCCTTCTCGAGCTACTCCCCTGGCTCTCTCCTCCCCTTCTCAGCCAAAATGTCTCAGGACAGTCCACGTGAACTCTCCTAACTGGCTCATCTCCCACAGCTACTGCTTAACTTAAAACTTCTCTTAGTAAGGTCAGGAGTTGCCTTTCTATGGACAACAGTCTCATTTTACTTGACTTCTAGTAACACTTCACACTCTGGGCCACTTGCTTGTTCTTCTCAGAGTGCACACAATGATGTTCATCAATTATTTGTCTGTCTGTTAAATGTCAGTCGCCCATCAAGGGCCATGGGAGCAGGAGCTGTGTCGGCTTGGCTCACCCCTGTCATCCAAGTGCCTGACATTTATATATTCACTTAGTTACCCATTTTTTTATTTAGCCAGTCAATCAACAGATGTGATCTGAGCATCTACCATGTGTCAGATGTGAAAGACATGTCCTGCCCTCACTGGAAGTTACCGCCTAGCGGAGAAGATGACTCTCAAGTATATAATGAGAACTACCTTTGACCTCAGGCCAAGAAGGAGCTGGTCCTCTCCCCTGGCCTCCTAGATCCACTGCACAGACACTGCTGCACAGTGTTTAGTCACTTGCCTCCCTCCTCCACTGGCCTGAGAACAGAGATGTTTTTCAGTTTGTATCTTTATCGCTAGTGTTTGGCTTGAATGCGAGACACATAGCAGTACTCCGTCAATGACAGCTGCATGTATTGGTTCAAAAACATGATGAATTAAGGAACGATCTGAGACTTGTAATTTTTTTTCCTTTTTATCGATCTTTTTTTTCCACATTTCCACCACAACTGTCCATTCACAAACGCAAACAGTACGAATGTACTGAAAGTCAACCATGATGCTAACATTTGCAAAAGGCTTCCAGAAGTCTCCATTTCCATTAGCAAACGCATCCTGACAGAACCTCAACCAAAAACCCTGGGCTGGGACATACCTAACTTCCACTAGAAAGAACATCTCCTCTTAACAAATATATGGATTTCTAACTAACATCTGTGGACGGCTTGGAACAATTGGGCACCAAGCCTTAAAGACACAACGCGTTACTGGCTTCAATCCACTGTAAAGATAAATTTGCCAATTCTTAGGAAAGCATGAATTACGATATCTGTATTTTCCAAATCCCGGGTTGCAAAACAGATTCTAACAGTGGATTTTTGTTTCTTGGGTGTAGTTTTATTATAAGACTTGGCAATTTAATTAATTGGATTCCAGGGTTTTTTTTTAATTGGAATTTCCTGAACTTGGAGATTCTTTAAGGAGGAAAATTGAGAATGAACATTTCAAGTAAAATCTGACCTAGAAAACAATGGCTCAGAGTCACCACGGCTGTAAACCACTAGACGTAAACTACAAACCACAATAATTTTTTGAGCCATCGTAAGTTTTGCAAATGCTTTATTTTAACTTAAGTTTGGCTTAGTAAATAGGTCTGGCATGGTTTTCGGGACTGCCAACTGGCCCAACTGCCAAAACCTATCCTTGGTTCATTTGTTACGGGCTGAAATTATACCATTAAAATATCATTCCTTTGGCTTAAGGCTTGGTTCTCTATGAAAATGCAAATATCAATGGGAAAGGCCACACCTAAAATAGTGACAGTCATTTACTCCTAACTCCTGTCCCAGAGTTTAAATATGAATAGAAAAAAATAAAAGGAAGGATAAAACACAGGCCCACTTAGAGGAAATGAGTCTTAAAAATAAAATCTGGAGAGTCTACATCACAAGGACATCTTTGCCTAAAACTCTGTCCTGGAAAAAAATACTTCTGGATCCCTGGGAACTGAGCTGTGTCAAGCAGTCTTTCTAGATGCGCATGTAGAGAAGAAAAACATAATCCGCAGGCAAGTCTTCCTGGAGACGTTTCTTGAAGTTTCTCTCGTTCCTTCCCCCGATTATAATAAACGGCTGATAATCTCAAAGTAAACTGCTTCTGATGTCTGTCACTTATTACTAAGCTGCTATATTTAGCATTCCTAGATAAATAAATTCATTCCTGGCCAACCCTGGAATTAAAGAACCCAAAAAGAGCTTTAGGAAATTCCCCTAGGTAATTGATACTTTTAACTGAGTCAGTCTTGGATTAAATACCTGAAATGAACTGTGAAGATGAGATGTAACTCCTAGGAGCCAACCACCCATGGCCAAAAAAGAAATCATCTGACGGCTTATTGCCTCAGAAAATCAACGTATCAAATATCCTATTCAAATTGCATCTTAAGGCGTGAAGAAGGAAGTTGAGTATAAACTCACTAAGATGATTTGGAAAGGAGCTACCTCGGTGTCATTAGAGAACTTGACCTTGATTCCGTTTCCTCCTCTGCCTGTCAAGTGGGAACGGAGTTTTCCTGTTCTTTCCATGAATGGCTTCCTCCCCGCACAGAACAGAGACAGCCAGGACAAGCACTGCCTGCTGGGCTGCACAGGTTTATTAGGACTTGGTCTCCACCTGAGGCCACGCCTCTCAGCCCGGACTCCCCTTCACATGGTTGTGTCTGATTGATGGCCGAACTGAAAGTAGACATTCCACACGGATCAGAATTGTGGGACACGGTCACGCACTGGTCACTCTAAACCACCAGGCTTGTCGATGATTAAATGCTTATTGGGGTGATGTCCCCCTAGTCAAGCAATAAAGATTTTTTAAGTTTTCTGTGATCAAGGCAAAGTGATTACCTGAGTGGGGGACCCAGACTTTAAAGCGATAGTGATGAAAATCTCTTCTGCTTAAATTTAAGGAATCAGGCTTAAAAATTATAGTCCTCTATCATAAAAGCCTTGACCAGGGCTGACTTTGTGTGTGTGCATATGACTTAAACAAATAGCATGGCATTAAGAATAGAAAAGCTGACATATACATTCATAGGATTACACACAGCCTTCTGAGAGTAAGCTTTCCTGACTGTGGGTGAATCCTGTAAGACCAAGGTGGCCCATTTTGCCCATTTGTTATCTGTTTTGCACCAGAGGGGAGGAAAAAGAAAGAAATGACATCATAGGATTTTAAATGATAAGACCATCCTGCTCCAAAAGAAAAATATAAAAGTAGCTCTCCTCTGGGTCCCAAATTCCTTCCCTTACGCCTTGTTACCCAAATGAGTCCCAATTCCCAAGGCATCACTTCCCACCTTCCCACCACTGCCCTCCCCTCACCCTCTGATGTCTTCATTTGATTTGAGCCCTTTCCACTCAGAAGAAAACAATTGAACAATCCAAGGTTACTTCAGACCAAGAGGAAGGTATCTATGCCTTAATATTTCTTCTAGAATGTTTGGAGTTTAAAATATTTGGGAAGCCACTGACCATGTCTTTGTGGAGAAGGGAGAAGAGAAAGAGATATACAGACATCCCACGGCGTGACAGACACCAGAGGAACTGTTTTCACAGGGATGGTTTCATCTAATCCTCACAACAACCTTTGTCTGTAAGCCTAAATGTCCCTTTTTGGAGGTTAAATAAATCCCCTAAGACAACAAAGCTAATAAATGAGAGTTTCAGGATTCCAGCCCAAGTCTGTGTGACTCTCACATGACAGCCTGTGGGTTTTCTGCTATGCCAAACCCAACTGCCCAACTTGAATGAATCTCCTGGCAGCAGGGGGCCGTTAACACTGGGGGATTTCAACACTGGTCCATGAACTTGAGTGATATTCTTGATCAATGAAGAATAACTACACACTCAAGTAACTACACACTCCATCTCTGCGTGAGATTTTCTTTCCCTACCTGCGTTTTTTCTTTGTCACATTCTAGCTTCAGTGCCTTTCCCTTCTGAGCTAGCCTTGCATTTTTTTTAAATCAATTATTATTCATTCAGTCTTTAGACTAGAGATCCTCTAAGGACCTCAAGGCACCGCATAAAAAAATATTGCGTAATGAACGATAAACGTGTGGATTACCAGGCGGTTACAACTGAGAACTCTGCACTCTCCCTTTCTTTCAGTCCTGGGGGAGAGCGGAAGTTCTTATCAGTTGAAATGGGCTCTTTGCCCCATACCTCTGGCCAGTCTTCTCACTCTTCCTAAATATGAAGTGCCTCCCAGAGCTCTTAGAAAATGTGTGCAAATGTGTCCTCTTCCCCTGTCAGGTTGACAACAGTCCCGAGTATGTGCGCAGTTTTACATCTCCACACAGTGCAGAGCTCTAATGTTCAAATACTACTTTTCTCTAAGAACTTGTAAGAGTACCAAGTTTTCTCTCTCTTACTATTTCTTTCTTGGCCCCAAGTAGCCACATTCGTTCCTCTCCAGCACCATGTAGCATACAGAATAAAATGAAGGCAACTGAAAACTTCTAAAAGTACCCTGGAAAGAATCGAGTTAATAATAAAATTTATAATTTCACAAAAGGGGATGTTTGGGGGGATTTCTAGTTAATTGGTCTAACAGTTGGATAAAGCAAAATCTGAGGCTGAGCATAACATATGATTTGTTGCCAAGGAATGAAGACAGATGTATAATGTTGTTTTTAATATTATCTGAGTATATAAATGTATTCAGGAGTTCAAGACTGGGAATAATTTGCTATACTTCAAGTAGCAAGGCTTTAGAAATTCAGTGGGGCTGGACCCTAGCTGTTTATTAAAATCTTTTGAGGGCTTAAAAAATATATATACCAGTGCCTGGACCCTACCCCAAAACAATCAAATTAGAATTTCCCCTGATGATTCTAAATGTAAGCTAAGGTTGAGAATTACAGAGTGGATGCTCATTTTACTGATAAGGAATCAAAACTCACAGAGCGAGGTGGCTGCCTACTGCCTGCCTGTGTGTGTGGCCAAGGATACAAAAGGAAAAGGCTGGAAATAGACAGCAAGAATTAGTAAGTAACTTAAAATGAAATGTTTTTAGGGAGAAGCAAGGGGCGTTGATAGCAGCAGAAGAGAACGGGTGATGGCTGCCAAGGATGAGGACAGTTAAAAAGTCCCCCATGAAGATGTCATCCCTACTTAAACCCTTCATCACTCAGCTTTGTGTACACTAGGGAGCTGGCTTTGGAAAAATATATCCATGAAACTTCTTAATAAAAATTTAAAGTTTGGGGGAAGCAGGACAGAAGAACAAACACTGAAATTCCAGAACCGCACAGTTAAGAAAAACCTCCAGAGGTAAAAGTAAAGGACTCGGCAGAGAAGGTGGTTTTGCCAAGGTTACCACATTTGTGTACAAGTCTCCTGACCTTTGGATATAGTTTTACAAGAGCTGGCAAGTTGAAATAGTTCTTCTCTGAAGGCAATTACAGCCATTTGCCTGCCAGCATTTTCTAGATATTTACTGTCATCAATCCTGCCCATAAAAGAATAAAACAAAAACTTACTCTAAGCTCATTAATGGTAATTTTGTTACATGAAGTTTTTGCCTGGGATTTAGCAAAGCACTTGGCTATGGCTCAATTAATATCAAAATAAACTGTGGACTCCGGTGTCTAATCCTTTTGCCAGGTTCCTCCCCCTACACTCTGACCCAATCCGTGATTCTCACCAAATCGTATCCAAGGTTTTGATGTGCTAATTTGCTCATCCACACATGCTAGCCTTCCTGGGTGTAATTAATAAATATTTAGTTTTGACAAAGGCAGAGTAAACAGAAGTCTGATTCATGAATGTGATCATTGTTTATCCCCCCACCGTGACCCTCACTTGAGATCAGTCTTGAGTCTTATCAGCCGGCTCCTTTTTTTCGCCTTTCGTTTCATTTGCATATCAAATATATCATTTTAAACAGGATCCTCACAGCCATTGCTCGCAGGCAGTCATAAAACCAGTTGCCCACTGGAGCTGCGGAGAAACATCTGTAAAACCACTGTGATTCCGAGAGAAGAATGGGGGACAGGGGATTACCCACCTCTCCTATCCAGACTTCCTCCTCCAGAAATCAACGTCTTTCATGGGTCCTCTTTTCATGGCTGTAATTGATTGATTTCCTTTTTTTCTTTTAATGTACATATTTACTCTCATAAAATTAGAATGGCAACATAGAAGATTCTCCAACATTTAAACTTGGAGCTTCCTGTATCGCCAAAACCTCACCTGACCACTAAGGATGCCTCAGCAGAATCTAAGGTGGCTCAGCCAGAATGCATCCTCATGACAGAGAATTAGTGTTCACTGGAAAATTGGCTTCCATGTACCGTTTTTCCCCTGAAACAATTTCTCCCTAAATTAAGAGCAGGTGGACGGTGGCCACTGATTCAAATCAAGTTCTGTTGTTCCTTAGTATTTGGAAATTGGGATTTACAGCATTATGAGAGATACCAGAACTCTATACATATCATTTGTATTTGGCCTGCCCACATTTACCCACCCACCCTCTATGCTGAATTCACCTTTTCTCATTTACAGTGACACCCTGTTTGCTAGATTAGTCAAGCATTATGTTCAAATCTCTGGGAGGGTTAAAAATATTTCAAAGATTTCAGAATTGTGTTTCAAAGCTGTTTCATTCCTATGACCCACTTCTTTAAAGAGTGCTTTAGAGATGTGATCTTCAGGGACTTGAAAGCAGAATAACCAACCACGTCCCAGCCCTCAGGCGGATGTCTGGCTTTTAAGAACTCCGCACAGAGCTCCAGGAGCAAGAGTAAGAGGAAAACCATCCCATTGCAGGCTGCGTTAATTATGCACCTAAAAGTAACATTGTCTGTTTTTAAAAACATTACAATATTATGATATAAAGCTACATGTCAGTTCCAGTCCATGTACTGAGTGAGGAAGGCAGGAGCACTGGGAAATAATATTGTGGCTCTGTGTCTGAGGCACCGTGACATGTGCTTAGAGGCAAGGGCACTGAAGCTGAAGTCAGAAGCCTGAGTCTTATCCCAACCCTACCACAAACTGTCTGCCATCTGAGCAAGTTCCATCCTATCTCTGGACATCCATTGCCCCATCCATAAAAGGAGACAGATGGATTATATTCACATGTATTAAACTGTATATCTCTAAAATGTGACTAAATGTTCCTTGAAAAGATTTGGGTGTTCCTACTTACAATAGCCAAGACATGGAAGCAACCTAAATGTCCATGACAGATAAAGAAGTTGTGGTATATATATACATATATACATATATACAAAGGAATATTACTCGACCATAAAGAAGAATGAAATTGTGCTATTTGCAGCACCATGGGTGGACCAAGACATTATCACACTGAGTGAAGTAAGTCAGACAAAGACAAATATAATATGACATCACTTACATGTGGAATCTAAAAAAATGACACAAATGAAGTTATTTACAAAACAGAAACAGACTTGCAGACATAGAAAACAAATTTATGGTTACCACAGTGGGGAGCAGAAGAAGGATAAGTTGAGAGTTCCAGATTTGCAGATACTAACTACGATATATAAAATAGATAAACAACAAGGCCCTACTGTGTAGCACAGGGCACTACATTCAATATCTTGTAATAACTTATAATGAAAAAGAATAGATTTATATGTATGACCAAATCACTATTCTGTACACCAGAAAGTAACAACATTGTAAAACTGACTATACTTAAATATGAATATATATATAAATATATATATAAAGATTTTTGTGGTCAGATAAGTTGGGAGTGTGAATCACTGAATTTCACACACACCCCCCCACATTCTTGAAGATTTGCAATATGCTTTAGTATATCAAATGCCTTCTTGAGACATTCTGAAAAAGCCTTACACCCAATAAACTGATTTAATTGTTTCCCAAACATATTTTCCCAAGAATCCTATGTGTGTTTAAACTAGTGTGGGTAGCACTGGGCCAGAGTTTTCAACGGGCTTTCCCACTGGCAGGCTCAGGGTCAGGGAAGCCAGGCTTGCTGCTTACTGGTGTCCCAGCTGACACAGGTGGAAAGCGCGACCTCAAAGGCAGAGAGTCTGGGTTCATGCACGTAAATGCTCTCCTCCCTGCATTGTGACCTTAGTCCCGTCCTTTAACATCTCCTACTTTGCTCCTTCATCTGTGAAACTGAGCTAATATCATCTGCTCCCTAGGATCACTATGAGGATTGACTGAATTAACGAAATACATCAGATGCTCAGCAGATTACCTAATCCCTAATAAGCGCTGTGGACTCGTCAGCCTTGCTGTTCAATATCACAAACCCTTGTCGGATGCAACAACCTAAGAGGAGCAAGAGAGGATGGAAGTGTGGAAATGGACATTTAAGGTGCATCTGCTGTATGCCCGGGGATTTATGTCCATAAACTCATCAAACTCTCGTCATAAAATGAAGATCAAAATGATCATTTCATTTTACAGTGAGTAAAATAAAACTCTGAGGTGCTAAGGAATTTACTTACAATTACCCAGATATTAAGATTTTTTTAAAAAGCCTCCATTTCAGGTATCCCTGACTACAAAACTTTAAGTTTTTTTTTTTTTTCAGTACATTATACTGCCTTAAAGGGTGAAAAGTACACTTTCTATCATTTTGTACATGAAGAAATGAAGCAGACAAGCTAAAATCTGTCCTGGGATCACAAGATAAGATTCAAATTAGAAAACAGTCTGTATTCTGTTATCCAAGCCTATAATGTAATTTTTACTGGACCCTAAAAGTGGAAGGACATATGAAAAGAAGAAACTATCTAATTTTGATCAGGTTACAATTTTTAAAATTAAGATTATTTTGTCTCTTACTTAAGTACCTACTGTATGTATTATGCCCTGTTTCAGCAGAGATTTGACTTTCCCCTACCTAATTCAGATTATATTTTTAGAGAAGCATGGATCTGAAGTAGACATTTAAAGGTCAAATTAATTCTACTGCCTCCAGAAAGGATTGGATCAAAATAATTCTCGAACGATAATCCTTCACCCTATTCTGCTTTTAAATATTCAGAGAGGAAAATTCTGTGACTTTGGTTTAAAAAAACTCCAAACATTAATAATATATTTAAAATTTCATTAATATGCAAGGACCTGTGAGACATTTGTGAAAATAAAAACACATTAATCAAAAGAGAAACCAAAATGAGAAAAAAAATAGAATAAGAAAATGAATTGATTTTCCATGATGGAGTATGGTATGGTGCATTAAGAACTGAAATTCAGGACTAAAGACTTGGGGAAGTAATTTATTGGATATTAATCTTCCCTTTTAACAGGCAAGGCACAACTTTGCTTAGATATGTCTGTTGCATCCAAAGTTTCAAAATATGGGGTCAAAAATATATCCCTGCCACATATCCCAGACTGCCCTTCCACTGGGTTCCTCTTATCACTAAAACTGTTTTTTTGTTTGTTTGTTTGTTTGTTTTTTGTTTTTACAGCAATGTCAGAGACGATAGCGCTTAGAGAGATTTCCATTTTGCAAGTAAAAAAGGGCAGACAGGTGGCGCACAGCCTGCAGTGTACTTAGATGGGGCGGCCAGCAGCTTCATTCTCATCGTCACAGCCTATCCTGGGACCACAGGGCATCCGACTGAACAGGCAGCACACAGACGGGGGGCGGTGGGGGTGTGCAGGGAAGATTTCTCAGCATCTGAAATTCCCCAGTTAGGCTCAGTGAGTGACAGCAGGGATGGTGATGGATACTCTGATGTGGATGAGAGGGGAAAAAAGAATCTCTATCTTTGGAAGTTGACGATGATGAAAAAGTCACCCCCAGCGGTTTGGCTGACTTAGGACTTTAACCTGGGTGGCAGGTGGACCAGGTGTATGTCTGCATGACATAAGTAACTAGCACTTCTCTCCCGTGGTTGGAATTTGCAGGAGGAAGAAAGATTCATGACGGTATTCTTCTCAAGTCCTCTTCCATCCTTTTTCTTTGCTTTCAGGTATAAATTCACTGGAATGAGCGGTTATCCCTTAGAATTGCAGAAAGTGGCTGTTACCTCAAAAAATGAAAATATCTTGCCCAAATGTGTCCTTTGGATGCTGTTTCCCATTCTCAGGGAATCAGTACATGCTGAGGCTTTTTCCTTCAGGACTAAAAGAGATAAACATTGCTCTAGGTCCCTGCGGGTGTGGCAGAAGCTACGTTACCAAGAGTGTAAAAAATAAATGGAAAATTCCTAAGATTCTAAGATTTTTGTGATGCAAATGCAAAAGAATTCTTAGCCCTGGCAATCCCTGCCCTTCTACCTCAGGTTATAATTAAAGGCAAAGGAAAGCCAAAGTGGTGGCTGTTGAGAAAGCAAATTACTAGGACATTCTGTGTAATCTCGCTTCTTCTCTAGAACGTCAGGATCATTCCAAAAGCTGACCTTCAAAGGTACAGCTGAATGGGAGCAAAGGGAACCGGAGTCCTGCTTGAATTTCCCCTTGCGCTTATTTCTTACCAGTCTTATCTCGGTGCAGAAGGGCCACATCCATCATTGGAGAGAAATATTCTCTACTCATCTGAGCAAGGGATATGTCATATTTACAAACTGCCGAACAGAAATGGCCACTGGGAATCTCACAAGCAGCCACGAGGAAGATGAGCGAGGTCTTTACTTCCTCTCTCTAGTCTCTAAGCACAGCTAGTGTTTGCTGTTCTGTTTGCTGTCGGAGTCCGAGGTTCCAAAGCTTTCGTTGTGCCCCCAAGATTGTCCACTTCATTGTTTTCCAACTTGGAAATGTCTGTTAGGATTCCTACACGTAAACCCTTCTAGTCTTGAGGACATTACTTCTGTTTATGGGGACTTTGGACTCCTTTTACAAAAATGAAATTTTATGCAGAAAATTGAACGCAGAGAACATTCAAAGAGTGACCGTCTTAAAGGAAGCTTTACGTGTTAATACCATCTTCTGTTTGTGTGAACAGGAACCAGACTTTTGAGTGACTTGTCAGTTAAACTGTGCCATTTCAGAGACAAAAAAAAAAATCGTTTTCCCTGAATACCTTCCTCTCTAATGTCCCAAGAATTTATGACGCAATGGAGAGGTCTCTCGAAAGCCCCCTTTCACAAGCAGGTGTATTTTTACCCTAGAGGAGCTACACATTAGCTCAAATCAGTCCATCAGATAAGCAGAGCACAGCCCCGAGGAAGTGGAGCACAGGGCAGGAAAGTGGAACAGGCTACCCTCCTCGGGGAACGGGGAAGGAGGACCAAAGGCATTCTTCTAGGCTGGAAGCCATCAGTCCAGAAATCCAAGTCACCAGAGAATCACAAGACTGTCCGGCTCCATTCCCAGCCGCTGGCCCCAGGCACCCTGCGAACGCCGGAAACCTGAGTCGGTTGTCCCAAACCCGAACTCCATGGGTGAATTCTGGTTCTACCACTTCCTAAATTCACTTTCTTGTGCCTCAGTTTCCTCACCTATAAAATGGGAATAACAAGTGTACTTACTTCATAAGATTATGGAATTAAATATTGAATTAATTAAGTAAATTAACCTACATGAAGCACTTAAAATAGTGCATGACAAAAACAAATACTAAGAGTTATCTGTTGACAGCATCAAGAATCAATAACTAGCCCTTAGTTTTGTAACCCCCCCCCAACACACACACACACGGTCTATAGCAAAGGGTTGGAAGAATGTACAATGGATGCTAATAGTTCAGTGGACATTATGATCAATTCCTTTAATTTGTTTCTTCTTATGCATTTTCTAAATTCCCTAAAATAAATATGACTAGCTTGACCATAAAAATGTATAAAAGACTAATTAATGCTTTATGCAAAACGATGATCATTTGGACTTTATTTATGATAAAAAAAAATTGGAAACAGAAAACAGTGTCCATAAATAGGGATTAGTTCAATAAAGTAGGTTCATCCATCCATATATTACAATTATGCACCTATGATTTTAAAATGTAGTGCTGAAGAATGTTTATTGGCACAAGAAAATACTCATGATAAAGTGCATGAAAAATTAAGTAACAACACTGAATAAAAATTAATTTTCATTTATTAAAAATAAAGTAAATATAGTTTTACTTGACCATAAATGACAAAATGTACATATCCCCAAATGCTAACGGAGGTTATCCCTGCATCACACGGTGGCAGGGACTCAATTTCCTCTGTATATTCTTATAAATTTTCCAATTCTTCAATAACAAACACATGATGCTTTTAAAACAGGAGAAAACTCTGTTATAAAAATAAATAAGGATGGATTATTGAAGTTCTAGTTCAAGAACAGAGAAGTTGAGATGCAAGCAAGGAATTAAGTTAGCAGGAAAAAAAAAAAACAAACCATGATTGATCTCATTGCTCTCTCTCTGCCCTTGGTTGGCACTGATTAGCTCCCAGACTGACCTTGTAAGGACCAAGGAAGTGTTGGAACTAAGAAAGAAAACTTTTGGAAGAGAATTCAAGATACTGGACCGAAGATTAGAGCTGAACCATAAGTTCCAGATGAGACATCCCTACTTCGGTCCAGGGCAAGTCTGGAAGAGCCAAGAAAAACTCTGCCTACGACCCGAGTCGACCAAGAGGCAACGCACCAACCCAATGCACACTCTCAAAACCAGAGGACCCAATGGACTCTTCCCAACCTTAGTATTTCTGTGGAAGTATGAGAGCGAGATGAGAGAAAAATAAATATGAGTCACGTCATTTAATAAGTTAAGAAAGTAAGATGCAATCAAAGTAAAAACAGTAAGTGGTTCCAGAGTCATGAACGAAACCCAGCAGTGCCCATCCCTGGAGATGATCGTGGTGACTCTGGGAAAATCAAAATCAAAGCATCCTCCCCTTGGGCTCTCCTTTCCCATCCATCCCCATCCTAATAAATGTATATTATTATTATTGTTGTTGTTGTTGTTGTTATTATTAACTTTTAATGGAGTTGCTAGAGATTGCACCCAGGACCTCGTGCATGCTAAGCACATGCTGTACCACTGAGCTGTACCCTTCTCCACTACAGGAAAATCTTAATGCCATGAAACAAATAGTTAATGACTACATCCCAAAAATCAATGATAGAAAGGGCTGAAGGAACTTTTCCCAGACTCTCCAAATCAGACAATAGATCTGTCACTTCAAGTATGCCCTAGGACCCCTGTTTATCAGTCAATGGGTATCTTAAGGCCACCTTTCTGATTTATAAATAAATAGATAGGTAAATAAATAACCACCTCTCTGTGTGGGTTTTACCTGTTCTTCAAAACGCAAAAGGGTTTTGCTGTGTGGTGAGATGCATCAGACAGACCTGGGCTGGAATCTAGATTGCTCTCTTTACTTCCTGAGTCACTTTGAGAAAGTTGCTACCTCCCTACCTCACGGCTAGGTCATCCATCAAATCAGAATTACAAAGCCTGCTTCACCACGTTGTTAGGTGGTCCTAGACAATTCTACATCAGAGGTGAGGCGGCTAACATTAGGTTTAGCACAGAGGTAAGTACCCCATACTTGCTGCAGATGGGGATAAAAAAAAAAAAAAAAACTACGGAAACTAATGAAGTTTTTCTCCATCCTACAATCTGTCTCAGTTTGATGCTTGTGCTCAGAATTCCCTTGTTCACCTGGGCATATTGAATGAGAATGGAACGCCTGCATTTAGAGTGCCCTCCAGTCTCCTGAGCAACCTTATTTTCCTGATTTCCCAAGCAGTCATCTCTGCAGAAATCCCGCTGAAGCCCAGAACCAATGCGGGGCTCTCCTCACCACTACTGCCTCTAAGGAAAATTTGAATCAAATAGTAGACGGCTACATATTTGAAAACAAAAGTTGTTTTAGAAAACAAGTCTCTAGTTTAAGAGAAATTTACTCCATCTCCAGTATTTCAATTGCTTTGAGAAAAAAAAAAAAAGCACCAGGAGTAATTATAGTATATTTAATTCAGGAGCCCAAATAAACATCAATTTTTCAATTAAACTGATGGTTCCAAAATCAAATACTAATCATTATGGTGCTACAATTTAAAATAGACACTTAGTGTTGCAAACTTTATGGGCGCCAGGTCTGTAATGCCTTCCCTCTGGAGAAGTGATTTCTGTCCGTAGCAATTGTTTTCATTCATATTTTTCTGCCTATGTGCCTTACGTGGAAATATCCCCACTCACTCTGCAAATCCAAACACTCCTTCCCTTGTCACCCACAGAAAATGCAAACACATTTCTCAAAGTAACAGAACTTCACAGCTTTGGAAACTTCCTGTTTCACAGCACTGGGGGCGGGGGGGAGTACCCTGAGTTCCTCTGAAGCCCCCTCCTGACATTTCCAGACTTATTAGCCAGTTTTCACACTGACTTCAATCAACCTCTTTAATCCTCCAAGGAAAGAGCATTTTTAATTCACCGATTGGCTGATAAGCTTGAAGCCAAAAAATGATTTACACGTAGATGAATTGTGCTTACAAGATGGAACTTGGAGCATTAGAAGCGGATCTGAATTTCCTATCTGTCATTTTATTTGCCACATTCATTTTTTCTCTGCCATTACCCTCGCTGATTGTGATCTTTCAGCGCTATTGGGCCCCGGCTTCCACAGTTTTTAATCTGCCTTTAATCCCATAGATTTTAAATATTCCCGGCACCAAGAGACTGGAGGCAATTAACTGCCCTTCTGATGCCTTCCTTATCAGTTTCCTCCTTGTATCTCCCAGAAGCAGCCTCAAGACACTTCGAGGCTGACAAATACTACCAGCATTTCAGATGAAGCATCGGCTGCAAATGCGGATGCGAAGTCCAGCTGTGAATGGTGACACGGAGCAATCACAGTCGGTTTTGGAGGAGGAAATGGGAAAGAGAGCTTGGGGGCAGAGAAGCCCCCGGCGCCCGTGCTCTGAAACAATGCCCTCGTAATGTGTTTTTGGACTTTAGAAATATGTGAATTGCCTAATCTGTTTAAATCTGATTGCTGTGTTGAACTGGAAAACCATTTCCAGCTCTCTGGCTTTAATGAGGGTTTCAGATGGGATGCCCAAAGAAGACGTCAGATAGCACAGCTACTTGAACTTGGCTCCTGTCTCTTCCCTGGGTCTCGTTGAATTTTGTTCTTGTTTTTAACATGTTACAGTGAAAACCTGCCCATCGGATTTCATGACCACTAGCTGATAAATTTCCAAACCATTTAACTGACGTCTGTTCAAACTGGAACAAATTTGTGTAATTGACACCTGTCAGCTGGTTGTCCCTGTACCATGTCTTATATAAGTCTTATGTCTATAGAAATATACAAGTTAAGAAAAAAAGTCATGAAGACTTTAGAGGAATAGTTGGTAAACAAAATAATATTGACTTCCAAAACAAAAACAAAAAAACTTGAATGAATTCAGGTTTTCTAACAGAACTTGAGACATCACTTTGCTCATCAAAGGCTCACGAGTCCTGAGTGTACCTGAGGCATCCAGTCAAGGTGTCAGAACTCCAGCTTCCGTGCAAAAAGAGAGAATGCTACTCCTTCATTAAGCCCTGTGCTCTCATCCACTCATTTTTGTGCATTTAAATATACTCTAAAAAATATTAGCTCTCTAGGGAGAGCCCACATGCGCCCTCGTAAGCGCTCATCCAAAAGCGCGATCCTTTGGACCCTTCGTGGAGGATGAATCAGCTGGTCTCTATCACTGGCTCCTGACGAGGAGTTCGAGCCTTCTGCTTTTTGTTGTTGTTGTTCAGTGTTCAAATGGAACACCTCTGCATTCAGAGTATCACTCAAAAGGTGGTGAGAAAGCCACGCCCCCATCCCATAGGACCCACCAAGCAATTCTCTTCCTCAGAACCCCTGTCTCCTAAACACACACGATATTTGATAGCAATTTGGCTGACAATTGACCAAACCATCTGGGCTTTTCGTAAGAAAAGGTGTGTATATTGCCTTGTATGCGTACATAGACTCAGACAAAACCCTTGTAAATATTTACAAGTGAGTCAGATTGCCCTCAGTTCTCACACAGTCAACAGCCTTTGTTGGTAAATCCTTCCACCCACAGAACCAGTCACGTGGTTACAGTCTAGTGGGAAAGCCATGAGTTCTTCTGCGGAGGAGAGAGTGTAACCCTCTCTTAGTGGGAAAAAAAGATACATATTCCTGACTTTACTCAATCTAAGGATAGGTTCTCCCCCGTCAAACAATATTCCCTCGAGTGAAAAATCGGCATTAAATGAACAGGCCATTGTGCCTCCAACAAGAGTTCTCCATCTTTCGGAAACTGCTCCATTTTTTAAAGTACAGAAATTACAGAGGGTGATGTCAAACAGGGAGAAAGGATATGGTCAGGGAAACAAACAATGCATTAAGTGCATGTGGTTAATTGATTGGCTCCACTTTCTGTCCGAAGAGAAAAACCCAAGCTCTTTGAATCAGCCTCCACGGCGAACCTAGGACGCGGTAAATGGACAGATTTCACAGCGCAGAATGGCTCAGTGGAGAGGCTGTTTATAAACAACGTCCAGCCACATAAGCAAGGGGCGCATCAAAAAACGCAAGTGATGAGGGGGAGGCCAAAAACTTGGTTATATAACAGGAGACACACCAGGGAGCAGCTCTTCCTGTGTTGTTTTGCTGTGACTTGCAGCTTTGCTTAAGCATTTTAAAGATTCTTGCAGGTCTTTTTCAAGCTGCCAGCCCTAGCCTACGAATTATGGTAATGTGCTACTTCTGAGCCCTCGGCAGGATTTGCAACAGAGAAATCACATCAGCCTATGCTGATTAACAATTCCATTCCATCCAGAGATTTATATAAAAAAACTATCTTACATTTTGCTTTTTAATAAGAATGATCGCTATCTCAAATTGAGTCCCAGCAAATTTTAATAAAGGCCCAAGGTTGAGTGGCATTTTGCATGCTGATTTAGCTGCGATTGCTTGCTTTTGATGAGCACAGGCCTGGCCTGCATAGCTCTCCTCCGAGCAGGTTTCAAGACCAGGAGTAAGGAAAAGGATAAAAATAACAACTCCCAACTAAAATTCAAGGTCTTTTCTTTCTATGATTGATTACTGAATAAATACCAACACGTATCTTTGGATTCAGCCTAAGAGTGAAATTCCCTGCAGCTAAACAGCTGTTTTTTTTTAATGGCTTTTAATATACTAACCTGTCACAATATGTTACCTTTGGCGAAGGCAATTATTATTTTAAAAGATGTTATCAATCTATTTATCTATCTTCTGCCCTGATAGTTCATCTCAAATCAAATGGAGAGTCACAAACAAGTAGCATTTGTGTTTCCCAATACATCAATTGTTGATAAATAAGTATCTCTTGGAGTGGGGTGGGTAGCATTCTTCTCTGTTGAAATAGAAGTCACCTTAATTATTCTGGACAATTAAACTAGAGGTGAGCGAAGATTCTCAGGCTACGCCAATGGTTGATGAAACGCATCTCCAAGAGGACAGAGGTCACAGGGGTGTAGCACAGGTGGATGTTTAGGGGGTAGGGGGGAGTTAATATAGCTTAAAAAGCTAACAAATCAGTGGTTATAGTTTTATGGGATGGTGTTAATGGTTGTCGTTAGATGTCATCACTCCCTTGTCATTGATTTCATTATTATGTAGAGCTGTATATATAATTTCATAAGCTACCCCAAACAGTTAAGGGGACAGTCTACTCAAACTCCCAAAGAAAGCAAAACTGACCCACAGAAAGCAGAACTCAAAAAAAAAAAAATGAGGGTATAAATTTGGGAGTTTGAGATTTGCAAATATTAGCTACTATATATAAAAATAGATTAAAAACAAACTTCTTCTATATAGCGCAGGGAACTATATTCAATAGCTTTTAATAGCTTTTAATGAAAAAGAATATGAAAACGAATATATGGATATACATGCATGCCTGGGATATTCTGCTGTACACCAGAAATTGATACATTGTAACTGACTATACTTCAATTGTTAAAAAAACCCAAATGCAAATGTCATCCAGTTCATCAGCTAAAGATCACCAAATTTCACTGAGACAGGCCATGAATTTCCAAAATAGAGCTCCTGACCTAGTAGAATGCTGCTCCAAAATCCCAGAAACAACCAAATCTCGAAATGCCCAGAACAGTTTTCAACAGAATTTTAGCAGAAAGAAGGTATCTTTCCAATAGGCAAGCACTTCTTGGATGTACTATTTTGCCCCACAGAAATCCTTGTCTGATTTCCTTGTTTCCTAGGGGACAGTGAGGAATGAGGTGATGTAACGTTCATTACAAAAGACAGTAAGTAATCTCATGATTGACTGTATTATAACTTATTGTATGTACTGTATTATAACACGATTTATTGTATTATAACTCAGCTAGCCAATAAGGTCAAGGAATTTTCCAGATAATTGAAGTCTGTCCCTTTATATTATTTTAAATACTTAACATTAGAAACATTACTTATAAGCATTTTTATTTCTATTCTTTCTTTAAAAACTTCTGCAGAATTTAGCTATTTTTTAACATTTTTATTGATTTATAATCATTTTACAATGTTGTGTCAAATTCCAGTGTAGAGCATAATTTTTCAGTTATACATGAACATATATATATTCATTGTCACATTTTTTTCTGTGAGCTACCATAAGATCTTGTATGTATTTCCCTGTGCTATGCAGTATAATCTTGTTTATCTATTCTACAATTTTGAAATCCCAGTCTGTCCCTTCCCACCCCCCACCCCCTTGGCAACCACAAGTTTGTATTCTATGTCTATGAGTCTGTTTCTGTAGAATTTAACTATTTTTGTTTTAGTTGCTCATAAGGAACAGTTCTATGATGTGCTCACTATTATATTCACAAATAATGATGATCTAAGTATGTGAATGTGATAATTATTATATATTATAATTGACTGTTTCATTAAGTGTGGACTGAGCTTCTGTGATGGTCCAAACACACTGCTGAGGGCTGAGGGCACTACGATAAGTATGCTACACACCCTCTCCCCACGTAACTGTGGACCACAGAAACCAATAAGACATAGACATTTATAACATAAGGTGATCAATGCGGCGACAAGGGAGAATATTGGTTGCTATGGAAACCCAGTGAGTGATAAGAAGAGGATCAGGAAAAGATCCCTCGTGATACAGCCCCAAAGCCGAGTCCTAAAGCATCAGTAACCTCTAAGTTGAAAGAGAGTCGAGGTCCTGGACTTGGAGGGAGCAGAAATATAAAGAATGCATAACAGCTACAAGTAGGAAGGAAGGTGCAGGGTTTTCGAAACATCAGAGAAGAGAGCCTAAAATTGTATTCATAAAACAGCAAATGAATCAACGGTACTGCATAAAGTGGAGGAAATATTACAAAGGAAATTAACAAGGAGATGGGGTCAAGTGATTAGACGGCTCTCAGATGGGACGACCAGAAAAGACCAAAGGAAGTTTATCCTGAGGGAAACTGGTGACAACGAGAGAATTTTAAAAAGTGATTAGGTTTTAGAAATTCACCACAGCTGCTCTGAGAAGAATGACCTGGAAAAGGGCAAAACTGATGGCTGGGAGATGCAGTAGGAAGCAGTTGCCTTCATCTGAGAGAGGAACGTCACCTGTGTTTAAGGTAACGGTCCTCCATGGAGGTAGGGTTGCCATGGAGAACACCGGATGCTTTTGAGCTGCTGAGGAAGTGGAATTGACAGGAGCGTATGATGCAGCATCATGGGCTGGGCAGAAAGGCAGTAATAATCAAGGGTACACTGGGGCTCAGGGCTTCCACCCTGGAAAGCACCATTACTGACAAAGGAAATATAGGAGGAGTGGGCTTGGGGGAGAGGATTACAGGAGCAGGCTTGGGGGTTTTCAGTTTTGATCGTGTTGAGTATGAGTGTAAGTCTGAACCGAAGTCTGAGTGTGAACACCATGTGCGTTGAGTGGGTACCACAGATATGCAGTTGGGTGTACAGATCAGAAACTCAATGGGAAGATCTAAAAAGATCTCCCCCTAGGCTAGAGGGTTGTGAATCTTTCTTTTCTGTTTATCTCTCCTTCCTTCATGTCAACCCTTACCTAGAAATAATTCAGCCTATTTTTATTTCTCCCAATTATCTTACATATCCCAACGTGTCACCTTATACTTGTGTTCTTTCTTCTGCAGGAGAGCTCTTTCTTTATTCACCCGTCATAATTCTAACCCCTCAATTAAAGAGTTAAAGTTAAGAAACAAAAATACGAGAATAAAATAGAGATTTTATAGGGTTTTTCTGAGGAGGGGGCAGAAAAAATACTTACCAATAGTAAATGTACAAGAAAAAGCCAAGAATATGAATAGACAATTTAGAGAAAAAAATTTGAATTGGTCAATGAACATATGAAAGAATGATTAACCTCACTAAAACTGAAAGAAAAGCCAAAGGAAACAGTGATAAGAAGCTGTTTTCACCCATAAGATTCCCCTCAAAATTAAAGGAAGAATTTTTTTAATCTCCTCTATTGGCAAAGATGAAGACGAGCAGGTGTCTTCATATACTGCTAGTAGGAATAAAATTTATAGCACTTCTGGAAGAGAATTTGGCAAATATATCTGGTCAGCCTTAAAAGAGTTATACTTTTTTCCTTAGTAAAATCATTCTGAGAACTTGTCCTGAGGAAAGGATCAGTGATAGCCACAAATCTTTATTTATACAGATGGTCACGGCAACTTTATTTATATTAGAAAAAAAGACTAAATAGTCCATTAATGGATGGTTAATTAAATAAATTATGGTAAATATAAAAGATGGAATCACAAAATGCATAAAACATCACTTAAAGAATATTTACCAACCCAAGGAATGCTTGTGATGTATTTTTATTTTTAACATAATAATACTAATTTATTTACTTATTTAACATACTTAATAGTGAAATACTGGAGGAAATTTCATTGAATCAACCATTACTCAATATTTTTCTGAGAGTTTCAAACAAGTAAATACGACAAAGAAAACAAAGAGATAGACACACACATATTGAAGAAAAAATAAAATTGTTCTTTAAAGATGTTATGTTTCTCTACTGAAGAACTAACCTAAAAACTATTAGACAAAATGAAAGCGCTTGGTAAGGTGAGTAGTTAAAAAGATGTGCCATGAGGTAAAATTGTGGAGACAATTAAAAAAGATCACTGCTTGCTGGAGGGGTGGGGGGAGTCAGGGGGATGAACAGTGAGAACACAGAGGATTTTTAGGGCAGTGAAAATACTCTTCATGGTACTGTAGTGATGGATATATATCATGATATATTTGTCCAAACCCATAGAATGTACACCCCATGAGTAAACCCTAAAGTAAACTGTGGACTTTGATTACAATGTGTCGATAAAGGTCCATCCTTGGTGGAAAAAAACAAAACAAACAAACAAAAAAAAAAACACACCACCAGTGAATGATGTTAATAACAGGGTGCTTATCCATGTGTTGGGGCAGGTGTTTGGGAAATCTCTGTCTTCCCTCTCAGTTTTGTTGTAAATCTAATACTGCTCCAAAAAGATGAAGGCTTAAAAAAAGAAAAAATTACAGCCTTCATGTAGGCTTCGGATACCCTCTAGAAAATATAAGGGGAAGAATTTTCCATTCACAGCAGCAACTTCAGATATAAAATAGTCACACATCCATAAACAGAAGACCATTATTCCAACAGGAAAATGGACAAAGAGCATGGGCAGGAAATTTATGAAAGAAGAAATGTACATGCCTGACGTACATATGTACAGAGTCCAAGACAACACTAATAGAGATGTTAAAAAAAAAACCCAGAGTTAGACACAAACAGTGTTCTTCTATCCAACTAACATGTCCTCTGAAAATTACAAAAAATACGACAACTGTCAATGAAAGAGTATGAGGAAATGAACAGTTCCATACATAAGTGATGGGGGTGTAATGATCGATGGGGGTAACGTAACCAATTTAGAAAGTACTTTTGACAAATTGTTTCAAGTATACATTCTTTACAAATGTAAATATGAATTAGTTTTTTAATTTTTAAATTTTTATTTATTTATTTATTTTGGGGGCAGGTAATTAGTTTTGGGTTGTTTTTTTTTTTAATGGAGGTACTGGGGATCGAATCCAGGACCTCATGCATGCTAAGCACGTGCTCTACCACTGAGCTACACCTTCCCCCTAAATTTTTAACCAGAAATCAACAAATAACACATAATTCACCTGTTTTTAGTGATACTTTCAAAAGAATGGCTTTTCTCCCATTCCTAAACTCCCAGGTCTTTTTTTTTTTTTTCTGTCAACATTTACACTTAGCTTTACCATCTCTTGTATCCTGTCTTTTTGCTAGAACTGTGGTTACTCAATTTTCTGTGTTTAGCACCTAGAAAGTAGTTTTCAGATTTTAGGCAGTATTAAATGTTTCTGTAATTGAATTTCAAATGATAAAAAATTTATATTTAGGAACAATCTGATGCTTACAATCAAGAAACCAAAGTGCATTATAACTGACCCAAGATTTTAATAAAGATCACATTTTTCAAACAACTCTACACTCAGGATTAATTACTTTAACATTTATGTTTAATAGACTTTAACAACTTAAAAAATGTACACTGGGACCCCAAATTAGCATGTGCCACACAAAAAAAATTGTTATTAAAATATATGGTTATATACGTATATATGTATATATCCATATTGAAACTGTAAGTAAAGTCAGTCCCACAGGGGACACTATGTGGAAATGATATATTTTCAAATGATAACCTAGCAGTTAAACAATAGTCTTGGTAAATTAAAAATAGTCATCTACTTATTGCAACTGTTGTATCAAATGATGTTTGATGGGCTTTCAAAAGATACATTGCTCAACTTCTTCCCTTTAGGCAAATAAAGTATTGTTAGGCTCGTTTCATAGACAACAAATGTGAGATACAGAGAAGACATGACTTCCCCAAAATTACCCAATTAATTAAGAAGAGATTTAGGGCTGAAGTCAAGTTTTCCTAGCTCCAAACCAAATGTTCTTCCTACTAAAACCATGAAGAATTTGATGCACTCACTTGCCAAGGACAGAAAATAAAAATATACTTGGTGCTGGTTCCCTTTTCCAAGTTCTATCATTCAGTAAAATCTGGATACACCTTTATATGTACGGGTGAGCGAGAATTGCCAAGATACTGATAAGGAAAAAGAGAGCACTGGAAAGAAGGATGAAAGGGAAAAATCAAAGATGACTCCCAGTGAGGTGAGAAGCCAGATGTAAAGGATTTTGCAGGATGAGAGAACAAAGAGAGAAGAAAATTGAGTCTCAGGCAATTCCATGGGCAGGGTAACCGGGGGTCAAAAAGTCCAAAGGAAACCAAGGGCTCACTCCCTGACTTGGACAGCCCCCCCCCAAATGGCCCCCAAAAGAGGAAGCAAAGCAAAGGTTGAGTGGAGCCCAGCGGATTCTCTTTCTCAAGAACATGAATTGGGACCCAGAGCAAGATGGTGGGAACTGAAGCCGACAGTCATGATGGGGCTTTTGCAACCAGCAAATATAGAGAGAGAGAACCCTGAAGAAGCAAGCTATGGAGCGGACGAGGGTCAGAGAGGAAGAGATACCCATATACAAGCGGTTCAGTTAAATGGGTGAGCAAATCAGAGAATGAGGCCACTCAGTCCTTTTGGTCTTTCCAAACTACTTCTAGCCTGGGTGCAATCCTGATTGCATTATAGCAGTTTGCATCATAGCAGTCCAGAGGGTTAAGAGGTAGACAAAGCTTCTAAATGGATATAAACACAAAGGTATAAGAGGAATGGGAATTCCTTCTTTTCTGCAAGAGGAGAAACCTTTTCGTTATCATTACATCACTTCTCCCTTTTCAGTAATCAGCCATGAAGGAATATGCCTCCACTTTCCCATTTCGTGCCTTTTGAAGTTAATTTCCAATCCTAACTGTAAATCAGAAATGGTGCCATCTTTTGATAAGTTACAGAGCAATGAAAATTTAATTTATATAATATCTTCCCTTTTTTTTTTAAAATGCCTTGTTCAATCGAAGCAGAAGCAGCTGTGAATGATGGCTGAGTTAAGAATAAAAAGTAACATCAAAGTAATGTCTGTCATTATGATTTCAAACAGCATATGCCACTTGGAAAAGGTTTGCGTAAAACATTTTTGAAAAAGGATGTGACCGATGCACTAAAATAGAATGTAGCCATGTAGAAAGTGAGCTATCCTGTACGTGTCTGGATTGGTCTGCTCGTATAAAATCTAAGAGACAATTTTGGAAATGAACAAGCCCATCGGATGTTCAATTTTCATACAACTGTGTGTGTGTGTGTGTTATATTTGGAGTATCACTGTTCAATTACAAATGCCCTAAATGGGTTCCCAGCTTCAAAAGTAAGTGTGCTTTTTCATGACTGGAAGCACCAAGCTCAGAGAGTATTCTTGTCTCCGTAACCCAAGGTGCCACGATGGGACTGAGGTGGCAGTGGCTCAGGCTGCAGAGGAGTAAAGGGAGACCAAGGTAGAGCTCGGGAGGGTCAGACCACCCCCTCACAGGCCACGTCTTCCTATTCAACACAGCATCGTGAACCAAAATTAACCCACTGACAGTAGATCTGTAACTTCCTAAACTTGATGTTAATTTGGAGAATAGAGAGAGGTAAGAGTTCAATGGGAGCGGTAGGCTTTTATTGGACGTGAACCTGAGTTGTTTGGACAACAGCCCTCAACGCTGGTAAAGCCCTAAGTGTGCTTATTACCAGACTTCTGTGCCGAAGAGGGGTCTAGTTTGCGGCCAGCGGAGGAATTTGTTTAATGTCAAAGGCCTTCCAGAGCACATCCAATGAGACTCCTAACAACGCTGGCCTAAGCGCTGAGCCGAGCCCAGGCCTATTTTGTTTCAGTGAACCCTGGAAGTCGCGGGAGAGGAATGGACAGCCACCCTCACCTCAGAGGAAGGAGGGAAGTCTGACCCATTGGCAAACACAATCCGGTGTCCGTGACAGCCGAGGACCCTTTGTCAAATTAAGCAGCACGTTCAGGAGGGCCAGGCCACGCTCCGGAGCGCTCCTCGGCACCGCTGCTCCGGACCCTTGACAAGATGCCATCAGCAGCCTCCTCTAAGGGCTTTGAGCAGATCGCTGGGACAACTACCGTAAGGAGTGAAAGATGTGGGTCTTTATTGATGAGAGGTTGATATTGACCACAGGCTGTTGATTTTTCTCTCTGCATCTTGTTTTGGTGGCCAACTTGTTTTACAGCCACCTGAGGGTGGCTGGTTGACTGGCCTGCCATTTTCCTGGGGAGTGAGTGAGAAGTGCTTACATACAATTATTTCAGTACAGAGCCCTGCTTCTGAATGCGTGTGTGTTTGCTTTTCTTACTGAAGTGCTGGGGAACCATGTGGGTGTAGCTGCTTACAGTCGAAGATGCTTACATCCCCAATAGTAACTGCCACTTACTAAGTGCCTAGTTTACTCCAGACACTGTATTAGCCCCTCCATATATTGTATGATTTAACCCTGGCAAAATTATACCCAAATCCAGTACGCTGACCTCACACTTTGAATGAGGGAACGGATATGCAGGGAGACTGAGAAAGGTGCCCAGACTCCCTCAGAGCATAAGCAGTGAAGGCGGGGTTGGAACCCAGTAGATACTAGTATAGTTCTATATAATTCTAAAAGTAATTTTACATCTATTTCATTAATTAGTTAACATTCATTGCAAAGATAATGCAGAAGTAGAATTCGGGGTATTCAAAGGTAACTGGCACATAAAGACTGCAAAAAAATAAATAAATACATGCAAAAGACAGAATGCTGACTCTGAAGTATCTGGCCTGGACCACTGGGAGGACGAGACTGGCTCTGACTGAGATTCAGCCACCTTACTCCGTTTTACGGATTTACTACCATCTGGGTACCCATCCGGCCTTTGACAAACACTTGAACGGTTTCCAGATTTTGGTGATTATGAATAATCATTCATTACAAGTTTTTGTGTGATTCTAAGTTTTCATTTCTCTGACATCAATCCCTAGAAGTGGAATTATTGTGTCACATGGGATGTATGTGTTTACCTTCTTAAGACCCTCTCAGCCTGTTTTCCAGAGTGACTGCGCCACGTTGCATTCCCGCCAGCAAAGTAGAAGAGTTCCAGTTGCTCCACATCTGTCATCACTTGTTATTATCAGTATGTTTTTATTTATTGGTTCAAATAGGTGTATAATGATACCACATTGTGGTTTCAATTTATATAGCCTTAAAGACCAATGACCTTTTCATTTTCTTCTTTGCTTATCCTTTATCTTCTTGGTGAAGTCTTCGTTCAAAGCTTTCGCCTGTTTTTTAATTGAGTGGTTTGTTCACCTCCTGTGGAGTTTCAAGAGCTGTTTACTCCGGGTGTAAGACTTCTATTCTGCATAAAAGCTCATTATTCTGGATATAAGAGCTTGGTTGGTATGTGATTTCCAAATATTTTCTCCCGATCTGTAGCTTATTTTTTCAGCCTCTTAACAGTGTTAAGACCAAATTTTTAAAATTTTGATGAAATCCAGTTTATCAGCTTTTCCTTCGTGGATAGTGTTTGCCAAACCCGCAGGAGGGCTTATCTACTGAGGGTCTTTGCAGGTACTGGATCCATTCTGTATCCTGTCTGTACTAGGGGCTACATGAATCTATGCACATGTTAAAACACAGAACTGTACACACACACAAAATGTGAATGTAAAATCTAAAAAAAAAAAAATCTCTTTCACATCTAACTAATATACCTGAAGGAAAATGAATGTAAATGACAGGAATCAGCTTTCCAATGCATACATCTTATTTGTATTAAAGATATAAACCAGAATGAAAAAGCAGCTTTTAACCCTGACATATACCTGAGGCATCAAAGGACATAAATTTGTATTCTGACATTCCTCTACTGTTTAATGTAATTTAGATGCTAATTTTATGCTAATTTCAACAGTTGACCAATAGCAAAAGAATCAGTTCTCTTAGGAATCTGGCCCAGTAGAAGAGACACTTAAGTATCCCGGAGGCCGATGCTTCATTTATATCTAAGCATGGCAGTGCAGAGGACAAATGACCTGGAGACACTGGTCTCCAGGTTGTCAGGTTGTCTCACAACAGATGACTGATGGCCTAAGACATTTAGGACCTTTCAAAACTATTCAGATTATTGACTCCACCTGCAGACAAATAACATCAAACAGTTTGGTCTTTTTCTCTGCCCTTATAACTAATCAAAGCCAAAAGGTTTCAAAAGTACCTTCTAATTGGTTTCATTGTTTTGTTTATCGGGTTTATCACAGTGCAGTTAGCATTTGCATTTCCAATGAGCCATCCTGACATTTCAGTGGGTTTTTAATGACCCTTAACTGTTCTGTATGTTTCAGCCTAACCAGTGAGCCTGTTCCTGGGGGGCAACCTCTATTTACCAGAGAGCTGCTTTTTTTTTTTCCCCTTTCTGCCCCAGGAAGGTATAGGTATTGAAGGATGGGTTCATTAAAAGATACATTAGAAGACACATGTTCATTCTCATCCTACTTTCAGGGATGCAAAAGTGACATCAGGAACCAACCCGATTAGACTACTTGCTTTCTCCTATTTATGTGGTGAAAACCAGGCCAAGATGCTAGCACACGGTGGGGAGGTGGCCGATGTCACCTAGGAGGTGCTGCTTGTTGGGTCTGAGCACAATCACTGGAATTCCTTGGAGCACAGTTAAACGCACACATCTTGTCCTGAAGGCTGCTGGGCTGCTTCGCTTTGTATCCAACTGCGTCCAGGCCTGAGGCTGCTGACCCTTGACGCAGGAGCCATTTACTTAGTGCAGAGAGTCCCCACTTGTACCTGGAGCCAAGGAGCAAGGCCTGGGGGTGGGGGGTGGGGGGAGGACGGGGGAAAGGCAGGGAGCCAGTACTGTGCCTGCAGCACACATGATGTCTTCACTATTCAGCACTTGTAACTGAAATATTTAAAGAAATTGGTTTTAAATGCAAATTAAAGGGCAAATGTTGACAAACAGGGCAAAACTTTTTTTTGGAAAAAATTTTCTTTTAGTATTTTTCTCATCTCTGTGTCTTTTCTTCCATGATTTCCTCCTCTGGCACACCCCTGCCTGCCCGTTTCCATGCCCCATGGAGCCGCCCCTAGTTCCCCAAGCCACAGGACCCCCCTCCCCACGTCACACGCTGCCTTATTCTGGGTGTTTATTCCTGTTATGTTAGCCTTAACCACATCCTCCTTCACCCACAGTTTATTACATATTGATCTCTAGCTCCATTCGGCTGCCATTTCTATTAGAAAAAAAATCATGCCTTATTCCATTTTGTCGCTCTCAGAGTGCCCTGAACATTTGTCTGAAAGGTGATTGGCAAGTAATTTCTCCCAGTCTGTGGCATGCCTTTTCTTTCTTTTTTTTTAATCTTTTAATATATTTTTATTGAAGTATAGTCAATTTACAATGTAGAGTCAATATCTGCTGCACAGCAAATGCTTCATTCATATAGGAACATACATATATTCGCTTTCATATTCTTTTTAACCATAAGTTACTACAAGATAATGAACACAGTTCTGTGGAGTGGCTTTTCCCTCTTCACTGTGTTCTTCAAGGAGCAAACTTTTTTTTTTAATTGAAGTACAGTCAGTTACAGTGTGTTAATTTCTGGCGCACAGCACAATGTCCCGGTCATGCATATACATATATTCATTTTCATATGTTTTTTCATTGAAGGTTATTACAAGATATTGACTATAGTTCTCTGTGCTGTACAGAAGAAACGTGTTTTTTAAATCTATTTTTATATATAGTGGCTAACATTTGCAAATCTCAAACTCCCAAATGTATCCCTTCCCACCCCCTTTCCCTCAGTAACCATAAGATTGTTGACTATGTCTGTGATCTGTTTCTGTTTTGTAGATGAGTTCATTCATGTTCTGGAGCAAACTTTTTAACTTAGATGAAGCCCAATTTATTGATTTTTCTTTTCCTTTTTGGATAGTGTTTCTGGTGTCAGATATATCTAAGAACTCGTCACCAAATCCAGATATTAAAGATGGGGCAGGGGAAAGTATCTTTCTACAAAGGGTCTATGTGATGGAATATCTGGGCAGCATTGGGTTATTCCGTATCCTGTTTCTGTAGTTACAAGAATCTATGCATGGGTTGAAACTCACAGAACTGTACACTAAAATATTTACTTGGCATTTTCTAAAGTGCTAGGAAAATATTTGTTTGATTCAATCTTGTCATTAAGGGAATCATTTATTTTTTTTCTACTTTATCTTGAGAACTTAACATCCCTCACCATAAGTCATAGTCTCACGCCCCCAACAAGCTAAGAAAACTGAGTAAAAATGCTGGCCTTCAATCAGCAAGTTAGACTGAGCATCTACTTTGTGATTTTTTTCCCCCTCTTTTTCAGATTACCTCAAATAGAAACTGGACATATCTCCAGGGAGCTGTGAGCCACAATAGATTAGAGTAAAAACATTATATAGCTTGGAGTTTTTTCACCCTACTTTGGAGTGATGGAAAAAAGTGCCCCATCTATACTGTCTCTCTATGTTATTGGAAGTAAAAGAATGATGTGGACACAGGAAGAAGAGCCCAAAAGAGGAGGAATCACTTCTCAACTGTCTCCCTGTTCCCTCCTCAAAGCTTACGTTGGAAAGAAACCAGGATGCTTCTTCTCCAAGGTGGCAGGGTGCAGTGGCACACACATCAGCTCTGAGCCATCTGCCATGAGCCCCAGAGGCTTGGGAACTGGTCCAGCCCACCTTGCAGAGACCTGATCATCACCTGGCTTCCCGTTCAGCCTTGCAGAATTCCATCTGCAATGTCTCCCTGGAGACGAGAGTTGGCATCACAGAGCAGGAAGGGCTGAAGGGCTCCAGGACCTCACACAGGAAAAGGAACTTGATTGCTTCCAAACCCCAAACTTGACGGTTCTCCACAATAAAGCCTTGTCTCCTTTTCCTTGGCTGTGTTCCAACAAGGAAAGAGGATGAAATGGATGAACATTGCCCAAAGCTTGCCACAGCCCAGTTAAAACCATTTTTAGAAACAATTGAAAAGCAGAAGAAATGATCTTGGGTGTGCAGAGATGTGCCTTCTGATTCAATCACCTTTTCTTTTAAGTCAAGGGATCATCCTTGGCTGAGAATAAAGATGACACAGTCACTTGATTTTGAAATGACAGCCAGGTGGGTTGCCATTGTGGGAAGACAGGCAGCTCAAAACCATCCCAATAACTTATGTGTGTCACTGATTTGTGAGATGTACAGTGCTTTCAGGTCTTTGGGCTCCTGCATAAAATCTCAACTTATGACAATTAAGCTAAATCCATTAATTAGTAAGGTGAATTAGACTTTCAATCCTCAACTAATCTGGGAGAGAACTGAGAGTTCTATGTAGAACTTACCCTAATAAATTACACACTGTTCTCTGTGTGCTCCACCCTTTCCTAAGTGGCCTTCAGTTGTGATAATATAGAGCCAATCAGCCTGAGACAGCAGTGTGGTGGAATTCCAACTGCAAACTCCTTACAGCTTCGCTAAACACGCCCTCAAAGCCTGTAGGAACTCAGGACAGATTCGGGTCTCTGCTTCGCAATCAGTTAACATCACCGAGACCATCAAACCAATTTCCTTCTCTTCCTCCATCATGATTATGTGTCTGAGAACTGGCAGGGGGAAAAAGTGCCATTAGCTACCAAACTGTTTCTAAGGACAGCTAACATCCACGGAAAATAAAATTAAAAATAAGTAGGATCAGGCCCTCTTAGGATAACACTATATTATAAGGAGTTTAGAAAGACGAACACACACACACACACACAAACCCAGAATAAACTTAACTTCCTTTTACAGAAAAATCACGTTGGCTGCTTTGGTTTTCTTAAAAGCAGCTGAAGTCATAAGGTACTTAATATAATTTACTTTATCCAGCTATATAAAAAGAGCATCCAGTCACAATCTAACTGAGACACATAACATTTTCAGAGCTTCTATGACCAAAAAAAAAAAGACACATTCAGGGCACACAATTAAACTCACGTTACTCAAAAGAAGCACAACCAGTAAAATAAGTCATTTACAACATCTTTTACTGGATGCATTGTGTGAAGAAAGATGAAGGTGTTGCAGAAAAACGTGTTACAGCTCAGTTGTGACAGCAACCTGGATCCGGGGGCAGATACCAAGCAGCACTCAAAAGAGTTGGAGACCGGCAGGTTTATCATGCCAGCATGCCCAAGAGCAGTTAGCACTCCAACCTTTAGACGCTGTCTGTAAGTTTACACAGGCTTTTATAGGCTGCCAGTTTTACACTTTGCAACATCATATGCAAATAAAGTATAACAGAAGTTGACCAACCAGGAACAAGCTTTGTAGAAATAGCCCAATCAGGAGTGAGAGAAATAACCAATCAGGAGTGAGGGAAATGGACCAATCAGGAGTGAGAGAAATAACCAATCAGGTGTGAAGGAAATAACCAATCAGACGTGAGCTCAGGGAACCAATAGAATTTTAGGGGTAAGTAAGCCGTTTCAGAGGCAAAAAGTGATACAGAGCCTCTGGTCCAGGGAACTGGATGGTGCCGGCAGGAGAGTAGTGGCCCTGCCTGGGGGTCCTGCCGGTCTTTTTATGGAGCTTCCCACCTCAAAGGGAGAAAGCGATTTACCAAGGCAGATCACATGAAAGGCAGAAAATGTACGTGGTCGCTAAGTATTCCTTTATTTGATAACCATAGAGGAAGTGGGGGTTTTTTATATGCAGGATCTTTTTAAAGCATTGAGGCAGTCTTGAATCAACAGAAGAGTTCTTGCTTTCATGGAACTTACATTCTCGTGAGGGAGACAATAGAGTACTTCTCCACTTCAGGAAGTAATCCTTTTAAAACAGGTCAGAAATCAGAGAAAGAATACGGGGATGACTGAGAAGTGGTAAGAAGGACCACCACTGGTACAGTGCTTTGGAGACTTTAGACAGGTTCACATCTATCATTAGCATTTAAATTCAATACCAACTGCGTAACTGGGGAGAGAAAATACATGTCTCAATTTTTTTTTACAGAGGCAGGAACTGAGAAGCAAAGAGTTTAAGTGACTGACTCAAGAAGAGATCTTTGATTTCTTGCCTTCTCTGCTCTCCCACACCGAACTGATGTTTGAGATTTTTAGCTCAGTTATTCTCTACCTTACAATGACTAAGCCAAGCCTGAGAAAATATTTAATTTTTAAAATATGCCATATGGGATTTTTCTGTTAAAACTCCAATGAACTAAAACCAACTTCATTTTGATACTTTTGAAAACTCCACCACACCCTCAGATACTGCAAAATAAAGGCTGGGGTCGCTGCTCTGAATAAAAAATGCTTATTCCACCCAAGTATGGAATCTGCACAGAATTCCACAGAAGACAACATGGGAACAGAAACCAGTAACCAATAAATTCTAACCCGCTCCCTATGTCAATGAAATGACAGAATATTAAAGTATACCCAGAGGTCTATATTTTTCTGCTATTAATTTAGCCTAGAGAGATGTAAAACGAATCTTTTCAGAGCAGGCTTGACAACAGGAAATGTTGAAACCAACTGAAAAATTATTAGAATTACTGGGAAATTTTATGAAGATAGCTAGGAATAAAATATGCAGAAATTAGTGGCTTTCCTACACGGTGATAACAACAGGTTAAAAAAGGAAGATACTGGACTTGGTGTTCCAATTTGCAGTAAGGAGGTCAAATTCAACTACACAGTTGAAGTCACATTTTTTGATAATACGTAGCATTGATTTTAAGTGCCTCACTTTTTACATTTCTTTTTAATGCCCATTTTATGGATGAGAAAAGTGAGGCAAAAGGAGATAAAGTAACTTGCCAGAGTTCCCAGAGCTAGGAATTGGCAAAGACAGGATTCAAATCTAGCCCCAGGGCTGTGCTTTTGACACCTCGCTGTATTTCTCTTATCAACAAAACATGCATATACACGATACAAATATCTCATCAAGTTAGAGGATTTTTTTTAAACTTCATAAGACAAGAAAAATAGGTTACAATAGCTTTGATTATTTATGTCTCCAAACAAAACAGTGAGCTCGATCAGAATCATATTCTTTATTTTACTCACCAGAATAAAAAGAGCAAGTTGTCACACTAACACAAGAGCAACAGAACTAAAAACAGGCTACGTTCTTAAATCTGCTGAATTATTTGCATTCTTTTAATCAAGGGCTCTGTCATTGATGAATGCATAAATTTTTGTGAAGAGAAAAAACCCTTTTTGTTTCACTGAACTCTTAGATGCTGTAGTAACTAGGTTGCTTTTTTCTTTTTTTTTTTTTAATTCCTGGAAGATTAGAAGGAAATGTTCTAATAGTGAATCCCAGAATGGGGTGGGCCCAGGATTGCTGCAAATTGTGTTTTCATTCCCACTGGGACTCTAAGCAAACTGAAAAGGAGTCCGTGAGCAAAATGAGTAGGCAGGTGTGGTGTCCAATGAGTCCCTTCTGGGCCACCACCTGTGGTGCAGACGGTTCAAGATGAAAGCCACACCATCACATGGCGTGGGCTTTCCTGGGAAACAAAAAACCTGTGAGGCTGGATCTGCAAGAGAAGAGAAGGCGTGCATCTTCTGATGGCCATCACCCCACGGGAGGTCCAGAGGGCTTGCAGTATGGGTCCGGGTTCCACTAGAGGGCTATTGCTTCCTGCCATTTCAGCTTGTCACAGGGCGAGAATGAGACAGCAGCCTTGTTGGTGGGGCGGTACACAGGCGGCTTGGAAATCAGTTGTTGGGAGATGGGATACCAATTGCCTACTGGACTTGTCTGGTAATGTCAGCTGCCCAGCACCTGAAGGCCATGTGACAGATAGGATTTGTAGCACCCGTACTCAGGGAGGGACCTCAGGTCTTGTGGGAAGCTGAGCTTGGAAACAGTCCTTCCCACGAGGACAGGGGACATCTCTTGGTCTTGGGCAACTACCTAGCTAATCCAGAATGAACACCCACAGTCACTATCAGATAAATTTATTCCCTGCATCACAGACAGAAAAGGGGCTTGAAGTTCCTGGCCAGAAGGTGTACCAGGTCAGGTTAAAAGATTTGTTTCCAAGTAAATTTCAATCTAAAGGGAATCCCTAAAAACAAAAAACCAAAACACGGAAAACAAAACTAGCTAGACTTTATTGACACTGCAGTGTTTCACACAATACATTCCCCGCTTTACAGCTATTACTGTAATAACAGCAGGACAGAGAGGTTAACACTTTCCGTTTTACAGATGACTAAACTTAAGCTCAGGGGGGCAAAATGCAGTCTCCAATTCCACAGATCTGGGACGTAGCAAAGTGGAGATTTGAATTTAGACTGGAATGAGCCTTAAACCAGTTTTCTTAAACACTCCTCTGCTCCCTCCACCTTAAACTATGAATTCCCTGGTGAAAGTGTTTATAAACTGAAGTTACTAGATGAGTTTTGCATATTTAATACATATCCTGGTACCAAGTCTTTAAATATGTTTGTTGAATGAATAGCTAATTGACAAACAGCTAAATGAAGGAAAACCAGGATATTTTAAACTTACTGAATACACTGTTTCTAAACGTTTCTGACTTGATTTTAGTACCTGCGGAGAAATTGCTTTACAGGTTGGACTTAAAAAGAATTCAGAGAAAACAGAGTTCGTGTCTGGTCAGCTGTTACACAGTAGATTTTACCCAGTGAGATCAACCCCAGCGCAATAATGTTGTGCATCAAACATTTCTCTATAATTTTACTACAATAGGTAACGGCAAGTAATGCCAGAAGAAATGGGGACGAGGACTTTAAGTCCTCTAAATCAGACCCGTCAGAGGAGGATGTATCTGAAACGCAAAGTAAAGTAATCCAGGGTAAAGGTGTCTCATGATCATGAATTTTGTCATAATATCAAGAAATTTGGAAAGTGACCAAATTCCTTTTGCCTCCAAGAAAGAGAAGTAGAAGGTCTATTCGCGGAGAACACCCTGCAGAGCCAGCTGGGGACGAGCACAGTGCGTGGTGATCCGTGCAAACAACACAGAGGGACGTCTCCTCCCGGGGAGTTCTGCTTCCCTTGGTAAGACCGGACCAGGCGCGAGCTGGCGTTGGTGGCGCTGCAGACGGCCAGGGCAGGTAGAAACAGAGCATGCAAGATGTCCTGAGGTGCTCAAGGACTTCCTCACAAACACTGACTTCCAGTCTTCATGACCAGACGAAGTTTCCCCTGAGTCACCCAAGGAAGTGGACCGTTTGACATCGATGGCTTCTCAACCTCAACTGCTTTCTCGATGAATCCTCTGAGTAATAATAATAGGGGTTGACCCTTTTCTACTTCACAAAGCTGTTTTGCAGATTAGCTAATTAACGATGATGAAGTGTTACATCGTATTAAGTTTATTATGATCATTATGTTCTCATGATGAAGAGATAAACTTTGAAATTCAAATTTCAATAGGTGGCGTTCTTCCCTCTGGATCGACCATGAATCCCAGCTCTGTTCTAGGGATCATCGCTGACACCTTTTTGCTCTAGATGGGAGCAGCACTGTCCACCAGCACTTTCTCCGGGCACATGGAAGACTCAAGGAGGACAGAGAGATATTTGATGGTGATTTGAAGATTGTCTGCACGAGCTTTGACACCGACTCCCCTAAATCATATAGTATGTCGTCGATATATACATTTTCCAGTAAATTTTTAAAAATATTATGTCTATATTATATTAATATTATATTACATATATTATATTAATACATATATTAATATAGACATAAAACAAATGTAAAATAAATGTATATCTATTATACAAAATAAAATACATACATAAAATATATATAAGTACATAAATAATAATAACTAACATTCACAGAGCATTCAGGTATTTAATTGCCTTATGTTATTTCATTAAAGCCAATCAATGAAATCTTTTTTCTAACCAATAGAAAATTAGTTCATTTAGTACTTTTTTCTATCCCATTTCACCAGGTGGGTTGAGTTTAGCCATGATTTTATCCACTTTGGACTAGTAGGGACTCAGAACTTGCTACCAGATTTCATGATTAATTTGTTCATTGCACGTCTCACTTCACCAGAAACATCTGAACAGATCTGCAGAAACAAGTTGTCTGAAGTTGCACGCCCCCCCAACTTCTCATTCTTCCTCATTGAATCTGCCAATTAATTTATCCTAATTTCTTGCATAATGACAGGATACTAGATATAGGTTCTTTGCATCAGCAATGAACTGTTTTGGCTTAAGCACTTCTCTAACTGCAGGACTTTTTAAAATTTTATTTTACAGGTGAGAAACTAAGGAACAGAGATACCAAGTAATTTGCCCAAGGTCACACAGTACATAAACTTTGGAGCCGTATATATGAGCCCAGGCAGTCTGAATCCAAACTTCTGCCTTTCAATTTATAAAGCTTACCCCCCAACACCTGCCATACGGCCTTCACATCTAGTCACCGTGAGAAAATGCTTACGATAATGTTATTTTGAACACAGAAATAAAATTTACATTTCTTCTATGAAGAAAAAAAAGCCACCATGGAAAATTTTGATTGAATATAGGTAGAAATTTGTTATGGTGGTGATCGTTTGGGATTATTTTCTTTAAAAAAAGCTCAAGTTACTTTGTGTAATCAGGCTTTTTTTGGTTTGTTTACATGCTAAAGTATCTCTTCTGCTATTGCTAAACCTCTGAACGATATTATTGTCTTCTCTCCTTATTAATTCAGGGAGTGTCTGTGTGTGAACAGTTTGGGGAGGGAGGGGCAGTGAGGGATGGATTACTGGCTTTAGAACCTCTGGATGAAGTTTCCTGGAGATACTGACAGTACCACACATTTGTACTTTTCCTCCCCAGGTGGCAAGTTTGGCCTCAGGACATTGTTCAGGTGATGGAACTTACTGGCAAGCGAACAGAGAAAAATGAGTGAAGACGATTTCAGAATGCCTGCTGAACACCACCACTTTAAGGATTTTAATCTTTGATATCACTAATGATCCTAGGAACATACTTTGATTAGTATATATATGTGAATTATTTTCTTATCTCCTCCAGTAAAACTAGAACACAAATACTGATTTAGATGTTGGGTTTTTGGTTCTTTTTGTTTTTTTGTTTTTTTTGGAAGCAGAATATGATCAGTAAGAAAAAAATCCAAAATATATGGATCTGACCTGTCTTTAAAAAATATCAGAATCACCATCAACCATTTTTTAAAGATAATATTTTTAGCTATAACTGCAGGCAAAAAAGAAGAACAAAGTCCAGAAAGTGCTAGATGTCATAAAAAAAAATGCATCCGGGAAAAAACTGCTTCTAGAACTTCATGTAAAATTCAATGTAGACTCCACTTTAAAAAAACTGGAAGAGTAGCACCCACTTTCAGGAAACAAGGGAGGCGCGTTGTCGGCTCTGTGGCTGTGGTCTCAGTGAGGATGAAGGCAAGGCTTGCTTCTGTAACTGAAGGGCCCAGAGGAAATCTGTCTGAAGTCAGGCTTGTTCAGCAGCTCAGAAATATAAATTGATTGTACACATTGACCAAACTTCACCTCTGCTCTCAAGGAACTTCCATTCCAGAAGCAAAGCCAGAACAAGGTTGTTTACAACTTATGGTAAATGAAAGCAAAAGATAAGAGCTCTAAAGACCCAAAGAAGGAAGGAGCCACTGTAAAACAGAAGCAGAGAGATTTCTGCTAACAGACTGAGTGAACGTGTTCCCCCAAAATCCATATGTTGAAGCTCTAACCTCCCGCCCCTGTGTGATAGACTTGGGAGGTGGAACCTTTGGGAGGTAATTAGGGTTAGATGGGTCATAAAGGTGGGGTCCCCAGGATGGAATCAGTGCCCTTATAAGAAGAGACCAGAGGGCTTGCGCTCTCCCCCATTGCCATCATGTGAGGACACAGCGAGAAGGTGATTGTCTACAAGCCATGAAGACAGCCGTCACCAGGAACAGAATTGGCCAGGACCTCGACCGTGGTGGACTCTCCGGGCTCCAGGACTGCGAGAAATAAATGTCTACTATTTCAGCCTCCCAGTCTGCAGTGTTCGGTTACAGCTGCCTGGGCTAAGACAACAGGAGAGCTGTGATTTGAGCAAACTGTAAGGAGAAGTAGAATTTTAATCAAGGAAGGGGCATTCCAGGCAGGGGGAGAATTTCCTTTTAGCAACACATCCATTCAGAGGTTGATAGCATATTAAACAGGCTCCAGGTAAAGCCAAATGTAAGAGAAAACAGATGAAGAAAAACGAATCTCTGCGTCACTTTTAGAAGATACTCAGCATATACCAAGACATGTATACATCCAGGGAGGTGGAAACGATGACCTGTGCAAGCTAAAGAAGTGACTGGGTGACATGGTGCCTGGGGAACCCACTTTCTGTAATAGTGGAGAATTTTTGTTAAGTCCCTCACTTTCCTGCGGTGAGCTAGAATCGCTGACTATGATTTGCAGATGTACACATTTCATTTTGTCACAGAGTTTTCGAAAGAGGTTTTTCTTTTTTTCTTTTTTTTTTTTTTTCTCTCCAGGGAAGCACCTGTAAATGACATTTATTTTCTCTGGGATTTTAGTTCGAAATCGGTTCAGTTTTACGAGTTACAACTTGAAGTTTCCAACTGCCAACCGTGCAAAGTCAACTTGGAATCTGAAAATCGGAGTGAGGTTTTTCTGCCTCTTGCGTCATTATTACCAGCAAGAAAGACTGGGATCAAAAGTTAGCTGACAATTGAGTTCATTACACCTATGGCAAAAATCATCAAGCGCCTTCTCCCACCGCTGTCCTAGTCCTGCCCTCCCGGACAGATGTAAAGGCTCGTTTGAGATAGTGAAGTTGGAAACGGGTGCCTTCAGACACCAGGGACTGGTTCAGTGGTCCTCAGTTTTGGCTGCACAGTATCATGTGGCATCACCTAGGAAGCTCTTAAAATTTCTGATGCTCAAGATCTCTGGAGGACCCCTCAAGCATCTAGGTGTTTTTAAAGCTCCCAAGATGATTCTAGTGCGCAGTCAAGGTTCCAAATCACCTCTTCCATTTGTCTGCTGGTTTCAACCCTGCAGGTGCGTGACCTGGGGGGGCTTTTACAAAACGACAGTGTCCGAATACCACCCTGAAAACATAGATTTAGCTGGCCCAGGGTCAGCAATATTTAAAAGCTCCCCAGAGGATTCTAATAAGCATGCAGGGTGGAGAACTATTGTTAGTATAAATCCTGTATCTGTCCCTGCACTTATGCAGCTCCTTATCAGGAAAGCGTTGACTGAAAAATTAGAGGCAGGCTCCCTTGCAGTACAAAACCCACAACCAAAGGGCTAAAGTTGCCCCCCAGACGGTAAAGGAGAAGAGGAGTTAGACCATGGCTTTCTGAGTCAAACGTGTCTTCAGACCATCTAGACAAATTATACCATGTAAACTAAGACCGAGCTCGGGTCAGACAGGTGTGGAGAAAATTTAGTAAATTCTTTGTGACTCGGAATTTTCAGGTTCCAAAACATCAAGCCTTCAAAAACCTTTTCCTTGGAATCTCATTCGGGCAAGAGGGAAAACAGGATTTTTTTTTTATCCTCCTTACTTTTTTTTTTTTTTTTTTTTTTTTTGCTTTCTTTTTCTCCTTTGTATTGAGGCAGTCAGATCATCAAACAGGATGATGTTGATATTCTGAGGTTCCATCAGCTCCCATCGTCCAGCACGTCCAAAGCTGAAACTGTCCTCCGCTCACACTGCATCACTTCAGCCTCCCACTGTCGCCGTCCCCAAGGGTGGCTCCACAGGTTCTTTTCTCTGCCCAGACGCAGAGCTTGGAGTCCCTGCATCACTTTCCTTCTATCCTGGATCACGGTAGGAATCATGGTGTAAATCCTTCCCCTCACAAGTTTAGTGCCATCCTTTCTTCCCCATGTCCACAAACTATGCTCTCCGAGACCCTTGCTCTCTTCCAAACACGGAGGAGTGAATATTGTCGCCCTGTTTCTCCCTCACTGACCCTCTTCCATGGCATCTACTCACGTCCAACACACGAACTAGCGTGAGTGCTTTGCACCTTGTCCCTTTCTTATTCACAAACCCCTCACGGCTCCTTATTTTTAACCACTTCTAAACTAAACCTTCCTTTTTTCAAGACACATCACCATTGATTTTACACTACTTTTCAGACCTTGGGTTCCCAGCTACTACCTTAAGCAAGTCTTCCTTCATTTCTTCATTGCTGTCTTGGATTGCTCCACTGGCCCCTCTCTCCACTCACCCAAATCCTCCAAGTAAAAATAAAAACCACAGTCGCCAAGTGCCCTTGTCTTCAAGTTCAGTACAAGCATTAGAACGGGCTGAAGTTAGTGTCCAGATGACCCATCATGTCAAGGAAATGATACACCATGTGTTATGCTCAAGACACAACAGGGAACACCCGTGGAGGTGAAGGAGAGTTGACACCCATTTCCAGCGGAACCACCCTTGCGTACCCAGTTCTGCTGAGCAGCTGCGGTGACTCTTGTTAACTCAAAGGCTGCTGACGCCAAGGAGTCCAGAGGAGCAGGAGAAAGGAGAGCACGATGCTCCGGAAGAACCAAGCCCCGGGAACGTGACACAAAAAAGACCAAAAAATTTACTAAAAGTGCAGCTTGAGCGGCCTTCCATCTCTGGCAAAGACAGTCAAAACCCAGGAAACGTATATAAAGTTATATCACGGAGCACACCACTTGGGCACTCTGGGACTTGAGCATTTGGAGGGAAAACAGAAATTCTGAACCAGTGGGAATCCAGACGGCTACCATCACACGGAATCATTTCTGGATTGCTTCTCCTAGGTTGAAGAAGTTTCCAGAATGGCAGTTTCCACCGAGTGTCTGCAGAAAGCAAAAGAAACTCCTGCGGGGTCCGTACACAGCATGGCACGCGATGCCCAGCAGTATGAGACGGCCCGGCGCCTCCGGGGAGGGGGGAGAATGGTCCCCAAGGCTGTGTGTCTGTGTCTCTCTTTTCCAGCCGGGAGCCTGCGGGTGTGCAGGCCCAGCAAATGATTACCTCCTCGCCATGTCAGATCTTTGTAGGGCTTCTGTCTCTTTTTGATATTGAATCACCCAGGGTTGTATGCGGCTGTTTCTATTCAAAAACTGTGTTCTGCTGAGTTTGGGGATCTATTCCTTTTCATTATTTTCAAAAGAGACATTGAATTGCTTTCCTGGAGCACAGTTTCCAATCCCTTCTGCATTTTGCTTGTGTGTATGCTAATGTCATTGGGGTTACGGAGCTTGGGAGAAAAAATAATAATCTAAAGAATAGCAGAGAGAGCCCTGTTATGAATAAAATCTACATGGTGAGTCTTTTCACCTACAGGAAGCAGCTCTCCTGACACCGCCCGCGTTTTAGAGCGTTGCCTCCGCCCCAGCTGCTTTCACATCATGCGTGCTTGGTCCAATCCCAGCATCCATTACGCTGCGTTGTCCCGTCTGACTTCGCCTTGCTCTCTCCCACTAGACATGCCTCTCCTTTAGGACAGGAGCCGTGTCCCTCATCTCTGTATTTCCATGGCCTCGGGTGGGGCTCAATAATCTGCGGAATGAGCCAGAGATACAAGCATGTGCTTTCAGATATACAGGAGTCGAAGCATATATTTATATAAAGACTAAAGAAAAAAAAACCGAAACCACAGTAAATTTTGAGCCCTCTTTTACATCTCAGAAGCATGGAATAGTCACGGGGGTCTTCTGTGAGGACAGGCTCAGATCGTGGGCTTAAAGATCACTACACACACTCAGTGCATGTCCGGTGACACTCTGGGGACAAAAGTAAAGGGACTGGGGTTTCTTCAGTTGCAGGAGGAGATTGTTAGAAGGAGTGAACCAGTGAAAATAATTGAAAAGATTAAAAGCGGAAGGGTTACGATTTTTATTGGAACAGAATGTATGTACTGAAGTTTGTCTATCGGCAAATTTGGGATTTTACAGATGATCACTTAAAACAGACTAAAACTAATGAATTTTGGCACCAGATATAAATACTGCAGTGGCTTCTGGAAACAGGTGTGCCTGGACCTCCCCAAATGGAAACAGAGAAGTTCTTTGCAAGAGCTACCTTGGAATGCCCTCTAAGAACACAGGATTGGAAGTCTCAGAGAATTAGCTTTACATAAGTTTTGAGAGGTATAAACTCTGGAGTCAGACGATCTGGAGTCAGATCAAATCCCAGATCTGCTGGATAACTTTGCAAACATCTCTTAATCTCTCTGTGCCCAGTTCATTCAAATGATGTATGGGGTCCTATCTCATGTATGAGATTTTGGTGAGAACTCAGCAAGATGACACACAGTCAGCAGTCAGCAGATACCGCTTCTCGTCATTACAGTCACATCCTATTTAATGCTGTTGCAATTTCTGTTCTACCAAAGACCGTGACATACAATTTGATAGACCCATGATGAGTCTGTTGAGGGAGGAGAAAACCTGGTTATCTGTGGCCCCTTAAGACTGACACTGTGGCAGGCGAGTCAGATCTTCCCAGAGATGTTGTTGGATGTTTAAAAGGTGAGAAGTTTGGAAGGAGCATAAATTTGAATAAGCTGACAATGAATTGATTTTATTCATAACTCATATTGTTTTTATGCAAAATGTAAAATTCAAAATAGTAAAGGGAAGTAAAGAATTAAAAAGCCATAAATCAAGTTAACTAATATTATCTCTGGATGAAGAAAAGGTATGTGACTTTTGCTTTCTTCTTTATATGTTTTATATATTCATTTTTTTGTCAAAATGAGATTCCCAGGGGACAGGAAAATGAATTAATTTCAGATCATCTAGCTTATCTCAATAGAAACTGGATTTTTTTTCTTCATTGACTTTTTTTCCCAGTTATTTACTAGATTTTAAGACTGTTGTCTCTATAGGGACAAATCCTCATACTTTACACATCAGACATCAAAATTCCCCAACAATAAAATTGCCAGCAAGACCTACTTAGAATACTCCCAGGGAATGTTCCAGAATGTGCTCATTCATTCACCTGGAGAAATCACTGAGTTTCTCTGTACAAACGTGGAGCAGGTTGTGATATTCTTTGTGGCACTGAGACATGATCGCATTTACATGTGGTTTGTGCTTTGCAGGAGGAAACCCATCTGAGCCAGTCAATGAGAAAGAGGGAAATTCAGATTGCATACTTGAGACTCAAAAATGTCATTGAGAACTTTTAAAGACCTGGTAAAACCTATTAAGTCTTTTTATAAAGCTCTGTGTCAAGTAAGGAACATGCGCTGGCAGCATCCTGCTTAATTTCCATGATCTGGATGTTAAAGACCACTTCGATAGTCCTGTTACCCAGGTAACTCGATCTGCCTAAGTGACAGTGCAAGATGCCCTCGAAGGTCCTCTAATAGCCTGAGTTTTGTCTCTTACATGGTTCATGTTTATAAAATATGTCTATATCATTTTACTGATACAAATCAATAACATACCTTCACACAATAGAAATTTAGGCATATTTCACTTACAAGTTAACACCATTTGTTGCATTCATTCCAGGCACATTTTCCCCCATGGAAAATATGAATGGATGTATGTGGGTCCAAGATGAACTATGGACAGAAAAGAAAAACGCATGAGGATTACTGATACAACTAGAAACCTGATATGAAGAGTTTGTTTCTCTGTGATGGGGTGGCTCTGAAGAGTAACCAACGAAGAACTTCCATGTTTGAACTAACAGGTTCTGCACATGACGGATGGGAAATACCAGGGCTGGAAGCAGCCAGAATTGGATACATCCCCAGGGGTGGAGCAGCAACTGGGGAAGCAAAGCCAGAATCAGGTACTGGAAGAAAGTCTGGTCCGACAGGCAGAACATGTTATGTGGAGAGAACTGGAAATAACCACAGATGGAATCCAGACTGTCATTCTTGGGGGTAAAGAAGTGGGAAAAGAAGTGGCATATGACAAGGGAGGGCGGAGAGACGGGGGTGAACACAAAGGAAGGGGAGAAACTGACATACAGACAGAGAACAGGAGCAAGGAAAAGACGAGAGATGATTTTGGAGGCGCCAATTTGAAAAGCTGTTGGACTCGGGAGCAAGCCATTAGTTTCACAGCTACAAAGTGCTCTTCAAAGAGTAACAGTAAGAGGCAACCCTTCCCGCAGTGTGTACCAGGCATAAGCTCACCTCGTGCATCATTAGCTCGTGCGCCGTGCAATCATGTTTCTGAGTAGGGACTATTATTATTACCATTTTGCAGTTTAGAAAACCTGAAGTTCAGAGGGATTATGTGACTTGCCCCAGGTTAGTGGCAGAGCCAGGCTTCAGACCCAGCATTCTGGCTTCAGAGTCATGCTCTTAGCCACGACGCTGCGTTAGCTGGCTGGGGCTTGAGTACTGCCTGAATACGTATGGAATGTTTTCAAGAGAAATATTTTCCCAGAACTGATGCCTCTTCTGCAACCCTGCTCCCGTCCCAGCAGGAAACAATCAGGTAGGTTTTCCCTTTTGAAGCCGTGTTGAAAGGCACGTGGCAGTTCCAGAATTGCATTTTGTTTCCAATATTTCAGGCAAATATAAGAAAGATTGAAGTCTGAAAAAAAGCAGGGTTTGGGAGAAATACCATCTTGCTTTCAATATTTCCTCTATGAATAAGATATTTTGTCTGAATAAAGAGAAACAGGAAAAAGACGATGGAAGCAGCCGTACGTGGTACTGAAAGGCCAGTTTTGCTAAGCAGAGCTGAAACGGAAATAAAGAAGCCAAGCTAATTCTGGGAAAGAAGAGGCAGGTAGGAGCCTTAAGGACAGAGCCACCCACCGGGGGAATTACCAGTTTTCACCATGGAGAAACTTCCCCTGCTCCAGTAGAGGAGAAGGACACTGCCAATCCCAAAAGTGAGAGGGAAGGGAAAAACAAATAAACAACCAAACAAAAACTTGTGGCTTTAAGATGTCAAATCCACCATGATGCCAGGCATCACTTTGCTATAGAAAAACCACAGTTTAGATTCAAATATGTGGTATGAATTTCAGTTTTACTGGGTTGGGAAAAAAATAACAATCTTCTCTAAAACATGCATATTTGCTTTTTCGTTTTTCTTGTTTTTTCTTTCTTTTTTTTTACTGGTGAAAGTGTTACTTCTGATAGAGAATTAGGAATGGAAATCTGTGGAATCACTTCCTAATTTTCTCAGCTATTTTACTGTTTATAAAATTTATTTTTCTTGGTAGAAATGTATGAAGGGCTCAAATATATTAAATTTATTATTATTTTAAAATATTTTATATATTTAAATATATATTATATACTATTTTGTGTGTAGATATTTAGATATAATCCAGAGTTAAAATATATGTATATGGATATAATCTAAAGATATGAAACTATGAAAATTTAAAACTATGAAATTTAAAATATGGAATTTGAAACAATGAAAATTTGAAAATAACCAGGACCATGTCCCAGGTGGACTAGCAATTTCCACCATTTTTAGGGACTCACGCGGATCACCACAGATCAATTCTACAACGATAATCAACACCGATCATCAAGGCACACAGGTGATCAAATCAGTTGTAGATCCATGTGCTGTGGAAATAAAAGATGTTGACTGGATATTGCCCAAAGAACTGTAAGTTGGCCCAGTTATAATTTAGAAATGTGGAGCCTGACACTAAACAGAGTTCACAGGCATATATAAAGTACCATATCAAATCAGCCCAAGGATCCATTCAACCCAGAATCAGCATTTGCCCACATTCTAAACGACGTCAGAGGGGTGTGCTCTCTCCAAACTCTGCCTGTAAGTAGCTGCACACCCCGCCATGTACTCCCCGCCATCTGCAGGCTCCATGAAGAAGGCTGATGAGCATCTCAAAGTCATGGCCGCGTTGTGAAGCCTTGTACCTGCCAGCACACTGAGCGCTGAGGCTTGCACTTGGTTGTGCTAAATAGATATTTGGTTGATAAATGAGTAAGGGACACTTTTTAGGATCTCTTCTGGATTCTTGTGTGTTAGGAGATGCAGGTTCCCAAGGTTTTCCCCAGCCTAGACAGACAAACAGCTGGTTCTCATTTTTCATAATAACAATCAATTTTTTAATTTTGAAATTAACAAACACACCAAGACAAGCTTTGAACAAAGAACTGGTTCCCACAGCCTCTGATCATCCCCCAGCCCAGTTTAAGGTAACCCAAGGCACATGGAGGTCACACAAACCCAAAGGTCACAAATCTGAACTCCTGTTCGGAAGCTGTCCAAATATTATTGACGATATGCTGGCCATCGATGTGCATTTGAACAAAGAATAAAGGAGGTCAGTATACAAAATGCAATTTATTGTTATAATTGGACCTCCCTAAAGAGAAATAATACTTTCTCCCAACATTGCTATACATATAGTATATATATTCATTAATACTCAGGCTCATTCCACAAAGACGTTGAGAAAGCTTAGAGTTTGATACTTTCTACAGATGGAGAAAAAAAAAAAAAAGAAAGAAATAGTAAACTCTTACACACCCTGGAAATCCTCCCCAGGGTTCTGATGCCACAATATTTGTCCAGGTTGCCCTTTTCATCCCATACAACCCTGTTTACTATAATCAAAATCCATCCTTTCATCTTTTCTGCAGAAGTAAAGTTTTCCATCCTTATTCTTCTCAAACAGGTGAAGAAAGAGTGTCAGGGGAATTTCCATAGAAATACCATGAGCCATAATCAGTGCCAGATGGCAAACTTTCTGAATCAGTTAGGCTCATATGCTGTAAAAATGAGTGATTTATTTATTAGAGGCCTCTACTCAACAAAATATGGTTTGAACATACAGCCAACAGAGCATATTTCACTGTGTGCCCATAAAACACGGTTGGCAAATTGGATAACTAAATCATTACAATTGTCACCACATTAAGAAAACCCAACTTGAATGCTGCATTACATCCACCTCACACCAACCACACAGGGAGCGAAGTCCAATATGTAGTCAATATTTAGTGCCTAATTCCCCTAATAAAAACTTTCAAGTGTATTTGTGGTCAAAACTAACACACATAGAACCACTGGAAATAAAAGCTCAACTCTTATCTACAGCCTGAATTTCAGACAAGCTTTTAAACCACAATGGCTTTGTTTAAAATTTTGTCAAATGACCACTTTGTAAATTAATTTATTAAAATGACTGGGGCCATATTGTTTCTCAGTTGTCCATGTAGGATACCGGGGACCCGGTCACACTATGTCCTGCTCTTTTTCTTGGTGGTGGGGGGCGGGGGGGGGGCATCCGCACCACTTACAAGCATAGCGGCAAACAGCTGCCTGCGCTGCCCACTGATGCTAAACTCTGCTAAGGGAGAATGAAAGCTCACCGCCGGGCCGTGCAATGACTGCTGTGTGGAGGGCTGACACCCAGCGTTAGGTATGCCGGCAGCCAGAGGAGAGCTGAGGGTGATGAGCATGTGGAATAAAAGCGTGTTTCTGGGGTCACACTTAATTTTGAAAGCAGAAGGGGTCCTGATTGTATCCAGTTACCCACATGTAGGGGCTGCTGCATTTTCTCTGTTATGGAAATGCAAGTGTTACCACACCAGGAAGTTGGCTGCAAGAGGAGGCTGCAGCCTAAAGCCCCTCTTATTTGCGGGCCCGGTGCCCCGAGCATGCCCTCCCACGGCCCCTCACGCCCCACGTGGCACGTGGAGCCGAACAAACAAGACTTGACTCGGAGAAGGCCAAGCCCTCCTTTTTGCGTAGTGAGTCCTGGGCAGTAATGAGCTTCCTTCCTGAGACAGGCGCTGAGAACGCCCTGTGAAAGGCCGCCGCGCCTCCAAGACGAGCCCAGTATGGAGAAGGGACTTCCTGGTGCTAAAGGCAACAAGGGTCTGATTTCTGCTTAACCTGTGAAAATACACTCATTCCAATAAGGGCAGCGGATGGACAAAGAACTCATCGGGGTATGCGTGAGGTGGGAAGCCCCATAAAAAGACCAGCAGGGCCACCACTCTCCTGCCGGCACCACCCGGTTCCCTGGCCCAGAGGCTCTAGCTCGCTATTTGCCTCTGAAACGGCCTACTTACCCCTAAAATTCTATTGGTTCCCTGAACTCACTCCTGATTGGTTATTTCCTTCACTCCTGATTGGTTATTTCTCTCCCTCCTGACTGGTCCATTTCTACAAAGCTTGTTCCTAATTAGTCAACTTCTGTTATACTTTATTTGCATACGATGTTGCAAAGTGGAATCCGGCAGCCTATAAAAGCCTGTGTAAAGCTGCAGACGGGGTCCAGAGCTGGGGGTGTTAACTTCTCTGCACCCGCTGGCGTGATAAACCTGAGGTCTCCAACTTTCCCAGTGCTGCTTGGTCGCACCTGGATCCAGGTTGCTATCACAACTGAGCTGTAACGCTGAGCTGTAACACATTTTTCTAAAACATGCTAATGCCGCCATCCTATTAGTTTATGCGTCGTCTTGTAGGTTCAACCAACATAGAGTATCAACATTAAGTATCAATCAACACTCAAATAATCAACAGACATCAACGGATCGACACTCTTAAGTATTTGTTCTGTGCCCAGAATGTGACTTGGTGCTAAGAAAGGGATGAGAGATAAATCTGAGACATTTCCCCTACCATTTATACAGTTAAAGAATCCATAGTTCATGTAATAAAAACTTTTGAGTGTATACTGTAGGCAACATTAACATACTCAGAATCATTGGAAATAAAAGCTGGACTCTATGTATAGACCAAGTTTCAGACAAGTTTTTTAAAATTTTATTTTTGAAAATGTTTCTATTGAAGTATGGTCAGTTTACAATGTGTTAGTTTCTGGTGTACAGCATAGTGATTCAGTTATACACAAACACACACACATATATATATTTCTTTCCATATTCTTTTTCACTATAGGCTATTACAAGGTCCTGAATGTAGTTCCCTGTGCTGTACAGGAGGACACTGTTGTCTATCTATTTTTTATACAGTAGTTAGTATCTGTAAATCCCAAACTACCAGTTTATCCCTCCATCTTCCCCTTGACCCCCTGGTAACTGCAAGTTTGTTTTCTACAGATATGTTCTTAAATCACCCTTTAAATCTCCAAATATATGGAGCATATTCAAATATGTAAAGATAACATGCATATATCATTTTTCCTAGGCTAAAACTTCTTTAACTCCTTCTCATATGGCAAGATTTTTCAAATCATCCCTCTGCCTTAATTGCCTCTTTCTAAATACTCTCCTGTGTTAAGCATCTCTCTTAATATGACATGGCTTGATGCAGGCACTCTATGAAGTCCTATCTCCTTATTTGTGAAATGGCAGGGCCGGGCTAGATTAACATGATTGGATATTTCCATCATTAAAGGAACTGATTTGAGCTCCCCTTCCCATAGCTCCGTCCATCTCAGGGACCTCCAGGAAATATCCACCAAAAGCACTGTCTTCAGAGCAAACATGTTGAAAAGGGTCAAGGACTGTGTGGTAACCACTGTAAAGGATGTGGTTTCCAGAGCATTTGTTGGGAATCCAGGCCTTAGGCTGTAGAGGGTGACAGGTGGACTGGCTCACTTAAGAGGCCACCAAGTTCATGACCTACTGAGCTTCTTAGGGCTCATTCTCTTCACTGAGTAGAAAACAGAGACCCAGGTGCCAAGGGACATGTTGAGGGGCTACACTGTGTGCAGGAAGTTACATTTTGCAAAAATGTTAGCAGTGTATCTCGGACACCACCTTGTCATCCAGAATCTTGTCAGAGCACCATCAAGACAGGGAGCCTGTTTCCCATCTCATAGTGACAGCTCGAGGCAGAGCACACAGCCGAAGGGATGCTGTGTGACTTCTGAGGATAGACCACAGTGGACATATGGCTTTTGAAAGGTCCTCTCTCTCTGCCTGTGTCTCTGTGTCTCTGTCCCTGACTGTCTCTCTATCTCTACCTCTGTCTCTCCGCACATCTTTGGAGCCCTGAACCATCACGTAATAATACTGGTTTTCCCAAAGCCAACAAACTACGGGGAAAGAGAGGCCAGCTGTTCAAGTCTTCCCCACTCAGGAGTCAAGCACATAAGTGACAAAGAGTTTTCCCTTGAGAATCCCCGGAGAGGACCACTTCCCTGAGCGCAGAACCATAAGAGATAACAATAACATGCCTTTATTTTAAGCCATTAAGCCTGGGAGGTGGACTGTCACCCAGAGGTGGATAACTGGGACACTGCATTCTTCAAGGGAGCAGGGAGACTGTCTTTAAAGTCCTCCCATATGGAGATACTCCATTTTCTTTCCCTGGAATCTCCTCGAGGAGTGATGATAACAGGACTCGGTCAGGCCGAGACTCCAAATGGAAAATTCCCTTCGGGAAGTGAGCAGATTGAATCCAAAGTCCAGGCCCTTCATCACGTCCTTCCACCCATGGCTTCTCCATCCCCGACGACTTTTTCACCAAACCCTGCTTCAGTGGACCTTAGAAATCAGTGCCCCAGGCTGGAAGGGAAGGCACCCATAATCGGGTACAGTCAGGTCCTTCATGAGGGATGTGGTGGTAATGCCCAGGGACTGTGGACTGCAGCTCATAGATTTAGGTACACGGTGAACCTGGGTCCACCAGATGTTCTTCTAGACACGCAGTCTTGGGCAATCGCTTAAACCTTTCAGAGTCTCAGTCTTTTTGCCTGCAGGTGGGAGTCATGCTTACCTCTCAGGGTGACTACAAAAATGAGTGTAAATAACACAACATAGAGGCTCAAAAAATATACTTGCCAATATTATTGCTGTAGCCAATTTGTATTCTTGTGAAACTTTCATTCATTTCCGATACTAAAATAAGACTATTACGCACCCCCCCCCCCCAGAAAAAGTGGAACTACACATAATCCCCACACACTGAACTCATAATTTCAGTAGGAAGGGCAGGTAGAGTAATAATTAAGTGTTTATACCAAAAATAAAGTGATACTCTGAAGAAATTATCCTACGTAGTCCTTCAAAATGAAATGAAGTCTGGGGTTCCTAGGGGAACATATTATTTCCTCAAACCTAGGTGAAATCAAGCAAGCTATTTGAAGGAACTTGAGTAAAAATAATGCTCTGGGATTTTTGTTTTCTTTCATGTTTATTAGATTTGCTGGGAATTTTTGTTAGCGGGGAGGGTGAGACCTTGGCACTGGTTGCAGATGGAATAGCCTTCGCAGCCCACGGGGGCGTTAAGAGCTGCGCCCGGCCGTCTGAGAGCAGAGGAATGGACAGAAAGAGAGAATGTCGTCTCCAGAGGAAATGATTACAGGCCTGACACTTCTCAGTGGGTAAAATGCCCAGGGAAAAGGGTAAAAATTAATTCTGGGAAAATAGGAGACTAACAATAGAGTTTACTAAAAGTTAATTTTTACCTGATGGCCAATACATTCTATACTGAAAAATTGAGGGAGACAATTTCTATTTAGTGAGATGAATAGGTACCCTTGCCCCCTAAAACCAGGGATTAAGAAGCTAATATTCTGGTGAGTAGTGGTCCTTCCAGGCCTAGAAAAGAGACTCCTTCAGAAACAGCCCCAGGCTTTAAGCAAGCACCGGGCTACACAGTCCGTCTCTGGAAACCTGACTTGCAGTTTTTGTGACAGCTCTGCGGAGGGAAATGAGCCGCAGGGACTTCCCGGCGGAATTATTCCCTGGCCACCAGACACCCCCGTCTTCTGTTTCTCATTGAGAAACAGACTGAGGATAGTAGGGGAAAAAAAAGTCAGAAGACCTAGTTCTAGCCTGTGTCCTGACAAAAGGATCTGTGGGACTCCGAGCTGCTTTTCCTGAATTTTTCATCTGAAAGTACCCTCCTTAGGCTCGAAGACGCTGCAGTCACGTCTGGCTCTGGGAAAGCTCCTTCCATGACTCATGTTCAAGACGCCTTTCCTTATTCTATCAGCACTAGGTTTCCTCAAAGGTAAAATTTGATCAGGGGCACCCAAATCTCTCGAAAGAATATTCCTGTTAAATCTAAAAGGAATCCCTGTCGGCTACTGCTCTTTTGAGAACTCAGCTCTCCTCTGGCAGCTCAGGGGCCCTTTCCTCTGCGTGACGGGCCAGCGCCCTGGCAGCCTCCCTGCGCCCCGAGACCACACAGGACACAGCAGCCTTGGCCGAGCGGCCGCCCGTGCGCACTTGAGCCCACCAGCAAGAGGCCAGCCTGGCCCTCGTCCCAGGGCAGGCTCAGCAGAAGGGCCGGCAAAAGCCTGACTTGGGAACAGGATTCTCTGGGGGTCTGGGTAGTTCACCCGCTCTGGGAGGGGCGACTCCGCCAACAAGAGAGCGCACCCGAGTCAGGAGTCCCAGAGTTACCATGACACTGAGCTCCAGGATCAAAGGAGGAGCGCTTGAAGAGAGAGTCAGGGCCCATGGCAGCGAGGAGAGGGAGGATTATGAGAGTGTTTTTAGAAGGATGCAAAGAAGATTTGAGTGTGGTGAGAAGTGGGAGGGTTGGGGGGAGGCTCTCAGAAAAGGCAGAGTCAGAAAGTCAGAGAGTGATAATGAGGCAGAAAATGAAGAGATTAAAGACTTGACCCTGATCAGGAAAGTGAAACTAAAAAAGGAGAGACAGAGAGAGAGAGAAGGAAAGGAAGAGGGGCGAGAGAGACAGATGGACAGACAGACAGTGTCTAGCCTGGCGTTTGACTAAACAGCGGGGCTCCGTAGTCAAGTTGAATTAAACCATTTGATGGTAAAATTAACCATCAAGTGTACCGTGTGCGAAAATGCCTTCCGCAGAGCAGGGACCCCACTGAGCTCTCTCGCCCTCTGTTTCCTCGTGTTTTCCTCTCTCTGTCATCTGTCTGGGTCTCTCTGGCTCTCTTTTTTAGAGACACAGTTAACACTCAAATCAGTAGACACTGAGTAAAGCAGATTATCCTCCCAAACGTCGGTGAGCCTCCTCCCCTCAGTCGAAAGCCTTACGAGAAAAGACTGAGGCTTCCCTAAGAAGGCATTTGCCTCAAGACTGCCATGTGGAAACCCTGCCCGGGCTGCCCTGTCCAGCTTGCCAGTCCTACACCGTCCTGCTGGCCATTCCATGAGCCAGAATCCCTTAAAATAAGTCTCTCTAGAATATGAATGTGCATCATCTATCCATTGTGTTTCTCCGGAGAATCCTGACCCACAGTACCCAGTCCTGTTCCAAACTGCACATCGAGGAAGGTCTCTTGGACCCTGTCTTACAGAGCAGCAGCTTCAGAGCTTCCCTTCCCCAGTCACTCCCTGCAGACACCTCACTAAGTTCCCCCAGGGTCTCTCCTTTGGGAAGGATGAATATTTACTCAAATCTACGAAGTCCTTACCTCCAAACCCATTGTGTCTTAAGCCTGGTAGAGACTTTTACAAGCCATTCAGTCCCCTCTGAGGCATTTGAAGCTTTTGAGGCATGTCATTTGGCAACATGTGACCCAGAGGGGCAAACAGAATTCCTTTCCTCAATTCTGTGGCCCTGGCAATGACGTGGTCCTGTCTTTAAGGTGGCCTAGTGATGGACACGAAGGATCTCAATTATGTCGCAAATGCCAAGACCTAGGAAAAAACACCATTTCTAACAATGGCTTACTCACGCTCAAGCCACGCTGCAGTTAAAAGCCCGTTTTCTCCCCGGTTTCATTCACTGTTTCCTGCTCTGACCGCTATGGATTCCTTCATCTGGTCCATCTCAGCATTTCACATTTAGGGGCATGTCTTTTTCGAAGACGTTGTTGGATTCAAAATTGTACAGGAATACGAAACCATCTCCCCGTGAATTTTGTTCTTAACTCACTGGCTTACCCCAGAGTGTGTGCACCACGCACACTATTAATAAGTTTGAACATGCTTGCAGCTCGTACTGATAAGTCAGGTGTCTCACAGGAACCTGGAGAAGGCAGGGGTTAACCACCAACGGAAGCTCCTCTCTAACAGCCTTTATTAACCCTACAAGTGATGCTAACCACTACCTCCAGGATACAGCAAGCGATCCGGTTTCCCTCGCCTCTCGGGGACCGCAGAGCTGATATTTAGGAAGGAAAAACTGTTAGAACACCTGTAGCCGTCTCATGTGGCTTTTGCTACTTACCAATGTAATCAAAGTCATCACTTTTTCTCTTGATTTTTTTTTTTTTTCTGCCAGAGGTAAGTGATTTCTCCCGCTCTCACAGCATTTTCTTAGGCTTTCAAGAGTCCATGCTGACTCTTCTAACTCTCAAATTATCAACCAGCATTTTTTGTTAGACCTCCAGGATGCGAATTGGAGAAAGCTGACAGGGTAAACCAGCCTGGTACCCTGAAAAGATGGTGGGCCTGGGAATCAGGAGATGCAACGCGATTACACCGTCACGTAGCCTCTTAGGAGTCCATTCAGCTTAGTTGCTATTTATGGACTCGTTCCTAGGCACTGGGCATTGTGCGAAGTGCTGGAGACAAGGATGAACAAGCTACCGCCTCGAGAAAAGCCAGGTCCGCTGCGGGAGACGGACACGCACAACAGCCGCTGGCGCCGCAGCTGAGCCGCCTCGAAGCAGGAGGCGCGCAGTGTGCTCGGAAGTACCACACGGAATGCGTCTCTCCAGCCCGGACGGGTCTGGGGGGAAGTTTCTCAAGGAAAGCGATGCCTCGGCAGAGCCTCATGTGAGGAACGAAGAGGCTGAACTAAAAGATTTCCCTGTCTCTCTCTGCCCTCTGAAATCTCTGAAAATCAGCTATTTTATGGATAAATCCAAGAAATCCCGCAAACCAGGAACATCCCAGGTCAGGAGGTTTCTGAGAGGACTGGGGGGTTGGGAGATTGGGGGGATACACAAAGCCATGCCCGTTGAGAGCGGAGTCCCAGGACAGAGCCCCAGAGACGGGTCACTGTCCTCCAGCACCCACTCCGGTCTCTCCCAAGCCATGGGGTCCACGTCATCCTTTGACAAGGGGACAGAACAACGCGGAGAGCCCTCCCCACAGGCCGTACTAGGAGAAGAGGGCAGGTGACGTCGTCTGTGCCACTGAGGAGCCCACAGCCTGACGGAAGGAAGGGCAAAGGAGGGGATGGAGGAACTCCAACTACAAACCCAGACACTAAACAGGGGGCAGAGAGGGGGGCAGACAAGGCATTAATTAAAGGGAGGGAAACGTTTGCATCCAGAGGAATCAAAGAAAGGCTTCATGACTTACAAACTGCAACTACTGTCAAAGGGCAGAGAGAGAGGGAGAGCAGGAGGAAAGCAAAGAGCCTTCCACAGGACCAAATGGCACAAGCCCAGGGGGGAAGTAAGGGCGTTTTAGGAAACCAGAAGCAGCGTTAGGCTGGCGCCGTGGGACCTTACCCTACCGGTTATTAATAGTATTGTAGGCAGTACTCGCTGAGTGCCTGCTCACTGTGCCAAGGAGTCAAAGGTCCTATTCCGCCCTTTACTGCAGCCGGGGATCTGGGGGTCATCCCCATTCATCAGACGAGAAAACTGAGGCTGAACTGGCCAAGCTGGGATTTTTCACACAGGTGTTTTGGATTCCAGAGTCCGCATTCTTAACAACCAGGCTTGTTTGGGATGTGGTCATTTGATGCCCTGCTGGGAAATGGGTGCTTAATCTAAGAGGCAGCAGAAATTGTGTCACTTTTGAGGCAAGGATTCATAGAATACAACAGAAAAATCTGGCAGCCTTATGGGAGATGAGGTGGAGCAGGGAAAGGCTGGAAGTAAGGAACTCTTGGGTCTGAATGCCACTGTAATGATGTTTGCGCAAGAATAATAAAAGGTTCTGGACTGAAGCGACAGAAGCCCAAAACGAGAGGAAGAAAAGAGACACACGCGATGGAGACAGACTCGCCAGAACCTGGCTAGTGGTTAGGGAAAGTGGGAGAGGTAAGAACAAGGATGGGAGAAAGTGTGTTTGGTCCCTGGGGACCACACCTGGGTCAGAGTCCCCTGCCTCCATGCAGCCTCCCATTTCCATCAGAAAGGGAGAGTGAGGTTTCTGAATTCTTTCTTTGCTCTAAAGTCCGAATCCTGCAAACTCCTTTCCCCTTAGACCTTAGCATATGGACAGCAATCAGTTACACTTTCTGTAAGGTCCAAGACATTTAGAGTAAGAAAGTGTATTACCCATGCAGAAAGTATGGATTGGCAAAGTTTTCCTGTATAGAAAGTCTGCCCCAATCACCTATTTCTAGAAACCATTGCATATAATAGTTGCTTAATTAATGTGCTTTAAACAAAGAAGTAAATAAACCAGAAGAACTTTCCACTTCTTTCTCCTTGTGACAATTTTACCCATACTCTTCTTTCAAATCAGAACTCCAGAATCAGGAGTGAAGGAGTAAAAGCCATGAGGACACGGGATTAGAGTGGAGACATACAGGATGTGAGGTCAGAGACCTGCGAACAGAGGTCTTAGCTGGGTCCGTCCTCTGCTGTTTGGTGTAGCTCCTGACACACAGTAAGACTTCACTGAGCACTCGCTGGATGAGTAAATGAATGGATCAATCAGATCACCTGAACTGGAAGATCTTAGTAGCGCACAGATTTGAACAGGAGAGTCTGGGCAGCCACCAGTCCCATTAACCTAACATACCGATGTGATTAATGTTGCTTTTTCCAGAAGTCTTGGCCTGAAAAACTCAACACTGAACACCTGAAGAAGAAGAAGGGAAAAAAAAAAAAGCCCATTGGCAAAGCTCGCTTTTCACAGTAGGAGACTCCCAGCAACGTTGCCAATATCCCGGGGGCCCAATACCTTTCTGACTTTGCAATAACTCCCAAGTTAAACAAATTGCCAAAGAGTTATAAGCTTCTTATTAGTTGGATGGATTCCTCCGATTGCTCTGTTGGCTTCACTTTCCCTGCACACATGTCAGTATAATTCGTGTGCCTGCAAGTTTGCTCAGCACCGGAGGAACGCTGGCATTTCTGGGTGAGCATCTGCTCTGTGATCTGTGATCTACGACCTCCACTCCCTCCTGCCTTCACTTTGAACTGAAGTGCTGTGTTAAGCAACCCCGCTACCCACCACCAGACAAGCTGAGACCTGAGCCTTTATGAGTGTTACAACACTCGCATTTTATCCCAGGCTAACCAGTAACACCAGTATTCAGACTGCAGCGTGATGATAACCATGATGAACTGAAGGAAATGGCCATGGTGGCAAGGATCAGGCTTGGCACTGGAGACAGCTAGAACACAGATCACGGAAGGCTTAAACAGGAGAGGCACTGGAGAACACCACGAAAAGCTGAGATGGAAAATTAGCATCCACGCGGGGCCCTGACCTTATTTAGACAGCAGGAACTCGTCGAGAAAGACTACCTGAGTAGTCTACCTGCTCCTTTGGGATAAAAATCCATTTTAGAAATTAAATCACCCATTTCAGTTAGCAGCCTGCACTCACAGGTGGATGTTCAAGCCTCGATTTCATTTTGCGTCGAGCAAAATTTTGCTGCAATACCAACTTTTGCTTCTGCGTGGGTTTCCGGATGCTGTGAGACCAGTGTGATGATTTCATTAAATGAGGTGAAATGGGAATGTTCTGTCCAAGTTTATTGTTCAAGGAAAGCTCCTGGAAAGGAATCGTAAGCTAAGTTCTCTGTTTTGTTTTCCTTTGAAAATCACAAGTGTCCACCACTGGCTCCACTCTCCCCCTGGGCTGGGACAAGGCTTATGACAAGGGGCCACAGGGTGGACTTCTGTGCACTGTTTCTGGTGATTTAAGCCTCCTGCCTGGGATTAGAAGAAACAATCATTTTATTAACTACAGTCACGGGGTTATGGGGAAAATCCGAGTCCACCGGATATTCCTAATTCCATCTTTCCTCCTTAGTGGCATTATCTTATTTCACCTAGAGTTCTTCCTAGACTTGCAAATAAGACCTTTCAGAGGGTGGGCTGAGGAGTGGAAAGACGGAAGCGGAGATGAGAAAGGGGAGGGGCCAGGCGCCTGTACCAGCTGTGAGTAAGTAAGCAAATTCCACACAAACGTCTGTGACACTCAGGACCTGAATCTGAAACAGAGCATGGCCTCAAACTGAAACTGAACATGGCCGTGACCCAAATGCTTCCTGAGAGCCTCTCTCTCCTTGTCCTAAAAAGCACTGTCACGCGGTGAAAGAGGACAGCTCCTTGGTAACTGTCACCTCTCATTCGTGCCCTTATTTCAGAAACTTCAAGAAGAGAGAAATGCATGAGCTTCCTGGGGTCTATTCATAGCAGAGAGGACTTTCCCAGTTCCGTTGTTTCGAATTCCTTGTAATCACTTAATTTCGTTCGTAGAATAAATCTGCCACTCAGGGTTCTCTAGAGGCTTCATTATTTATATTTTCACATCCAGAAATAGATCTTGATAAAGAAAAGTTATTCATAACTATTGCGTACCAGGCATTAGCCAAAGTTTCACCCGTGTTGTGGAAAGGATCTCTATTGATTTCATCCATATTCATTTTAGCTGTGTACATTTGACGTCAAGAAAGCAACTGGAAACAAACTGGCTGGGGTCATCCTGAAGAAAACCGCTAAGGTTTTTCGGAACCTAGAGGCAGCCTACTCCATCACCGTTACCCCAGATCTGAAAGCAGGAGGAGTAAATGAGGTGTGGTCTAACCCCTGCTTGCCCTTCTTTAAGAAAGCCACCTCACTCTTACACATCAGTCTGCCCAGATGAGAATAAACTTGAATATAAAGTTTTACTCCTTAAAATGATAAAAAAAAAAAAAAAAAAAGAGCAAACTCCAGTTGGAGATGGTTAAACCTCTGGCCAAACACTAAAGCATTTTATTTATTCTCAGCATTACTGGGATCAGAAAGCAATTCTATGGTTTCCTTCAGGGTGGAAAGGAAAATGAGCCCTGAAAATGGGGTAGGAGTTCCAAAGTAATGTAAGATGTTAACACGGCCGGGGGTGGGGGAGGGGGTGGGGGGCGGGAGGGCAGGGACTGGGTGAGGGGTAGGCCAGAACGCTGCATCATCTGTTCCACTTCTCTCTAAATCTGAAATGTTTTCACAATAATAATGTATTTAAAAGAAATGGGGTGGGGCTGGGAGATCAGAAGACTAAACTCAGAGCTGTAGGTGCATTGAAAAGAACTGGTTCAAAATTCTGGTGTTAAATGGCAGATGATAAACCGAGAAAGCCCCACCTGAGATGCAGAGAGGACCCGTCCCCTGGGTGTCATAGACCACCAATCTCTAGATTGCTCTTATCTCTAGAGAACAAAGAGCCCCTAACACCTCTGCTGGGCAGAGCAGACCTCAGTCATTCTGCACCAAGCAGCAGCACATCTCTGCCGCCCGGGCATCAGGTATTTTCCCAAGCTCGTTCTGTCCATGGTGCTTTGACAAACCATTTCTTTCTTCAGCAGACACGGCTTGGGTGTGGAATCAAGTCCTAGAAGTCACAGTGAGCAAAGCTACATGGTATTGATGAATCTCTTCTCTGTGTGTGTGTGTGTGTGTGTGTGTGTATTTTCATCTGTTATTTAAATTGTAAGGCTTACTGGGGAGATGAAAAACAGACTAGAAGAGGGAAAAGCAGTTATATCAGGTCTGTGCAAACAAAGTTAATGTGGCTTGGTGCAAGCCAAGATTAAATGCGATCGAGTGCTTCTGCACGAAGGGAAAAAAAAAAACAGACTGAAAAAGGGGAAACTGCCGTGGTCCTTCCTTTGCCAGCCTTCTTAAAATAACTACCATTGTGTTGGATTAAAAGGCATTTGCTGAAGATTTGGGGAAGAATTAAGCATATCTGTTATTCTTTTAAAACAGAAACAAGAAGAAAAGGAAAGCTGTGAGGCAACATTCTCTTAGAAGATCAAGCTTTCAAGATCGCAGAGTATCTGGGTCAGCGGGGAGCCTCCGCGGGTCTGGCCTTGACTGACAGCTCTTCAGAATTTCAGCTGCAAACAACACTTCCTCCCTCATCCCCAGCTTAGGTGCTCGTCAGACTTGGTCCCTGAGAAGCGGTCTGTTCTAGTGTCCTGTGAGTGGGTGGTGTCATCCTCCCAAGGGTCACCTTGTGGAGAAAAAGAGAAAAGTCAAATTTGGCAGGCAGAGAAAACGGAACTCCAGAACATCACAAGGGCTCTTGATGGCTTTGAAGCTGGATCTGTGGGCTCTTCGTCTATAGTTTCATGGAACAAAATGATTCTGGGATGCTTTCCCATGGACGAGCCCCCCACCCCGACCCCAAACCCAGGGTCAGGTGTGAAGAAAGCAGCCTGTTCAGGCACAAACCAGAACTTCTGCAGCGAAGGACGCTCTGGGAAAGCAGCCTTTACAGCAAGCAGGTCGTGTTGCTGGTGTTCAGCACAGAGCCCTCCAGTGTCCCCTGGAGAGAGACAGAAGGGAGGAAGGCAGTGTAGACACAACTACATTTCTACAGGGTGTTCATTCTGCCCTGTGCTTGGGCTTGTAGGCTGGGAGCACTTTCCTCAAGTACCAGAGAAACCTAATTCAACAGCGTGACTCTCTATGTTTTCAACGCGCTCTTTATCTCAAGATGATTCTTGATTCAAGCGGACGGAACGTCACTGTTGTCCAGTGGTTCTCAGTGGAGGTAATGCCCCCCAGGGGACATGGGGCAGTATCTGCCAACATTTCTGGTTGTAACAACTTCTCCCAGCACCCAGTGGATAAACTCCTACTATGCACAGACAGTCCTCCCCAGCCAGGAATTATCTGGACCAAAAGGCAATTTTGCCAAGGCTGAGAAACTCTGCCCTGGAGCACTGAATGAAAATGAAAGCTTCTGTTTTCTTTCCATAAAGGAATTTTGTGTAAGATTTTTTAAAACTCCACAAGAGAATGTCCCAGTGTTTAAACCCCTCTGTTTCTGCCATCCTATCCTGTACATCATGACCTTCACAAGCTGCTCAGACAGAATGATGAGCAAAGAATCACTGGTGGCAGGAAGAAGACATTCTGAATATACATCACAACTTGTGTCTCTAGATACGTTCGTTGCTGGACCCAACAAACACCTTGGATGCTATGGCATTCAGCCCACTGCTTGTTCCAGTGGGTACAGGAGGCTATAAAGAGGTATTGGAAGCAATGAGAATCCAAACAGAAAAAGGAACACGCTTGTGGAAAATTAAAGTAAAATACAATACAATACAGACAGCATCCATAATAAAATCTAATAAAGCCTACTTTGGGCTACATATTAAAATTAGCAAGTTAGTATTGACATTAAATGTAACCATTTTAAGGGAATTAAAACTTTAATGACAAGCAACAAGTTCAGTAACTGCTGATTAATTTGTTTTGTGGGGGGCGGGTGTTAAACCAGTGTATGTCTATCAGCATTATTTTTAATTTTCAAATTCAATAAATGGGATTCTTTCTTCAAAACCACTAGAAGGCCACTGAGAGATTGAACTGGCCCCACATTACTTAAAAACAAAGTGATAGTTCCGGGGCAGTACTCAGAAAAAAGAATTTATCAAGCTTAGGTTAAATCTACATGAATCATTCTTCGTGAAATCAAAGATTCATAATTATACTAGGAGGTCCTACAGAGTTAGGTGACAAAAGGGATGTATTTCAGTGTAGAAACACAAACTCTCTTTTGAGCATAACGCTGCTTGAAAATGAAAATCTTCGAGTCACCTGAATTTAAAATAGTGAAAGAAGTCAGAAATAAAAATGCGCTGAAAAGGAGAAAATCCGTTTCAGTGAAAAAGAATTTCCCACAGCCTGACAAGCGAAGGTACTGAACGCTCAGCTAGAAGAGCACTTAGAACCGTGCGCCTGACTCTTTTCCTCCTAGCGTTGTTAACCCTGGACCCTGTAATTGCTCTGTCACAGGCAAGAATTTGACAGCAGACAGAGCCTGCAGTCAGGGGGAATAGGACGGCTCTCTTCTCTTGGAAAAGCCCCAGAGAAGCCCTGCCTTCTCAGATGTGATGTTGTTGGACTGGAGAAGGGGATGGGTTGAGGTCCCCTCTTTGTCCCGATACTCAGCAGGTCCATGAAAGATGATACACCAAATCCAAGAAGTTCTAGGAGCCATTCAATCATGCTGGACCAAAACACCCCTTGCTTTGGTTTCCCCATCTATCAGGCAGGAGAGGAATAAAACTTTGAGACAGCAGCTCTGCAGAGAGGAAGCCCCGTGCCTGAAGTCAGCGCCCAGCCTTTTGCCCAGCTGTCTGCCGCTGGCTCACTCTGGGTGGGCCTTCACATCGCGTCCCTGCCGAAGTGGCAGCTCGCACCTCACAGGGTGGGGCGTGCCAGCGTCTCAGGGCTGCCCGGCACAAAGTGACTTCTTGTCTGAAGGCTTATGCTTTACTTGAAAACTGGAAAGATACCCGGCATGACAACGAACACTTTGAATGGCAGAACTCAGCAATTGCCATTTCTGCACTAAGTTTGAAAAAAGGAAGGGCCACAAAAGATGACGGACATCTGGTATACCGCAAGTCTGTCTAGGACTACCTCAGGCAAAGCCAGTCTTAGAAGGAAGACACTTGTCACAAGGGATTGGAACCTCAGAACTTGTCGGCTTCAACAACCATATCTCACAGGAGGGAGCACACTCAAATAAAACTAGCAGACTTCTGGTCTTAAAAATTACATCTATACAAAAAGGCTAAAGGCACTGACTTCGATTTTTAAACAAAGCAAAATACCTCTACATGTTTATGTATATTTGTGTAGAGATATTTTTACAACTTGACAGTTGCCAAAATAACTGAAAAAATTGCAAGTATTGATTTTTTTAAGGTAATTACAACCAGCTGACTCCTAAGACTAGCAATAAAATAAATATTTCATGACCAGAAAGGTATCCTAGACTCTCTGGAAGTCAGAGAGGATTCCGACTTTGTGAAGGCATGGCTTAGGAACAGTTCATGGAAAACAGTGGAATTTGAGCTAAGTTTGAAAAATGGACAGCCACAAAGTGCACTTTTGTTTTTTACTGATTGTGGTGATCTTGAAAGCCACTGGCATTTCTGTCCTTCAACAGAGTGTTTGGCAAAGTGTCTGGCCTCAGATTTCCCGTGTGTGTCCCGTCACCCTTTAAACACCACCTCCTACCCCGGCACCACTCCCTCTAGCCTGCTGCTTGTGTGTGTTGGTTTATTTGCATGTTTGTTTTGGGTGTAAGACTGCATTTGCACTGATGACACTTCCCTGTGGTCAGCTTTGATGCCCACAGCAGCGTGCTTACGGGAAAGAGGCGAAGGCTGTGGCCCTGATTTAAAAAAAAGAAAAAAAATCTTCCATTCACCAAAATGTTCTATCGTGTAGATCAGTTAATAGGCACAGAGAAGAGGAAGACGCTTTGAGCCACATGGAGAGTCAGATACGGCAGCCTTGATGGCCTGAAGATGAACCTCTAACCCCCAAAGCCAACCAGCTAGAACCTCCAGACAACCCTTACCCTTTATTTAAGGCTGATGCACAGCATAACATTCCTTGGAGCATATCGCAGCGTGCTGACTGGAAGCTACACGGCATTTTTTGCCCTGAAAGGATGCTGGGTGAGTGGTCCCATGGCCAATACTGTCTCACGACCACAGAGGCAAACTGAGGCACTTCAGCCTACTTAGGAACTTCGAGTCTTAGAAAAGGAAGATGCTGGGGGGGGGGGGGCAGTGAATACTGCCCGCCCTGGGACACATGGATTCTCTTCACGACACCCCAAAGTAGCAGCCTGATGGTCTGCCGGGACACCTGCCACCACGGGGACCTCACAACCTCACGGGGCAGCCTAATCTATGTGCGGACACTGCTAAGCTTTGCACAGTTATTTCTGTTATCAAGCTAAAGTAGTTCATCCTATCAGTGACAGTTTTAGCCTCCGGATACACTCAGGATTCTGGGCTCCCGGTGGAAGGTTCCGGTAACTCTGTGTCCACAGGCTGCTACATCTTCTATCAATACCCGTCCACTGGGAACAAGGAGTTTCTCGGGATCCCAGTCCTCCCAGGATCAAACTCTTGTTGAAACCTGTAGAGATTTACGCTTCAAAGCAAATCGGAGTCACTAACACCTTACAAGCAATAGTTGGTTCAGCGATGAGAACAAAGTGGAGTGGTAAGCCACGGCATTTTTTTTTAAAAAGCAGAGAAAAAATAGACTGATTATATATAATCATATAGGTTGAACTATTTCTAGCCCAGATATAATCTGAATATAATGAGCATTGTTACAAGAGATAAAGATAATAATGACAATAATTTTATTTATAAACCGTTCTCCAGCCAATGTGCTTGGGGCGTTGTGTGAGCATATACAATGATTAAAGCCCTGTTTAAAAACATCAAACAAATAAAACACGAGCTATTCTTCTGGTATAAAATGAAGTAATGCTAAAAGAATAAGGGATAATACCAGAAGCCCAGAAAAATGACACCAGGTAAGGGGAAGCATCACAGAATGATCTTTTCATCGTGTTTTTCCACTCTAGTTCCTCTGGAAAAAAATCTTTTAATCCTCTTTGCCACGTCTTCTAACGTGTTTACTTCCTAAGTACTTACTTCCTCTTTAGTTCCTTTTCTCTATATTAAATGTTATCTCCTTCCATAGGTCAAGAACTAATTTTTATGTCCATTCAATCCGATTTACATAACAACTGGGTTAGTTTTAAAGAACATAAAAATGAAAAAACAAAAATAGAAGCGTGATTAAGCCATTTTTCTAATACTGGGGTTTTCCCGTGCTCATCAGCTATTTGGGCTTTATAACCAATGACATTAAAAACACAGCATGATCAGGGACTGGGAGCAGAGCCCGTACAACTGTAATTTCCAGCCTTTTAGCCACCATGACATTCTCTCATTCTGAGTTTTGCAATAACCACGAACTCCCTCCTCCCTTCTAAAAAGATGAGGATGGTGTGAAAAACACTGTTGGTTACCTCCACCACAACCATTTCCTCCCTCTCCCCCACCTTTCTTCCTCGCTAACAGAACACTATTTTTGTCCAAGTATCAGGGTCATATGCTCATGGAAAGTGGGCCCCTCCCCAACCCCAGGGAGAAAACGTTGATGTTAAGACTTCAATGTCAACTCCACTCCCCTTTGCCAGCTCGGTCCCAGAGATGCCAGGCAACTCTGGACAAAAGGACATAACAGAAAGTCTGGTAGGAGTTCCCCACGAGAGGTGTTCCTCCCTGACATGCCTCAGACTATGTGTAGATGTGATCTTTGGAAACAGAGCTGCGATCATGGGACCACAAGACTTAGAACCAAAGGAGCAAGCCAGCACCCTGGGTTCAGTGGAGGGAAAAGATAGAAAGACACTGGGTCCCTGAGGAATTCATGAAGCCAAATTTGCAGCCATCCTGCATTGCATTTCTTGTGATATGAGATCATTTTTCCTCATTTTGTTTGAATCATTTTGTTTGAATCCATTTAATTGAGCATTCTGCACCTGCAGCTCAAAGCATCCTAACCAACTCAAAAGGCATCTCTTTCTATGTAATTGAAATGCATTACATACTTTAGGGATTCATTTTTTTAGGCAAAGCTCTCATACAACTGACAGCCCCTGGAATCTTTTAAACCAATTGGAATATCACTCAGGTAACATTTACACACCTAATATCTACCCAGCATATTAACACACATCTTATTTTTAATTCGTATAACTCCATGCAATATAGGAATCATTCCTCTTTATAGATAAGAAGAACCAGAGAGGTTAAGTAATTGACTGAAGATCACACAGTTTGGAAGTCTTAGAGCCAGGATTTGAAGTCAGATTTTCTGAGTCAAAGTCCAGATCTCTTTCCACTACATTTTCCGCTACGTTTGCTGGGTTCTTATTCCTGGTTGGGCTCCTAGCCTGACTATTGACAGTGATCGTAACTAACTTTAGGTTGCTGTTGACTGACCATGGAGTTACATTGGCATCTCAGTTAAAATCCTCTACTTAAGTTTTTTTTTTTAGTAGAATCTCAAAAAAAAAAATCTTGTTCAGCATCAACACCATATTTGATGAATCTAATGGTCCTGTAAGAATTGGGGTTCAAGTTTTAACAACAAAGGCTAAATATATGTTGCCCACAGTTGATACAGTTTTCATTAACCAATAAAGTTTAAAAGACGCCTAAGAATGGGGGAGTTGTTCAATCAGCTTTTTTTCCCTTTGTAGTTGATCATTTTTAGACACGCAACTTGGCTTTTATCCCATGGCATAACCCTAGTGAAAAGGAACTCCTGGATCCTTTGATAAGCCAATATTCTGTGTTGCTCAATAAATAAAAACATTAAAAAATTTCTTCATAGATGAGCAGAACTATTTATTGGTCCATTGCCTTTGAGATGGCACGAGATTGATTTAAATTCATTTATTCATTCAGCAAGTATTTACTGAGTATCTAGGCACACGGCTAGGTACAGAGGATGCTGAGGGTCAACAAGACATAGAGATCCATGTCCTCATGAAGGTTTTATGATTCTCAAGTGAGTGGAGGGGGGAGGGTATAGCTCAGTGGTAGAGTGTGTATTTAGCACACATGAGGTCCTGAGTTCAATCCCCAGGACCTCCACTAAATAAACAAACAAACAAACCTAATTACCTCTCCCCCCCAAAAGTAAAAGTTTTAAAAATTCTTAAAAAATAAAGTGAGTAGATAATAAACACATAAGTAGGTGAATAAATCATGCTTTTTCAGACAGGAATAATATGATTAAGAAAATGAAACAGGAGAAAGAAGAGCCAACATTAGATAAGGTGACTGGGAAAGGTTCCCTAACTTCAAAAAAGCTGACATTTGAACCATGATATCAGCGAAGGAGGTGCTTGTGAAGATATGGAAGAAAAATATTTGGCTCAGTGGGAGCGAGAAGGGCAGAAGGTCTGAAGACGCAGTAAGATGTCAGTGTGAGTACTGGGTTAGTCCCTCACTCCAGCTGGCCGTCTCCAGCCGCTCTCAACGGCTCCTCCGCACACTCTGGGTGTCTAAGGTCTTTCAAAGCTCATATGTCAGAACCTGAACTCCTCCCCTCCACACTTGACCCCGAAATCTGCTCCCCAGCAGCCCTCTCTCTCCCAGATCACGGCAAAGCCAAAGCCCTGGGAGTCAGCCCCGATGCCTCTCTGTCTCTCACTCACCTCCTGCGATCACGCAGGAGACTGGGGCTCTGTTTTCCCGATGAGTCCAGGTATGGTCTCAGCACCGCCAGGACCGCTGCCCAGTGTGATCAACTGTTATCTCTAATCCAGATTATTACAAAGGTCTGGGAAGAGGATGAGGGCGAGGTCTGCTGGGTACAACATACTCCATCTCAAGGTCACTGACACGGACCTGAGTGAGGACCTCCTTAAACTCTGCACCCAGGGGCCCACCTTCCTTCACCGTAGCCTCGGCTTATAATTGCAGTAACCTCAGAATGCCTTTCCTGTGTCAGTCCCTGCCCTTCCACAATCTGTCCTCAACACCGCAGCCAGAGGGATCCTTTCTAAATGTAAAGCAAATTATATCACCCTTACACGTGGCCGAGAGAGACGGGGAGCGCTCAGGAGTGACGGTATAAATCGTAAATGACAACATCAAGAAACTTCTCTTATAAAGGAGGTTTCCCACTCCCTGAAACCTGTGGCTTTCACCTCTTTTCTGCCACCTGCATTTCTCTGGCCACTTTCTGTGTATTTGCCATTGGTTTTCATTTCCTTCCTTGATCCTTATTTCCTCCGACGCAATCACTAATCCTCTGACTCAGCTTCCTAGACCTAAAACCATTTTCAAAAGTCTTTAAACTCAGACAGTTTGTAGGTTAATTCATTACGACATCTACGTTAAAACAGGGACATAAGTTAAAATAGGATTAATTGCCCAAACTCAACGTTGTTTTTTATCTCCTTTTCTTTCCCACTGAAGACAATGGTATTTGTGCCAGTGAGAGACCAAAAAAAAAAAAAAAAAAAAAAAAAAATCATCACCAGTTTACACTTTTCAAAAATATTCTGGGTGCTTGATACTTACCAGTGCATGCAATCTGTATTTTAACCTCACATCATGGAAGGGGCTCCAAATCCTACTCCTAGAACAGCCAAGCAGTGTTTTGATGACCTTCAAGTAGTTTGTTTTAAAAGACGACGGAGGTAGAGACGAAGGTGAGCGACTCCAACGGGAAGATGGACTTGTTAACTGAGGATGTCCTTAGTCTCTTCTGCCAGACAGAACGTGGCATTTATGGCTTGAAACTGAATCCCAGGCTAAGAAACTACAGGTCACTTTCTTCACCCATTAACCCTATCGCACACAACATGTGTGTGGCCAGAGTAAGCCTAGAACTCGGCTCCGAACAAAGTTCTAACCCCCTGAGCCCAAACCCCATACCCGCCCTGCTCGGGGCAAGCCCTCGGTGGGCATCCGCAGACCCCTCTCCAGCCGTGCGGCTCCCCCAGCTAACAGCAGGTCATCTGCCTCTAAAGGGTCTTTCCATTGTTTGTTTTCTCTTGACCTTATCGCAGAGGTGGATGGTATTAGATACGTTTCTTTTTAGCAAGTATGAGGTAAGCAGAGGTCAGCCCAGTGTCACGCAGAGATGTAGAAAAGCAGATATCGTTACAGTGCAAGCCCGCCAGCCTGAAGGGAAAACAGAAGAATTCTTTCAGCGACACTTCAAAACCAATTAAAACCACGGTGATGATCTGGGGGGCCACTTTCTAGAGAGAACCCAAAACCCTGCTCCGGGGCTCTGCTGCACCGCGCCGACAGAGGCAATCAGGCGTCTCAGGCCCAGTCACCGGGGCCTCTCTGAGACGTCCTCCAGCAGGCAATCCAACGTGAGCCAGATTGGAAACAAACCTAGGAAACCCGGCGGTGTGCAGCCTGCCCGCCTTTAGTGCTGAATCTAGCCCGACCCCTACGGCGGGGGCAAGGCAGCATGCTTCCTCAGAGCCACACTGACCCAGGTCAGGGGCGGAAGGAAAGGCCCTGCGCGTGTTACTAGGCATTTGTCGCCTCAAGTCTGAGCTCCTTACCTTTCCTTTTAGCAACACTCAATTTCCAGGGTTTTGCACATAGTACAAACTCAACAGATACTTCGGGCACAAATTCCCTGTCTTTTAAATCTCAGTATCTAATGTCCTTGTATTTACAAATTGCAGTGAACAGGCCCCCCCCCCCCCCCCCCGCCAACGAGACCCAAAATAATCTCATTTTATTCTCATTCTACTTCCTATGGTATTTAATTTTAGTTAAATCTAGTCTCACTAGTTCTTTTTTTCTTTCATTTTTTTTTTTTTTCATTTTTTTCACAAGCCCTGAGTCCTTTTAATTATCCTTTCCCCCTGGCTCAGCCCCTCAACACACTCTTCTTCCTCCTGCTCACCTACTCTCTTTTCCCCAGATGAGCCTTCCTCCTCTGTCCTGTGTTTTATTTTGCCCTCACCCCCACTGGCTATCGTCAGGCTCCTGCTTCCCTGCCTCAGCAAGGTGACCTGGGAAGAAATCAAATCATCCATCAGCCTTTGAGTCATAGCGTGATAAAAGATGCTCTCTTAGGTACTCTAAAAACGGCATAACCCACCTCCTCCTCAGGGGCTGTCTCCAGCCTGTCGCAAGTTTTTACTGGTCTACAACACTTTACCAGCCAAAGTTCTTACTCCCTGTACTCTTAAGAATTTAATAAACTCAACGTTGACAGACTAAATTAAAGCCTCCCTCGGTGTGCAAACAATACGATTTTCTTTTACTTCCCTGTTCCAACAAATGGCTGAAAAGATGTAAACCAAAACTAGTAACGGAATTATTTCATAAATGCATTTTCTAAATCTTTAGAAATTGTTAAGTAGTTTCCTGGTTGACTTGAGCAGTATTGGGCCGATGGATAAAGCACTGACTGGCTGTGCACATTTCAACACATCATTTAACGTCCTGGGTCTTAGGTAGAATATGCAAAAAAAAAAAAATAAATAAAGTCATAATAAAGTCACCTGAGACTCCTATTTGTCTTTCTAATTTGGTCTTGAGTGAAATCACGTCCATCTGATGAGTTGCTTGCAAACCCAGCCCATTGTACGGACCATAAATGTTAACTAGATCTATGAATCCACCATCTCATTATTTTTGTGAAGATTCAATGCACTAAGCGATGGAAAAACATTTTGAAAAACTATAAAACAATAAGCAAATGTAATGGGTTACAATTACAGAATACGAAGAAGTCGTTCAACGTGCTGACTACTTGTATAAAGAACGAAGTAAGAGTCAAACCAAAAGTGCCATGGATGTTCAGCAGAGGCAAACACAGATCAAAATGGAGACTAGAAGTCAGTTCATGCCAAAATCTAATCTGCCATCAGAAAGCTGCCCAGACTATCATACCCGTCATTCCACCACCAGATTGGATGATATGTAAATTAGATGTTGGATGATATGTAAATTAGATGTTTGTTTCAGCATTCCACTTTGAGTACCAATTTCTATATGAACAGAAGAAAAGTCTCAGCTACTCTGGAAGAAAAATCAAGAATGCAGTGGTCTCAATAACAGAGAAGTTTATGTCTTTCTCGTATTGTAACCCAGAGCAGGTAGGAGAACTGTTCTATGTATGTGATCATTCGTGGACCCGACTTGCTTCAAGGTTGTGTCTTTGCAATCCTGGAGGGTTTTGTCGTTCATCTATACGGTCAAAGCTGGTCGTCAGCTTATCAGCCCTCCAGTTCAAAGGAAAAAAAGAAGATGAAAAGCATGTGTGCAATATTTCGAGGCTGAAGCCTGGGGTGGTACACATCCCTTGTAATTATATTCCACTGGCCAGATCTTAGTCACATGACCTTTAGTAGCACCTGGGGAATGCTGTGTTCCCAGCCACAACTCTATGGCTCAACAGATCTTGCTGGAGTATCAGCCATCAAACTAGACTTTTGAAGAGTATAGGACTTGAGACAAGCATTGAACAAAAGCTAAGACAACAGTAGAAAGTCTAGAAAGACCCATTATTTTAAACTGTAAATTCTTAGGCCCCATCTTTGCTGCTACCTAAGATCTTATTTCATACCTTAATCCACGAATTCTTTTTAAACAAATTCTGGAGAAAGAATAATAGGGCATTGTTCCAATATATATATATATTGTAGACCTTTGAAATAATGTTTAAAACCTTTATAATAATGTTTTTAAAAAAATAACATGCACAACCAAGCAACCTCCCCTCAGAATGATCAGGCATATAAGAACATGTATATGAGCGAAATTTACTAAAATATGAAGTGTTAATAAAGATACACATTAATGTATAGGGGAAAACAGCAATGGTTTTTCATTGTAACAATTTCTAAACAAGACTTTCTAAATAGTAAATACAATTCAGGTTACATAATCAACACCAATTAAAAAAAACCAACAAGGTGAATTAAAAAAATTTTTTAAATTATAGCCAGGACTGGAAAGGATGCAGAGACATCTCTAAATATTCTGTGATTAGAGAAGTTATCACAGAGAATGTAAAGAGCTAGCTACAAAGTTTGGAGCTTTCCAGGTGGGTAAGAGGAGAACGGTCTTCTAAAGAAGCAGGTAAGTATGTTCTGGAAGGAACTGTATGAATCTCCAAAAATATGTTGGAATGAGGTTAAAGTTATTTAAAATAAGAAATACATTTTTAATAAAAATATTTCAATGTTTAAATAAGAAGGAGACTCAATAAGTCATTATAAGCCCAAAGAAAAGGGCTATCTAAAATTTTATTATCAATTCATTTATACAAAAAGTGTTAACTGAGCCTGCATCACAGGGTCTAATTTCTACCCCTACAATTTGGATTAAGTCCTCTTTCAGTACACATATATACCATGGGCACACAACCCCATTTAGGAGATTTTTGGTTTCCTTTCCCAGTGGCTTTCGTACTGTAGGAGTCACACGAATCATTCCCTAGGTCAAATGAGGATATGGAATTCAGTTCTGCCTCTCCACTGAAATGCTACATCTCTACTGGCGGTTAGTTGAACACACCTACATGAGGAAAAATCAGGATTGGAATAGTGGAGTCTTGGCCTACAAAAGAAACCTTCTGGGTACAATCATGACAAACCTTATTGGACTACGTGACCAGGGATAAAAGAAAGCCATGGCCGGGACCTGGGAAAGTCACAGCGGAAAGCCTGAAGGAGGTAAAACATGCCCCATTCTGGTTTGTGCTTCACAAGATTATTTTGAAAATGGGGGATGCAAGAAGATCCTTGACTGTCCTGGGTTGGTCAGAGGCTGGCGTACCATAATCCATGGTGCAAATACAGCACAAATGTGTCAAATGTGGCAAAAAAAGAGATTCAAGAGAAAAATCAGCACTTCAAGATTTAGGGTTCTAGATCATGATTTGCAAGAGCAATCTCATCTCGTTCCGTAGAAGTTCATTCATCCATCCTTTGGTTCATGAGTTCCTTTATTCACGAATTCATTCAGCAGTTATTTTATTCTATACCCAAACTTTTCTAAAGGAAATGTCAAAAGTTAATGTATTTGACTTTTCCAATGGGAGTAACTTTCTTAAAATCTTGGAAAGCATAGCTTTAAAAAAAAAAAAGTTGGCTGCAATGAGTATTAACTAGACTTCTTGTGGTCATCATTTTTGCAATAAACACAAATACCGAATCATTATGTTGTACACTGGAAACTAATGTCATGTGGTATGTCAATTACATTTCGTTTTTTTTTTCACAGCACTCGGTGGACTTTGATTTTAAAGTCAAAGGCACAGCCTGGATGGGCTGAGGCAGTGACTGTGGATGCCCAGCCCAGACCCCCAAGCCCCCACCCAGCTAGGGTCAGCTGTGGGTAAGAAGGTGGCCTCCCCTTTTAGTGGGTCGCTTCCTTCCTTCTTTAGCCCCAGTAGGGGAGAAGCAGGTGACATAAAGTGAGGCAGAAATGCTTCAGGGCATCCCCCGGGGCCTCTCGCTGACCGCCCCCCCAACACGGGTCTTTGGTGGACGTAACTGCACAGTCCATAAAGTGAGTTTGTGGGGGTGCCCCCTCCCAAGAGCAGGGCCTCAGGGGAGGGCAGGGGAGAGGTCCCAGGTTCTCTCTGTGGCAACTCACGGCTTAGCAATGGGGGAGGAGCCCCCACCCCGCGGGAGCAGCCCCCAGGGGAGAAGTTCCTCCCACCAGGTGAGCCAGTGTCTTGGCAGAGGGACCCCCACACGTCACTCCCCAGCAGGCCCCCTCCCTCCCTCCCTGCATTTCTAACTCTATCTGGTAAGACATAAAAAATTCTCTGCTTATAAAAATACTTCTGCTCTGTCTGGGGGTGGGGAGAAGGAGGGGAAGGGGAGCGAAGGGGAACAGTCCCTGGGGGTGGGGCGGAGCCGACGAGGGAGGCCTGGGGGCAGCAAGCCGCCCCCCGGATCACAGCCCCTTAGGGAGAGGGGGCCACAGTGGCCGGGGCGAGGAGGGAGGCAGGGGGCCGCTGGCTGGCGCAGGGGGGACGCGGCGGGAGGTGGCGGCGGGAGGTGGCGGGGGGAGGTGGCCCCGGTCCGCAGCTCCTGTTCCCACCTCCAGGCCAGCGGCGCGTTGTCCACGCTCTGCAGGAAGAGACCCTCGCGTTCGCCCCGGTTGCAAGCCTGGCGGAAAGGAGCCGGGAAGTCCCACCGGCCCAGCCTCGACTTTCAGATCCTAACTTGGGCCCCCATCCCAGACCCTCCCTCCCATCCCGCTCGGTCAGGGCCAACAAGTCTTTGGCGCCAGCCTCTTGAAAGGTCACGGCCCCGACCTCACAATATTTTTTAAGTTGGGTAAATCCTCAAGCAAATGGCCATTCGCCTCTGGTTCAGATTTGAGTCTCATCCTCTTTAGAACCATCTTTCATAGCAGACCTGTTGCACCCAGATTTTAGACTCAGGGAAGTGGACTATTTAACTCAGTTATTTCTATTAAAGCGGAGATAAGAAATCCACCTGACATGAACACTGAACACCAGCAAGCACTCAGCCTCTGAAGGGCCAAGATGCTGTCCAGGTGGAATTCACAGGCCGCCACCCACAATGACTCCAGAATGCCTGTTTTCTCTTAAGGGTTCTGTTTGTAAACTCAGCCTCCCTTGAAGGAACACACCATCTTCATTTACATGAGCCTTTTGTGCATGGCATTTAATCTCAGGACTGCGGGACAAACAAAACATCACACGGGGCAAGAGAGGGGGGAAAATAAAGCTCCTTGCCGTATCTGCCAAAATTTGGCCCCATTTTGACAAAAGATTGCATCCTTGTTTCCTACAGCAAGATGCAAACACATGCTCTGTTCTAACACCAGGACTGGGGTTAGATCTTGGGTTTAGATGGAAGATCTCAACTGATAGCATTTGGCTGTGTTCGCCTTTAGGGCAGCTTAGAAGAAGCACCCGGTGGGTTAAATTGTTGACATTTTCACTACTAACCGCGCTATTGACTGAACAAGGAGTAATCACTCTAGCTTCTTGGAGCAGGCGCGTTGGTAAAAATCGCCCAGCTTGGTGGCAGTTGTCACAGTTAGGGGCAGGGCGTTGAGCTCCAATGGAACACAGGCCATTCTGGAAATTACAAAGCATCTCAGAGAACAGTGAGCCCTTCACAGAACTGTAACAATTTCTGATGAAACACTGATAGCCTAATGCTTTGCCTCAAGTCACACAGAACCAAAACCTCAGTTCTAGAAGAGAACATGCGAACTGTCTATTCCCAGCCCTCGTGTCACATTTAGAAGCAAAACGAAGCTCAGAGAAGAAGTAAACACCAGAGAAATGAAACACGGCTTGTGCGTGACCAGGGCCTTGATTTAAGATCTAGATGTGATGCTGACGTAGTCAAGGGCTCGTATGGAGACAGTGGACACAGTGTTAGCAGATTGTCCCAGACATCCCAGGCCCCCAGAACTAGACCTTGCGCTTTGCTCTGCAGTGATTCGGGGCCAAGCCGGGGGCAGAAAGCTCTGGGGGAAGCTCTTCCCCTCCGACACGCACAGCCGTGTGCCATGCTTGGTCCCTCTTGTGGAAGGACCTCCTGATCCTGCTTTGGTTCCTCACTCACAGCCCTGGTCCTAATCCTTTCCAGGTAAAGAAGCTCCCTAACTTGGGGTGACAAAGTCTCTTCCGTTGTTTCTCTGCTTGTCTTATTCTTGAGCCCAAGAAGCTGGATTTTAAAAACTAATGAAGAGCAGGAAGGTACCACAGTGCTTCTGCGTGTGCGCTTCCTGTCACATCAGCACGCCTGACCCATAAGAAACGACGATTCCATGGTTCTGATGACTAATGCTTGGTAACACGTTCACCTGATCAGTGCACGGGATTAATCAGAGGTCCAGGCACATGGGTAGCATCATTGGCTACCCAAAGACCTCTGCGTCTTTCATGAAGGGCACCTCGTTTCTACAGTTTACACTTTTATTTCCATAGTATGGGACTTGCTAAATAGGTCAGACCAACGTGCAAAAATTGGGTAAGAATTAGACATTCCCTTTAGGCATATTTGGTTTATAATAAACTGACCATTGTACAAGGAGGAAGAGCAAAAAAGAATTAAAACATTATGGCCCTATTAGCACATATTACCAGATGGTCTTCAATGCATGTCGCTTGTGTTTCTCACGTTGACAAAAGTTTTGGTGTAAATTGAGGAATTTGTCTATTACACACCTAGATAATCAACTCCACAGAGGATTAGTACAAACTTTTGTAATTGTTGGGAGTGGGGTTAAAAATCACCCTGGTTCAACATTCTCCCAACTGTGCTCCCAGGAACATTAGTAAAAAGGAAAGGAGGTTTCCATAGACAATTTGGGTAAATACTGGATCAAATAAAATAAATAGGTTTTGTAATCATTCTTCTCAGAGCCTTTATGACCAAGAGGTGCTCCAACATCTGGCACATCCTCCACCTTAGCTGGATTTTACAGAAGAAACAAGCTCAGAGAAGTTAAACAGTGAGTCTGAAGTCACACAGCTGGCCAACTGCAGAACCAGAATTCAAGTCATTCTGACTCCAGAATTTATACTCTCGATCACAGTATTGTACATCTGTCCTCATGAATCAAATGAGGACGATTTCTCCTGCTCCTGCCAAGCTGGGATGAGAGTGACTGCTTAGGGAGACAGGGGAGGGGAGGAGAGAGAAAAGGGGAAAGGGGAGCCGGGGGGGGGGGGCATCACTTGGTTTAGATGAGAACAAAGCGATAGACATGTCATTACTATTATTTTGAGGGTTTTGATCCGTTCCTCATTGGCAGGATGAGAAAGAGTGGGTTTCTGGTTTTGACAGGTATTTACCAAATTGATCTATTTTTCCAACAAGGTGCAAAGAAAAGCAAGAGTCTTGTTTTATTTTTTTGCAAATATTTCGCATTGCCAAGGTGACCAGGGTGACATTGCAGCCACAAAGCTAGTACAAACCGCAGGTAGCCAAGTGAAACAAAGGCAACTCAAAAGGTAGATTCCAAAGTGAAACTAAGACTTTGAAAAGTACACCAAAGGGGGAAGGCTACATCACAGATTAAAAAAAAGAATGTCATTTTCTTTAAAAAGCGTTTAACTTCAAATGAAGCAGAAGTTTTTCTAGGACCCATATACCTACAGGGCCAGTCCTGCCACTACAAACCCACAAATGAAACTGCTGAAAATCTAGGGGAAAAAAATGACCTGGTACAATTTAATTGAGTTTCCTGGAGGGACAGGCTGAAACCAACGAACTTTTCCATACTCTAGGAAGGAATTTGAATCTCACATGCCCAGTAGGGGGAAAAAAAAAAAGAGGGAGTGAGTTTTCTTCTGCATTTTAAGATCACTGGGGTTTCTTGAAAGCTTTGGAAGTTTCCTCAGGAGGCCAGGAGCCTTCAGGAATTTAAAAATAGGGAGTACTTCCCTGGTCATTTTTTTTTTTCACCTTATTTAAATTAATTCTATTGCTCTGCCAAAGTTCAGAATCCCTGGCCTGGAAAATAAATTGGGTTTGGATGTCCTTCAAAGGACAGGGATGGACAAGGAAAGAAGAAACCACCCAAAGCCAAAGCCCGAGGACTCCCTGAGGACAAGCACCTGTCCTCTCTGTCCCACCTCCACCCACCCTTTATGGCCCTTTGACGGAGTGCATCTGCCTTCCTGGACAGCCCGGGAGGGTCCAGCTGCTCGAGGCTCTGGAGGGTCGAGCCAAGCCAAGGGTCACTTTGATAGGAGCAGAGGATCTCCAAGGGATCCTCCACCTGCTGGTTCTGTGGTTGGAAACTCATTTGATTCTCATCACTGCAGTCCCTGCTTTAGAGAAACCAGAGAAAGGCCAAACTTCTCAGCCATTAACGGTCAGGAAAACCAAGAAAAGCTAACTCCCGAGTGACAGTTTCCCACAGACCAGCTGCCAGCTGGCCACGCCTGGTGAACGCAGGTGATGGACTGATCCAGAAAGCGTGGTATGGATCTGGGGGGAGGGAGGCTGGGACTTCTACAGAAACTTGGGATGCTCCTTCTGAACTCATAGCCATGAGGGGACCAATTTGGTGGGGCCTGGGGTATCTCAGTTCAAATCAGAAATTGAACTCACCTTTGAGAAAAAGGAACCTTCCCACACTGTCAGTAGGAATGTAAATTGGTGCAGCCACTATGGAGGAGAGTATGGGGGTTCTTTAAAAAACTAAAAATAGAGTTACCATATGATCCTGCCACCCCACTCCTGGGCACATATTCAGAGAAAATTTTAATTTGAAAAGACACATGCACCCCAATGTTCACAGCAGCACTATTTATAATAGTGCTTCCAAGACATGGAAGCCACTGAAATGTCCATTGACAGATGACTGGATAAAGAAAATGTGGTGTATATATATATACAGTGGAATACTACTCAGCCATAAAAAAGAATGAAATATTTCCATTTGCAGCAACATGGAAAGACCTAGAAATTGTCATATTAAGTGAAGCAAGTCACACAGAGAAAGATAAATATCGTATGATGTCGCTTACATAAAAAAAATTATTTACAAAACAGAAAGAGACTCATGGACATAGAAATAAAAAAAAAATGTGGTTATCAGGGGAAAAGGGGAGAGGGATACATTGGGAATTTTGGATTAACAGATTCACATTACTATATATAACAATAGAGAAACAACAAGGACCTACTGTATGGCACAGGGAACTTAATTCAATTTCTTGTAATGAGTGGTAATGGAAGAGAAACTGAAAACATATATATGTAAGTATATATGTAACTGAATCGCTTTGCTGTACCCCTGAAGCTAATATTGTAAATCGACTACACTTTAACAGAAAAAAAAAAAAAATTCAAAAAAAAAAAAAGAAAGAAATGGAACTCATCTTGAAAGAGGCCTAGTCGGTGAACCTGCTCAACTTCAACGCTAAGTGCAGGCCCCTAGAAAGCCGCCCTAGCCGCCCTGGCAGCAGCCAGAGAGCAGTGTGCTGCTCTAGACCTACGGCCGCAAACTGTTGCTGGGGCGGAGTCAGGAAGACTGGGCTTAAATGACAGTAGCTGGGCTTCGGCCACTGTGTCCCACCATGTTAACAAGTATGTCCTCCCATACGTCCCAGTGACAGTCACTGGATGCCTTTCTTGAGAAGGACCCAGTGCTCAGTGCTAGGAGAGAGAAAAGCAAAAATCCCACAAGTTCTGCATTTTCTGGAGCTCACAGTATAGGCAGGGAGGTAGAGGGGGTGGTGTTGGAAAGACAGGGCCTTGCGTGGAAGCGTGGAACCTGGACACAGACAATCCCAAAAAGATTCGCTCTTGAATATTGGGTTTTAGGATGATATAGACAATTTTTTGAAGGTTAGAGATTTCCCCATTCAAGTACTCAAGTATAAAGTGAGCCCAACGCTGAAACTCTGAGAGGATATAATCTGTCAAAACTGCATCTGTTCCTCTTTCTTTGGGGTGATTCAGATGTCTGATCGAAGTGATGTGAGAAGGAAATGAGAGAGGGTTCAGCATGAAGACTCTAGAAATGGACCCAGAAATCTTTTGATGACTTTCTTGAAACAGCCCCAAATCATAATCACTTTCCGAGCAGTCACTCAGTCCCATTTCTGAATCCAGAAAGTGATAACAAATTACCCTGGGTACCACCTCCCTCCCTCGGATGTTAGAAGAATGAATGAGATAGTGTCTATAAAATGCTTTGGGCTCAGTGGAACATGTCAAGGAGGCAAAATAAGAAATACTGTTATCGCTGAAGCTCTTCTAATCCAGCGAGCTTCAGTGGAGCTTAGAAATACCTCCGTTCTCTCTTCAAATCTTTTTCTCCCTAACTTTTAAAGGTTGGCATGACTGATTCATCGAGCTGTACTGAAAGCAGCTAACAAAATGGAAAAGAAAAGCTTCATGCAAATCCCTCTGTGTTTCTGCACAGGAGGTTAAGTGGAGCAAAGACTACAACCTACTTCCTGTCCTCCCTAGAGCTCAAGGCTCTCTCTGGTTCTGTGGCTGTAACTTATCCTCACTCATACAAAAATTATTCATTTTCCACTCTGAGTCAGAACCTTCTGGTCTCCAAATGCACCGACAAAAGTGCATCCACTCAAAGTCATTTTATGTTTGGGATGTTTTGCCTTTAAGCACACATTTTATCTCCTTTGCTCTGTGGCCCTTCAGAAGTTAAGCAGTTCATTTGCATCTCATTGACTTGTACAGGTTTGTATATTGCTCCATTTAGAGATGTGGATTTTTTTCCCCTTGTGCAGATGAGGTATACTGGATCCCCAGTTAATTAGAAGCTCCTGGGTACTTCCCCTCGATCCCTTGACCCCGATTCTTGGTTTGTCACCTGCATTTGTCTCTTTTGTTGTACTCTTAGAATAGCCTCTCTATCTGGGGAGAAGGGGGAGGAATCTGCCGGCAGTGCTTTTGGGAAGTCCAGGAGCTCCTGGTGTCAACCCTAGGGCTGCGCTGGGCACCTGGGAGAGGCAGGTTTGCCCTTTACATCACTTCTGCCCATGTTGCCAATTCACACATTTTTACACGGGAGGTGAAGATTGCTCACAACTTAAAAGATGTGGAAAATACCCACATCCTACTGCAAACACTGACCAAATGAACTCTTCAACTGAGTCAACCATTCAACAACACCAACAGCAAAAACAAAAACAAATAAACAAACAAAAAAAAACCCCAAAGTAACAAGAAGTCAAACAGAAGGTAATATGCTTAAATATTCAGTGAAACACTTCAAAGGAATAAGCACTCCATCCTTCAAGGCAGAGACATGGCCACTTCCATCCTTGGTGGAGCACAGATCGCTCTCTAGTAATGGCCATGACCTCCGTTAAGTCACACACACACTCTGCACCTTCAGACCAGACCTAGAATCACACCAGCTCCATAGAGTAAATCAGAATCTCAGCCCCCAGTAGACCTTCAACAAAAAGAAAAATCATAATAATTACAGTATTCCTGAGCCAAATGGCACTTGCTATTCGAGGTGTTTCCTTTTTTTTTAATCCTCCTCCTTCCAGCACAGACTCTCTCAAGCTCAGAATGGCCCATCCTCAGTTCAGCCATCATTTCTCAGCCCAAGAGGTCACGCCTTTGAACCTTTTCCTCCAGCAAGAACTAGGTCAGATACTCTGGGAAGACTTCTGTGGTCACCCCATGGGATCACTTCCTTTTTCTGGAGCATCTGTAGAGGGCATCCTTCCCTGGGCACCAACGATGGACTGCTCTCTATGTTTGCCATTTCTTCAATCCACTCAATCTCTATTGAAACGCTTAGCAGGAACCGGGCACTGTGAGGTGCTGGGAAGACACAGCTACGCAAACACAGACCTTGTTTGTGAATGGTCGGCCCCCAAGTCTGCTGGGGTAAACAGCTCGGCTCCTCAGAGTCTGAAAACTCCTGAGGGTAGAAGCCTTTGTGATCCCTCTGTTTCCCTGGCCTGGGTAAGCAAGCAGTCAGTGAATAAGGGTGCAATCAAAAGTGCCACCAAAAACTCCAAAGGAGACTTTCCCAAACGCAGAGGCATGAAAATGCTTCATTTTTAACTGAAAATTTCTAACAAAGACCAAGACTGAACCCTCAGAAGAAGAGCTCGATTCCTTGAGGCATTTGCCAACTACCATCCCCCTGCTCTCTAACTGAGGGATTCTGGGGTGGATGAGAAGGGGCCGTTAGGGTGGGGACTGACGATGCATTTGCATAACAAAATATGTTTATAGTAAGAGATTCCAGTCGCTTGAAATTAAAAAGAAACCAAAACAAATTTACAAGAATGAGGAGCAGTGTTTCACCTTCCTCTTCCCTCTAGCAAACAGCTCAGTCATCAGCAAGTCTTTAGAAGGTCCTTTTTTTTCCACCGGAGGGTACATTAGCTACGCATGTTATTTACCTCTAACCGAAGACCTAAGGAGCACAAAAGAGGGAAGTTGGTTACTGCTCCCAAGACCGTGAAGCAGAAGCCATACATTTTCCTGAGGAGACTGGATGACTCTGCAGCCCCGTAATTCATTCGGGGACCACTGGCATTCATCTCCGGACAGCCCCAGACAAAGGAGCTCAAGCCACTGCCAAGTGACCCACCCTGGACGCCTTTGTGTGCAAGCCCCTCCCTCCTTCCCCATTCCTGCCCCTCCCAAGCCCTTCCTGTACCCGCCACACCTCACACCCAGCGCAGCGAAGCCCGGGGACCCAAGACCACAGTTTTGGACCCATGTTTCCTCCCTCCAAAGCAAATTTCCATCAGACAGCCTTGTCAAGATAAAAAGAATAAGAAAATAAGAGAGGTCGGAGAAAAGGGAATGGAATGCACAGTAGGATCGTTTTAATTGTCAATCAATAGCGTCCTAGTCTTGTGGAGAGGCAGTATCTGTAATCAGGTTTGGTTCAGAGGAAAGCTTTTTTTTTTAATTTTTAGTGAATGGTCTCTGATCTCCTTGAGTTTATTGACAAGTCTCAGCATAAGGCTGCCTTTAGCTCCCTGACATGAAACTTAAGACTTACTCTGTGACCACACATCCCACTGATCATGGGTTCTACTATCTACTTCCAGGTAGAAGGGGAAAAAAAGAAGTCAGTGGCCCCCATAAAGCAATTATTTTCAGGTGGGGTTTTTTTTACAAGCAGTTTAGTGTAAAAGCCCCCACAAATTAGGAAGCCTTGTTCAAGAGTCAGAAGGACCTGAATGTCAGTCCGGCTTTGCAACTCAGTAGCTATGTGAACAAGCAAACCACCTGCGTGCTCTAAACCTTAGTCCAACACTTTGAGAGGATTAAATATGTGTGATCAGTAGGATTAAATAGTGGATGGACAATAATGGAATGCATACGAAGGACTGGGCAGAATGTCGGGCATTTAATTAGCCCTAAATACGTGAAAAATAGAATGAGAGGAAAGACAATGCAAATGGAAAGACAGATTACTCCATCTGTCTGTCTCTGTCTCCCCGCACCCCACCCCCATCTTCTCTTTCTCTCCCCCATCTTTGTCTCTCTTTCTCTTCACGTAAACACGCGCACACACACACACAGCCCTAGATCTGAACCTAGATGGACATCCCACAGAATGACAGTTGACTAGATCTGAGCATTCCTGAACCCTAGTGCACAGTGGATTGCAAGTAATCCCTGAGGAAGTGGGTTGCATCAGGACAAAGTTGAGAAACAGCATTCAGCCGGAGTGGACTCCGAGAGAGCCAGAGAGAACTGGACCTTCAGTCTACCTGGAATGATACAGGATGACCTCACAAATCCAAACATCCCCTTTACCTATCCTTGAGACACGGCAGAACCCAGGACCCGATGTTTACTTTGCTTTTATAGGATTTTGCAGAATAGAGCAGACCTCCCTTCTCAAATTCCTAATCAGTGCAAAAGAGGGAATTTGGTTAATTTTCTCAGAGCTCATCTCTTCTCCACTCCACTTCCAGGTACCATAAGTTGGCATCAGCTGGCCACCGTGGCCTCCTTCAGTAAACCCTTAGGGACCACTCAGGTGCCACCGTCATGGTACTGAAGACGCAGGGATTGCCTCAGTGGGCCACTGGATTGAGAAGCCTGAGGCGTGCAGAGATATTAATCACTGGTCAAAACGAAAGCTCTGGGGCGGGGGGTGGGGGGGGGTGAGCAGAAGGCTGTGAGAGCACAAAGACCTGACAGAGCATCGAACTCAAGGCAAGAGTCAGGGAAGACATCACTGAGACAACGCCTCCAGAGTTGAATTTTCAAGGAGAAGGAGGAGTTATTTATGCCGAAGCTGGAGCTGCAAATGGGAGACATACTGAAAGCACAGAGACAGGAGAAAGATCAGGACAGGAGCCCTCGATGGCTCCCCGGGGCGGGGGTGGGGCGGGGGGAGGAGGCTGAATGCTCAAAGATGAGACCAAAGAGGCAGGCAAGGCCAGGCCAGCTCAGGAAGGGCCCGTTAAGGATTATTTCCTGAAAACAATCAACGTTTCAGCAGTAGAATGGTATAACCCAATTTCAGTTTCAGAAACTACCCTGTGACGACAGCGTGAAGAGATGGGAGGTGGGGAGTGGGAGGTGAGGGGTGAGGCGAAGGTGAGCTGTTTGCTAGTTTTCACCCCAGCGTGGTGTCGTACACCGCGACTTAGTACCCTGAAGGAGAGTGACACTGATGACGCAGCAGAGAGGTCTTTCTAGCACCTGCGTGCTCGGACAAGATCTTGCTATTGGTGGAGCGGGATGGGGACAGGATGTACCGAGGAAAAACAAGTGAGAAGGGGTTGAAATGGAAGAGCCCAACACAGAACTAGCTGCTCCTGCCTCTTCTGAACCCGATCTTGAAGCCCAGTCTTATCAGGAGATAAGGAGATAATGACAAGGTTACTAGCAATTTTGCGTGACCCTGGGTGGGTTCAACGTAGAGCTGGATAAATCCTTTGTACCCTTAAAAACAAACAAACAAAAAGATGCCTTCCCAAAAATGATGTTTCCTGCTTATCCGTACTATAAGGTGTATAAAATGTCCATTTTCTCATTCCCTTCCATCTCTGCTTTCTGTACAAGAATTGCCCTGACACGGCACCGAGGCAGAAGGATTCTGGGACAGCTGGCCTGGTCCTGCGCACCTGCGTGTGACACTGGCCACGCTACCTCTGGGAGCTCCTTAACCACTCTGTCAGCAGGCCCTTTGTTCAAACCCACTGCCTCTCAGGAATGGAGGCATCCAGGGATTGGGGACCCTCAGGGCCCCCCTGGAGGGGGCACGCTGTCTAGGGAGTCGTCCTTAAGAACGTGCTGACCCTCCTGGCTGTTGACAGCACTTACCTAAAGGGCGCTTAAAAGGCTTTTCTCATAATGGATGTTGTGTCAGGAAGCCTCGCCCCCCCAAGCAGTGTAAACTACTGATCAGTTGATAATGATGCCCCAAACATGTTGTTCGGAGTCTTGGAGCAACACGGGATTCGGTTCAGTAGTTCTGAGTAGTTTGCCATCAAAAAAGCCAAAAAAAAAAAAAAAAAGACCCTTGAAGGCCTTTCTTTCTGACACTTCCCTATAAGAAATTATAAAAGAAAGCCCAGCCTATAGAACAAAACCTAGAAACAAAACTCCTGTCCCAGCCGCTGCTCAAACCTCTGCTGGGGCTCGTGCTGGAATGACCCTCCGGAGGGAAGTGGCTTGCCCTCAGAAGCAGATGACGTGACTCATTGGTTTATGAAAGCTGGGACAAACAAAAGGAAGCAAGTGCCTGGAGGAACAATAGGAAATATGAATGGTCTGTCTTCTGGGCGACATGAGAATGGGTCCCCTCCTTGGCAGTCGGGGAATCCTGCCTGATGGTACGACATTGTTTTCCCCAAGCCGGTCCTCTCCAGGCACTTGGCATGACATCACACACCTCCGATGTTCCGTTCTGCCGGGAGAGCCCCCAGTATTTCTTGAGAAGGGGGAAGGCCTTCCTCCCCATCGATCCCAGGCTAAAGTAGAGCGAAACCTAACGTTGAAATGGCTTCGAGTGGGACCACCCATCCCTTAGGCTGTGCAACGTCGTGATCATAAACGGTGACAAAATGCAACAAGGATGAGGGGTCAGTGGACATCTTAGTGAGCAGGGGAAAGATGGAGGTGGGGGCTGGGAAAAGAGCCCACTGACTGAGGAATTACTACGTTTTTCCACTGGTGAAAATTGGGAATGTCAACAGGGAATAAAGCAGTTTAATTAGAAGTTAGGGCTGGCCCTCCTTGCCCATCTAGAGCAACTGCCACGCTGGGGTGATAAACCCTTTGAACTGTGTCTAAGTACCAGGACTGTTTACTTTGAGGAAGGAACCTGTCAGTTCTGTTTCTTCACAATGAACCAACCACAATGCGCCTGATGGATCCGGGATGAGAGAAAGAGGGGACGTCAAGGGTAGGAAACAAGGGTTATCTTGGGATTAGATTTAGGGAGACAAAAGTAAGCAGGAGCTGCCGGGCAGGCATTGTTTGCTGTGACACTCCAGGCACCGAGCTGTTTTCCTTGAGGGTTCCCTCCGCATCCTGGGTCGGGGGAGGAGGCAAAACCCCTAAAAATCTTCATTCTCTTATATACCATTTTTAAGAAATGTGGATCTCCCCCACACTCCAATATTTCACATGGTGAATTCTTCTTCCTCACAACAATTCTATTCCATCTTAACTGAGAGTAATGCCGAAGTGTCACGATCCTACGTCTGTTAATAATCAGTGTGGAGAGAGCTCGGTTCCATCAAGGAATTCCACTTAAAACGTTTTTAAATGGTAGTCAAGTCCTGGGGCAGGAAGCCGCTTTTAAAAGTCTACCCTTTCTGTTTCCGAGAGCAAATGTGAAGGAAAGCATGTAGGCCCAGGGATAAAACAAAGAGAACTCTCTCATGGACCAAGTCTAAACGTGTGTGGACTCGAGACCTGGGGAAGTTCTTTCCAGAGCTTTCTATGACACAAGCCTATGCAATTTGAAAAATGAAGAGTTTCACTTAAGGTTAAACGCACTGGAGTCACCGGTGAGCACTGCTACCAAAAAAAAAAAAAAAAAAAAAAATCAGAATTCAAGGAAGAGGCTGAAATGGCCCTTGTTTGAAAAACCTTTTTTTCAGCTAGCCCATGAAGTAAATCTCATGCTCTTGAAAGAGTTCAGTGGCTTCAAAGTTGCCGACAAATTGACAAAGTATTGCAGTTGGAATGACTTACTCTGTTCTCAGAAAGTGTTCAGACGGTGATAGTGCCATTTTTCCAGACACTACCAACTGGCTTGTTCCCCCTTCATCTTGCCAATAAGCAAAATAGATCATTCTTTTTTTTAAAAATAGATTCTTTTTTTTTAATTGAAGTATAGTTGATTTATAACATGTTAATTTCTGGTGTGCAGCATAGTGATTCAGTTACATATATATATATATGTATCTTTTCACATTCTTTTTCATTATAGGCTATTACAAAGTATTGAATATAGTTCCCTGTGCTCTACAGTAGGACCTTGTCGTTTATCTATTTTATATATAGTAGTTTTTACAAATCCTGAACTCCTAATTTATCCTTCCCCACCTTATTTTTCCCTGGTAACCAAAAGTTTGTTTTCTATGTCTGTGACTCTGTTTTGTAAATAATTTCCTTTGTGTCCTTTTTTTTTTTTAGATACCCAATATAAGTGATATCATATGGCATTTTTCTTTCTCTTTCTGGCTTACTTCACGTAGTAGGACAAACTCCAGGTCTACCCATGTTGCTGCAGATGGCATTATTTCATTCTTTTTTATGGCTGAGTAGTATTCCATTCCATTATATGCCACAGCTTCTTTAGAGGATGTGTGTTTTGACAGAAGACTTTAATCCTGATTCATCTCTTCGGGGATCTATTCCATAATTTTCTCCTGAGAGCAGTGGGGGCTGCTGACCCCTTCCACCCACAGGAACCATACTCTGCTCTGTGCCATCTGTCTCATTTCTTTCTTTGATCACTTCTGTATACAAGTTCCCTCCCTGGTTCTGAACTGGGAACTCTGACTCAGGTAAATTCTATACTTTAATCTGATGTACACAATAGCATTTACTCTTCCATCATTAGTATGCATCAAGATGGAGAGGAAGTATGATAATGCAGTTACAAACCGACCTCCAAAATGAGATGGTTGGGATTTGAATCCTAAGCCCAGTAGCAGGAGTCCTGTGTGAACTTGGGCGGCTTGCCTCACCCCAAACTGACAGTAGGGGAGCTCAACTTCTCTGTGGCTTGGAGACGGTGGAGTGAGGATTTATGTTATACACATAAAGCACTTGAGAGAGGGCCTGACACGCAGCAAGCACTGAACAAGTGTTTGCTATTCTTGTTTAATCTATTAGTGATGTCAAACAGCCAGGGAATTAACCAACCCCCTATCCAGAAGCTTCATGATTCCATTATTCTTTTAACCATCCCCTCCTTAAATATGTGTGTACATACACGTATCCATGGATGTGTATATATGCATGCACAAAACACACACAGTTTTTCTAAGTTTCAGACATCATAGGACCCATTGCCTAAGAATAAGGATAAACTACTTAACCACCATAATATAATCACACCCAGGAATATCTATAATAATTCCATGCTATGATCTATTAAAATATCTCATCCACATTTCAAAGTCCCTAAATATACCAACAATTTTTTTATAGCTGTTATTTTCTAAACAGGATTCAGTTGAAGTCCACACATTGCGTTTGGCCCTTGTGCCTCTGATAACTGAGAAAGCCCCCTGCCCCTCAAATTGTTTCATATACCTTGCCAAATGGAATTCCTTCACCAGAGAAATTAGGGAATCCCTGTCTGTTTACTTTTGCTGCTCTTTACGCAGCTCAGAGGGACATCTGTTGTGGTTTCTAATGGTTGTGTTTCCATTAAATGAAATTTCAACTGAAAACAGTAACCTCTGGAGACCAGTTCCCCATCCCCCCCACCCCAACCCCTGGGGGCTGAAGTTTCCTGGGAGTTTTATATTCCTTTGAGCCTTCAATATGTCTGTTTTCTTTTTTTAATTGTTGTTTTAGAAATCCTTGTCCCCTCTTCCTTTTCTCCACCCTCCTTGTCATCAGGCCAGGCACCCAGCGTCTCAAAGGTGAGGACTGAGATCCAGCTGCATCGCTGTTGGTCTCTTGTTCCCACACTGCCAGCTCTTCCAGTAGAGGACCAATGACACAGGGAGAGGAAGCTTTTATTTTTACTTGCATATTATCTGAAGTGCTACAGGTAAGCAGTCTGATGGCTTTAGGCACTTCTCTGGCATTTGGTCTGTACCATTAAGTCATGTGTTCTCCAAACTCTTCTGAGCCATTTTGAAAGCAAAGTTTGCATTTCCTCTTTGGACTGAAAAGCTCCGGAAGCAAATTGGATGAGGCGTCTCAGAGGAAAGGGTTCTGTTTGCCCCTTCCCAGAGGGTCACCGTGCTATCTACTGACACATTCCAAAGCCTCATAAAAACTGCCAGAGGCTGCCCGAGAGAACACCCATTAGGTACCACAGGTCTTGATTTTTACAGCTCCTAATAACTTTTCTCTTTGAGTTTGCCCAGAGCTCCACACATAATTAAAACAAACAAGCCAACCAACCTTATTTCTGCCTTGCCTACAAGTCTGCTGTGTGACCTCAGGAAAGTCACTTAACCTTTCTGATCCATATTAGCTTCTTCTGTTAAGACCAAAAAAAAAAAAAAAAAAAAAAAGTATGACTAGAGAAATCGCTAAAGGATAAAGCCCATTCTAATAACTGAGTTGGTTTTTTAAAACTCTTTAATTTGCCACTTTAAAAATATATCTGGGGTTCAGGGGGGCGAGTATAACTCAGTGGTAGAGTGCATGCTTAGCATGCAAGAGGTCCCGGGTTCAATTCTCAGTACCTCCTTTAAAAAAAAAAAGTAAATAAATAAACCTAATTCCCCCCCACACAAAAAATTAAAATAAAATAAATACTTTAAAATACGTATACCTAAAATCAGAGAAAACTTAGTTACTTCTAATGAGTAAGTTTTAAAAGATTGAATTTCCAAAACATAGTCACTCATCTAACCATATAAAAATTTCCTTAAGAGTCAAAGATCACATGAAGGACTCCCATTTTTTAGCAGAAAGCAAGCTGAAACAAAATAGGAGGCATCTGAAAGGGAAAGGAAATTTCTCTTTTAAATGTCCTGGAATCATCGCCATATAGTCAAAGGAGATGTTTTCGTGGGAGTCTTATTGCATTAAGTCTATGAGCAACACTTAAGCTCTGATCCAAAAGTTTCCATCATTTTCCCAAAGGGACCTCATTTTCTAGTTTTGTCTAATAGAAATATCACCGGCTAACATGCTAAGTTCGGGTCTCCTAACACTGCAAAGCTCGATCAGTCATGTGTCCATTTACTTTATTCCTTATTCTTCATAGCTCTTTGGCAAACGTTTCCCACTGTTTTTTTGTTTTTAGCAAAATATGAATACTTCACCTTAGTTCACAGAGTTCTGCCAGCCATTCTTCTGTGTTCTCGGAGTTGCCATGAAATAGCCTGTTGTTTTGAATTATTCCGGGGGTGTCACCAAGTAGTGATTAGGCTCTGGTCTTACTCACCTGGTCTCTCTGGGCATCCCCTCTCCCATTTCCCAGCGGGAGTCCCTGTTTCTACTGTTTGGAAAAAGTTGGGAAACTCTGAACAGACTCTCAGAGTCTAAAAAGTTTAAAAATATGCACAGGGCAGATTTTCTAAATAGAGAACTTGAAACCCTAAATTCTAAATCCCTTGCTTACTTCCATCTATTTTCAAAAGCAAAGAACAATATTTTATCTTGAAATTAAAGTGAACATAAATAACCATGTTTGGAGAAAAATTTCTGCGAACGTCTGAAGCCACAGGGACAGGTTGGGTGCTTGCTGAGGCTCGAAAGAGAATTAGGGGAAAGTCAGAGATTTCCTGTCTTTGTAATGAGTTTACTAATTAAATCTTAATTGTAAACCAAGCTGAGCAAAATTTAAATGAACCTCTGATGCCAGAGGCCAGGTTATTATGGTGGAATTGTTTATAAGGACAGGAAAGTGACTTTCTAAACATCACATTCCTGTGCGTTAGCCAAGACCCAGAGAAAGTCTCCATGTGGGGAGGCACTGAAAGGAACAGGAATAAGTGACTTGGGGCTTGAGGTAATTAAATGACACTGAGATGTCCTGAGTCCCCTGAATTCAGTCCTGACCGGGGGAGTGGCGGTGGGATGGGTGAGCGGCTCGATCCTTCTGTTTGGATGAGCTGGAAGCAGCCATTTCTGCAATAACCAGTATGTTTCCCCCCATTTTGCAGCCTTTCAGCAGCAACCTAACAGTGATGAGATGGAAATTCCTTCACTTTGTAAATCCTGACTGCCCTATTGAAAATAAGCCTGGCAAAGTCACAGAAGTGCAAGCACCCAAGAGAAACAAAGGCGCCATATAATGGGAGCGTGAAAGAGAAAGTTGATTTTATTTCCTACCGGTTCTGTGGGAGAGGGAGAAAAGCAGGCTAGAAAATAAATAAAAGCAAAAATCCTGCGGCTACATAAATGTGGTTTAACATTATTTATTAGAAGATTAAGAAAGTGAATTATCCAAGGACTCCTATTTTGCTTTGTTGTTTACATTCACTCATTTAAAGTGAACAACTTCCTTATAGTCTTTCTTTTTAGAGGCAATCTTTTACAGCCAACTTTTCTCTTCCCCAGACATGCATTTTGCCATGAAAACCCTCAACTTGCCTCATTTTCCACTGGAAATGGGTCTGTGTGCTGAGAACCCAGCAAAGTGCCCTCACAAATGAATGGCAGGTCACTTATCAGGGACCACATGGGAAATATTCTATCCAAATTCTGTATTTTTTCAATCTAAGGATAGTTGATTTACAACATTGTGTTAGTTTCTGGGGTACAGCAGAGTGGTTCAGTTATACATATATAAATATATATTCTTTTTCAGATACTTTTTCATTATAGGTTATTACAAGATATTGAATATAGTTCCTTGTGCTCTACAGTAGGACCTTGTCATTTATCTATTTTATATACAGTAGTTTGTATCTGCTAAACCCAAACTCCTAATTTATCCTTCTCTCCCCAGCTCCTCTCTGGTAACCATAGTTTGTTTTTTATGTCTATGAATCTATTTCTGGTTTATAAATAAGTTTGTGTCACTTTGTTTTAGATTCCACATATACGAGATATCATATGGTATTTGTCTTTTTCTGTCTGACTTACTTCACTTCATATCATCATCTCTAGGTCCATCCATTTTGCTGCAAATGGCATTATTTCATTCTTTTTTATGGCTGAGTCATATTCCATTGTGTGTGTGTGTGTGTGTGTATGTATATATATGTATACATATATATATACCACATCTTCTTTATCCATCCATCTATTGATGGACATTTAGGTTGCTTTCGTGTCTTGGCTGTTGTAAATAGTCCTGCTATGAACACTGGGGTTCATGTATCCTTCTGAATTGGAATTTTCTCCCAGTATAGGCTCAGGCATCTCAATTCTAAAGGCAGTTTGGCTAGTATGAGAAGCAGTGGCTGATACCTGTTGCCCAAAAGTGGGTGAACTGGCAGACATGTTCATTAGCATAATTCCATCCTTTATGCCTCCCAGCTCTCCAAGGAAAGCACTCATGAGAATTTTGGAAAAGATACTCTATAAAGGGTTAAATGAAACAGGCAATATAATTTGAAAATGTATACTATTATATATAATTATCATATAATGTATTCCATTCAATTATATAATTTTTAAAATGCAAAATGACCTTACTAGTCCACCAGAAATATTTCTCATTTTTACCTTTAGGCCTCCTCTTGAGCCCGAGTAAGAGAAGTTGCCTTCAGAACAAATTATGGGACTAAACTCCTTCTATTTGGTCAATAAAATCTGTACTCTTGGGTCCTCACATCAGATATAGGTGGCTTGCAGAAGGTCATAATTCCAATAGGAGCCACATTGAACATAAATGCTACATGTCTCCACTCTTCACAAAGCTATTAAGAGGTTTAAGAGAAGGCACTGGAAGTATATCATTTATTATCAGTGTTGTTGTCATTTTGACCTTTTAATCCAGGAGGAAAGAACCCAAGGAAGGTGTCCCCTGGAAGGCTGCCTTCAACAAGCCTCTTCCATCTCTCATTTCTTGCAGTTACTTTCTCAATTATCCTCAGAGAATTTTAAACTGTCTACTATTTATTTACTCAGGAAACTTAAATTGTTTTTATGGCTCTTTCCCAAACTCCCAGTTGTTGTTTCCTTTGTTTTGTTTTTAATAATAGGAACCAGAGCCCACGTGGAGATTTACATAATAAAACTCCATTTCATCCTCAAAATCTTTTGAAGCTGTTTTCAGCCCTAGGACAGCCCATGTTTCAGAAATATAGCTTCTTTTTAGCATCAGCCACACCTTCCAGATACTAAAAAGATAAAAAGTGGTGTGGTGGGCATGGACGGCTCCGACAGAACAGTCTGACTGGCTGCCACCGGTCTCTTCAGTGTCCATCAAGAGAGAAAGAGAACGCACCGTTTCAGGTTCAGTTGTGGGGTCAGAGTTTTGGAGATGCACAGCAAGGCTTTTATTTGGGAGTTGCTGGTGTACTTTCTTATTTGTTCTTTCAAACCCGAGTCCAGAAAAACCTTTTCTTCTCTCTCTCCACCATTACCAATGCCATGCCAAGAACCAAGCTAGTCTCCAGAAGCCTTGCAAGGAATTGGCCAGTCCGAGAAGCCCTTGGAACCATAGGTTCCTAGACTGTTCTGCAGGGAGGGACCTTACGGAACTTAGTCTCAATCACCTTTAAAAAGATGGAGGAGGGATTTGACTGGCTGACGGTCCCACTGCACCCTGACCACACGGTCCTCTCCGGAGTCTGAGCCATGGTATCGCTGTTCCCCCAGAAGCCCATTCCCTGGTCTTCTGCTAACTGTCCAGCGTTTGCAGGTTAAAGAAACTTTCACAGGACCTCTCGGTGCTAAGATGGAAGTCAGGAAGCCTGCTTTTGTTGAAAACAGATTCAGCCTGGGACAGAGTCTAGTTCTTACAGCATGTAAATAATCTGCCCCAAAGTACCTACAGAGATAAACATATCAAGGTTTCCTTCACCTTTTGCTTAATACAGAAATTAGTGAGTGTTGAGAGAGCCTAAATATTATTTAGTTTAATGCCTTAACTTTACAGGTTAAAAAAGAGGGAGCAGCCAAAGAAATAGCTAGTGTGTGGCAGACACATTTTGGCATTACCTCCATGAAATTCTTTATGTGATTATGCCCAGAGAGCGCAGAAATTACAGGGAAGCCATATTCATCTTTTACTTCAATGAGGTGGCTTAGCCTCCATGGTAACAGGTGAACAGGGGAGGCATAATAAAATCGGACGTCAAGTTTTGAGGGGATTTTGTTTCATTAAAAAAAATTCTTTTTTTCCCAGTTAGACTTCCATTTTGCCTTAGCAACAGCTTTCTGGGGTGTCATGTGATGCTCTAAATTGTACTGAAAAGTGCTGTTCAGGGGGTGAAAGCAGACGGTAAGCGATGCCGGCTTACCCGAAAAAGGTCCCATCAGTTCCGGCAACAAGTTTTGCAGCTGAGGGTAACATGCCAGCACCAATGGCCACAAGCCCCGGGATGTCCCAGGCTAAGCGTAAGTGTTCTGCTGGGCTGATTTCAGAGAAGATAATGAGAAGTTTTAGAAAGCCCCACCCTCCCCCCCAGTTTTTCCCCTCATTTTTTACCTTCTTTTTGAACAAAAAATCATTGTTTTGGAAAGCGAGGTTTGGTTTGGTTTGGGGATCCCCCCCCCCAGGGACTACTGGAGATTGCATTTTCCATCCAAGACTCAGTTTCATAACCTGTGGATTTCTAGCTGATTTAAATACATCTACAGTGTGTGTGCAAGAGAGGGAAATGTGTGGGGACAAAGCTGCCCCCGTTCCATAATCCTGAGAGGGAGGCAGTGGCAAAGGGTAAGTGGATTTGGAGCCGTTTCTCAGGTGATAAAAAGGAGCTTCTGGCCATGATCAGTGTTGAAGGGGCAACTCCAGGTTCCCAGAGCTGACTGCCACGCAGCTGAGCCTCTGTCCCCTCCAGGGTACAGAATCAGATGGGGCAAAGCCACTGAAAATGATATAATCCATTCTCTACTAGCAAACTCCATGAGGGCAGGGAATAACAGTGTTTGTGAATCACTGTGTTCCCAGAGCTCAGCCCAGGATTGGCGTTAAGCATGTTTTTGCTGACATAAGGGTTGCCATATTTGGCAGAACCACCAAGCCAAGGATGAATTCAAGAAAACAACTCTGAGCATCTGTTAGTAGCAATGGACTGAAAGTTCCAAGAGACACAAATACCAAAAATATTTTTTAAATAAAAAAAAAGATCTAAATTGCAGGTGGCATGGCCTGGTGAAAAGATCATAGCTCTGAAGACCACTTGGTCAGCTCTGATCTTTGCAGGCTCTGTGTCCCAGACAAGTCACTCTGCCTCCTACACCCTCATTTTTTTAAACTGCAAAATGTGGATAAGAAATGCACCCACCTAAGCCAGGAAGAGAATGAAAAATACCATATGATAGCACTCATATGAAGAATCTAAAGAAAAAAATAAAAAGAAAAAAAAAGGACACTAATGAACTCATCTACAAAGAAACAGACACACAGACATAGTCAACAATCTTATGGTTACCAGGGAAAGGGGGTGGGAAGGGATACATTTGGGAATTTGAGATTTGCAAATGTTAACCACTGTATATAAAAATAGCTAAAAAACAAATTTCTTCTGTCTAGCAGAGGGAACTATATTCGGTATCTTGTAATAACCTTTAATGAAAAAGAACATGGAAACAAGTATATGTCTGTATATGCATGACGGGGACGCTGTGCTGGGCACCAGAAACTGACACACTGTAACTGACTGTATTTCAATAAAACAAACAAATAAATAAAATGCCCTATATCTTAATAGTCACATTCTCAGAAACTGGGGGCTAGGGCTTCAACACATGACTTTGGAGAAGGACACAGTTTAAGCCCATCATATCCAGTAAAACCACAAAAATCGGCAGTGGGCTGATTTGGCCCACAGGTCCTAGTTTGCTGACCCCCAGTTTGGAACAGTTGGTCCAGCTGCTTCATTGGATAGGTGGAGAAAACTGAAGTCAAGAGAAGTCAAACGACTTGCCCAGGATCACCAAGCTGGCAAAGCGAGGACTAGGACTCGGAGGGCTGCATCTGTCCCCACCCTGCAGTCTCCCACACGGGTACTCCAGGCAGCACAAGGCTGCATGTGCTCAGAATGGGGTGAGGGAGGAACACAGCTGAGGTGGAGCTGATGAGCACTACGGGAGTGGAGCTGAGAAGACAGATGCCACAGAAGGACTGAGGGTGATGACACTTCCTGATGAGCTCTCAGACCAGGGGTCCTAAGGAAGCGGCATTTGACTTGTGACTTGAGGATATGAAGGACTTCCTGAATCTCGCCTCCTCTCCACCTACAGATTTATCACCATCTGCAACCATCGTCGTCACATTTCCTCCCACAGCCCTGCGGGTCTCCTCCAGCCTCTGGTCTAGAGCTTCTTCCTTCACTCCCTGAACTCCTGTTCAGGAAACCCTCTCCATCGATGATCAATTATCTATCTGTTTACTTATCTATCTATCCATCCATCCTCCATCCCATTTATTTATCTATCTATCCATCCATCACATCTTTTTATCCATCCATCCATCGATCCATCGATCCATCCATCATATCTATCTGTCTAATCTTCCACATCTTCCTTTGGAAGGTTTCAACTGCACAGATGCAAATGTTCAAGGATCTTCCATCTTAGAACATACTTCCTCAGTCTTAAGTCTCCTCATGTCTTCTAAGAGCAGGCTAAAAACACTTCTCAACTAATGGCACTCTGGCTTCCACCCCCAACATCCCATAAATTTGTCAAAATCCCATACATATGCCAGTCTTAATTTGCTCTTGCATTTTTACATGTATTTAGTTCAATCAGTCAAGCCTCTATTCAAATCATGCCTCCAGTAACGCCCTTATTAATGTGTTCAGTATTTACTGAACGTACCCATTGAACGTCCAATTTCTCTCCATGAAGCCAAGACTCCAGTTCCAATGTAGTCATCATTTCACTGTGTAAATGTATATCAAATCATCATGTTTCCACCTTAAATATATACAAGTTCTATTTTAAAATAAAATAAAAGATAAACACACGTGTTAATTAGCAATTTGTGTATTCTATATCCTATAACTTCCTTTTAGGAAGATTTCAGATAACAAAATGTTTATTATATGGTCAGAGATGTTTGGTTATTTTCTATCCATGTTGAAAATTAGTTGAGAAGAGACTGAAAAATCAGGTTTTACACGTAAAGTATTTTCTCTAGTGATACTCATTAACACGCAGGAATGATGTTTGATGGTAGGAACTGCATGTCTCATTCCAGATATGAAATGCTAATCAAAATCCTTGCAATGTTAACTCCATTAAATTCTCCCGGCCACCTCCCCACCTCACACCTTGTGCTTTTGCCACACTTTCTGTTTTCTCAGAGAGCCTGGAAAGCAGGACCTCTGACTCCCTGGTAGAACAGCTCTATGCATCCGTCAAGAACCAATCTTAAATGTCACCTCCTCCAGGAAGTCTTCTCTCATTCCCCACCCTTCACCCTGCTAACAAGCACACCTCTCTCCCACACCAATAGCACATTGCTTATATCACTATTTCAACACAAAATTTTTGGTCTTTTCTTAATGGTTATAAATGGTTTTGTTTTCAATGCTAAGCTGTGAACCCTTTGTGTATACGGTACACTGTACCTTGGTACCTGCAGCCCCAGCCACATTCCTGACTCCAAACAGATACTCGGTATTTGCCAAGTGAATGAATAAATCCATTCCAGTCTCATTCCCAGACCTTAGCTCCTCAGGGTAGACCTCTCAATGAATGTGACCAGGTTGAAAACATGTTATTTTTCCAGCTGAGAAGAGATAAGGCTTAATTTTTCCCTTCAAGGGTTTAGGAAAAAAGTTTTGACCAGTTAAACCCGGGGAGAAACGTATTCAAGGGTCAGATAGTGAGGCAGGAAGGCAGGTGAGCGATCCTGGAGGAATCCCATCCCCTGCTGTTTCCAAACCGCACCAGAACAGGTTTCTGAACCCCATGGCTAAATGGCGGGGCAGGTGGAGTCTGGCTCCCAGGCCGGGGAAGCCTGCACGGACAGCACCCCGCGCTCAGCCCAGGAAAGTACCTGCTCCGGGCGTGCATCACGCCTTCTCTGCAGCTGGAAGGGGCCGCATCCTCTCACCCAGTTTTTTAAACACTTCTCGTGAAACCCACGTCTCTGATAAAGTGCAATAATGCTAGTACAGTTTTGTGGCCACAAATGAGAAACTGCAAGGAAAAAAAAAAAGAAAAATGGAACAGAGCTGGGAAAGTGGGCCTTGTAAGAGTTGTGGCTAGAACTTAACCACATGCTAATCTACCCGTTTCTAGGGCAATGGAGACTGGCTAGCCTAAAACTACAGACGACTGTCACTATAAGGCAAGTTGACAACTAGACTCACTTTTTAAAAACTTTGCTCCAAATCCAAGAGACAATATCTTTTTAACACACACACACACAAACTGAACTATTTTCAGATTGAAATGGATCAACTTGTAATTTCTGCTTCTAAAATGGTAGGTACCAAAGGATCTTCAATTAGATGAGCCTGGACAGTGAGTATATATTGAAAGCTAAGTTTAAAATAACTTCTCAAGCTTTACTTTGCAGAGATATCATGAATTACCCACCATTAAAATTATAGCGGTAAAGGGTATATAATGTTAAATCAAATAAACCAACATTTAAAAAATTCTAATAGTGAATTAATTAAATGTCTGTGATTGAGAGTTGAGCTGTCTTCACTACACTTTTTAAAATTTAAGTTCTGAAATCAAAACTTCCTGGATCTAAATTTATTTATTTTTCTTCCCACATGAAAAAAAATTGAGGGGAGGAGGGAAAGAAATATTGTTTCATTTTCCTTATGAAACTAATTTTGATTTTGTCTTAATAAATAGCTTATCTAAATAAATTAGTTTCTATAAGCACAATTTAATGGTGATTTTTCTTCTACACTCCTAATAGTCTTCAGGCAAAATATATTTTGGGATTCAATTTTTTTTTAATTGAACTAGAGTTGATTTAAAGTGTTATGTTAGTTTCTGATCACTGCATAGTGATTCAGTTACACATACATGTATCCTTTTTCATATTTTTTATTACAGGTGATTACAAGATATTGAATGTAGTTCCCTGTGCTATCCAGTAGGGCCTTGCTGTTAATCTATTTTACATACAGTAATGTGTATCTGCTAATCCCAAAGTCCTAACGTAGGGACTCACTTTTACATTGCCTGAAAATGTTCCCACTTCACAAGTTTATCACTGCCTTGCTGGAGATTAGCAGAGAATATTTTTGGTTGACAGTTTTGACAGTTTACAAAAACAACTTTTTCCTTTTTTTTTTTAAACTCATGGTTTATTAAAACAGCAGTTACAATTAACCAACTAACATACCTTGTGGCTCCAGAAGGCAGAAATAGAAACAATAGACAGAGACAAATTTGGGGTTTCCATAGCTGAGGACTTTGTAAAAGCTGGTGCTGGAGGGGCAGGGAGCTTCTGCTCAGGCATGGGATGCTGAGGGGAGTGTCCCCAGACTGGCTAAGGAGAAAGGGGGGGAGTCCGGGGACCTCTGCAATACCTCCTTCTAATGCCAATTTCAGGGACACGAACCATTTGCTCGCCCTGACTATCTCTTCTTTCCCCAGAGCCCGGCTTCATGAAAGGGTAGTGGGGACCTTCACTGCCACCATTTTTACCCCTGCCACTGACTTCTCAACCCACAATGGTCCCGCATCCAGCCCCAACTGCTCCATTGAAACTGTGTCCCTAAGGTCACAAATGACCTACTAATTGCCAGAGCTAATGGACACTCTCCAGTCCTTATCTTACTTAACCCTTTGGTGACCGCACCCTCCTCCTTGAAACTCTTCCTCCTTTTGCCCACTGTTCCCTCCCTGGTCCTTCTCATTCATCAGGAAAGCACATTATTGGTCATCTACCATGGGCAGGAAATGGCACCAAATACTGAGCTACCAAGACAAGTAAGACATATTCTTTACCCTACAAGGAACTACAGAATTGGAGACTAGGATTTACTGAAAATGCACTAAATTACAGAAAATTCAGTACTGACTACTCTGACTCCAAAGTCTATGCCCCTTCCTCAGTGTGGCACCCCTTCCCCGGCACCTCCTTCATAACTCTTTCCTTCTCTCTTTACTCGTCTCTGACTCGTTCATTAACACCTGGGATTTACACACGGGTTAAGGTGGACAGAATTAAAGATAAGACTTGAATCTATAGAACAATTTAGCACTTACGCTCTTTTTTGCATATACATAAATATATGCACACAAGATCCCAGCAGATAAGCCAGTGTGTGAAGCCCAGCATCTATTCCCCTTTTCTGTCCGAGGATAACTGGGAAAGTGCTGTAGAGTTTCTGCCTGGGTTCCGAGAATAGTATTTCATGTAACTGAACCTCAGGGTGGAAAGCAAAATATATGAGTGAAGTGGTATCTTTCATCACCACTTTTATCAGCTTTTGAGCAAGACTCATGAGCAGCTAAATCAGGGGAACAAACGGCCCTCTTCAGCACAAAGAACAAGATACACATCTGCTTGCAGGCTCAGAAAATGCTAAGGGATGGAGGATTCTCCAGCCAGAACCAGACTGTCCCAAGCAAGCCCTTCTGCTTCAGGCAAGATCTTTGAGCAAGATCTCCCAGATGCCTCCCTGAACTCAGCTCCTGGCTTCATACTGTTCTGCTGGGAGGGAGAGATTCTTCCCTGACTCCTGTGAGAGATCAACTTCAGCCCCGAAGCATGAAGGGTGATTACCCCTCTTCAGTATCTCAGTTTACCAAGACGGACTTGTTAGCAGAGATGAGTCAGCATTTTTTTCATGCCCTCGAAATACTACATGCCCTGGATAATCACCTAGCAGAAGCCTATGCCGATAATTTAGGCTTCATTTAGTTATAGGATATCTTTCTGGAGACCTTGTTTCTGGTAAGATAGTCTATTTTTGGTGAGGCAAGCTCGTTGATTGTCTCATGAGAAACACATCTGCCTCCTGTAAGAGAATGGTTGAAAAAAGAAAATATCAATAAAAAAACTTATGGTCACCAAAGGGGAAAGGGCATGAGGGAGGGATAAATTAGGAGTTTGGGATTAACAGGTACACACCACTATAAAAAAATAGACAAACAACCAGGACCTACTGTAGAGCACAGGGAACTATATTCAATACCTTATAATAACCTATAATGGAAAAGAAGCTGAAAAAGAATATGTGTGTGTGTGTGTGTGTGTATAACTGAATCACTATGCTATACACCTGAAATGAACACAACCTTGCTAATCAATTATACTTCAATTAAAAAAGAAAGAAAACATCAGTAATTAAAGATAACCCCCCAAAATTGTGTCCTGAGCATTGCAGATGAGTTCTTGATAAAAAAAAATTCCTACCAGACTAAAGTGTGAAATTGGCCCATCCCTGAAAGTTTATATGCCAGTGCATGGAGTAGTGTAGTGTATGTGTGACTCTGTGTGTGTGTGTGTGTTCGTGTGCTGTGTTGGGGACACAGGAAGAGGGAATTCATTATGCACATTGGTGTCAACATCTGAGAAAGGGGTCTAGGTCAACCTCCGAGCAGGCCTGCAAATAACGGCCTAAATTAAAACAAGCAAATCCAACTCGTTGTTTTCAACACAACTTCAAGTCTTTTCAAAAAAAATCAAGAAAAGCCTGATGCCTATAAATATGTAGTATATTAATCTCCCCCACTTCGTTCTTTGGGGTATGAGGTAGTCTAGACAAGGAATTTGTCTACATCATTTGAACAATGCAGAGAAATCATTTAAATTAGTTTAGGATAGAAATCCTTCCACAATGCTTCTTTTATAAAAATTTGATTAAATTTATTTATTTGCCAATCTGCTTTTCTTTTTTTTTAAAAAAAAACTTTTAAAAAATTTGTATTATTTATGTATAGTCAGTTTACAATGTTGTGTCAATTTCTGGTGTGCAGAATAATGTTTCAGTCACACATTTACATACGTATGTTCCTTCCATATTCTTCAACAAAGCACACTCCAGATTACTGGGAAACATTATGAGAATAATACAAGACAACACATTCTGTGCAGTGGCTTGCCTCTCTTGCCTCTCTTCCACCCAGGTGATAGGTTCTAAAGAAACTCACTTAAGACTGGAGGCTGGTGACTCTTGGGCCACATCTGTCAAGCGGCCTAACTTTGTCAATAAAGCTTTATTAGAACACAGCCACATTCATGGACAGACTGTCAGTGGCTGCGGTCATGCTACCATGGCAGAGATGGGTATTTGCCAGAGACCTTGTGGACCACACAGCTGAAGACACTGACAATCCGGCCCCTTACAGAAGTTGGCAGAGGCTGGTTAGTTGTGACTTCCTGGTGAAAGTAATCCTTAAAGGGCTTTCTCCACATTGAAAACCAAGCACCGCGCTTTTAAAGCTTGATAGGAGTGGCTGCGGAGTAAGAACTACAGTGATTTTATTCAAAGTGTCCTGTGATGCTTCCTGCTGTTTCCCGGGTGCCTTTGTGGACTTCTGGGCACACATCAGATCTTGGATAGGTGAGGCACTGCTGTAGCTGTAGGCTCAAATGATCAGACGGTAATGTGAAAAAGTGGTCAGAGGCGGGGCTGGCCCAGAATGACAGAGGGTAGTGATGGCTTATATGTAAGGGGAGGAGGGGGGTCCATCTAGTGAAAAACGGAGTAGGGGATAAGCTTAAATAACCCTGCAAGACTGGTTTTGCACCACAGAAGTAATTACCAACAACAAGGAAACAACCCTCATCTGGACTCCCCTGCAAAATTAGGGAGAATTTATTTGTGGAGAATTTGGCCAACACACTCACACATACATCGTCCTACACATATGAGGAGCCCCCCGTCCCCTAACGTACAAAGTCAGAATAATGCCTTTCTGTTCTCCGAAACCTTCTTATACAAACACAAGCTCCTCTGTGGTTCACTGAGTGTGAAACAATTACTCCCACAGAGCAACAGAAAGCAAAAATAGACTCGTGTGTATTTTTCAGTTTGTGGTCTCCTCTGCGTTTAAATACAAAGAGAGAGTTAATAAAATGAATGACTGCATTACACCTGAAGAAGATGGGGAAGGAGATAATTCTCTCGAGTGTTTCTCTTTGACAGCCATTACGACACATGTCCCTCGAAATATAATGAGATGGTTTTCAAGACACTTGTGTTGCTGTTTGAATTAGAACCATTAGCTTCAGGGCCCCAGAGGAAGCCAACTTCTGCCCTAGAGGAAAGAGATGGTTGCTGGGTGTATGGTGTTTCATTCTGAAGCTCACCAGTGGATAAATCACCAGAATAACTTCACTTTGAACACCTTCAGATCACCAACGAGCAGCTATTACAACACATTGGAGGAGACTGTGATTCTGTTTATTGCTACTTGAAACTTTGTAGTTGGGGAGGCCAAAGAGGAAGAAAGAAGCTTATCTATTCAGCTATTCCGGATTCTAGAGTAATTTGCCATTTTTATTGCTGGGCATCAAGAAAGTGGCAAATTCAAAGGCTGCCATTTATTTCCACTAAGGGAATTAAAAATTAATGTGGTCCAGAGTGGTAATCAATGCCTTGCTCGTTGTGATGGATTATGGTTCAGCTACATAGTATGACCTTTAATTATCTGAAAAAAGGCAATTTTCCAATGTCTTTGCTGTTTTCTCTGTGATTGCCCACACAAATATAACCTGTCATGTGCTATTTTTATTTAGCTTAAGTAAGTTTCGTGCTTAGAAAAGGGGCTGGATTAACAGCCCAAGAGTGAAATTCTTTATTCCTATAGTCCTTTATTATTAAACACTTTCAGAGCACTTTGTTTTTGTTTGTTTGTTTGTTTGTTTTTTGAGCTCCACTCAGTCAATTCATTTGGTTGTTTTTCATAATATCCTTTTATGGAGGGCAAGTATCATTATTCTTAATTTTTAACTAAAACCGTTAAGATATAAGAGGTAAGGAATGGGTCACAGAAAGAGTTAATGATTAGTTTGTTTTAGTTCTCAACTCTGCTAGCCGTCCCATGGCATAAGCTGCTGTCATTGGGGTAGACCAGTTGCACAGAACCTAAGTAGTACTATTCAATTATAGGTTCACAAATAAAATCAATCAGCTGATATTCAATAAAAAGGTAAAAGATGTTAACGTTCAACATTTGATGAAAACCAAAATTACAAATGGGAATTACCCAAAACTGTCTGCTGGAGAGTGATATTGCAAAGAAAGAAATCAATAACGATATTTTTTTTTTTAAAAAAAAAGGCTTGTGATTTGACTGCTTTTTGGGAAAAGGTAACTATTGATTTTAAGATACATACATACAAAGGGAAAATAAAGTTAGACCCCTGCATCCAAGTATACTTATTCTAACAACAAAGCAGAAGCAAACTTTTTTCCACCAGAACTTTCTCTGACCCCAGGTATCTCCAGCTTAACAACATCCCTTATCATAAAAATGAGTTTTCTTTTTATCTCAATAGTTTGCAGATTCAGCATAAATAGGGTGTATAATTTGTAGACTTTCTCAACACAAGGTAAAGTTTTCAAGATTCTATTTACAAAAATTTCACCACTCAGCAGAACTGGGCACGTTTTCTTCATTGCTGATAGTTGAAAAAGAAAGCAGGGGCACGTAGAAAAAGTACTTCATTCTTATTTTAATTTACATTTCTTATTAAGGTCTTCATACTCGTTAACTATTTTCATAATTTTAAAATGTATACCATTTACACATTTATCTAATAAGATCTTATTGTCTCCAGATCAATTTGTGCATGGGACGTTATATATGAAGGCTCCCTGTATTTGACTATGGTACTGGCTGTAAATGTCTTTATAGCTTGTTGTTTATCCTCTAATCTTGCTAATCTTGAGAGATTGTGATCATTAGAATCTTACTTATTTTAATGTTATGTAGCCAAAATGATCTTTTCCAAATGTCTCCGTAACTTTTAAGTGTGGAAAACTCTCCTCCGTTCTGCAATTCCGTAATGTACAGTCATGTACACCTTCTTCTTGGGTTTCTGAGAGAGCACTTGAGGAAAGTTCCAGAAGTAAAGCCTAGATCTCTCATTAGACCTAACACAGCCTTCCTGCTTTCAGTGTCTAGATGCAACACAGAAAGACAGCCATTTTCATTTATCATTTATCTTTAATGATTTAAAACTACTCAGACATTACACTTGAGACTAATATAATGCTACATATCAATTACACATCAATTAAAAAAAAACTCAGACACAGCACGTACATTCTCATTTAAAGGGGCTCATTGAGACAAGTACAGCTCAGTGGACGAAGTGGAACCACATCACTAGGCTAGACAATTTCCCTTCCCCGCTCACCTTTGGAAACTTCCCTGGAAGACTACCTTGAGGAAAGGTGCTCCCCTGATACAGAAGGATCAGCCCTCCAAATGGCATTCTCCGTCTAAATGCAGAGGCCCTAGAGTAAAGCTGCATCCCGTGAAACTGAGCCCCTGACCTCTAACTTCCTGATGGGGGTCTCTCCAGGGGAGGCGTCCAACACCCTTTCTACCCTATACTCCGACTCTGGAACTTCTTGAGTGGCCTTCTACCCGTTTTTCCCTTTGCCTCTTGAGAACCCGCAAGCTTCAACCCCATCTTTCATTTGGCCTCCAAAGTCATTTTTCATTCTGACTCACTCCCCAGGTCCGCAGGAGGACGTTTCTCACTTGAAGAGTTAATGTTCCTAAGGAGCCACATGAAGGACGCCTCGATGCATCTCTTCAGAAACCACTCCTCCTTGGTCTGTGACCTCACCCCCCCCCCAAAAGAGCAGAAGCACGTCCCACCAGAGCTTCACTGCATATCCTCCAAGGAAAGCAAAGAACGAAGAAGATGAGAGGTTCACCAAGGAAGGGTTGTTTTTCCCCTTTGAGACACTCAGTACGAAAGAGCATGACTAGGATTTACTACGGAGGAAGCCCCAGTGGTCCAACACAACTCCTTACTGGTTTTCCAAATATGAGATGTATTCTGCCCTTCGCGCCTGGGGAGATAACAGCCACGTCAAAGCATCCTTTTTCTCTGAACTGAAGTGTGCTACTTGCTAGAGCAACCTTCAGTGAAAGGCTAGAGGAACACTTCGCACCAACTGGAAGCAAGGTCTGGATTAGAGGCTCTAAGAGTGAGGTCAGCTGTTCACACGCAGACGGGATGGAGGGGACTCATCAGAATAGTGTTTGACACGTGGTGGGCACACAACACATACTTAGAGTCTGAAGGAAACAGTGTTGAATGGGAAAAGGGAAGGCGTTAAGAAGAAAAGGATGGGGGGAGAGGGAGTGAAGGAAGGAAAGCAAAGTGGATGGGAAGGAAGTGAGGGAGAGAGAGACGGAGGGAAGGAAAGAAGGAACAAATGAACAAACTGATGGAAGGAGGAAAGACGAGGATATTCTGCGTGTGACAGTTCCTCTCTGAGTAGCAATTAGCCCTGAATTTATAAATCTGGTTTTCCCCCTTTAAAAGAATAACAAAGTGGAAAACCCACATATTTTGGGTCCTTAATTTCATCAACACCCCTCCACCCCCCACCAATGACCAAAGCCAGACCCAACATATGGCTTATGTTTGTAAGACGTATAATAATAAAAAAAAAATAACAAAAATCAATAGGCTTCTACTTACCTCTCAAAATACTCTCCTTTCAAGAATCATAATGGAAACAAATGTGGTCTCCCCACCACTGCAACAAGCCAATGGTTTGTGCTTCTCTGATGATCATCTACCTAAATTAAATATTAGGTAACTCGGCAGTGGGACGCTGGTGCAGAGTATCTCATCCCGAGGCTGGCTCTGCTGATGCCACTTCTCAGTAACTACATCAGGAAGGGCCTTCAAGAAGCCAAGATATCAAACTGCTTGCCAAGAAAAGTTTTCTTCTTCGTCCACTTATTTTTAGAAGCACAGCTGGGAAAGCAAATGACCTGGTAAGTAGACTGTTGGACTGCAAGGCAGGAAAAAAATAAATAAATACATGAAAGTACTTGAGCGGTTATTTTATTAAGATCCCACAGTTCAGAAATGAAAATGCTAGCAGAAATGTGCCTGGTGTCCTCAAGACGTCTTGTCTGTCTTTGGGGCCAATGATGGCACCTCTGTACATTCCACCTCCGACAAGCGGAATACAGGAAGCATGTCCCACACGTGCTCTGAGTCTAAATTCCTGCCTTCCTGAAATAGAGATGCAATCATCCCTCGGTACCCGAGGGTTGGGGGCAGGATGCTAAAATCTGCTGCCAAAGCTCAGGATCCCATATATAAAATGGGGGAGTACAGTCAGCCCTCCCTATCTGCGGATTTCCGGTCCGCGGATTCAACCGACTTCGGATTCTGCTGATGCGGAACACGGGATACTGAGGTCCCCTGCAATAGCCTATCCCCTCTCCACTCTCATGAAGTAGTTCTTACCAGCCAAATAAAAGATAAGATATGGAAACCCTTAAGAAGTTTCAAGTGTCCCAGACTTCAGTTTCTTGGGGGGCTGGGGTGGAGAAGAAGTGGGTTAAAACACAAGATTTTGGGTACTAGAAAATGTACAAATATGCCTTCTAGCTTCTCTTTTTCGTCCGCTACCTCTCCTCTCTCTCAACGCCATTCCCATCACCATTTCTCTGATCATAAAACAAGCAATTTCTGCCAAATTCATCACAGTTTATTTGAGTAAGATTTCTGTGTGTTTTACAAGTGGTAGCAATATCAAAAAAAAAAAAAAAACTTGTTATGAAAATGTTTTTAAACACAACTCTGCTTCTGTTCTATACCTTTTCTGTTTGCTGCATTGATGTGTAAGCCAGAAAGTGGGTAGTGGGTGGTGGGTGTCTAGAGAAAAAAGGATGCTCTTTATAAATATCATATGATATTGAGGCGGGAAGCCCCATAAAAAGACCCGCAGGACCCCCAGGCAGGGCCACTACTCTCGTGCTGGCGCCATCCGGTTCCCTGGCCCAGAGGCTCTAGATCACTTTTTGCCTCTGAATATATATATATATATATATATATATATATATATTCACACATATATATTTAATAACTGAATCACTTTGCTGTACCTCTGAAACTAACACAAGACTGTAAATCAACTATACTTCAAATTTTTTTAAAAGGCTGTGCTAATCAAAAACAAAAGCAAAACAAAAAAAAGGATCCTCTTTAGGAATTAATGTAAATTCACCAAGAGCAAACTTTGTCTCCTTGTCCATTAGCACCACTGGCTTGAAAAACTGACTATGATCACAAACCTTTGAGACGATGCCCGTGATGGCAAAGTGGAGAAGCTGGGCTACACTGACATCAACAAGGTGTCTTTTACCCAAACAGTGACCGTTAGTCACTCTGGTGATGTGTCTTAGACCTCTCTATCTGTACGTAATTTTTATTGATTGTTTAAGGGAAGCTATCTAAAGAAATGTATTACATTTGAAGAATCCCTGTTAATAAGGAAATGCACTGTTAATTTTCAGAATTACAGTCTGATTCCATAAAACCTGCTAATATCTTTAAGTCATATTTATTTATTTAGAATTGAATATTGGCCATTTTCTTCCACTTCTAGTGTCTTTTTGTTACATGACATTATGCATTCAGTGGTATTCTCTAGAGTTAAGGCCTGTTTTTAAAGTATTATTTATTTAATCATTCACTAAACATTTTTTAATGCCCACCATGCACAAGGCAAGAAGTTAGCCATTGGACATACACAACTGAGTAAGAAATCCGAACACGTTACTTATGGTATATGTTACAATACGGTGAGTGCCTAGCATGTGGTATATGCTTTATTAGGCATGTTAAATTCATCATACGTTATTCAATTCTCACCACCATCAAAAAGTAGGTATTTCATTATTCCTACTTTGTAGAGGAGAAAATTGCAGCCCAGAGGTGTTAAATAACTTACCTAAGTCATCCAGCTAATAAATAGCAGAGCTAAGATTTTAACTCAAGACTTTTTGGCTCCACAATTTATCTTCCTATTTACTTTGCTATGCTCTCAACCAGCCAGCATGATCTGGAGTCATAAGCTTGGTATATTCATTCTGTTAGCATATTTATGAAGTTATTTGTCCTACTATTCAAAATAAACTGAAAAATTCAGAGTTAACCTTAAAGCAGACTAAGAAATTGAAATAGCATGAAGGCAATGTATTGCATAAGGGGGTGGTTAGAATGTGGACTGTTTCTAGTCCTCTGGGACTGGGTACAGTTTCACCCTCTACGTAGCATTTATCACCATTTTCAAGATACGGAAGAAAGTCTCAACCATGTTTATTTGATCTTCACACAGAAGCTGTTTTGAATCTCAGCAGCTATGATTCCAGTTCTTGGGTTGAACAAAACTCCATTTTATTTCCCCACTTAACAGAGACCTGGTTTTTGGGGAGGGAATCGGGTTAATTGCTTTGGCATCACACGCAACCACTGGTTTATGGTGGAAGCTCAGTGTAGGGTGTGGCTCAAGGAGGCATCGTATCTCAAGAGCCACCTGAACGAGGCAGTTTATGAGCTTTTGATGTAAAATGAACAGCCCCACAAAATCCACCTAATGAAACCAAGAAAAAAAGCACTCCCGGAGTTTCAACTGGAAAAAAGAGGTTTATTGTGATAAGTGAATTCTATAAAAATCATTTGGAAGTTTCTAGGGGGGGAAGGGAGGAGAGTGAATGCCAGATTCCGAGAGTTGCCTCCTCTTTGTCTCCTCATGTTATTCAATATTGATTTGAACTTTTAAACCTTCCTTCATAAGGTAGAAGAGGCATTGTTTGCATCAAAGATCCCCCTTTTCCCTTGCGTTCGGGGCAATCTGGCTGGAGAGCAGAGTTCTTTGATTTGAAGTTTACAAATAGATAGACAGGATGTTCTTCTATGAATTCATGTTAGGCTGGTCTTTAGAAATGGCACTGATATCAACTTTTTAGCTTAAATGTTTGACATCTTGTGTTAGGAAAAATTGTCACCTGGCAGTTCAATTTTTTTTTTTTTTTTTTTTTAGCATGCAGGTACTTAAGGAAAGGTATCTTTAAATTATTAAAGAATAACTCAAGGGGGGAGGGTATAGCTTAGTGGTAGAGCGTATGCTTAGTAAGTATGAGGTCCTGGGTTCAACCCCTAGTACCTTCATTAAATAAAATAATAAGAGAGAAAGGAAGAAAGAAAAGAAAGAGAGAAACCTAATTACCCCCCACCAAAATAAACAAACAAGCAATAAAACAAAAAGCAACAAAGATAGCTCTAAAAAAAAGACTCCAGAAATGCTGAGTACCATTGTGCATTCCAATAGCTGAGCATCTAGGTACAGTCCACACCCATCTAGAGTGTTTCCCAAATCTTCAACCATAGAGGGCTGATCAGGAATCAAATCTAAATCCTCTGTATATGCAGTCGGGTTTCTCATTTTACAGACGGAGAAATGCTGGGGTCAGGTGCCTGGCTGAGGGTCAGAGGTGAGTCTGCGGCAGAATTTGGGTCAAAGAGCTCACCCGGAGATCCGGGCTCACAGCACCGCGTCAGTTCCAGTTGAGGCTCCATGTCTCACAAACTTTGAAAGGATTCTTTTCTTATATAATGATAGTCATTCTGATGTAAGAAGGCTGAATTAGAAATCCGACCTCACGTTATTATAGTGAGCTAATTAAGGTGTTAATTGGTCTGAGTTATATTGTGGGGGAATAGGGTAATTTTCTTCAATTCGACCTAGCTAATTATAAATGGATGGTTCCAAAACACCTTAAGTGCCTTCTCACTCACACAAACTCATTACTGTGAAAATGGTCTTGATGATTTAAAATAGCTGGCTGGCCTTCCCCAGCCTCCCCAGCGCCTTCTTGGATTAGTCACCACGTTCTCAAGCGAAGAAGAGTCTCGCTCCTGCTCCCGCTGGAACGGCGGAGACTCCAGCCAACCACACTTGGGCGCCCTCCTCGGATACTCTGCCTCGCACATCATTAAGCCAATTGTCAGCTACACTTTAATTACAGCACTTTTATGACTGCCAGTGATGTAAGAATTCTGCACAGGGGCACACCTTGTTTTTTTTAGGACCTCGGCTGTGTTTGTAGTGCTGGCAGTGAGGGCCAAAGCCTTTTTTCATCTTGCACAAACTGCGCTAATTTATGTGGGAACCCGGACCCTCTCAGTGTTGTTTGTACTGCATCAATTTGCAGTGTCTAATGAGCCCTTTTTAAATGATGGAAAAACCCTCCTTGGTTGCATTACTGAATTCCCTTTTAGAGCCTGCCACAGAAAACAAAGATGCTTGACCAGAAAAGAAACCAGGCTCACCTTCCCCTAATTTACCGCCTATCCCAAGAGAATGATTCTTCAGCATCACAATAGCGCGGATGAGCCCCCCAATGGCCAATGGCCTCTGGTTGGTCATATCTTTGGTGGAAAGAATCCCCATTAACTAATCTGGTAGGGAGTGCAAAAGTGAAGGAGTCTGCTGTTTCTCTTCTGGTTAATAAAGACATTGTGTACCCGGTAGATTATGCAAGCCAACTCTCTGGAAATATTGTGTGTGGTGCTTGTTGAAATGCATAACCAATTAAGCTACCGTCAATGACTTGATGAACTGTGAGCACAAGAAGCAAAGGGCAAACTCGCTAGTCAGTGTCGCCTCGGTGACTTGCGAGGAAGGAAGCAGCCACCTGTAAAGACAGGGAGAGGCCAGCACTACCCAGCCCTGTGAAACTAGAGAAACAAACTGGGGTTCAAGGCACAATAAATCAAGCAATAATACAGTGGGGATAAGAGAGAGAGCTTCAACGTAATAATTTCATGTGCTGGACACTATGTTAGGAGGTTAAAACCTGTGTTTATCTAAGAATTTCCTCCAAACTCTTCTACTGAGGTCCAGATTACACAGAAGCTCTAAATTCATACCAATATCTTGATTTCAGTGGCACTCTATTACTTAAAAAAAAATTATATTATCTGCCTCTCAAAAAAAGGTTGAAAATGTGGCTTGGAATAAAAGCCCCAGAGCTAAAATTTAGTGAAGGAATATAATAATCTGCCTTCTGGGATTGGCTCTTCTAGTGATAACATGACTCGAGAAAACATGGAGTTATTTGATTCATCTCATCAATGGGTCGATGACTGGAAACGTCTTTTTGTCCCTCTTCTCCTTGCCCCTTGTTACTCGCTAGATAAGCACTGGGAGGCTATTCAGAGTATGCTTGTGAAATTGAATCGGACTTCTCCAGCTTCATCCTTTCACGGGAGAAGAGGAAGTAGCACGCTGGGGCACTCAAAAGCTGGCCTCACAAGATTTGGAACCAAGACAGACTTCTCAGACTCACCAACAGTGGAATTCACAATAGACATCCCCGAGAAGATGGCAACATTCCTCAGTGAATTTGAAAAAATGTTTTAACTTCCCTCATACTAGTATCTCAAAATGCTGTATTTTCATTACAAGACCACGATTTGCCGACAGGGGATCAGGGGTGCGTGGCCCCTAATGGTTCAGTGCCCCCTAGAACTCCAGAGTCTTGCTTTCGTACTGAGAGTAAAAATCACCAAACTGTGACAGCTGACAGGAACCATTTTTCTAAGTCAATGCTCCAACTATCCAAGAAACTGAAGTTCTTCCTCATTTCAAAACCTTATGCCACAGAAGACAAGAAAAGGACAAAAAGGTCATTTAGAGGGATGTAAAACTCAAAAAACCACCACTGATGCAACGTACTTCCTAAACTAAACACAAAACGCAGCGTTGAAAGCATTTTAATTATTTTTTAAGAAGTGCACAACCTTTGGCTTACCCCTCACCAACTGAAAGAAGTTTACACACTCATGCTTTTTCCAGGAAAAAAAAAAAAGAAAAAAACTTGTTTTCAAATAGGATTCATCTGAGTCATCTTCAGCAATTCCCACCCCCACCCCCCATCTGATGTCAGGGAAAGCTGCTAGAAAATTCTATAGCAATAAACCTTTTAAATGAGTCAGGGAAAGGAGATAAGGTAAATCTTTCCTAACACGACAAGAAGGTAGCATGTCTCGTCCAACTTAAAATGTTTATCTAACTGTTCTCAGCATCTTGTGAAAACTTCACTTGGCTCAATTGGATGGAGATGACTTTTTCTTTTATCTTTCTTATGTTGTATTTTATGTACCCAGTAGGCCCAGGCTGAAACGTGGAAGTGCTGGTAGGGAGACCCAGGACAAGAGAATTGCTTATGCCGGTCTCGTGTGTAAGAGAGGTCTTGTGCTTTTTCCAGCCTGGGCTTGTTCAACCCAAGGGGTAAACTTCAGATAAGCATCTGAGCTCTCGGGTGTTTAACTGAACCCAGCCTCCCAAGCCTTTTTGAGGTTTGCCGATGACTAGTAATTATATTGTCATTTAACAAAAGTATCTGCATTAAACCAGAGATGTTACATTAATGGTTAAGTTCACATCCATTAGAAACATCACGCAAGTACCACGTGCACAGTGGTCTCCGTGATGTGATGTGTGGACCGGGATGGAAACTAATGCAGGTTTGAGGCCATAAATCTATGTCTAAACACTACCTGTCAGGTTTTGAAGTTACGCTAATGCAAGAAGTTTTACTTCTTTCCAGGAGATAGAGGTCAGAGAAGGAGGGACAGATATGTAGCTTAAATGGAAACACTGCGGAAAACCCCCCAAAGAATAAGGTATCAACATACGAATCTTGAAGAAAGTGATTATATCAAAGTCAGGATTTTAATCATCCATCTCTAAGGTAAATGCCAAATTCTTGGGTTTCCAGAGGAGGCAACAGAAGAACTGAGGACCTGCAGAATCTAGAACCCTTTCTCTGAAGTGCTTTTCATTTTGACTAAAGCCTAGGTGAGGGTCGAAAGTAATTTGTCACTTTTCTTACTCATAAACTTAAGAAGTGATTATGTCAGCCCTTAACTGCTTCCTAGGTGACCATGGTAAGAAGCAAATTTACTACCCAAGGTTTTCTAAAATTTCTTCTGTGTATACAATTATTTTCCCCAGGATTGTGCAATGGCCGTTGGCTCTATGCGAAAAGTTAAAGTAAGCACTTTTAATGGATGAAGAATAAATGTAAAGTTGGCATGAATAATGTATCGGTGAAAAAGGTCACATGAGAAAACTGCCAATCCTCTTTTAAAGAGATAGACACTGTTTGTAAACAGCTTGCATTTCCCAGTCAGAGATTAGGGCTTGGCACCAAAAAAAGGGGGGAAATGCTTCAAATGGAGCTGGGGATAAAGACTCTGTGATCCAAAAGTGAGTAACAGCTTTCAGGATCCAAGTCCAAGCCAGAAGAGGGACTCTGGGGCATCCTGAATAATGCACACAGTCAAATTAGGATCAGAATTGTCCAAAAAAATAAAATAAAATAAAGAGTTGCACTAAGAAAGGTCATACAGAAGTTAGGGGCAACAGGGACGTCAAATTCTCTGATCTTTGTAAGAAAAGCTGGCAACAGTCTGAGTATAAGACCTGCTCTGGGAGTAAGGACCAGTCCTACTAAAGGAAGGATGTAACAGCTCCTGTTACCTGAAGAGTCCAGCACCTACCACTGACATCCGGGTCTCATACCCCAGCCCTGACCTTGTCTCTACTGTCCAAGGCGAAGAAGAGAAAAGCCAGCCTCTCATGGTCTTTACAAGTTTGGGTCTGTCTTTACAAAAGTTAGTAAGTCTGTGTACCCAAACCTCTATGATCCTACTCTTCCTGAAGCCAAGCTCTGGTCACATCATTGGCTCTTGAAAACTTTCCAGCATCTCCCTCCTGTCCCCCAAAGCAAGTCCAGTTCATCTGTGAGCTAAGTGCAGCTCTACGAGCCCTGCCGGCCACGAGTCCTACTCTCCAGCCAAGTCAGAACGCTTGCTCTGCTCGCCCTGCTTCAGCTCCTTGGGGTCTGAGTCTCGTGCCATTGCCTCGACCTTAAGGTCCCTGCCGGCTCCCTTCGCAGCCCAACAGCTCTGTATTCCAAATCCTATCCCTGCCCCCAGGCTTGCTCAGATAACGCAACTCAGGCAAAGCCTTCCCAGATTCTGTATCAGCATCTAAGCTCCATCCCACAGGCCATAATTTTTTAAGAACACAGTTGGCTAATCTGCTCCAGCATACAGAAGGGACTCTGCCCATCAGTATTAGGTCTAAGAAAACTCTTGTCTCCCAGTGAGATTAATCTGAATTAATGTCCCCAGATTGTCTTCTCTGATAAATTCCTTTTGTATACATTCACTCCTATTTCCTCTTTAGATCCCTCATCGTGTTCTTTGCAACTAAATGGGTGCCACCACACTCAAACAGTAGCTGATTTTAATGTTATTTTGTTTTTATTTGGGAGTGCCAACACCGTGACAAAGAGGAATTCCATGTTGACTAGATACAGTGACCTTCAGCTGGGCACACCAAGAGAGATGTTTGACAGGTGATCTGCTTGGTTAGATTTGTACAGTGCTTGCCTCACGGATACCTGCAAGTCTGGGGGCGGGCAGTGTGGGAGGTGGAACAGATTCCGGGAGAACACCATGTGTCTTCAGAAACAGATCCCCAGGGGCTGCATTTCCGGCCTGAGCAGCCTGACACCCCAGCACACTTGACAATAAAACCTATTGTGAGGCCAGTCAGTAGGGGGTGGAGGAAATTTGAAAATCTGTCTAGAAATTCAGGAAGCAATGAAAGTGATGTAACCAAAGCTCAAAATGCTCCAGTGTTTTTTGTATTTTTTTTTTTAATAGGAACCTTTGGGTTGATTAGAAATACTACATACAACTAATACTTAAAGCAGAAAACAAGGTCTCAATTCAGCTCAGGCAGATCAGCTTGGGTACCTAGATAGAAAACAAAACAAAACAAAAATTCTTAGTGGAATTTAACACGTCCATCAAAAACTGACGTTCTTATGAGGAGAGGTAGAAGGTTAGATTGCAAATTGCCTCAGATTGTTTTTTTCTTCCTGAATTGAAGCATATTCATCGGACAGGTTAGTTTCAGTAGGATTTCATTGTTGCACCCGTTTTTCTCGTCGTTGCTGTAGCTTTTTCTAATCCAAGTATCATATTGATAAAGCAACAGAGCAGAGAAGCCAGAATTTGCTAGAATACTTTCATCCTGTTTCTTTAGAATGATACATGGTTATAGATACCAGCCCAAATTAAAAATGCCTATTCCATTTAAAAAAAAAAAGGAGGGGGGAGATTTGTTCAAGAGTATGCTCAAAAGAGAAAAATTAGAAAAGAACCATTAACCACTGGCCTAATGAATTAGACACTTAGTATATAAAAGGATGGTTAGCTCAGGGATGGGGTAACCTCCAGGTCCTCTCTAGTCTTGGAATAAGAAAAGCTATGGCCAAGAAAAACTTGATCTTTTAGCAATCTAAAAGATTTTCTTAACTTGTGAGAAATATGGAAATACCAGAAAATATATAGAAAAGAATGACAAAAATGATTCATAAGGTTAGTGAATACTATCTTTAATGACAGGTGAACTACGAATATCTTTAGTCCAAAGAAGAGACAATTAAGGTAGAGATTAGGACCTCAACAAATTTTTTTGTGGAATCAATGTGTATACAGAGTGACACTGAAAAAGCTCAGAGGTGATTATCATGAAGAAAGGAAATGTAACAAAGAGAACAATGAAGGAAATAAGAGGAAATGAGTATATATTTCAGCAGGAAGAACCAAGTGAAGTAAAGGAAGTCATTACAGGAGAATTATTAGGTCTTAAAATAGCTCACTGGAGGAACTTGTGAAATATTCTTTTCCGGGAATCTTCTGAAACAATATTTTGTAGTCTTGTAGCATCCAGAGACTAGATGAACTATTGTTCTTCAGCCCCCAAAATCATGTTTTAGGTTACAGGGAGACAGACAGGAAAGACTGGAAACATTGGTACAGGTTTTTGTTTTTTTTTTTTTTAAGTCAACAGAGTCAGAAATGTAAGCTTTTATCCTGGTTCTGAGTGTAACCTTTTATGTGATTTAGGAAGACAGGGCCTTGAGTAGTAACATTTGTATCTTAAAAACACCTGCCTGGAACAGAGCTGCCGTGAAACTGACTAATGCTATACAAATAGTATAAGATATTGTTAGTGCTAGTGGAACAATCATTATGTAGCTAACCTCTACTTCTAACCTATGAACATCATCAAAATGTGGCTAACTTCTGCTTCTAACCATATGGGAGACCAGATTTTCTGTAAGTTCCTCCTAATACATTACAACTAAATCCTGGATAAATTATAAGACACATACTTTTATAATATACTGCTGGGCTTAAATAGACCTAAGAGAACTCTTCAAACAAACAAATAAACAAATAACAAAGTAATAATAATGAGCTGAAACCAAAAGTAGGACTAGAAATGCCCCGGGAACAAATTCTCATACCAATTCTGAGAACAACAGGCCTCTGGCCCTCTACAGGGGGAGGGAAGCTTGAGCTGAGATTCCACGTTTCAATGAGGATGCAAATAAAATAAAAGTAGCCCAATTTCCCCCTGGCTCCTAACCAAAGTAAATATAAATTCTCCATGAAGGAAAGCTTCCCCAATTTAGGCTTCAGAGCAAGCAAATGAGAACTCAGAAGTAATAGTTGTCAAACACACAAAAAAACAAGCCTCCATAGATGATAACCAACAGAAACAATAAAATCAGATTTAGATTTAGAATCAGATGTAAGTCTTCAGATATTAGAACTATGAGACAAAACATGGAATAACTATGTATGCAATGTTTAAAGAACCAGAAGATTTTTTTTAAACTTGGCAAAAATAAAAATAAACCCCAAAGACTGTTTAAAAAAAAAAATGACCAAATGTGCAAATGAATCAAAATGGAAAAGAAACAAATCACCAAAAAATAAGAAAAGAAAACAGAAAAACAGAGGAAAGATTGAAAGACCTAATATACAATCCAAGTCCAGTACCAGCAGGAAAGGCAAAACGAAGGGGAGGAAATGTTGGAAGGGAGAATGGGCGAGCCTGCTTCAGATGATGAAAGATATGAATCCAAAACCTCAAAGTAAAACAGCAAAATAAGTAAAAAAAAAATAAATAGATAAATCCTAGTGAAACTGCAAAACAGCAAAGATAAAGAAAAGATCTTAAAACCAGGGACCGTAGACGTCACAAGAGAGAAAGCCAGAAGACAGTGGAGTAAAAAGCTCAAATTGCTAAGAGAAATTGATTAACCCCCTGGAATTTTGCACTCAGCAAAACTCTCTTCCCAGGACAAAAGCAAAATAAAGGTACATTTAAATCCACAAAAACTGAAATGGCTCACTATCAAAGACTTTCACTAAAGCAGCATCTTTCTAACATCTTAGATTGCAAAACAAAATATCCGCTTGCCATTAACGGAAACAAAAATGCTCAAAATAATACATAGTCTTATTATGTAACTATTGTGCATTCTGATTTTGTGTATTCTATTTTATTTCCACTTTTTACAAAATGAATAAGGAAAATAAACAATCCGAATAATAATGACAACAACAACAACAACAACATAATAATAATAATAGGAACAGAGAAGAAAAGAACAGAAAAGAGAAAAATAGAAAGCATAAAGTAAGATGGCAGAAATATAATTTCCCCAAAGTGACTCAAAAAGAAAAAAGAAGGCAGAATTGTCCACTAAAGAAGCAGAATAAGTTACTGGAAAGGGTCCCGTAAGACAAAGCAAAGCAAAACAAAACCCACCAGTTCAGGCAGATGAAAGGTGAGTTCTAACAAATTTTCAAGGAGCGGATCATTGGACACTTACTCAGACTCTTCACAGAACAGGAAATGACTGAGCGGCCACTTCTGGCAACTCAACAAGGCTGGTACATCTTTGGAAAATAGGAGTATGATGAGAAGAGTGTGACAAAGGAAATTACAGAGTAATCAACACTGAAAATCCATACTGGCGCATTATGCCAAGGGAAAAAAAAAAAAAAAACTGAAAGGCAAGAATGGTACAGCATAAAAGAAAACTGTCCTTATTTGCTCATGATGGATCCGTCAAAATGGAAAACAGAACAAAAATAGCTACTGATTAGGATTATAATGACTAAAAGAATTTAACAGAGTGGCTGAATATGAGATCAATATGTAGACTCAATTGTAGTTCTACCGAAAGGTAACATTATACATTAAACCTTACACCTAGGAATAAATTCAACAAAACAACTGCAAGAAATTCATGAAGAAAAAAATTAAAATTTCTTGAAGTACATTATAGAAAACCTAAAACATATATAGGTCCACGGATAGGAATATCCACAAGATATTAATTTTTCCTAAACTGATCATTAGAATCAATGTAATTTTCAACAAAATTCAAATGTAGTTTTTCAAGGAATTTGACAAATTGTTTCCAAAATGCATAAGAAAAAGCAAAGAATTGAGAATCCCTGAGACACTATTAAAGACTTTTTTTTAAAGTAGAGGGAGGGGGAGTTCTTTTTATATCAGATACCAAGATGCTTTATACAACAATAGTAATTAAGATTGAATGACATTGGTGTAGAGATAAACAGCGTGATCAATAAAACAGAGTAGAGAACTCAGAAGCACTGGGTAAAAGGTATTTGGGAATCCTGGGTGCTATCACTGCAACTTAAATTCTGATTTTATACCAAAATTAAAAGTTAAAAGGGGAAACAAAAAATTCAGAAACAGCTAAGTGCATATATGAAAACATGTTAAATGGACCAGGTGACCTGAGAGAAAAGGTTATAAATCAAAGGATGAGGCAATAAACGATGCTGAGATAATTATATATGCATATGTGAAGTGTGAAACATATTCCCTACTTCCCATTAATCCTGAAGACAAATTCCTGGTAGATTACAAACTTAACTAGGAAAGGCAAAATTTGACACTAATGAACTCATCTACAAAACAGAAACTGACCTGCAGACCTAGTAAACAATCTCATAGTTACCAGGGGGGAAACGGAGTAGGAAGGGATAAACTTGGGAGTTTGAGATTTGCAAATATTAACTACCACATATAAAAATAGATTAAAAAACACATTTCTTCTGTATGTCTCTTATATGTCACTAAAGCATATATATATAAATAGATTAAAAAACAAGTTTCTTCTGTATAGCACAGGGAACTACATTCAGTATCTTGTAATAACCTTTAATGAAAAAGAACATGAAAATGAATATATGTGTATATATGGATGACTGTACACCAGAGACTGACACATTGTCACTTCAATTTTAAAAAGGCAAAATTTTAATCACGTTAGAAGAATATATAGAAAAATAATCATTATGATTTAGAATCAGGACCATTTCTTAAACATGATATCAAAATTTTTTTTTTAAAAAAGGAAACACCAACCACAAAAAGGAATAAATACTCCATTTTAAAAAGTTTTAAAGATAAGCTGCAAACTGGAAAAAAATATTTTGCAAAAAATAGGGTCAACAGGTTTTTTTTTTTTTTTTAATCCAGAACGTATAAAGAACTCCAAACCAGAGAAGAAAAAGATGAACAACTCAGTAATGAAACATCCAAGAGATGTAAAAAGGCGTAAAAGGAGGAAGAGCCGTAAATAACCTGATTATTAGGCAGGGCAATGCAAAATCAGACCACACTGAAATGTTATTTTACATCTATCAGGGTGACAAAAATTAAGAAAATAATAGCGATTAATTATACAGTATTGCTATGTCCCTGGATACTGTTCTTTTTTTAAGGTTTATTTTATTTTCATTTTATTTATGTATCTTTACTGATGTACAATTACAATGTGTCAGTTTCTGGTGTGCAGCACAATGTCCCAGCCATGCATATAATACATATATTCTTTTTCATTAAAGGTTACTACAAGGTATTGAATATAGTTCCCTGTGCTATACAAAAGAAATCTGTTTTTTTACCTATTTTTATATACATGCTTTACTGATGTATAAGAGACATACAATAAACTGACGTAGATGAAGAGTATAATTGGGTTAGTTTTGACATACACCACATGCTAGAGGAAACTGTTGGGAGTTCTACTCTTATGTATACGTCCAAAAGAAACTTTCACCCATGCATTTCTGGAGACATATAAAAGCTGTCCATAGCACCACGGTTTGTTATAGAAAAAAATGGAAAAAATGTCAACCAACAATAAGATGGTTAAACTGTGGTGTACTCAGAACACTATGCAGTGGTGGAAATGAGTGAATTATACTATATGCAAATATACTGATGGATTTTAGGTATATGGAGCTGAATTTTAAAAACCCATAATTTTATAGAAGACTAAATTTAGTACAGATTTTTCTTATACTCAGAACAAGAAAAATTATTATTTAGATCAAATATACTGTTTTTTAACTATTAACAAAAAAATGTTTAACTATTAACAAAGAAAGGATAACTGTTCAGAGTCATAGCTAATTTGGGGAGAAGAGGGGTCAGGATGGGATCAGAAAGGGCTTAAATTACTGATACTCTGGTCCAAAGGTGAGTGAATGGTTAGAGGATGTTTGTTTTCATTTTTGTGCTTCATACTTACATATAGGTTACAATACATACAAATAATGCATAATCAACATTTTTAATGTTTCAGTGCTCATATGTTTTTTACATGGTATGAAACATTCTGTTCATAAAACACACTAACGTATACATAATTTCTAAATTTCAATCTTGATCGAAATTGAATATCACAAACTAGTAATATAATAATGAAACACAAAGATGAAAAATGATGGCCAGAAGTTTACAAAGAGATACACTATTTATCAACTCCAAAAATCAGGTCAGCGATATTATAAGGAACACAGAACTTAAAATGTGGGATTCCAAATTTAGAGAGCCTTTCTGTCCATTTACAACAGACACATTTTTCGAAGCATTCCTGCTGTAGAAGCTCGTCACTCATTTGGTCTCAGTCCCTGAACAATGCTGAGTTTTGAACTGCAAGCTTAATCACTTCACCATTTCCCCAGCCTTGTTGTTCAAATTTGCCCTACTTTTGTGTTTATCCATCACACAACGGCTGTCTTCCACTGGGGTGGAGGAGTTGACTATTCCACTCACATCTACACTAGTCAATCAGGGTCGCTTGGTAAGTAGCAGATAGGTTTCTGAGCAGAATGGGGAACTTCAGGAGATAGAGAAATCACGATTTGGATGAGAAACCACTGACTCAAGATAATTAACTCAAACTATGCAAGAATAAAGATATCACATTCCTAACACAGATCTCGTAAAGCTGCTCCCAGACAGCATCCTTAGTTAAACTGTCCCTGTAGAGAGGAAACTTAGTTTAAAACACGTAAGAGAAATTTAATTATGACCTGGAGCTTCTTGGCGTGTAAGTACTGTCAAGCCCTCCGTATCTGTGGGCTCTGCCTCTGTGGATTCGACTGCGGATGAAAAGTGTTCAAAAGGTAATTCCAGAAAGTTGGAAAAAGCAAAACTTGAATTTGCCACGCCAACAACTGTTTATGTACCATTCACATCATGTTAGGTTTTATAGGTAATCTAGGGGTGATTTAAAGTACATGGGAGGATGTGTGTAGGTTACATGCAAATACACCACATGCCACTTTACGTAAGGGATTTGGGAGGTCCTGGAAGCAATCCCCTGTAGATCCTGAGGGGCGACCATATTCTGCAGTTGTAAATCACTTAGAGTGATGCTCCCTGCCATCAGACAGAGGCAGAAAGTCCGCGCACAGAAACCTGCTAGTCAGTCAGGGTAGAATTAAGATTTCTAATCTTCCCCGTCCTCTCTCATTTTCAGTGATTTGAACATTTTATTCCCTCTGCCCAGGGCACTCTCCACTGGCCATTCCTGCCCCCTCCTTTTTCAACGTGAAAGTCCCTGCTCAAAGTTTCGGTGTGAACTTAGAGCCAACTTCCTCTCAAGGACTGTCACAGAACCGTCCTGCGGCGGCCTCTATGTGCTCTATCAGACGGCCCGCCAGGACTGAAGACTGTTCCGCCAGCTGCTGGGACGACTGAGGCCGACCTCCTCAGGAAGAGCACTTGCAGGAGGTCACACCTCTTGTCCCAGCGCTGAAGGGCCACCTAAGGTTCAGCGCTCCCTGTGCCTTTGGCTGAGGCCATTGTTGTGAAAACACCCAGCTTCCCCTCTGCCTATTCCTGCTTCCTTCCCTTCCCTGCAGATGTTGACTCCACAATACATTTCCAGCCAGTCTCCATCTCCCAGGACCTGACCTCAGCGCGTGTCGCTCCCGGGTCTGGCGTCAGGACCCCTCCCGCGCATGTCCGCAGCTCCCTGTCATTGACCCCCGGTGCACTCAAACTTTAACTGCCACTTGACTCCTCTGCCTCCCCTCTCAAAACTATAAGCTTCTTTTTTTTTTAATTGAAGAATAGTCAGTTTACCATGTGTCAATTTCTAGTGTACAGTATAATGTCCCAGTTGCGCATATATATACATAGATTCCTTTTCATATTCTTTTTCATTATAGGTCACTACAAGATATTGAATATAGTTCCCTGTGCTAGACAATAGGACCTTGTTGTTTGTCTATTTTATATACAGTAATTAGTATCTGCAAATCCCAAACTCCCCATTTATCCCTTCCCACCCTCTTCCCGCCCTGGTAACCAGAAGTTTGTTTTCTATGTCTGTGAATCTAGAACTATAAGCTTCTTGAGAGCAGGAGTCATATATCTCCTTCACCTTTGTATCTCCAATACCAAGAACACATTAAATGCTCAAGAAATACCTGTTGAAAGAATGTATCGAGTAATGAAATTAATGCAGAGAGGTATAATATATATGCTTAAGGAGATAGACTAGTTAGGGCAATGTTTGTTGCTATAACAATTAAACCCCAAATTATCATGCTAGACCAGGTGTTGGCAAACTTTTTTGATAAAGGACCAGATTGTAAATATTTTAGTCATTGCTGCAACCACTCTACTGTTACAGCACAAAGTCAGTATAGACAGCATGTTGAAAAAGAATGTGTATAATACACGTATAACTGAGTCGAGGTGCTGTGCACCAGAAACTGACACAACATTGTAAATCAACTCTACTTCAATGAAATTTTTTTTTTCAATCAGCCATAGACAGTAAACAAGTGGGCACAGCTGTGTGTGCCAGTAAAACTTTATTTACAAAAATAGGTGGAGGGCCAGATTTGCATCCCCCACCACCGCAATAACTGACCAATTCTTACTCCTGTAATAGGGTATACGGGTGGCACTGGTTAGAGGCATCTTCCCTCCTCCTTGTGGAATTTGGAGGTTTATGTTGCGCTTGTTCTGCAGCCCCACCATTCCCCACAATGCCAGAGCCCTCGCTTTTTATTTGTTGGCGAGGAGGAAAAAAGACCCAGCTGTTCCTAACATCCTTGACCTGGTGATTAAATGCGTAACTTCCACTCAGACCTCACTGCAAGAACCAATCGTGCAGGCACGGCCGAATATGAAGGGGCTGAGAGATGCAACGTCGAGCCAAGCAACATCCCCTCTGGCGATCACTCCAGATGAGCTGGGGGAAGCATGAGTGTGTGGTGGACAGCTCATTGTCTCTGCTACAGGAGGGGAACCTCTCAATTTTAATGACAGTCCTAAGTAGATGTTTCTCTTCTCTTCTGTCTTTGTCCTTAAAACATGTACAGTTTCCATGATCTGTATTATTCATACATTCAGTATTCTTTCCTCAGTGATGAGCCAGCAAGACACAACCCACACCGCTCTCAGGGCATTAGGTCTGTCTAAATAAATCCAATCGTCATGTAAATGTGAAACCACCGCAGTAATAAAGGCAGGGATAACCATCTTTAGTTTGGGGAGTCCCAAAAGGCTCAGCAAAGTCATATTTGAAGTGATATCTAGAAAGAATCAACTTACAGAGGCAGGAAGGGAAAAGGGCATCTGAGGCAAAGGTAACAGTGTGCTCCTTTAGCCTAAGAGCAACGAAGAGCTTCTGTGTTTCAAGCAAGAGGGTGTCATGTTGAAGCACGTATTTCAGAACGATCAGTTTGGCTCCACTGCTGAGAACAGCGAGGATACTGCATAGGGACCAGTTTGGGGGGACATTGTCAGAATCTCTGCTAGAGATGATGAGATAATAGGGAGGCTGTAGAGATGGAAAAAAGTGGATTAAAGCAAGAGATCTGTGGAAGGTTAAGCCAAAAGTTCATGATGACGCACTCTGTATGAAAGCACAAGGAAGGGAGCAGTAAGGGAAACTGACTACACTAAGAACAAGGACGTTTGGGAGAGAAGCCGGTTTAGGCAAAAGAGAACCAGGCTTGGGGGAGAAGATCTGGGGTTCAGTTTTGAACATGTTAAGTTAGAAGTGCCTTTGAGATATTCAGGTGAAGATGCCAGAAAAGTGGCCACTGGCTTTAGTGATAAAGGTATCACTGGCAACTTCGAGGAAAGCCGGCTCATTGAAGCCATGAGGTTTGTTTGAGGGGTGAGTAGGTGGTGACCAAGTATAAAGGACACCTCAAAGAAACAGGTGAAAAAGAATGTGATGGAGGGAGTTTAACAGGGAAGATTTTGAACCTGGAGAGATGTGAATACAATTCAGTGCTGACAGAAAGATCCTGTTACAGAGGGAGGCACTGGATATACACAGAAAAGAAGGGACCGTCAATAATGTAAGTTTCCCAAGAGGATGGAAGGGGACTGGATGCAGAGCAAGGATGGGGAGATTTGTGTGAGCTGGAAGACAAGCTATTGGACTAGAGGGAAGGAAGGAAGAAAGAATAGGTGTAGGCAGAGGACATTCTCGCGTTCAGACACCAGGAAGACAGAGGAGCTGCCGTCTGGTAGCTTCCATTTTGTCTGTGATATAAAAGTCAAGGTCATTTGTTGGAACAAAAAGGGCAGCATGAGATGGGGCCAGGGGAGGAAGGATGATCAGAGGGTCTGAGAGTGGAGAACATCTGAAATAGTCATTCTGAAGAGCAGGGGAACACACTGACCCAGGAAACACACTGCGATGGTAGAGCTCTGAGAGCCCAGTGGAGGTTCGTGATGTTAATTTGTAGCGTTATCAGTCTGATCCATTATTTTCCTTTCTATGGCAACACTGGAGAACAAGACCTCAAACAAACTGATCAGCAAAGACAAAATCAGAACATCAAATTGCTAGATTTCTCGTCCACATATTTTTACTCATGCCCTATTAAGGTAGAATAATACACTTTGAGCTGTTACAAACATTAATGATTTTAATTCTCACAACGACCTTATACAGTAAATATTCTATCCATCTTACAAAGAGAAGACAGGAGATGAGGTTCGGTAATTATTTGCCTCAACTCAGAGCCAGAGCCCACACTTTCCCCACCATGCTTGTTTCAAAACAAAGTAAAACTGTGTGTGGACTTAATCGTACCTGCAATCCCAAAAAAGCATCAAACCAGCAGCACCCAGAAGCTATCTTAGCTTTCACCTTAATGGCGTGCTAGCAGGCAGGTTCTGCTTAAGACTAAAGAATTAATCAAACTTCACTGTATCCCTTGACAGTATCTAGTTTTCAACAGTCTTGTACATGAAGCGAATTCTGTCCAGTCATTTCCCGAATGCTAACCTGACTCTCTCCAACAGGCAAAACTTTCCATTCACTTTCACAGAGTAACACAGAATTCACTGTGTGATATTTTAATAAGCCAAAACTTCACAAGGACGATGAATGATCATCTTCCCACTCCTGCCTCTGCCTCCTTCCCTCCTCTCCAAATAAAGGTGAACTAGAGCCCTTCTCTGAGGTTTTAAGAAAAACAGATGAGACCATGTTGATAAAGATCAAAAATCATTATCACTTTGAACTCCCATTTTTACCATCCAAGAGTGATGATGGCCTCTGTCAGGCTCAGAAATGATGGAGGAGGGTCTCCGGGCGGATACTGATAATGCAACATGTTTGCGAACACCTTCTTAATTAAGCAAAGGAATCTCAGATGCTCTCTAACACTGTCTGAGGGATTTCCCCATCAACATATTTTGATGTTTAGACACCTCCAGAGCGGAACACAACTGCTGCTTTCCTAAAGTGAAAAGAAAACATAAAATGGAGACGATTTGCCCTAAGTGATGGTGTTAAAAATACGATCTAAAACATGAAGAGTTGATCGATCGAACTATTCTCTGCAGAAATCCATCCATCGTGCCCTTTCCCTACGTTTTTCTCTAGAAAACTTACCCATGGGTTCCAGTTGTTGGAATCAAGATCTCATGATGCTGTGTTCTTGGTACCAGGTTCATCTCACCAAGCAGCTCTGATGAACACCCAGCCCCACAGCATCATAGCAATTCTCAGACTTCAAAGGGACTTCGACCTCGACTTTCTAGCCCAACACCCATAGTTCAGAGATGAGAAAGCAGAGACCCAGGAAAATGGAGTAAGTTGTCCAAAGCCACACAGCTAGTTAGCAGCAGACGTGGAATAGAACCCAGACCAGAAACTGTCGTGTGCTCTCGAGAAGACGTATGTTCCAAACAGAGGGTGGCAGGTGAACAGGAAAGGGTCCAATAGTAATTTATGACTCTGAAAATGACTCTAAGGAAATTAAAGAGAAAACTTACAAGTGGAAAACACCAGTAAAAGTTAAGTGTCTCTTCCTGACACAATACCCATCAGAGGCAGGGACGTAGAAATGATGAATGTTGATGTGATTGTGGCAATGCAGGTGTTTAGGTTAAGGCACATATTCCATTTTTAATCGGTGGAAAGTGGTCTGAGAGGGGAAAACAAAATACCTCTGTTTACTCTCACAAATGGAACTCATACATTTGTCTCTTCAAAGGAAGAGGAGAGGGCAGTGTTTTTCTTTTTAAATAAATTTTTTAAGCCAGGAGAGGAACACACCACTCTTTCATGGGATGATCAAGTTGAGAGCCATTCACCCTTAAAAACGAACGCATTGTGAAAAAAATTTTGCAGATGAAACCTACAAAGGCTTCATCTCCAGAATATATAAGCAGCTCATACGACTTAATAAGAAACAACCAAACAGCCCAATCCAAAAATGGGCAGAAGACCTAAACAAGCAATTCTCCAAGGAAGACATACAAATGATCAATGGGCACATGAAAAAATGCTCCATATCACTAATTAGCAGAGAAATGCAAATCAAAACTACAATGAGGTATCACCTCACACCGGTCAGAATGGCCATAATTCAAAAATCCACAAATGACAAATGCTGGAGAGGCTGTGGAGAAAGGGGAACCCTCCTGCACTGCTGGTGGGAATGCAGTTTGGTGCAGCCATTGTGGAAAACAGTATGGAGATTCCTCAAAAGACTAGGAATAGACTTACCATATGACCCAGGAATCCCGCTCCTGGGTTTATACCCAGAAGGAACCCTACTTCAGGATGACACCTGCACCCCAATGTTCATAGCAGCACTATTTACAGTAGCCAAGACATGGAAGAAGCCTAAATGTCCATCAACGGATGACTGGATAAAGAAAATGTGGCATATTTATACAATGGAACACTACTCAGCCATAAAAACCGACGACATAACGCCTTTTGCAACAACATGGATGTTCCTGGAGAACGTCATTCTAAGTGAAGTAAGCCAGAAAGAGAAAGAAAAATACCATATGAGATCGCTCATATGTGGAATCTAAAACAAAAACAATAACAAAAACAAGAACAAAAAACCAAAGCATAAATACAAAACAGAAATAGACTCATAGACATAGAATACAAACTTGTGGTTGCTAAGGGGGTGGGGGTGGGAAGAGATAGACTGGGATTTCAAAATGTAGAATAGATAAACAAGATTATACTGTATAGCACAGGGAAATATACACAAGATCTTATGGTAGCTCACAGAGAAAAAATATGACAATGAATATATATATGTTCATGTATAACTGAAAAATTGTGCTCTACACTGGAATTTGACACAACATTGTAAAATGATTATAAATCAATAAAAAGTGTTAAAAAAAAAAAAAAGAACCCATTGTGAATGATTTTTCACAGATATCGATATAATCTCAGGTGACATCCCTTACACACCCATAGAAGTCCTACTGAAACCCCTGCTGAACGGCACTGAAGGCATTACGAAGTTAGAAAGTTTGATTTCCGGTTCATTTTTCCTTCCTGAGCGCCCATGCCACGATCATTGTCTCTTCATTCTCTGCTCTCTAATTTGGGGAGTTTTCATGTGTTCATGATGAAATAGTACTTTCCCTTTCCATTAAGAGAAAGCCCTCATAAAATGATGTAAAAGGAGTTTGACTTCTAGTCTGAGCCCTGAAACTATGGACCTCCCTGCAAATGGACCCACCAGCTCTGCCCAAGGGTCATTCTAAATCCACTGAACGTGAACACACTTTTTTTCAGAATAACAATCAAGATGTGAAATTACTTGTACCCAGAAGTGGGGTTGCTGGGCCAGATGGTAGTTCTATTTTTAATTTCTTGAGGAATCTCCATAGCGTTCTCCACGAGCAATCTAAAGTAATCAAACCCTCCAAAGCAGAGAGGAGAAGGGTGGTTGCCAGGGCCTGGGGGAGGGGACATGGGGAAATGGGATTCATTGGGTACCAAATCTAAGTTATTCGAGATAAAAATGTGCCAGAGACCTGCTGTACAGCATGGTGCTTAAAATGAATAATACTGTACACTTACAGTGTTATTAAGAGTGTGGATTTCATGTTATGTGTTCTTTCACCACCAAAAAAAAAAAATTAATCACTTGCACTGGCGGTAAGTGCAGGAAATAAAACGATGAAACCTGCTTCAAGGTACTTGTGGGGCTTTCGTGCTTGAGAACGTGGCTCAGGTGAGTTTGAAGAACCCAGAAATAAACCCAAAGTCACCCCGACTCAAGGAGGGCTTTGCTTAGTCCTGTTTATTTTATGTCAAAGGCCACAGCTCTTGATGCTCTGAAGTGCCCCCGAGGGTTCTCTGAGAGGTGTGCCTCCCTGCCGTGAGGTCACGGGTGGAACTCCTCCTCCACGTGCGCGCTCACTGAAGGTCAGCCCTGGTGGCACTCAGTAGAAATCAGAGAATGCAGACACAGCCAGTGAGACCAAAGTTAGATTCTCCCCATGTGCCCCTCAAGTTCAGTCTGGAGGCTGCGTGACGCCCCTGGGGCACTGACACCTGCGAGGAGTGGTCCACGTACTCCCGGATTCCCTCTCCAGATGAGAGGTTGGTGACTTCACATGGGCATTTCTCATACACGGCCAGGTATGAACAGTTCAGTGGCTAAAAAGATGTTCAGATAGCTCACGAATGTGATCTTCATCAATAAAACAGTCAGAAGTCTGTATTTTTTCTCCATGAGACTCAATAAAGCTCCTTTTATTTTGGAATGGGGACAATAGTCAATACTACCAAGCATTTTAACTTTTTTTTCTGAAATGGTCCTGGGGGTTTGGGGTGTGGAAGGAAATAATCAGAAGGAAGGAGGGGGCAAAAAAGAAAGGAACGGAGGAAAAGTTCTTCACAATTCATCTGTATAGACGTGAATAAATATGTTCCCAGGAAGCGATGGCTCCCTAAACTTTGGCAGGAGAGGGTCTTCACAAGAGAATCCACCCCATCATTTTCCTACCACATTCTTCCTATACAGTTGTTTAACGCTGGAAATCACGAACAAGCTCACATTTGCTCTGTTTTCTAAAACTCTCCAGTTCTGTATCAGAAAGAAGACCAAAGGAATAGAGTCGAACATTACCTGAGAATGCTCTATTTTGTTAACGTTTCACAGTCTGGGTTACTACCGCACAATGAGGAATCTTCCAGCATGTCCAGTGGGGGGCATTCTTAAAAATTATTTGAATGGGAATAAGAAAAAGTGCTGGGAATTATGTCATTAGCCAGCACGGGGCTGGCAAGCCTTACCAGGCATATGTCTGCCAGCCTCCGTCCTGGTCAGGAACACTTGCCTTCATCCAGGAAGGGCCAGGTTATCTCCCTTGGAATTACCTGACCCCCTGGTACCACCAGGAGATATGCTTCCAGCCTGGGGATGGCTTCGCTGGATGTCACAAGCAGGGATAACAGCACTGACTTCAAAGGACAGTGCTGAGGCTCAAGGAAGGTCTAAGAAACTGCTCTGTAAACATTAACGATGCAACTGAGAGCTGGTTTAGCTGTTGTGTGGAAGAAACGCAGGACAGATTCCTAATTAAGAAGTGATGATCTTCCAGACAGATTCTTCTTCTCGAGGTACATGTGGTGGTGTCACCTGACATGAAGAGTTTTGGAGGCAACTTCAAGAAGTAGGATCTGGTGGGTAATAAGCTGGATGAGGCCAGGGACAAACGCCTGGTTTTCTGAGCTGGGTAAACAAGGCTGGGACCATTGGCTGAGAGTACAGTGAGTGACCAGGGAACACTGACCACCGGAAGGAGGGAAGATGCCCACAGCATCCTAGTGAGCTCAGCTCTGTCCTTTCCTGGCTGGTGTGGCCACCCTGAGTCTTAGCGACTATTTTTCATCAACTGAAGGAGTTTGGACAAAAGGATGGCTAAGCCCCTCTCAAGGTTCAAAGAGCAAGGCATTTTAACTATTGTTAGAAATCTCTATGCATAAATTTCTAATCCATACACCCTCGAGCTTTGCTGTCTCCTTTCCTATTAAAAAAAAAAACAAAACAAAACAGGGAGGGAGGTTAAAGTTCCCCCCACCCCTCCACCCGCACGGTGCCAAGGTGGAAACAGACGCTCTCTTATGGAAACTGCCAGAGCGGTTCCTTTCCCCCGGGGACGCTCCCGGGCCTGATGGAGGCGATCGCAGGGGTGGGGGCCGGGGAGGGGTCCCCACTGCCCATCGGGGAAGGGGCGCAGGACTCCGGGGCCAGGCCTGCGCTGCTTCTGCACGCCCCGCCCCGGGTGCGGCGCCCACTCCCCTCAGGGGCCGCAGAGCGCGGGGCCGCGGAAGGACGGGGCAGGAGCTGCAGCGGCGCCCGGAGCCTGCGGCTTCCAGCAAACTCCAAGGGGGCTGCAGCGGGCGGCGGCTCCGGACTGCAGAGCTCAGCATGTTTCTGCAACTGTTTTGACGATGCTTTTGAGTGTTCCCATCACTACCGAGATGCTGCCGCTCTCCTCATGACCACAATCTATTAGCTCCAGTAGCTTTTGAGCGACTCAGCCTCGCCGCAGCTTCCTGCTTACCCTGCGCGCGCTGGGGCGCTGCCAGCCCCCCGCGGGGACCACGCGGTTACGGGGGCGATGCCGCCCCGACCCCACCTCCACCTCCACCACCAAGTGGCCTTACTCTAGAGAGGTTTTCCTTTTCATAAAGAGATCACCATAAACTCTGGTCAACAGCTTCTAACAGTGCACCATACGCTCTCCTTGCAGACCTCCTTAAGAAAAGACAGCTTCTGAACTTTTAATGCTAATAAGGGCATTAAAATCCAGTTACCTGGATTCCGAAAGGCTAGGACCCCTGGTGAACTCAGCAAAGGGCTGACTACATCCTTTGCTGCAATTCGATCTTTTTTATAAGGCACGACTCTGCCCTTCTACTGGTTTTGTTTTGTTTGTGGTTCTTTGGTGAATAATTGCAATTCGGAGAGAGAGAGAGTGTGTGTGTGTGTGTGTGTGTGTGTGTGTGTGTGTGTGTGTGTGTGTGTGTGTGTGTGTGTGATAGAGAGAGCGAGAGAGGGAGGGAGGGAGGGAGAGTCTTGTACACAAGCCTGGGGGGGGGGGATCTTCTGAAAGATAAATGTTTTTAAATAGTGCTTTGATATTAATTGGGATGAATCTGAAAGAGAAAGCTCTTGAATGTAAGAAGAGAGGCCAATCAGTTCTCTTTGTCTCTGCATCTCGCATGGCTAGATAGAGATGCCTTTCTGGACCAGGCAGGGGGAGAAGGCCGGCTGGCTGCTTTCTTCACCTGTTCAAGGGGGATTCAAGAAACGGGGACAACCCAAGTCATCGCTTTTGTGTGTGTCAGTTGAAACTACAAAGGCAACCAAAAGGAGGTCTTATCCGTTTCTTGTCAGCTTCAGTTGGGAACAGCAGGTAGAAGCTGCATTTTGGTTTTACTTTTTCACCACCGGGAGCTATAAATAGATGAACACATGTGGCTTTGTGCTCAGGTACCTACACTGGCCTTGAACCTCGCCATCCAGGCGTTTCTAACTCCCACATGAGCAGTCACAGCTCACGGCCCCCACACGTACATTTTCCACAACACGTGTGCCATGAGAAGAGATGGCGCGTGTGTGTGTGTGTTTTGTTGTTATTTTTGCTTGAGCTTTGAGTTCTAGATGCATTCCACCCACACTGTCAACTCTGGAAGCAAGGCCTACTCTTCAACACCTTGAAGAGATGCTCAGAGTTTGCCAAAGGAAGGAAGGAAGGAAGAAAACATCACTCTTTGTTGCGTTTATGTGTGTCTAAAAATACACCAACTCCTGTGTCTAAAAACTATTCATGAATAGTCTGCACACTGATTTTATAGGATGTATGGTGTTTAGGAAAATGTTAGCAAGACTGCACTTTCTACAAACTGCCTTGATTGCCCACCACCCCCCATTTGGTAAAGAACAGTGTTTTCACTTTTAGTAGATGGCAGCCGGGTTATTAAGAGTCAGAGAAGTTGGTTTCCATTTCTAGCTAAGTCATTAATCCACTGTGGGCAGGAGAGGGACTCCTGAAAGCTTGGTCTCTCCAACAGCAGGATGCAAATATCACCCCAGTCTAGTTCTCGGGGTGCTGAGCATTGAGTCACTATGATTCATGCGGGGTCCTTGGGGTTTTTTGCACATTAGAAGGAAGACAGGTTTCTAGTCCATCTTTTCCTCCAATTTGTCCAAAGGTGGACAAAATAAATGAGACACACACACACACACACACAAACACACCCCCACATATATACTTTTTTCCTTATCCTCCTTCCTGGTTCCACCAAACCTGTCTACAAGTAAAAAAGCAACTGCTCTGGCAGTCCGGTAATTCTATACCCTCCTCCCTGCCCCTAGTAGGTCTCCCTTTTGAGGAACATTTATACGCTCACAACTGAAATACACAGGCCCAACCCAGGCTATCTTCTATGAATGGGATTCTGGAACCATCAGGGCCAGCTGACATTTGGGTCATTTATGTTGAACTTATTGCCAGTTTGTGTGTTTTACATCTTCCTTATCAGTGGCTGCAGTTGGTCAAAACCTGGCACTAATGTGGTCAGGATGGTCCACGGGTTTGACTCCCTAGAGCCAGCTTGGGTCTCTCAAGTCCATGACCACATGTCACGACCCACGGCGATTGTCTTGAAGTCGTGAGCGTTGTTGCCAAGGAAATACACAGAGAGAAGGATCAGGGGCCAGAAACCATCCCCTCATCGGGTTGCTTTCTGGATAAATGAGACACTGTCAGTGAAGTTCTTGAGGCAAAGTAAGTGCTCAGAAAGTGGTACCCTTTACTGTCCCAACTTCTTCAGTTCTTCCAACCCTCACTAGCTTGGCTGGAGGCAGTCAGACTCCCAAAGAAAATGACACTTCATCTTTTCCTTTGCATGAATATTGATCAAATATATCCTTAAAGCTATGGTCAAATGAAGCTCACATTTAGAGGCAAAAGCCCCCCCCAAACATTGCTCTACTTTCCCTGGGTTCAAAGACAATTACTGAACCAGCAGACTCTTACACAGAATCCTATAGAAGGCGGTGAGCTAGAAATAACTCCTCTGACGTCTTGATGTTTTTTTTGAGCAATCAAATTTGGGAACTTTACCTGACAACTGCCCTAGAAACTTGAAGATGTTGAAAAATTAGCAATTATTTCACAATCACTCCTTTTTTCTCTCTTGCCTGGTGTGACCTGTCATTTGACATCCCCTTGACACATCCCCTTTGCAGACTTCTTGACAATTAATTAACTAACCTTCACAAAACTCCTCCAAGGGAGATGGATGAAAAGCACTGCGGCTTTATCTCCACTTTTCAGGAAACTAAAAACAGAAAGGTTATGACTTACCCCAAAGTCACACAGCGAGCTCACAGAAGGGCTGGGATTGGTACCAACAAATTCTGCCTCGAGCCAAACCACTGTAACTCTCATCCTAAGAGGATATTCCTGAGTCACCACAAAATCCAGTCCAGTTGCCCAGACCAAGTTCAGTCCTCGGATACTTCCTAGAGGGGGTGGCCTTGGGCAAGTTTGGCCAGAAAAAAATAGAATTGAATTCAACTTAATAGGCAGAGAAAAAGGATAAAAAATATCATCAATAAAGAATCTTTCTTGCTCAAGAAATGGTTAGGGTTACGGTTCGGGTTAGGGTTAGCCAAGCTGTCAAGCTGTCAACACAACCTGGCGTTGCAGGGACAATGAACACAGAAATAAACCCGACTAGGAAAATATTAGGTTCCTGGTACTGTCCACGGAAAACAAAGACTTCTATAAACAAGGCCAGGCTGTCTGGGGCGTCATTCAAGACGAGTTTACAGTCAGTTTCGAAGTTCCAGGTCTTGCAGTATTTTTGGCTGCAGTTTACTGCCACCAAGTCATGGCGTTTCTTCGTGTGATGATGTGTGACTTCCTGTCCTTTTGTATGTTGAGTTCCATTCTCGGTCTCTTTCCACGTCATTCCCAAATTGCGCGATTGCCCTCCTTCTGTGAGGCCAGAGTACAGAACCGCTCAAAATGCCTTCCACTATGATAGAGTCACCGCAGGAAGTCATGGCTCTGAGGACACAATACAGGAACAGATTCTTGCTTAATGCCATCTAGAAAGATACCTGTTCTGTAAAAGATTATTTTGTTCAACTATGTGTGGTTTAGGAGGATGCATGGTGACAAGAAGTTGATGTCACCTGTGGACCTGAGACTAATTTTCTATTAATAAATAAATAAATAAATAAATAAATAAATAAATAAATAAACAAACAAACAAACAAACAAACAAACAAACACACACATCAAAAACAATTGCTCCAGGATGACACCACGTTGTTATCCCACCTGGCATTTGAAACCACGCTTTGGGTAAGCCTTTTAAAATGTGTAGGTGAGTTCTTAATTTTTTTCAATGTCCTTTATCCCTTGCACAGGCCCCTGAAGTCACATTGCAAGGTGCCTCCAGTGCCAGAAGAGAGGGCATGATTTTTTTTTTTAATGGAGGTACTGAGGATTGAACTTAGGACCTCATGCATGCTAAGTGTGTGCTCTGCCACTGAGCTCTCCCTTCCCTGCTAGCATGATTTTGCTTTTAATGCAAGGACCGCTTGGATGCAGCAGTAAACAAAGAAATCTAATGCACAAACAGGAAGAAGAAGACTTTGAGTCAATCTACACACCGGAGAGCAGACTCATTCCAAGGACTGGCTCCAGCCACGAATCTCACACTGCTCTGTGTAGTTCCATCAAAGGAAGGGAGAAGCATCTTAAAATTAGAATCTTAAGTGCTAAGAAGGTGGAGTTATCACACCAGGTCCCATCAAAAATACACTTTTAAGCACAATTTTTTTCCTAGGTTACCATTTATTGTTGAATTTTTGAGTTTTTAAAAGTCTGAGTCAAGATGTCAAAACAGCTGCAACTTCTCAAACCAAACCCAATAAACTGAATACTCGTGGTTCTATTTTTCTCCATCTAAGAGCTTCTTGGTAAAAGAATGCAGATTTATGATGAAAAAAATCAGGCCAGAGTAGGCAGCAGCCCCCAGAATGGTGCCTACCTGGGCTTTGAAAACTTTGTTCTCCCTGTTCGAAGGGCAACTACCTTCACTGCTTTCATGACCAACTGGGATGAAACCAAGAAGAATAAAGGTGGCCACAAGAGACTGCCTTTAGAAAGACTGGAAGTTAGTGGGGATAGACTGGGGTCTCTTGGCTTGTAAACAGGCTTGTGGTGGCCAACGTGAGATGTTGATATGGGCAGATAATAAATTATATATCGTTTTTTATTTATAATGATAAGTCATCATCACCCTTTATAATAAATCATTATAATCATAAACTTTATAACTTTTATAGGATGACAGTGCTTTTTATATGGCACAGCATCGAAGGGACACCCTTTGGTGATACTGCCCTTAATCATTTCCTGCCTGGCTTATTTATGATGCAACCTTCTGATGAAGCAAGTAGTTACATTTCCTATTATTTTTTCTGGCCACCGTTATGCTTTCATGTAACACTGTTACAACCTCTGATTGTAATTCTGTGCCGCTCACCCCAACTGCTGGCCAACCTACTTTCCCCGCATCTATGCAAACAGCTTTCAAGGTGGGAAGATTCCGTTGTAAATTCACTTGTTTCATTGCTTTTTTAAATGACACGGAAGAACAAAGCTGCTTTTCATAGAAGAGGTATTGTCTGTTGTGCGTTTTTTTTTTCTTAATCACAATACCCACCCCCCTTTTCAGCTCCACACCCCAGGTCCCCTCCTGAATATGGAAAAATGGGGGACATCTGAGCGGTGTCTGTTTCGTCTTCTCTCTCCCTCCTCTCTCCTCACTAAGGCATTGGGTTCTCATCTAGCAGTTTCTGATTCTCGGTTTTCAAGACAGGCACCAATAGAAAAGGAGCTTATGCACTCTAGGCTAGATTCTTATCCTCCATGGGTTTCCTCTAAGGGTGGGGCAGGGTGCGTGGCGCAGGGGACAAAGTGAAACACAAAGGAGACAGGAAGATGCACACGGGAAGGGAGGCACAGGTGAATCACGGAGCCATGGTTCCACCTGAAGGCATATTTAAGACCAGGTAGCAATGGCAATTAAGTCAGACTTAGAAGAAAGTAGGGTACACACCCTTTGTCACACCTGGGAGGGAGGACAGCACGCTCGCTCCAGAGGTCGCCTGTGTTCGCTTTTGGCAATCAATCCATTTGATAACTGTCTACACTTTGGAATGATTCAGGGACCCCTTGAAGCTACAGTTTCACAGGACAGATTCCAGCCTCCCACTGTTCCGCATACCCAAACAGACCATGGAAAATTGCTCCTCGGCCCCTTGGTAGCTGTGCCCCACCTCTTCCCTGACTGGCCTGAAAACCTACTGCCTCCTGCTCTTAAACCCCAATCAACAAAACCCTGTGGGAGTCTCCTCTCCCCTGAAGCAGATCCAAGTGGGTGAAGCAAGCCGCCTCTTCCTAGTCTAGAACAGCGAGTGTCAGGTGAAAACCAAGAAGTGGGTCAGGGAGAGACAACCCCATTCCCCGGGGAAACCTTAAACATTCAAAGGATATTTTCTGAAGCAGATGGAAACTCTACCCCTGTCACGTTTGTTTCCAGCTGGAGATAGATCACTGTTTTTGTGAGATTATAAAAAGGTCAGTTTTGTTTTTTTTTTTAGTAGACACTTCAACATTTCCTTTCCTGATGACATCAAAAAGGGGTTATAATTTCATGGAAGAACCATACCCAGCCACACGTATATGGCCATTTGTTAATATCTACATGGCTACCGCTTTGCAAGGCGTGCGCTATTGGAAGTTTTTCCAATTTAAGTTTGCAAGTGTTCAAAATGTCACCAAGCACATTTCAGGGTTTTTCACAGATAGTGTATGAATTTTTTTGACCCATCTTACTGATTTTTAATTAATTTGATGGTTCCTCCAAAAGCCATAAAATATAGTCGAAGTTATGCATTCACCTCAACTGTGCAAAAGTTTAGGGTTGCTTTGGAGCATGGAACACCCACGATTTCCAAGGAGGGCGTGAAGTTAGTGGCTACATTTTAGGACACCCCTCTTGTGGGGGATGGAGAGACCTCTTAGTTTCTTTCATTCTAGGATATCTTACAATTTTTATAAACATTCAGAAATTGAAGAACTCCAATTCAAGCCGGAAACGCGGAGTGGATGTGACAAGTAAGGTATTTTTGAGGGCATATACAAAAGAAAGGTAACTTGAGTGAAAGATTCGAGAGTCTTACTCATTTTGAAAATAATACATTGTCTTTCCTCAGAAGAGCTCAGTTTGACTTTTGCCTAAGAGGGCACTGACTCACTCATTTTTCCCATTCAAAGCAGCAACCTCAAAGCAGTGAAAAAAAAGCAGAATTCTTTCATAAAGAGAGAAATGATGGGAGAAAGTGAGCAAATCAAATAGATTTCTTTCAGCAGGTGAAACAGTAGTGCCAATTGAGTTTTCCGGGGTCTACCATCAAATTAATGGTGTTTCTTTTAGTGTCTATAAATCAGTACCCTATGCGTGTACACACACACATCCATAACACACGTGCCAACTGCTTGCCATCTGTTACCCTCACATCGGCACTTCATGTACGTACGTCGTTCAAAATATTGGTATAAATGGTCTCCGTGGAGCTCTTGAACATTTAAAAAATTCAATTGCTTAAGATTCAATTAGGATGCCAAGTCTGCAAATGACATCAGTGAATTTTTAAAAAACTCGTTACAAAATAATCTGCAGGGCATTCTTCTTAGTTTTGATTCGTGGTGAATGAAATACTATACAGTTTACCCAAGAAAGCCTCAATGGATTGTAAGAAAAGAATTCATCATTCATTTCCAGGAAGAGCTGGTACAAGGTAGACAGCTAAGGATAGCTTCCTGTATATTTTCCTACCTTTTAGGAGGTTAACATTGTTAAACTGCGCAGGGATTCAAGGCAAGTTCTGTACATGTTTTATGTGTGCATATATGGCGTATCTTAATGTGTGAATATTATGATCAGCTGGTACATTATTCAGCAAACATTATTCACTCCAAAACTAGGTGCTTAAGTGAATATAAAGGCAGTATTAGCATACAATGCCTATTTCCAGATGGTTAATTTAATTACGGGTCAAAGAAATATCAGGTCTTGTTTATATTCCTCCTATTAGCTCACCCCGTAAAGCAATAAAACCCCTGTTGAAACACGGAAACCAAATTAGTCCCTCTGTTGGTTATGCACTGTGGATGGGAGGAAAGCGAGATGAAAAGTAAAACCTAGAAAAATCAGGATTGGAGTTATTCTTTGAACACCCTTGAATTTGGCTTTGTCGATTAGAATACAACCTGAGATCAATTACACTGGAAAATAACAAATTGCCACCAACGGCTGAAAGATCTTCACACACGGTCTTGTTCTGGTCTGTCATCAAGTTCCAGGAGCAGACGCCTTCCAAGGCAATATGTTACTTTCTTAAGATCAGTTAGCCTTTATCTGCCTGTCTGTGTGCTTTTAGGTGACAGGACTTCTACTCTGCTTTATCGCCAAGCTCTGGTTTTATTGTTCTTAGTGACCAAATGCCAAAATGTAAATTTATCCCTTTTGGAATTTGTGCCAAGACCCAAACAGAACTTTTACAAGCTCAAAAATATTTTTTTTCTTTTTAACTAATCAAGCAGAGAAACAATAGCTTGTCACCATTCTTCCATCCCTGGGTCCCTTTCCTATGCAGGGTTTTCTCAAACGTTCCCGACTAGATGTCTCCCTGGCAGAGGCTATAAATCATACCTGTATCCTTCGCAGCCAGACAGACTCATTGACTGCATGGATGCTTTATGGCTTTACCATTCGAGCAGGACCTGCAAAATAGTCCTTCACAAACTTATCACCAGGAACGGCTGGCCACACAAACTCATGCACCACCCAAGTGGGAATCTGTCTGTTTTTCTTTCTCTGGGGCATTTCGAGTTATTAGGCAATACAGTCGACTTCCTTCCTTCCACCCAAGAGGTATTGTGAGCAAACAATGAAAATCCAGCTCTCCATTCATGTTTGAATTCTGCCATTGTGTGTCCTGCTGGAGATTTGTCTGCCTGGCACCACCAAAGTGCAAGATCTAATGTGTTTCTGGACACCGTTCAGCTCTGGTTACCTGATGACACAGAAACGCTGTGGGTAGAGATGGAATCCATTTGTAAGTCTATTGAAGGACAGTTTGCTCTGCGAATTGTAGCAACTCCTCTTTATGTAGCGAAGCTAATCTCTCTCTATTCACATCCTTAATTGTTCACCCAGAAAACATTTTGCCTCTCAATACACTCAGGTTTTGCATCCATCTCTGTGACCTCAGCGTTTTCTAAGCACAGCCCGTGCAGCTAATGTGTGACGTCCTTCACTGCAGCAAATCCATCAGGGAAAAATATATATATATTATGTATTGTATTTATTGTAACTTTTAGACATACGGAAAGGAGTTCAATAAATTGATTTAATGCTTACTCAAAATTTAAGAATCCATTAGGAAGTTCAGTTTTACTATGTCAGTGCGATACATTTCATACCGTAATCATACCCTTTCCAAATCCCATTTAAAGTAAACCATTTATTTTTTCTGCTTTTCCCACAAGTGCCTTAATGTAGAATTTGGATACCTTTCAGGAGAGACCTGTGAGGTAATGCATTGGAGAGACATAACAATATTTATAAAGTTTGGAAAATCTTTTGCTCAGATGAACAGGGGAAATAATCTCCAGCTTTGGCAGGATGGATAATAATATTGACACTGAATTTGGTTGTTTCCTATGACTTTAATAACAGATGTGGGGAGAGAGTTCCCCTTCTGCTTATTCTTCAGTGGTTTCTAAAGCAAGACTGGAATTTGAAGGGTTCAGGGCACATTATTACAGTGCTAAAAAAAAAAAAAGTCACATTGTTATCATTTTCCCAATATTGCTTTTTTCCCTTTGGTACCACAGAATGCCTTTTAATTAAATAGACAAATGGGAAATGCCTAAGGTTTGTTGTTGTTTTACAAATAACTTTTACACTCATGGGAAAAAGAGCTTGATTAGACGTTCATAGTCACATTCTCTGCTCATCTATTGAAAAGTTGAAGGCAGAAGCCAGAAGTCTCCTGGTGTCACACACGGACGGGCATCCAACCTCCAATGAGAGAGAAGGGACTTTTGGGCTGTCTGACTCACTCAGTCCCAGGGCTGCTGTCACTGAAGGTGGAAACTGCAATACGAACACCTGTCCATGAGGAACTAGACTTGAGATAACCAGCTCGCTTCACACAGACCATTGTCCAGCCATCAGATGGTAATTACTTTTAGTCTCCATCAGCCTTGCCTGGATTCCAGCCAATGCGTTGTGGGTGGAAGGGCCTGTATCACATTTCCATTCATCTGAGCCATCCAGTCTCTTTCTTGCTTGTTTTCAATTACATGGACATGGTGGCTTTGGCACATAGTAAGTAAATAGCAACGTCTTCAAAAAGAAAGGTTTGAAAGCCAATATCTGAAAGATACTCTTGAGGTTTCAATGAGCACAGTGAAACTGGCACAGAAATTCTGGCATTCTGACCCAGCGTCATAAAGTACAATGAGTTAAGTTGATTGTGTTTGAATTTGTAGAATATTTCACGAAAGCCAAATGCAGGAGCTGAAAGTCTAGAGGGCAGGGGAAAGGTTACTTGCTGGGCATCCCACAAAGTAAATAATTCGTAAATTAACTAAAATATTGATGAGCTCAGGAAAGGGGCCGTTGGAAGTGTTGTCAGAAGCTTTACTTTCATTTTATTTTTTAAACAACTTCCTAGAAAGAAGAAAATCCCTGGACGATCTTGATGTTCTAAAACCTTCCAGAACGAATTCCAAGAAGATTGCTCATGGCATCCTTCTCTCATGTTTCTCCTCTTTAGCATTCGTGCCCCTTGCCCCTCCCAGTCCACACTCTGAGGTGCCCCACATCAGGACCAATGTTTTGCATCCTCTTGTTATACAGTAGAAAAAATCAAAACTAAAATAAAGTAATGTAAATTGGTACAGCCACTATGGAGACCAGCATAGAGGTTTCTTAAAAAACTAAAAATAGTTACCATATGATCTAGCAATCCTACTCCTAGGCATATAGCCAGGGGAAATTCTAATTTGAAAAGATACATGTACCCCAATGTTCACAACAGCACTATTTACAATAGTTAAGACATTAAAACAATTTATTCATCCAACAGATGATGGATAAAGATGTGGTATCTATATATAATGGAGTATTACTTGGCCATAAAAAAGAATGAAATAATGCCATCTGCAGCAACATAGGTGGACCTAGAGATTGTCATACTAAGTGAAGTAAGACAGACAGAGAAAGACAAATATTATATGATATCCCTTATATGTGAAATCTAAAAAATGATACAAAGGAACTTACTTACAAAACAGAAACAGACTCACAGACATAGAAAACTAACTGATGGTTACCCAAGGGGAAAGGAGGGCAGGGAGAATTAAATTAGGATTTTGGGATTGGCAGATACACAGTACTGTATATAAAGTAGATAAACAACAGGGTTCTGCTGGATGGCACAAGGAACTATATTCGGTATCTTGTAATAAGCTATAATGAACAGGCAGGGTGCTGGGAAGTAACAGAAGCAACTGATTGGCCGAGTTGAGAAGCAGCCATAGATGATGAAGTGGCTATTTAGAGCCCAGGCATCGTGCATAAGACAAACACAGCAGTGTCTCTGTGTTCTTTGGTCAACCACAAACCAAGGGCAGGTTCTCACATGGGCACAGGGTGAAAACAACAGCAGGGAACTACACAGGGCTTTTCAGTGTCATCTGCATAAAAGCCTCACACCCACTGAGTGATAACTTCAAAATGAGCAGGATGCTCCATAGAGACACTGTATGAATGAGTAAAAATTCTAATTTAATCAACTTGAGACTGACTTCAAGGACATTTTTCACTTAACAAATAAAGGTCTTATTTTGATCCAGAAGGATCCTTGGACACTCATTGTGTATAAAAACACAAGAGTGATTTGAGAAGCTATTGTTTACAAACTTCTACTTGCATGTTTGTACATAAACAGCTTTCATGATATATGGCAACTAAATGAATGTAAATTGATCAGTCTGTTAGGGTGAAACCATAAAAGGGTTAGTACTTATGAATGTACTTGCTAGGAATCAATTAAATGGTTGATCTTTATGAGAATATAACTTATTTTCCTGCCTAGGCAGTTAATCAATCAACAAATATTTATTGAATTCACTGGAAGCAAAATGCTATGTCATTGAGGATACAATGGTGTGCAAGGGATAATTATAGCCCACATGGAGCCTTTGATCTGAAATGTAAAAATGTCACCCAAGAAGTGACAAATTATCATTTGAGCCAAAGGCAGTAAATGCTAAGTACTAGCATATACTAGTATACTAGTTAGCCAAAGTGCTGTAGAAATTCAAAGTATATGTCTTTCACTTCCTTGGTTAAATTTATTCCTGGGTATTTGATTCTTTTTGATGCAATTATACCTGTTATTGTTTTCTTGCTTTCTCTTTCTAGTCATTTATTAGTAGTGTATAGAAAAGCAATAGATGTCTGTATATTAATCTTGTATCCTGCAGTTTTACTGAATTTGTCTTATTAGTTTTAATAGTTTTTTGGTGGAGACTTTAGGATTTTCTTTATGCAGTATCATATCATCTGCAAATAGTGACAGTTTTACTTTTTTATTTCCAATTTGGATGCCTTTAATTTCCTTTTCAGGTCTGATTGTTGTGGCTAGGACCTCCAATACTATGTTAAATAGAAATAAGAATGAGCATCTTTGTCTTGTTCCTAATCTCAAAGGAAAAGCTTTCAGCTTTTCACCATTGAGTATGTTGGCTTTAAGTTTGTCATAAGCGGCGTTTATTACATTGGGATATGTTCCCTTTATACCAACTTTTTGACAGTTTTTGTCATGAATGAATGTTGAACTTTGTCAAATGCTTTTTCTGCACCTTGAGCTGATCATGTGATTTTGACCCTTTGTTTTGTTAATGTGGTGTAGCACATTGATTTATTTATAGATATTGAACCATCCTTGCATCTCTGGGATAAATTCCATTTGATTGTGGAATGATCCTTTTTCTGGTTTGTTGAATTAAGTTTGCTAATATTTCCATGGATTCTAAATAATAGCAATAAAAAAATCCCTACAAGATGTTTCATGACCCTGATGACATGTTTTTTAAATGCATATGAAAATGCTGAAAAGGTAAACATGTTAAATCATCCTTTCAGTTCTGCATTTCCCTTTTCTATCCCATCCATTGTTTTTCCTTTCACTTTAAAATTTTTCCTAGATGCCATAAAAATAACAAAGGTTCTGCTTGTTACCCAACTAGTACCCTAAGTTCAAATGTGGGGGACTCAAAAGAAAAATAAAGTCCAAAAGATTGGCTGTCTGATGTATAATTTCCAACTGAGTGGCATTCCAGGGGAGGGCTCCCACACGTACTTTCCATGGCACCTGGGGTGTGATTTAGAGGCTGTGATGGCCACTGCCCTCCAAAAAGCCATTTCCACTTATCTGCCTGAGTCCTGAATCTTCACATTCTGGAGATGTGAAGGCAGAGCCAGCCTGATTCAAGTGCTGTCATAGGCATTATGGTAGAAGTACTCCCGTCCTGAAGATAGAAGGATGCAAAAAGGGAAAGTCTAATAAAACTAAATGGGTCCACAGCCCTCACTGTGGACCTTCACACAGTCTGTGCCTGCCACCCATACGAAAAGAGAGAGAACTGGGCTGACTACTGCATGCTTTAATAGTTGTTTCTGACAACTGTGAGATGAGCCATCTCTGAACAAACCCAAACCTTACAGGAGACATGACTTTTCCCTTGGCTATTCATATCACAACCCCTTGTAATGCCTAGACAGGGCACTTCTAATTATTTTGTTTCTGGTTTGTTAATTTGAGGCTTTCAGTCAATTAGTAATACCACCACCTTCACTCCACAGGACAACAGGGTCAAGAGAGTTGACCCCAAGCCCTGTCTATTCTCACCTCTCCCCACGTGGGCACTTGTACATGAACCCAAGTCAGCTAGGAAGAACCTGGGAGAAAACATTGTTCAAAAAAAAGGATACATGCGGAGAGGCATTTGGGTGATGTCTTCCTGGCGATTTGTGGCTGGGTGTGGGGACTTCTCCTTTGCTGTCCTCAGATGCCTTTAACCTCTGCTTGGCAATGCAAGAGGCAATAGGAGGGGCTCTGGATTTCTGGTAAAGGGAAAAGGCTGAACTGACAATTACTGGAAGAGGTGATAGATATTTGGGAAAATTCTAATTCAGTTCAGTATTATTTTGAATCTGCAAATCCTTCATCGATCGCCAAACTGGACAACGCCTAAACCATCACAAAAACCAAGGCTTTGTTCCAACCCTATGAAACCAGCATCATAAGGGTGTAGGATTTAAACCATGCACTATTCATATAGCTCTTTGAAGAAGTCACACAGCACAATTTGAAAGAGTCCATAACAGTCATTCAAACATTTCCCTAGTGACAATAAAAGGATTTCAAAGTTAAGTAAACTGCCTATTCCATAATTATGTTTAGGAAACAGAGCTTCTTTTTCCCTTCATTTACAACTATAAAGATGAATTCAGCATTTCTGACTACCGACTGTACTCATATTATTAGTTGTTCAAAAATGAAAACATTTTCTTAAAAGAATGTGATATGGTCATGGCTGTGGCCTGAAATGAAAGCTGTTTCACAACACTCCCTTTAATTTTACACATACAGACACCAAAAGTTTCTCTGTGCATCCTAATCACTAATGGTTTTATCATCTTCACTGGCTAATTTATGCAGCAAATTGTCAAACTCTACTTTAGTTTCGGCAAAGTAACTCATTTTAATGTTACTAAGGGGAAAATTAAATATATATTACTTGAAACAAATAAACAGAAAAAGTGTTTGAACCATAGGTCCCAATTTCTCTCAGTCTACACTGGCTCACCATTGATATTCTCTGGCAAAAGAAAGCAATAGGGAATATGTCTTCACAAAATGATATAGTATTTATGAAGTGGATTTATTGTCAAGGTCCTTGAATGAATCACTTTTTTCCCTCCCAAAATGTCAGTCACCTCTTGGGTAGGTAGTTGGCAAACACGTTTTCAAGATGTAAGGAAATCGCCTGTTTTTCTTGTCAAAGGAGTAGTACTGAGTTGCCATGCTGTGTAACTGGGGAGGTGGTTGGGTAACATGTAATGCTATGAAATTTCATAATACATCTAAGAAAAAGGCACGTTTGAATCTGGGGTCTGGGGAGACTCCAAACAAAGCCCCAACCAACCAAGGCTGGACATCTAAAACTAAAGCAGAGAAGGCTTTAAAGAACTGTTCAGAAAGTCTCCTAAATTGCATGAAACTCTATTTTTTTCAGCCTCAGAAGATTAAGTGTTGTGTCAGTTCCTATCTGAAAGTAGAATCTTTGCTTCCAAGAAGTCAGGTTATTTCAAGCCTGCTGCCACTGTCTTGTCGTTTGTCTAACCCTGAAAGCAAACTTTTCTCCAAGAATTATCTTGTAAAGACCCCTGTACTTTTGTTATTCTTTGCAGACTATTTCATTATTTTATTTTGGTCGTCACTCCACTGACGACCACAGTGTAGCCCCAACGGCACCATGAGGCATCTGCTAAACTCCTCATCTACCACTCGATTGATAATAAGAGTACAGTTTCTCCTTTGAATTCAGTTATTGGCTCAAGATGAAATTCAGATCTGTCCTTTGCTTAGTTTACAAAAAAATATCCTAAGTCTTTGTACGCAAAATAGAATAAAATTGACTGTAATTATTCAAGGATTGTATGTCGGTTCCTAGATTAACCTGACCCTTTGGGGTTGTTTTTTGTTTGTTTTTGTTTTTGTTTTTGTTTTGGTGTCATTTACTTTTTTTTAAACATCTCTTATTTTGATGATTTTATGAACCCTTTAGAAATGGACAAAAACTCTAACTTGGAAGTATTTGATTTCCACGCAGAATACCTAATCCAAGGGTCTCCTAAAAAAGCAATGCCTGTAATTCAGGCATTAATAGGATTACAGTAAATTGGCCAAATTCCACTGTGCTCCTCAGAGAAAATCTACCATATTGACAAGCTGACAAAACTCAACTCCATGCACACAAGAACCATGACCATCACATCCACCACTGTGGCCTTAATGCCTGACTTAGCTCAACACGTGGCACATAGCAGGGCCTAACATTACCCTAGGGACAAATTTTATCATTTCAGAGGCTCGGCTAAAAATGGGTTCCTATCAACAGGGGCTGGGGCTGCACAGGAAGTAGGAACACATCAATCAATTCAAAACGGAAGTTCTCCCCTGAAATTACTTGGTAAGAATAATTCCATCTTGGGACAAGCATGTGGCCGTGTGAATACATATCCTAAAAGAAGGGATATGATTGGAACAACTAACAGTGCATCACCCCGGCAGGACCAATAGCATTCTTTCCTTCATGTTTCGGCTGTGTGTGTGTGTGTGTGTGTGTGTGTGCACTTTCTCCCTGCAAGAGTTTAGAACTCTCTCATTGCCATCTCACCAGTGGATCAGGTTGTTTCTCACTTGAGATAATAACAAATGATGGTGTTACAGTATTTGATAAACAAACCATAATACAACCATGTAAATCCCAAGGACGGGACCAAACACCGTGATGTTCCTCCGACACTTAACTGGGATTTGCTCCACGGCTAAATATGAAGCACCTAAGCCAGCTAAGTGGTTTGCCGGGGCTGCTCTGCCCAGATGACATCATCACTTGGCTTTCCAAAAGCAGCTCTTGGCTCTGGCTGTTTTGGCTTCTTTCCATGTAAACATGGCTTGATTAATGCTGCAGAAGGGCTGTGAATCACGTATTCCACTCTCATGTGGGAAGTCAGAATGTCAGTTTTTCCCCATTTCAAGCACAGAGCATCGGGATGTTCAGTGCAGCATCCCTAGCAACAACATAGAAACTGCCTGGGTGCCCAGCTGCCGGCCTCCTGCCTCTCTCCACGTAACAGCAGCTGAGGCATCGCCCGCTGCAGGACCCGCACCTCCACCCCGGCTGCATCCATGGGTCTGACCATTACGGCGGGACCACAAGCACATCACAAGGCTGCCCTCTGATGCAGAGACAAGAAGAAAACCAGAGAAGCCCTTGCCACGCTTCCAAGAAAGGCAATGGGATCTCACCGATGCAGTCACAAATGTCTGGGGCTGATCCATGCCTCGGTGGGGACTTCGTAGTCCGGGCATACCTCTCACCACCGCTGCCTCCAGCTGGCAACCCCACTGAACGTATCCGATCATTCAGTCAAGGAGGCCAAGGAAAGCGGAAAGCAAAATCTCTCCCAGCAGAAAGACGAATGCCATAGATGTCAATCTTTATAGCCCTTTCACAGAAATGCTTTGACTGCTGCAAATCGTCAAGAAACAACCTAGAAGAATGAGGGCTGGTGGCTATCCGGAGCATCTCAGGACCATGCCGGCCTGGATTGCAACAGTTGGAATGCTTTATTCCACCAGCCCCCAGTGGTTAATTTGAGGGTGTGGTGGGTCAGTTACGCAGACGCGATCGTTGGGTAACCAGCACTCCTGTACGCGAGTTGCTTCTCTGGGGTGACAGCACCGCTTCTGAAGGCAGAGCACAACAGCATTAAAACACTGCAGCAAACTGGCGTGGCTTTACTAGAATTTCCTCCTCACTTCGCAAAATTAGGAAACTCTAAAGCAGCCAGAGCCTTTCTCCTTCAGTCCCCCTTCATTCCATCCAAAGAAATATTTGATCACTTCAAGCCTCCACCATGATTTATGAACTTTTTCCAGAATACCACGTTGTTTTCCATTTTGGTAAGCCCAGAAAGGAAGTGTGGTTTTCACCTTGACTCTGAAGGTCGATGAAACTAAAAGTCCTCACATCGGTCCAAGGGAGGAAGTGAATCGCAAGGTCCGTTCCAAGGTTAATGTCTTTTTGATGAGATCTACCAAAAGCCTGAGCTGGTATACACAATAATACAGGGTCACAAGCAAATGTCAGAAGTGAAATCTTCCCAATTCTTTGAAAGGGCTTCAAGATTTTATAGTTGTCAGCCACGTACCCTCCACAAAGAGTCTAGGAATAGTTCCTTCAGAGGAAGGATTTAATTGATCAGGTCAGACATCAACTTAGAGTTCACAGACTTCTAAATAATTCATAAAACAGACTTGGATAACTAAGTCACCAATCGAGCAAGATATAATTTGCTTAGAAGTTCATGGGTCAAGCCGAGATGGTCGTGATCACCACCATACCCACTTGAGAGGTGACTGGCGCCCTGGGGTCCAGGTATCTTCAGGAATCCACAGTTACACTCTTAGAATTATTTGTGGTCCTTTGATTTTTTTTTTTTTTTTCAGGAGCACCCGCTGCCCCAGGCTCTGCCTTACAGGTAAAGAGGCTGTAAGATGCCCTCATCTTGCACAAGACCACAGAAGTACTAACACCCAGTTGCATAACATCTACTTTCATTGCCTCAGTGCAGCATAATTATGGTGATTTCATGGATGCAACCAAAGTATTTTCCCACACCGAATTCCAAAGTCAGAGTAAAAATGTAATAACTTTTTTTTAAGATTTGATATCGGTAAGTAGAATTTCTAAGGCTTAGAGGAGAAGTGTCAGTGAGGATCCCTTGTCTCTTGTCTCCATGGGCAATTTTTTTTTTTTTGAACAAAGAAAGGTTTATTACAGGGTCGACTTGTGCTCAAAAGATCCGAATTCTCAACTGACAATTTTTAAGGAACTGCTAATGTAGAGAAACAAAATATTAAGCTAGAAATAATTGAGATGTGAATTCAATTAGAACATAAAAATATTAAGGTCATTCTAACCAGTTGTTATTTCAATGTAAATGCCAGCTGCCTGTTCCTAGGTTACCGTGACAATATTCATCAATTATGTTACAAAAGAATGAAGAGGCCCTCACTCCCGCTCAGTACTACAGTCTAGTCTTACCTGAAAGTCCCAAAAAGGACCCAAGGACAAGAGCATAATTTTAGTTTCCTCTAAAAGGTTCTTTCTTGGGGGAGGGTACAGCTCAGTGGTAGAGCGCATGTTTAGCCTGCATGAGGTCCTGGGTTCCATCCCCAGCACCTCCAATGGAAAAAAAAAATCCTAATAATAAATAAATAAATAGACCTAATGATCTTTCCAATGGAAAAAAAGTTTTTAAAAAAAGATACTTTCTTCGGGAAATAAAATGAAAGCAAATTAGAATATTTTCCACATTTGATTTGAAGCATTTTGTCTTTTGTTTATTCACTAAAGCCAGTATCCACAATCAACAGTGTCCCAAACTCCTGCTTTTGCCACCCTACCCATCTTAGTATGTTGCCAGATGGTCTAAAATGGCTGCCAAGCACCAGCCTTTACATCTGCATTTCATCCCCCACCAAAAAAAAAAAAAAAAGAGGCGGGAGGAGCCGGGTCTCTGACACTTCCTATCAGAGCTCATTAGCTAGAACTCAGACATACAGCCACACTAAATTGCAAAGAAAGCTGGAAAACATAATCTTTACACTGCATGGCCATATACACAGGTGAAACTGGGCATTCTGATTCAGGGAAATAAAAAAAAATTGAAAAGCCAGCAGCAGCCTCTGCCACCAATATAAAATCCTTGAAGAGTTAATAGCGGAGAGTTTTTTCCCTTACAATATTAAAGGTATATTTATTTCAAAGGTAAGGTCAGGGAAAATTAGTCTATAAATCATATAAATATCTAAGTGGTTAATAATGTACATATATAAGTGGTTAATAGTCACATATAGATAAATTAGTGTATACAATGGCATCACTGCACTGTATTCATACTTCTCCCATTATTCCAACTAAGGATTTAAATTCAAATACAATTCTTCCTTCTGTATTGTTTTATATTAAGAGCTGAGACTAATCAGAAGAGAATGCAACTGTAAAATAGAGTAAGAGAGAGTCATTAGGGAAGTGGATTATAGACTTGAGTCCACTCTGAGTCCTGGCCTTGGCCTTGCTCTGCAACTTTAGGCAAGTCACTCAACCTCTCTGATTTGATTTCATTGTCTATAAAATGGAAATCCGTGCTGGATTTGGGGGCACCATGTCCATGATTAAAAGGCTGGATAAAGTGTGCCCAAGAGAGGAATGAACCCAGGCTGCCGAACAGCAGGGGAGGGGACAAAGAGGGGCAACGGTGACAAGGTGAGGGATAGCCACAGAAGGTAAGTGAAGCTGAGGAGAGAAGTCTGTCAAATTGCCTCAGGCTCCAGCATGTGACCCGGATGAGATTTCTCAAATGTGCTGAAGTTTCTCTTTAAAAAAGAGAGGTTCAAATCAATTCCTTTTTTTAAATATCAAAGGTCATGAATTTTAATACATGTGCTCCGAGGAAAGTAACTTTCCATGTGGCCTAGAGAATAGCCCAGTGACTGCCATCGCCACACTTTCAACTCAAACTGAAAACAATCACAGGGTCAGAGGTCCCTCTACTTACTGGACTAGAGGCAAACGCCCAGGTTTGTGCCGCTTCTTAAATGTTAATGGCTCTTTTACGTCCCTGAGTGAAGGCTTCAAGGACAGGTGAATATCCAAGAATTTGGGAATGAGTTGAGGCAGAACCTGATTCTCAAATGCAGGTGAATTGAAGCCCGTCAGCCAATCAACCCCACGACGCTCCTGGCACGGCCATGGCGACCAGGTGAGAGTTCGTCCCCAAAGCAACAAAGAGGAAACAGGGTGTGTTGGTTTGTTTGTTTTTAAGATTTTCAAGACTTTCTCTGCTACCACTGTTCCTTGAGTCACGGCTCAGTCTCTCCAGTGTTATCACCTTCTTGACACTTTCTATACACAGATGACAGCCAAGGAGGGCAGAGTAAAAGCATCTCTTCGAAGACGGAAGAAAGCAGAGTCCATTTTAAAGGGAATCAGTGATCGACTGACCTCATCATTCCTTTCTAGCACTTTTGTTTATTCACTCATCAAACATTAATTAGGCACCTGTTCTGTGCTGGATGCTGAGCTAAGATCGGAGGTACAGAGAGGAATTAGACCCACTTCCTGCCCATAAGATGCTCATCTCTGGACAAGAGAGGTTTCATGTGGGCCAACAATGAGACAAACATGGGATTGACCCTAACTGTCCAGAGGAATGAATTGACCCTAACTGTCCAGAGTAGAAGGACAGTTCTCCTTGGTTGGAAGGGTGAGGAGCAGTAGTGAGATGGTTGGGATGGCTCCAAATGGTATCCTGAAGTTGGAGGGGTTGGAGTCCCACCTTCTCGTCTTACTTACAGGTTGTATAAGCTTGCTAAGCCTCATTTTCCTCTTCTCTAAAAAGGCAGAAGAAGATCATCTTCTTTATAGGTTTGCCCCGCTGTCTGAAGTAGGGCAAGAACTCAGTATTCATTGGCCCTGATTATTTTTATCATTGTCACTGATGATATTATTAATATTATTAACCAAGAATGATCCAGAAGGAAAGACTTGAAATGACAGGGCACCCCAAGGAAAGACTGCTGCTGTTGCTGAAGGGAGCAGCAGCCCTTTAACTATGACTATTTGACCACAGAGGATGAACCCAAAAAAAGCTTGAAGGTCTTGGGGCAGCCGAGGTGAAGCTTCCCGCATCAGCAGAAGCATGGCATGAAGGGAAAAGAGTGCATACTTTGAAGATGCTCCTTAGACAACGGTCTCCCAGTTTGTTTTGTCCTGGGGAAAAGAGGAGGTGGGGGTTGCCATGACATGCTCTGGTTCTGCATCCAAACCCCTAAGCCAGTTGAATCTCTGGATTTCTAAATATAACTCTGAGAAAACGAATCACACATTTTCGACACGGATGAATTACTGAGTTTCCGTATTAATCACATTGAGCTAGTTAACATTTGAGCATACATCTGGACCACAAACAGGATGAGAAGCCATGCCATAGAAAACAGTTTTACTCTGAAAATTGTGAGGGGGGAGTTTCTGCCCAATGGCAAGGAATAGGACAGGTCTCTGTTTATGGACAAGCCCCATCAATGACTTGACTTCTCAGTGACTGCTGTTCCTTCTTACAAGGAAGTCAGAGGCTGCTTCTGCAGCTGCCCGGATGGATTGGCTTCTTGTAATGTTGAAAGTATGAGTCAGTATTTTACCCACAACAGCCACATTTCAAAACTAGCACGCAGCTTTTAAGGAGCAGTGAAGGATTCCATAGTCCAAGACCCCAAACTTTCAAAACAAGACACCTTTGTACGTTTAAGGCTTCTTTTCTCAAGAACTTGAAATATGCATTGAAATATTTGAACATTTCAGAGGCTTTGGGAGTGTCTGATACTAGGTCTCTCCGCCACATCTTCCCTTTCTCCCCACCCACACTCACACCCCCACCAACCTACTCTGGCAAATTTCTACTCATCAGTATTCACAAAAAAACTGATTTTTGACAGGGGTGCTTGAAGTGGTGGGCTCCTGAATCATCAGCAGTGCCACAGGTGGCACGGGGAGCTTCAGAATGTGTGTGTGTGTTATTTGTGTAAGCACACACCTCGAGATGCTTGTACTAGGAGGTGACTCAGAGAGGCAAAGAAGGAAAACAGCCGGTGACCAGCTTGTTCTAAAAACATCTAAGTATTCTGTACACATAATTAGCCCACAAACCACCACCACCACCATTATCAGCAATTGCAGACAGCCTCCAATTTTGGTCCCGTCTCTAAGGATGCACATGGTCCTTTTCCTTTCCTCTTTCATTCATTATCCAGCCACTACCTGAGGTCAGGTGCTGGGCGAGTGGGTGGAGATTCTTGTTCATTCATGGTTCCTGCCCTCCAGGCGCTTATATCCCACTGGGGGAGACAGATACTGGCCGCATTACCACACATACCAGTATCACACTGCAATTGTAACTGGACAACACAGAGGAACAGGCTGCTATGGAAACTTAAAAAGAAGACTTTGTCTGAGAAAGGTCAGTGGTGCTTCCTCTGAGGATTTGATGCTTACCTGAAGGATGAGGAGTTCAATGTGGGAGAAGGGGAGGTGATTTCAAGCAGAGAGAAGACTACAGCAAGGTTCTGTGGCTGGAGCAAGGTGTGAGCATGAGGGTCAGAGAAAAAGGAGAGAGTGATAGGAGATGAAATTGGTGAGGTGGGTGCAGACCACACCCAGCCCAATGGTCACGTGATGCAATTTGTTCTTTATAGAAGAGCGATGGAAAACCATTCAAAGTCGTAGGCAAAAGGGTAGCCTGATCAGAGTTATGCTTGGAAAAGATTCTGGCTCCAGTACAGAAAAGGATAAGAAAGAGAAGATGCTTGCTGCTTCTTCATGTGTCCTTGATTCTTTTTTTTTTTTTATGCTACAGATTTTTATTGAGCACTTACTACGTGCCAGATATTGTACCAGGCCTGTGAACAAAGCACAAGCTCAACCGGAAGGAGTTTAACTTTAAAGAATGCTCCATTTACCTCAGTTTTACATCTGCAAAATTACTGGGACAGGAAAAGGAAGAGCTGGCTGGGTTTCTCAGGTCTAACATCCCTTTAGGAAGGCTAGGTTCATAGGCCTATGACTTCAAGAGGGAAAGTAAAGTTACGATTCCAGGAAAGAATCCTAAATGTGTCACTGATGGGCTGCGTTATCCTCCAAGAGATGGACCTTGACAACTGAAGTTGACGATAGTCCTCAAACCTCTGGGTTCTCCAAGGCATCACGCAGCATCCGAGGACCACTCTCCCTATGGATTCACAGTTGCCAAAACCAAATTATCATTTCCTTAGAGTATTAGCCTTCCATCCAATAGATTTAAAACATTCTCCAATGCTTCCCCAAAGTAGTATATACACCTCGCTTCAAAAGTTAAATATTACTACAAGCTCTAGAAAAATAAATAGCTCCCTGTGCCCCAACCCTTCAGAGGCTGAGTTCCTTTTCCTGGAGCCAATCAGTTAAAATTTTGCAATTCTTTTGCTGTTATTTCTAGTATTTACCTTCATGTTCATAAACAGTACCTCATTATAGCTTGGTTTTTCTCTTTTTGTCATTACCTGCTTTGCCTTTTTATTCTGAAAAGACTTTCCCTCCCAGGTTCATCCTACTTTCCCTCCCTTACCCTTCCAAGGCTTGGGAGTCACATTATAATTCTGGTGACATCAGAATTTAGCATTCACTTTATTCCTCTGCAAAATTTTTCAAAACAGTCATAGGATGCAGCACACTTGCATTTCCTTTCTTATTCCAGCTTTCCTTTTTTCCTAGAGTTAATGATTGCATTGTTTTTCAGTTGCACTGTTTCTCAGTTTTCTATGTGGGGGGAGGGGGGTCTGTGGTGAAAGACTGGATCTCATGCATGTAAATATGTTCACGGTCCAACAGTGTTGAGTCAGAACTGTTTCAGGAAAGGCAGTTTTGTGAGTCAGCTATGAAATCATCACTGACATAGACGTAGTCTTTGCCAACATTCTTTCCCACTGCCCCCTACCCAGTAAGAACCCCCTCATCTGTCCCACTCTCCGATTCACCATCTCTCAATCACTGCTCTGGTTTAGAATGTCTTTAAAGCAGATGTCCTAAGCATAGGTACCAAGGGGAAGAAATGTCCCACAGTGGCTGTACAAAAGCACATCTCTGAAGGGACGAACAGATGGCACCGAGGGTCCCTTGACTCCATGGTGAGGACGCTTGGCAACGACAAGCATGCTGACAAAATTGGAGTCAGTTTCGCTGCTCACTCCTTTGACAACAACAAAACCAAGATCTCCATTGTGTATCTCTTTGTGCCTTGGTTACAGGAATTTCAACAACTGCTTCCTTTGGAAAGTGGAAACTTTCTTCCCTAACTCACACCAATTGCTCGTTTAGCTTTCTTGGGAAACACAGAAATGTCAACCCCAGTTGCGGCTGACGGTAGGAGCCCCCTTTCCCTCACTTTAAAGCAGGAGTCACGGAGTCCTAATCCGTCAGAGCCCCACGTGCACCTCCAACTTCTATGCAAAGGGGAGCGGGAACCGGAGGCGCAGGTCTTGCCGGGACTGCGCGCCCGAGAGGGGCGGTGTCGGCCAGAACTCAGCTCACAGTTCTTTCTCTGAGTCTTTAGTTGTTGGAGTGGCCTTTTCCTCTCTACAAACAACTGAAATGGAGCAATATAACAACTTTTGGTAAAAATGAATGAATGCTATTCGGATGTGTGGTCAAGGAGCCAAGGCCGTGCTGGAACAACTTGGAGAGATGCGACTCTCCGGATGCAGCCAGGACTCTCCCGTCCGACATCTGCTGTCCTGCTGAGCCCTGCGTTAGCGCGTCGGCTGGAGAAGCGGGCTGTGGGCTGTAGGTGCTTCACATGGTGAGTCTCTACATCGGAGGGCTAGCCTCTCCTCCCAGCCTCTCCCCCGTCCTCCCTCCACAACACCCTGCAGGAAAACAAAACACACTCTTGGCTGTTTCATTTTCCTCTTTGAATTTCCCAAACCACGCCTCTCTGCTCTTCCTTCCCCCTCACCTATGCTGGCCCGCCCCTCTCTGTTTGAGGGTAGACCCCCGATGCTCTCCTCTCTCCTACCACACCAACACCGCTCCCGCAAAAGCAATTTCGGTTTCCGTAAAGAAGGGGCCAGGTCTTTTGTGGATGGGTTGTCGGAGCACACAGCACGCACCTGCTGAAGCTCCAGAAACAATTTAATTCCCAGTAAAGGAGAGTCTTGCAGCAGAACCAGTCCCCAAACAAGAAGAGGCATGTGGAACATTGCTGTTTCACAATTTCCTCTGGTCTGATACCAAATCTCATGGCTCCTCTAGACCCCGGGCCCAAGACCCCTTAAGGGATGTTGCCATGGCTACAATGTTTGAAAATACCAAATAAATGACGATTGGAGTATATGTCAAGCTCTGTCACCAAAACAAAAGTGTTTGTGTGTGCTTTGTCGTGTGTGGCTCCACTACTGGCCTCTTTCTGTCTATTTAAATGTGGATCGCATGTTTTGCAATGGGTTTACTTGAATATGATTTATTTAACTTTTGCAATGAAAAGAAACCATAACTCAAGAGAAGCCCAAAATGATGCCAGCCAGGATTACTCTCCTTAAACTGGTTTATTTCTTTTTAAAAATCACAAAAGCTCAAAGAACCCAGAGTCTCTGATAATGAACGTAATATACGATTGCCGTAAAAAGTTCACTCTCCCTTCAATTTCAATCTACCCCACTATAAATCAGTCAGCCGCTTAATCAAATATTCTCCCACTTTAATTGTTTTATCTTGCTTTTATGTTAAATCTCACTGAGTTTCTGCTGGCACCAGTCTTCACATTATAGAAGAAATGTCAGTGGTTGGCCCATAATTAGTCTAAAACTCAAATATTGGTTCTGAACATTAACCAGATTGGAGGAAGCCCTCACAATCTCCCTGGACCAGGGAGACAAATCCAAGTCAGAAAGTAAGCCGGGAGGAGTCGAGCCAGCCAGCCATCTGCTGTCAAAAGACGGAGGGTGGGCCCTGGCCTTCGAACTAACTGGAATTTTTTTTTTCATAAATGTCTTTCATTATTATCTCACAGGGCATTAAAACTCTATTTGGTTGTCTCTTAAACTCTCCAACCTGAAACTGTCCGTGTAAGAGCTACAGATGCTTGCCTGGACTAGCCCACGGCTCCCATGAGAAAATAGATCGGCACAATGTACTGTGTAAGGCCACAGCTGAACTTCAGTGTTTGTGATGAAGGACACTTCCCGGGCATTTATTGTACAAGACAAGCTCTGTCCCTGGCGGGTAATCTGGTTCTGTAAACAAGAAAGGAAAAAAAAAAAAAAAAGAATTCCGTGTTATTGATTGATAAACCCCTTTCTGACAAGGTGTGTAGGGACCGTCGGAGAGACATACTGTTGAATTCATGTTATTTGAATGTAATCTTTGACCTGCAAACAAATACCCAATATGAATTTCTTAAGTTAAAATTTGAAAATCTTTTTAAATAAATGGAGGGTGAATCTTTATCCAAACCAGACAGTCTGCTTTCCCCAATAAATATAAATATTTCCAAAGCAAAGACACCTCCTCTGGGGTTGGATGCACTTGTGAATTTCACAGATGAGCATTTGGGGCTTAATGAAGCCACAAACTGTTTATGAACTTCCTTGAAAATATCTGTACTTTAGTATTCTTTTATGTCTCTTGGGTTTTTTTACAAAGGACTTGAGTAAATTTTAATATTTTAACTATTCTCGCTTAAACTAGCTCAAAGCCAAAATATTTTTCATCTTAACCAAAAGCTAAACAATTTTTCTTAAAAACCTGAGAATGAAAAATAGCATAAACTACCCAAGAAATGATAACTTTATTTCAGGTGTAACTATAAGCATTAATTGGTGTCAAAAGATATTTCTTTTTGAAGGCTTTTTTACAAAGGCTTAAAAAAATCTATTGTTTAAATGATATCAGAGTTCTGAGATACCAAAAACATTTAGAAAGAACTTGAAGAATCATGAAAAACTCATTCACCAATAGACCTCATTGATGCAACTGTTTCTAAAGTATTGGGACACGTTTTTGGGGTGAGTATTTTTATTTTCAAACTTATCACATCAAACAGGTGCAGTGAAATAATACATATTAAAAATATAGATATAATTATCACAACAGAGTGAATCTAGGGGAAAAAAAGACATGAAAAACATCCCATTAAAAGAAAAAGCCTTTATACGAGACATTATTCACATTTCTGCAAATGGAATTTTCTGATTAACTGCCATATATTATATTATTTGAATAACTTTAGGAAAGATTCATTCCCAAGCTCTGTCCCCAGCAATATTTTTCCCCGGCTGAAATTGGGCTTTAAAACAAAACGTCAGCAAAGCAAGCAGCGTATTCAAGTTACAGGTTCAGAAACTTCCAGCGCAGGCAGTTAAAAGTGATTTAAGAAATGCAAAATCATTCTTTCACAAATGTGTGTCTTAAACTAGGAAATTGATATATCAAAACCACAACCGGAATATAGCAATTTGTCTCTCTTTGCCCGCTGCGGTGTATTCCACAGCTGCCTGCCAGATAATACACTGATTGTAACTTTCCTAATTTACGGAGCCTTTAAATCTAATCTCCTGGGCCAGCCTAAAGGGCTGCTTCATCCATTGAAATGCCAGAATAATTGAAATTGTCTTCGGCAGACAGTCAGGCAATAATGAATATTTTCTCCACTGACTGCGTGCCAAGGTTACACATAGTGCAGCAAACAGCGGCGATCCCCAGCCAAGCCTCCCAGGGGAGGGGCGGCCACTAACCTGTGGCAGGAGGCACAATGCCCATTGCGTCCCCTTCCCACAGGCTCCCGCACTCAGTGACGCCCACCACGCTTCTGCACACTCAAGGACAGCACAGTTGCCCAGCGAACAAAGGTCCCGCTGGCTTCTCTGAATCTCCAGGGGCAGATGAAAGGCTGGGAAAGGTTGTGGGTATGGATTTTCCGATGGGGACAGCAGGGGTGGTGAGCAGACGGAGCTGTGTGGGGAGTCAGAGAAAGCAGACAAGCGGTTCATCAAAGGAAACCCGGCAAGGATGGTGCCTGAGAAAACGCTTGCTTGTCAGCCCTGCACCGTCTTTCCCACACCTCGGGATGGTTTCTGTGAATGCCCGGAGCTCTGATTTAGGGTCAGTTTTGCTTCAAAACAGAGTCCACAAGCCTTGTTGAAATTAAAGCGTTCGGTAGCGGAAGTGAATCATGAATATCTTTGAAAAAAATCTAAAGGCAAGTCTAACCTTCAGCTATGATCTTTCATTTAAGCAACTCATCTCAGATTGTTGGTACTCCCGTGACTTGCTTTAGAGAAGGAAATTTGGGCAATGAGAAAGGAACTACGCCCAGTCACTGTGAATTTAAACCACACAGAGAAAAGTGGATTTTTTTTTTAAGGCATCACAAGGGACAGCAGGGAAATGAATATAAAATCTGCTGTTTATGTGACACCTGAGTTGCAATATCTGAATTACTTAGGTGTGTGTCAAAATACATGGAACACATATTAGCTGTGCATTGCTGATTACCAAGTCAGCCCAAAACAGTAGCTTAAATCAGCCATGAACATTTACTGTCTCCCAGGTGGTTCTGACTCAGGGTCTCACAAGGTAGCAAACTGTTGGTCGTGGTGGCATCATCTGAAGGCTGGGATGGGGCAGGAAGATACCCCAGTGGCTCCCTCACATCCATGGCCAGTTAGGTCTCTGTTTCTTGCCACATGGATCTCTTTACAGGGCTGCTTACATGACAGTGGTCCACAGCAAGTAATCTCAGAGCGAGCAAGGCAGACGCCAGAGTATCTTTCAGACCTGGCCTCAGAAGTCACACTGACATTTCCTTAACATCTTCCAGGCCTCACAGTCAGCCCTCTTCAGTGTGGACACATAAGGACATGAGTACCAGGGGCCACCATCCTGGAGGCTGGCCACCATGTGTACATATTATACAATACACAGATTGACCTGCCTCCTGAGCTCCAAGACCACAACCATCACTCTCATTTCCCACCACATTCTTGCATGCGTCCTTTATCCCAGATGAGGAACAGGGGATGCAGGTCATTAAATATGTTTCCCTCTTTCCCAGCTCCAGAGCCCAGAGTGGTCTCCCTCCACCACCATCACGAAATCCTAATCCCACTGCGCCCTCACTCCCCCAAGGGATGGTCCTCCACTCTGCAACTTTGCCATCTCAGAAGCCTTTCCCAAAGAGCCCTGCCAGACTCCAAGCCACAGGTATATTTCTCAGAGCCAAACAGAAGAGAGAGGCAGGAAAGAAGGAAAAAGGGAGGAAGGAGGGAAGGAAAGCACTCATACCTATTCAAAATAGAGCGAAAATAATACAGGGAATTGGTGACCCAAATGATAGCAGAGCTGAAAAGACAAACAGAAGACCTCGAGGCAATTGCTTGCATCCTTCGGTTGGAAAAATAAGGCAGGAGGCGATGTTAGCAGAGGGAGTGGCCGTGGTCCCCCAGCAGAAGCTGAACCACGGTGGGTGGGTCCGTGGGTGGGAGGAGGAGCTAGAGAGAAAGGGGAAGAGAAACCCCTAGCTGCTCCCTGCCTCCCACCCGCTAGGCTCCTGCCAGGCCTGCATTGATGGAGTCCAGCTGGAAATCAGCTGATAGGGGAACCTGTGGGGTCAGTACCCACGCCACTCAGCAAAGAGCAGGGGAAAGGCCAGAGCAAACAGACGGAGGACCAACACGTATACCTTGCCCCAGGCCAAGGCATTGTGCTGCATTCTGTTTTCTCAATCAACGCGTACATAAACGTGTGTGTTCGGCGCAGTTTTTATCATCTGAAGTCGCTATGCCTCATCCCAAGCTGTGTACAAACTCTGCTTGACTTAATCATTTCCGTAGACTTCTAGCTTAGGTTGTCTCCATTTCTTTATTATTATTATTTTCAAGTGACAATTCAATAAATATCTTCATTGTTTAGGTTTTTTTTTTCTTCTTTTCAGATATGTTCTTTGGGTAAATTCCTAGAAATGATAATTATCAAATAAAAAAATCAACATTTTTATGTCAACTGGTATGCATTTTGGGGTACCTGCTTTTCACCCTGAGTCTTCCTGCACTCCTTTCTACTAACAAAAGAAGATGATCCAAATTTCTAAAAACAAAGAGAAATTCCAGTGCTGCTATAAAATTTATCTTTGATATTGCAGCAAAAGCAATAGCAAAATCTTCCCTGAGAGCTATGAGATGCCAGAGGAAGACTGATTAACTTCGCAAAGGATGGCTGACTTCTCTTGTATATGACTAGAATAATATTTAGTCTAGTCTTTTCTTAAAGGAAAATGAACCCTCATCCTTGTTTATCAGAAACAATTGAGAGTCTGAAGCAAATTGTAGATGAAGAGCATCTTCCCTGGAGTAAAAGTCCTGTTCTTGACTGTCAAATAACCCAGATGTCTGGGAATACCCAAACAGGGAAAACAAACAAACAAACTATATATATATATATATATATATAGTGATGAGGCCTTTGTCACTCTTTTATAAGACAATTGTAAAACAAAAGCCAAAAGCCCATGTGCATAACCTAAAAAGAGGCTGGGAGATCGTCTGGTTAGTGCTTCTCAAAGTGTGGCCTATTTGCGAACTGTTTACAGTCAACAGCGAGCAAAGTTAAAAAAAAAAAAACTGAGAGCAAGCATTTAGAATCTTTTATAGCAATTTGACATTGCAGCGACTCTTCTGTTGTATTTGCAAAAGCGTCTACAGTGGATGGAGGAGAAAATCAAATAATCCTTCACCAGGGATAGTTGAGGACGTATTGTTAGTCTCTCAAAGCCCAAGTTGGACGAGAGTCTTGAATTCGCCCATAGCATTGACTGGAGTTATTTTATATATGCCAAGAATTCAAACAAAGTAGACAGCTAACAATGAACAATGTACCCTAGAGGAATAGTCTACAGTAATCGATATCTTATGAGCAGTGAAGTCTCTCTTTCTGAGATTATTTTATATTCCAAGACTACCATAAATATAAATATCAAGTGATTCACCTTAATTAATTAGGAAAAGTTATGCTTTTAGCTGACATAAGTAGGGTTAGGAATTGAGTGGTAATAAAAGGGACTAAAATCTCCTTATTTAATGCTATTCGTTGCTCAGTAACATCAGCTCCATATTGAGTATGTCTCCTGACTTGGTGGCTGGGGACCAAAGCTGGCCATCAGGGCAGATTTAAATGTTAGAGATGAGAAGTGTCACATTTAGTGCAGAGTGACCAGTTTCCTAAGGAGCCCATGATCAGAGCTTTGTATTCATAAGGGTTTACTTGGATCAAGATGAGTTTGCACAAGTTAACAGCAAAGAGCAGACAGATAAAAATCACTCCAAATGGCACTCTCCTCCTGGTTTAAAATGATCTTTGCTTTGTATCCACACTCCATAGAGAAATGGCAATTTGGGCACAACTGTGGGAAGTGAAGGTTGTTTTCAGATCTCAGGTGGAAACCAGTCCTCGCAAGCTCTTCCAAACTGATGTCATTTGCATCTCACATCCTGCATGTCACATCTGCACAATGCAGACATACAGGGAAGCACACGGGGTTTTAAGTCCTACCGACCTGTGTTTGAATTCCAGCCGCACTATTTACTAGGCTGGGTGACCTGGGGCAAAGTACTATGCCTCAGTTTCCTCATCTGTAAAACGGGGCTACTAATAATAACTCTAGCTGAAGGGGATCAAGATTATCTTCCAGCTCTAAGAAAAATAAGTCACAGGGATGTAATGTACAGCGTAAGGAATAGAATCAACAATATTGTAACAACTCTGTACTGTGACACGATAGCAATGGATGGTAACCAGTTTTATTGTGGTGATTGCATCATAATGTATAAAAATATTGAATCACTATGCTGTAGTGAAGCTACCATATTGCATGTTAATTATAACTCAAAAAATAATGATAGTAATAACTATAACCCCAGTCCTAGGATTGGCAGGCATATTAAATACAACAGCACATTGCACAGCTCACCAACATTCAATTGGTTTAATATTTACCCCCTCCTGGGATTCAACCTTCTTGCACTTCTCATCAGCTGAGAGTTGACTGTTTTTTACCAAGGTGTTGCCACATTCTCTGAGATGAAGAGTACTGGGGGAATGATTTGGAATTTAGGAGACCTGATTCCTGCTTTGCAGGGATTATAATGTAACCAGAGAATGTAATAACTATAAGTAGTTCCTAGCAGAATAGGAACTATCGATAAAGAGTTAAAAACTTGAGAAACATATTTTAAAATCTACTCATGAAGAATTTCAGCCTAATACCGTGCATATGTAGGTGGTGAAGTTAAAAGCAGTCAGCCCAGAAAAGAGCATGGAAGAGATCGCAGAAAAGTAAAACACAGAATGTCAGGGTATTAGTAGGATGGTGGGGGGTGATTCGCTTTTAAATCTCCACTCATGTTGCTATAACTAGTTTAGTGCATTGGAAAGAGTGTGGATTATGAAGCCAGACTGCTTGCGTTTGAATCCTAGCTCCTTCACTCAACAATTGTATGACCTCGGACATGTTCCCTGAACTTTGAGTGCCTCCATATCCTTTTCTGTTAAAGAGGGACAATAATACAACAGCCTCATTTGGCAGTTGGAAGAATTCAATGAACGAATGCACGTAAAACATGTAACGAGTATTCAATGAATACTAGCTATGATCATATGGGTATAAAATTTGTAAATAATAAAAGGAAAATGCTAATAAGGAAGGCATTAAAAATCGCATATGTCAGTGTGGGGGGGGGACTTTTTTTACTTATCTAATCCTTTTTAAAGGAAATGAGCCACTTTGGAATCATTTTTGTTCACGTTTAGTAGATATTATCTACCTAATAATGCTTCCTAAATTATAGAAAGCCCTTCAGAGTGACTCTTATTTACTCAATTAATACCAAATGGTAATTCATACATGGAAAATCTCAAGCACTCAAAAATAAGGAACTCCCTGAGGTTGCAGATTATTATTAAAATAATCATTTGGTTTCTTTTATGCCTTTGAAGTCGCTCTCTTTCTACCCACTGGAAAGGCCAATCCATACAAACACATGCACACGTGCATGCACGCACTCTACCTCTAGGGCACTAAGAATGCATCTCCTTGAGTTCCTAACCCCAACTAAATCTGCTCCTCTTCTGGGATGCTGTTTGCTGGGGAATGTTAGGTATCTCCATCGAGGCAGTTACCCCAGCCAGAAACTTGGGAATTCCTCTCTGTCTCCCCATATTCTTCACCCCCACTCTTCTGATTAACAACAAAGTCTTGTCAATTCCTTCTTTCTATCATCAGTCCTCTTTTCTTTGTCCCCACTATCAACACCGACATCTCTCACATGAATTATCAGAACAGCCCTGGAATTTGTCTATCTTCCATCTTGCTCTTTCCAAACCAGTTTCTACCTTGCTATCAGAATGATCTTCCCAAAGTATGTACATTTATCTCATCGCATTCACTTGTTTCAAAGGTTCCCCTTGCCCTTAGGATAACGTGAGTTAGCCCGCCAGCGAGAACCCTCCTCAACCTGCCTCCTGCTTAGCTCCCTCATCTTCTGATTTATCCTTCCTTCACCTGCCTCACACACCTGACCCTCCACCTCTCCATGGTGACCGCCCCAGGACTGAAACCTTCCTCACCTTTGGCCTTTGCCTGTGTTTTCTTCTTCTGTCAGCCATTGCTGCCTCTCCCTCAGGATTCCCTCCCAAAGACAAGAAACTTCTCCTATATGCTCATAGCAACTAGAGTTTACTTCTCTCTCTCTCCCCAAATAAATATTACATCTTATTCCTAGGGATCTCCCAGAACCAGGTCTATGACACATAGTTCACCTTTAATGTTTATTGATTGGATGGATGGATGGAAAAATGAATGAAAAAGGTAATTGCAACTCTTTTCTGTAACTTGGTCTGACATAAAGTCCCAGCAAGAGAAAAGATTGTGGAAACCCAAGTGGGTAACATCGTAGATTACTAATTACCAAACTTTTTTTCAGCCAATCAAGGACTGTATTACATTTTTCCTTCAGGTTTCAGCACAATGCTTTCACATTAATGCTGCTACCATTTTTGCACTGAAGATCCGACTTCACATTATTTTTTTTACAATAAATTCTAAACCTCTGACAAGTAAATGGCAAAAGACAACACTTATCACACAGATCTTCCTGATGTGGAAACAGGGTAAGCCGAATGATTTAGAAGGGCCTTTTTTTTCCCATTTGTTTTTTCCCAATTGTTTGATGCAGGCATCCTCACTCAGAAAGTTTCCAGATTAAAAGCTAATTTGCTTAAGGCCCTCCTGCCGTGGAGCCTGTCTCTCGCTGGAGCTTTGTTGTTCGCCAGGGTAAAGTGTAATTTTCTGACTCTTCCCAACTCTTTAGTTTGAGACAATAATCCACTCTGTCTCCTCTTAATTAAAGCAAATAGCCCCAGCTCACAATGGCAGTTCAGAAGGCCCTGGTCTTCTGGTTCCCTCCGTGCAAGGAGCTAATTGATTTCCAAATGATAATGGTGTTTACATTAGAAAGCCAAACCCCTTGTATTCAGCCCTTAGCTCACCCTAAACCGTCCCAGTCTCATGAATATCAAATGGCCAAAATACCTCCACTGTGGTTGGTGCCTCTTAAGGGGTCAAGCCTCAGTCCCAAAATGCTTAACGAGCTAATTGGTTCATTTCTGGTTTTACACGCCGGGCTCTGACATTCTTGTTCCGTCTGAAGGAGGAGCCATCCTTGGAATTTCCAAGGATTTGCCTTTGCCATTTTGTAACCTCATCGGTTTTACAGTAAAGCTCCCCAAGGCCACACTGGAACAGTGGGTGGATCTGAATTTTAAGGATGACTTTGGAAGCTCCTCCGTATGACAGTTTATGGGAAGAAGCGGTCAAGAAGGAAAAAATACATAAGCCACCAGGCAGATGAGCAACAGCTCATGGCATGGGAGTTAAGATGCTGTGCATTACCATGTGTTTGAAGTAACTTGTCTACATGGCACATGCATATATGTCTACAGGGCTGACTGCTCTGTCCTTGTTTTAAAGTCACGGGAACAATGCTTCATAACACACATTCTCTAGTTCTCTGATCGCCGATAATTTTCTAGCATCTTGGGCTTCAGTTAAGTTAGTAGATGTCTCAAACCCCCTGCATAGAAAGTCAAACAGGAGCCCAAACAAATCACAGTTACGTTACTGACCAGATTTCTGGCCTTCTACAGAGCTTTGCGCAAATATTAAATTCACTTTTCATCACAACATTTAAGATGAGGTTCAAACAAGGCTCTCACTGATGGGAGATATTTGTCAGGCAAGAGAGGAGCAGGAGTTTTCTAGAAACTGAGTTCTGTTTTTAAAGAAACGACTCTCATACGTGAATATGTTCTTGATCACAGCAAACTGTTCCAACAACTCAAGGTGGCGGGGCAGGGGGCGGAGGGGAGGGGGACAATGCTTCAATATAATCACTTTCTAAGTAATTGAAACAGTAACTAACTTCTCGCATAATTAAAAACAGTTTGTTCATTGGCACACACATCCATCCTAATGCCATATTTAGCAAAGGCTTTCATTTTTTTAAAATATCACCTCTAAGGCGCCAGCCTCTCTCCTATCAAGAAAGGCATTGCTGCAATTCACAGAACACTTTCTTCCCTTTAATTCTTCGCTCAACCTTCTGTTTTCTCTTTGAGTCACTGCCTTTCAGTCAATCCTGAGACATTTCCCTTTCATTCATTCTTCTTTTTGTAGCTACAATGTTATTGCAAAAGTCCCCAAGACATGCCACCTTGATATTTTTTATGTATAAACTTATACTATAAATTTTATATATGTCACCTTGAAAAATTTTATATAGTCTCCCAAACTATAAATATCTATATTATATGTCTATCTCTGTACCTGCATATCTATATGATTATATATAATCATACATAGATATAGTTTGGGAGACTAGTGCAGTAACTGGTAAAATATATATACTCACTAGCTCTTCAAGGGTGAGATTTTTACAGATTAGGAAGAATTAAATCTATCCAAGATCCAATACTTTACCCAAGATCTCCCAACTTGTTAACAGCAGAGCAAGAACCTAAAAGAGCTCATTATCTACTTCATACCCTGTTGTTTTAAAGACTTCAGTAAAAGTCAACTGTCATCCACCGTTTTGAACCATAGGGCATCCTGGTGAGCCTTAAAACCAAACAAACGTTTTAAAATGTACAATTCTTGATCTTGACTTCTAGCTTCAGGGACAGGAATGCATAATACCTGATTCTGCAGGTAAAATCCTACACTGGAAGCTCTGAAGATTTCTAAATTCTTTGGTGGGAGAATTCTGCATTGTCAAATATTGTTTTAATAAATGAGTCATTGGCTGGGGCTGGAGATCGTTTGGGCTTTTTTCTTTAATTAGAAAGATTGTTCACTTTAATTATATTCTTTCACAGGATTTGTCATGTGGGTGTTCAAATAATAGCCTGTGTCCCAGTGTGAAAGACGGAGGCGCTGAGGGCTTGGCATGGTGTCCTGGAAATAAAAACGGGTAGTGATCACCTGCCTCTGATGAGTGAGGCTGACCGCCACCTTGCAGAACAGAAACGCGTCCCTGATCATAAGGGACTTTCCAATCCTACTTAAATGAAGAGGGGACACTGGTAGGAGCCCGGAATGACATACCTGATGATCTTCTAAGGTAGCAGGACCGAAAAAAAAAAAAGAGAGAGAGAACACAAGTGAGACGGAAAGAAAAGCTTAGATTCACAGCAAGTCACATCAGCAAGGAAATTCATTCACAAGAAGGAAACATCAGTATTGATGCTTTAAGAGTCTGGGAGACTAAAAAGCAATTTTCGTAAACTCTCAAATATAGCTTTAAATAATAAAAAGCTGAAACCGTCTCTTACAAAGCCAAGTCTCCTTTGAAAGGATTCCAGAAAACCATGAAATGCTGTTGATAAGACCGTGCCAATTTGTAAAGCTTGCCACAATCTCCAGCTCACGCTTTTCCCCCTTTCTTCCTCCTTTTAAAAAAAAAAAAAAAAAAAAATTTGTTTTCCCTGAGCTTTGTTAGTCCTACAGAGGCTCCGATGACAACAAGAAAAACACAGTGTTTTCTAAAGCTGAAACCTCTTTTCCCCCACAACAAGCAGGGGTGGGGAGGGCTGCGGGCTGGGAGGTGGACGCGTTGGACTTGTTCCACGGAGATGATGTTAAAATGGCATTTGCAAAGCCAGAGGAAAGACTTTTGATGGAAAGCTCCAGTTGGGATGTGCAAGCTAACTCACCACGTTCCTCGCCCTTATCAACCTCTGTATTCAGGATTAATTAAGGGTTTGCTCCAGTCCCTCACTTCCCTAGAATGTTTATCCACCCGGGGAAGAGGAGGCCGAGTGGCTTTTTTTCCACTAAAGTAAACTTCTAGCTGGTGGAGTCTTAACTTTCTGAAAGTTTGGCTTACCAGGTGTCTCAAGGTATTTTTCGTCCCCCTTGCTGGCCAATTATTTTTAATTAGACTTATAATTGCATTGTATGGTTAAAATGCCTAATAAATATCTTTAAAGCAATGCTGTGAAGTGGCACTTAGTGGAAATTTTGTATTCAGCTGTCAAGAAACACTCATGGCTTACATATACGGAGTACCGTTCACTCGGAAGGGTACCCAGGTGCTATGACAAATTTCACATGCCCCATTACTAATTAAAGGTCAGAAGCACAGCACCCAGCAGCGTGGCATCCTGCTGGAGGTGGAAAATGAAAGACGAATATGGTAGCATTTAAGAAAAATGTGAAAAGTCTCTTGTTTAACTGGAATAGGGAAGGCAGTTGAGCCCCCCGAAGGCAGCTGTCCTGGGGAATGACTGGAAGCTGGGTTGCCCCACCACCACCCCCGCCTGAAGCAAGGTACAGCAAGTTGCATAGAGGATTTACATGGGAACACTGAACCCCCTTTTCAGGGATGGAGAAGGGCAGACCCATGATACCACGGCAAGTATGCAATGGCTTGCTTTCCAACAACTGCAGCAAATTCATCACAGCAAATCAGAGTCAGCCAGCTTCTTCCGGGCTTTCTGATGGGCCATCTGTCATCCGCGGGCATCACTCCATCCTCAGGAATCTGTGGCCGCCTGGCTTCAGCACTACCTGGGATGCCAAGCAAGTACACTAGGAGGTGAAATCTTGACTGTTCCCTGGACAGACCTTAAAACGTACTTGTACTGGGGACAGAGGGTTGGGAATGTGGGAAGACCCACAACTTCTCCACAGTGACCCATCCGATAGTGGAGCTAAAGGCTAAAATATAAATATGGGTCTGACAGATGCTCAGATTCCTCCTAAGAAAAGTGAATAGGACCCCCAGGGCCAGCCCCTGAGGTCTAAAGACCTGGTTTCAGAAATAGGTTGCTCATGTATTCATTCAACAAACACTTGAGAGCCTAGTATGTGTCAGGTACTAATTCAGGCCCTGGGAATAGAAGAGGGAACAAAACAGACAGAAATCATTGCACTCAGATCTAACAGGGTAAGCAGAGTTGGGGAAGGAGGGTATGAAAAAAACATTCTTCCACTCAAAAATTATAAATTGAGCCGTGACTTTGGACTTGACCCAGGTGGGATGGAGAAACAGCAGAGACCCTAAGGAAAACTTTTCCCTTCCATCACGGAGGGTTCAGTCCAGTTCAGAATACCCGGTGGTCACAGATTCCCCACAAGCTCATGCTTCCTTCAATCTGATGAAATGCAGTGAAGGAACAATAGCCAGACTGGGGAGCTCCTGACTCAGCGAGAGGAGAACACAGATGATCTGATAGGGATTGTGGAATTGCAGGAGCAGCCAAAAGGAATGTAAAAGGGACCAAAAGCAAGTCAGAAAAGAGCAAACAGCACCTCAGGGAGAATTTTTTTTCCAACAACAAGAAGAGCCTGCAGAGGAGAGATTTGATAAAGACTTGTTGAGCATGAACCCCAGGGAAGAAGCCACCACTCATTCTTGGGTCAGGTGATTGCTTCTATCTGGAACCCGATTGGGAGGGGAGGATGAGGGCTGATAAGCCAGGAATGACTCGGAATACCAGGACCAGGTCAACGGGAGCAGGCGAAGCAACCTGGGAGTCAACCGTGCCCTTGTGCCTACTGAATCCCCACTCAGGAGACTGCCTGTAGGGTCGGCACGCAGGCGTTCCCCCCTGCAACCAGATTCAAGCACCTTAAACAGCTGGCTGAGCCTGTTGTGTTGAAGTGACACCCAAGAGAAGCAAGAGAATGATCACAAAGGAAGATTCTTTTTTCTTTCTTTTTTTTAATTTTCAGGTTTGCGGGAAGGAGGTGCTTCCAAAAAGCACCCAAGGTGCCTCCTGTTAGGGGTGGGATGGTAAGGAATGAGTCCGTTTCATCTACATAGTAGAGAAGAGAACCTGTCGGGTGGAGAGCAGGATGGAATCCCAGACAGAAAACCAATCAACACTCGGTGAATCCCTGTCGTATTTCTCCGCACCTGTGTGATAGCACACCTTTCCCCCACAGCATCAGCGAACACCGTCTCCAACAGACCTCCGGCAGTCGTGGTGGTTACGATGCTATTCGGTTGCAAAAAGTGCCAGGAATGCTTACTGCTCGAAAACTGCAGTAGGAATCTAAGTATCGAACTTTTATCTACTCTTCATCTTTGGTAATAACCGAACTATTCTACTTGACGACAGCATACCTCTCCCCCCTAACCTTTTACCCTTTTTGGTGTCCATTAATATAAACTTTTAGCCATGGTTACTCTTACAGGCTGAAGGTGCTCTTTCCTACTCCCACTAATTTGATCCCCAAATGTCATATTCATCTCCCAATGTACCTGAGCGGACAGACAAAGCCAGGCATGGAATGACTTACGGAAAACGGAGGCTGGGTATGAGGTTCATGCCTCTCTGGGCAATCTCTATGGTCGTATTACTTTCAGGGTTCCATTTTCACCCCCTCTCTCCAACTACGATGCTAGTGGAAGAAACTCTCCACTCCACATAAAAGTGACTCTAACTCTACAATATTTTCAACATTTGACTCCTAACTCAATTGCATTGGACCTTCCAAAGATTCAGAGTTTCAAGAAATATGGAGTCAAGTATTCTGACAGCATCACTGCAAAGTGGAAAAGAAATGGGGATTGTAGTTTCTATTTTAGAGAGAGAAAAATTGGAGTCAAAAATATTAAGGTATTTAGCCACAGGTAGATCTGGGAATGGAACACTCCCCCATACTCCAAGTCCAAGGCTCTGACATAATGTGATTAATAATAATAATAATAATAATAATAATAATAATAATAATAATAATAATAATAATAATAATAATAATAATAATAATAATATGCAGCAGGCATCCTGCCAAGTGCGTTATGCAGACTATCTCACTGAATCATCAGGAGGACCATGGGAAAGAAACACCGTCTTTGGTGCCCTTGGCTGAAGCTGAAACAGCTGAGACCAGGGAGGGTAGGAGTCAAGGACAGAACTCAAGCCACCTGCTCCAGCCTCTGATCTCTTCACTCATGTGTTAGACAAGCATTTATTTAACAATAGAATGCACTGACCCAATTTAGTTTGGATGATGAGTTCAAAAGAGCCACACGACTGTCCTTTCACCTCCTCATTCTCTGGAGAATAACACCCCCGACAAATAAGGCAACTTCTAGAGAAGTGGCGGGCAAGATGGCTACATTGCGGAAGAGGAAACCGAGTTTGACTTTGACCCAGGAGAAGAAGAGAAGGATGTGAAATAAGAAAGTGGATGAGGCATGCTGGAGCGCTGAAACCGGTTCCAGAGCAGAGGTGCAGACAGGGGTGGGGAGGCGTGCGGTGGGGGTGGAGATGGCGCCACAGTCACCCCGAGATGGTAGGACATCGGGGGATGAGGACAGCAGATGTTGCCCCAGTGTCTGGAAGACAGCAGCATCCTTCCTCATCTTGAGACTTAATCTTTAAGTTTGCTTATTCTCATCTTCTCAACGCTTCTGCCGACAGCACCCTCCACTGAACCGTTCAACCCTGTGGGCATCGCCCGCCAGGTGAGACGTTACTGTATTTGCCAAAATTTCCCATGCCACAATTTCAGGCTCTGTCTCTGAATTTATACTTGACTTCCTATCAGCATCAAGCACCTAGACAGCCCTCATTTTAAATTTTTAAGGCTCTTCTCTCCTGACCATATTCCTCACCGCCCCTTCAACCATCATTCCCCTCCAGACCATTCTGCCTGACCCCTTATTTCTCTTTTTCCCCTTGAAACATCTCTCCTCACCTCCAAATGCATGTCTCCTAGGTAAGTTACAACCTAACCTAGTCTCATAATTCCAGTTTCTAATCAGATCGGTTGCCCAACAAATGCCTATTGCATAATCCTAAGCTTTGTACTCTGGGGAATATGAGGGGGAGAAGGCAAAGCAGGTTCCCCAGAAGCATTTAGGTGGAGATAAAACACAGAGATTCACTCTGGAATTTTAGGAGAAAAACACCACTGAGCTTCCTGGTTCCTCAGTAACCACATGTGATGCTCTAATTGCGCCTACTCGTTCCTTCCGATGTAACCCTCCTAAACGTACGGAAATTGAATGCCCGAGAAATACTCGGACACCCCCCGCTTGCCCTACAGCAGACCCTGCCCCGCCCCCACCCCCGCCCCATCCATCATCAAAGATTCTGCCTGATTCTCCCTGATCCTCCCTTTCTCTCTGCGCTGACATAGCTGAAATCTAAAGTAATCCTCATTTCGGTGCCCATCCAACTTGAAAACCTTCTTCCTCACAGAGAAATTTGCCGACTAATTAGGGAATGTTGTTAAAACAATTCAAAATCCTTAAATTGTATAATCTCTGGTTCCTTTTTTTTAATCTCCTTAAATTACTCTAATTTTATGTTCCTCCCTAATGCATTCAATTACCCAGAATTTATCATGGTTAGTCTCCTAAATCACCTCCGATGGTGTTTTCCATTTAAAACTCACAGTAGCCTATCATTTAAGTGAGTGCCAGGGGGATTTTTTTTCCCCTTCCCTGAAACAAGTTCCCAGAATGTGTTCCTTCCTGTCCTCACGGGATCTTAGTGACAGCCAAGGTTAGTTTAAGGTTGCTACATCTCTCCCAAAAGTTTACTTTTGTTGTTTTTCAATACTGAATGGAAGGCTGCAAAAAGCTATCACCAGATCTCTGCACGCAGGTTGTGGAAAGCGTTCTTTCATCCTGGAGATTACATCGAGAAGCCTCTATTCCTCCTTTTTTTTTAATCTATGGTCTATCACCACTCAGGTGAGCGATGGCACACAGAGATGCAGGGGAAAGACTATCAACTGTTTGGCAAGATCGCCAACCAGAAGATTTCTAGGTAAGCTTTACCTGAGAATCACAGAATAAGTATTATGGAGCCCTGAGGGGGGGCCTGTCAAAATCAGTGTTCTGGGATTGTTCCAAGAAGCCCAGGAAATTCTGGACTAGGGAGGGCGGGTTGAGTTTGGCTCCAGCACCCAGAGCTGAGCAACCTTGGGTGAGTTACTTGATTCCCTGGGCTTTCCTTATTGACAACGCAAGCGTTAATGTAGACGATCACAGATCTTTCCTGGCTCTACAAGAAGTAAATGAATAATGTTCATACAGAACAAGAGATTCGTAAGTGGGACATGGGTCATTCATTTCGGAGAGACTTTAGTTCCCTCTAGGCAAGTTTTAAAAGCTTGAGCTACGATATCAAATCATTTTGAAATGAATTTGTAAAGTCCAAGTTGCTAGATCATAACTCTGGGACAAGGTTCTTTTTAATAAAATCCAAACGAGGCTGAGGACTTGGGTTGGGTGAGTTCTATGTGGACCAGAACATGTATAACATAATGTCAGTAAATACAGCTTTGGAGTCCACATTTGAAGAGCTCCAAATACAGAACCCAATCAGGTGACCCCAACAGACCAAAGCACTGATGCTCAAAGCAAGTCACCTTCCTCCTTCCCTCCTTCCCTCCTTCCTTCTTTCCTTCCTCTTTCCTTCTCTTTCTATCTCTTTCTTTCTTTATGTTTCTTTTCTTCTTGCTTTAACTTTAGTGTCTTTGAGCTCATAAGCTCATGTAGGCAAACAATCATAGATTAAAGACACCATCCCGAACCAACATGAGATTCTCCCTGTCTGCGGTGCTATTCGATATGGTAGCTACTAGTCACGTGTGGATATGTATATTTAAATTAGGTTAATTAGAATTAGGTAAAAATTTGAAAAATCCAGTTTCTCAGTTCTATTAGCCACATTTAAAGTGCTTATATTCAAAGACCAGAACTGGCTCCTAGCTAACATCTTGGACACACACACAGATGCAGAACATTTTCATCACTGCAGAGAGTTCTGTTGAACAGCCCTGGATGGCTGCCACTGAGAAAGTTTAAGAAACTTCTCTTGGAAAAGTTGTTTTCTTTGAGACAGGCTCCAAAGTCAGGCTGCCTGAGCTCAAACCCAAACACCCACCACCTGCTCGCTAGAGTGCCCTGGACCCCTCATTGAAGAGCTAAGAGCCTGCCTTCTCCTTGGTAGGATGGAAATGCTCCCTGTATGTGGGGTACGTGTGCACTGTCACTCTGGGGATTAAATGAGCTAACACTCTATGTAAGATGCAGTGCCTGAGAGCCAGCGAGCGCCCGGTAAACGTCAGGTACTGTTCTCGATGCTGATCCTTAGGACAGAAAAGCGAAGAGCAAATAAGTGGCCCTTGCTCCTTGCGGTGCCAACGCAAGGGCCTGTCCTCTGTCCAAACGCTCTGGTTTCTTTTTTCTTTTTAATTTTTTTATTATTGTAGTATAGTCAGTTTACATTGTGTTTTCTGGTGTGCAGCATAATGATTTTGTTATATATATACATATATATATTCCTTTCCATATTCTTTTTTGTCATAAGCTAATACAAGAGATTGAATACAGTGCCCTGTGCTGTACAGGAGGATCTTGCCATTGATCTGTTTTATATGTAGTAGTTAGACTCTGCAAATCCCGAACTCCCAATGTATCACCCCCACCTTGCCCTCCTGGTAACCGTAAGTTTGTTTTCTATGTCTGTGAGTCTGTTATTTGTAAATAAGCTCATCTGTGTCATTTTTTAGATTCTACATATAAGTGATGTCATATGGTATTTTTCTTTCTCTTTCTGGCTTACTTCATTTAGTATGATAATCTCCAGGTCCATCCACGTTGCTGCAAATGGCATCAACTCATTCTTTTTTATGGCTGAGTAGTATTCCACTATGTGTCTTCTTTATCCAGTCATCTGTTGGTGGATTTTAGGTTGCTTTCATGTCTTGGCTATTGTAAATAGTAAAAGGCTCTGTTTTTGAGCAGAGGCTGCTTGAGAATATTCTTCTTATAGAGAAAACCCTACCTTATTACACATCCTTTGCCAAACCCTCTGACTCACAATTCGACTCCTTGTGCAGGATCTTAAAATTCCTGGTATTGGTTTTATAATAACTTTTGATATAAAGAACTAGGACTGATGGAAGAAGGTCCACACATAATCACATCTTAATCATCAACTCATGGGCTAGCTTTTTACAGGGGCAAGCTGCAAAACTTGCTTGAAAAGCATTATCAGATACATAACAGATACAAAGATTTTAATTGGAGGACAATCCATTTTTGGAATTTTTTTTCAGAAATATCCCCTCCACTGAAACAAATTGAAGGTGACGGTGAATGTTTCCAGAGAATTTTGAGTTATGCATTTTTTTTTTAACTACACACCGATATAGCCTCCTCTGCTGCTACGCCCACCCTGAAACCACGCTAAACCGCACCTGTCCTAAATGCCCCCTGGCTCTTGGCCACCTTCTCTGCTGGCCAACCAGTGGAGCTAGCTTCTCAGAGGACGGGAGAAGCAGTGAGACTCCTGGCCAAGCACGAACCCTGTCCCCAGGTTCCTGTGTCCCCTGGAAGATGCTGTCCCTTAAAAGTCCCCTCAGAGCAACCTGTTGCCTCACTCTCAGGGACATCGGGAGAGCCCACAACTGCTCGAGGCGGGTGCAGCTGCAGATAGAAGGCAGGCCTGGGGGGCAGGAGGCCTGCGCTCCTCATTCAGCCTCAGCTGCAATCATTCTGATCTTGAGCACATCGTTTTCTTCCCTGTAAAGTCAAGGTGTTTAAGAGATGCTCTTAGAGGCTCTCTCACGTCCCTTGGAGAATCTATTGTTTCTATGGCAAGATTCAGCTCAAACAGCATCTCAGATTGGTGCCTTTCTTTGGTGGAGAATTTTGGGTGAAGAGAGAAATCAAATGAAGCCCAGCATCCCAACACCAAATGGCGTTAGAGCATCGGATGGAAGACACAGTCCTCTTCTGCTTGGGTCTCCCCACCTCACACCTCCACCATTGGAAGGGCCCTGCCCCTCCTGTGATGGGGCAGTGGTCCCCATGTAACCATCTCAGAATCCTCAGTTGGACCATTTATTGTGCTTTAAGTAGGAAAATATTAAGAAGTAAAGGAGCCTTTTTGTTTTTTCACATTTAAGAAAAGAACCAAGTCAAATTCTTACACTGAAAGAGTTGTAAACACCATCCAAAGCCGTTAGCAAGAAGAGCTCAAGCAGCGATGTGCCTTTCCCTGCGAAATCTTACCCACTAAGCAGACATGCTACTCGGTCCAATCCGGCTTTCCCTTTACTTTACCTTCACAGGAAAATCACAGGTGAAATCTTTTTTTTTTTTTTCTGTTTTGACTGTTTTTCATTAAAATATTCTTCTCTTTATTGTTCTACACTTGGAGGGGCAGTATCTCCTCACACTCCCATCCCTGGAGGATTGAAGGCAGGGTCTGACTGTCTCTGAGAAGCCACAGGCAGGCAGAGGGGTAGGATGGGCCAGGTTCATGCACTAATTGTCACCTATGCCAATGTAAATAGTTTCCTTGATGACAGACGTAATTTTCAGGTTCCTTTACCACCCACCCACTCAACATAGGATAAAAACAAGATAAGCGGTGATTAAAAGAAACTCTTCAAAAACCTGCCAAATGGTTCCTTGGTTGACCATCACGTACTGGAGCCAATGGTCCTTGGCCTCAGTACTTCCCAGAAGCCAGAGGGCTCCCCATTGACTTAGGAAGGAGAGGGAAGCAACTGTCAGAAACTACGAGCCCCAGAATACAGTGGTCCACGGAGATCAAAGAGACATAACTGGAGATGATCATATCTTCATTTTAATTAAGGGAGTTCTCTTATCTTCAAAGGGCTTTCCAAACACTCCCAGCACTTTATAAGTCCCACAGCCACTGTAAATCCAATTTAAAGATGAATAAGAAGAGGCAAGAAGGTCGATGCCATTGGACTTGACAATAAAAGTTGCCCATCGTAGGAAAACCCTGGACCCCGCAGGTGTTCACTTGGTTAAAGTTCTGAGATGTTAGTTGCCAAATGAAACCAAAGAGCTCTTTCCAGATTGCTTTACCATGTAGTTAGTTACATTTTAAGGAAAACAATCTAAATAGAAGGAAACCCTGACTGTCAAATGTGATTCTTTAGAGCCCAGAGTCTCAAATATTTTCCCTGGAAGAGTGAGAGTTTTGCTGGCTAGAAACAAGCAAAAAACTTTCCAGGTAAAACTGTGGTTGAGCAGCCCAACTCTAGGGAAACAGAAAAAATCAAGAAAGCCACAGAACTAGAAAGATAAATTGCTAATCCCCAGAGAGCACAAGGTGGGGCTGCCAGAAGTTGGCCGTCAAAACTTACCCCTCACCAGTCATTACTGGAACCAAAGCATCTCCTGACATAAATTATTCCCTTTGGAAAGTGTGAAGAGATGAAACCAGGTTTACCCTTCCATGGGCGATTGGTGGTTTTTAACATATGGGGTTAATGACAGATGGCCACCCAGAAGACACCCACCAGAACCTGGGTATAAACATCAACACACCACTTCTTCCCTAACAGATCCGCAGTGGGTGCACCACCGTAATTCCCCTACACTCTTCCTCCTGTTTCCTCTGTACTTTTTTTTTTTCTGGTTCAGTTATCACTAAAATACACATTTTAATTGAATTATGCAAGATTCAAACTTCTCTGGCTTTGAACATTTCTGTAAACACTCTACACACTTACCTACAGCAATGCTGCAAATCCTTGCAGGAAATTGAGGGCAGCTCTGACAGCTTTTGAGGAAGAATTTTTTAAAACTTCCAAATGAATTTTTACTACAAGCTGCTCAGCCATAGTTCAGTATTTCTCTTCTTTTGGCTCTTCCGGGTCAACTTCTAAACCGTTTTCTGTCCCTCCGTCCTATCCCTTGTGCTTCTAGACCCACTAGCTGTACAGCCTTGACCTTGGTGTGGGTCTCTTCTTTTTACTGAAGAAGCATCAAGATTAACTCTGTCTTCTTGGCTCCTGCTATCAAATATATTGACCAATTGACAACACAGAGCCAAGAGACTGAAACCATGAAGAGGTTGCCTTTTTAAACAGAAAGGCTTTCAGTTCTGCACCTACAAATTGAATTGTCATTCCAGAAAACATTACAGAAGTGTGAGTCCTTTGGTTACGAGTAGAGGATAAATGAAAAGATCATTGGAGGCCTTACACCCATCACCATTATCAGGGGGGGTGGCCATTGCAGAACACATGACCTTCAGGATGCTTTATCTTTCATAAGTCAAAGCTCACATATGAAGTTATTTCAGAGAATAAACCACAACTGAGCATGGTGGCTCTAATTACCAGGAGTCCATCCAAAGCTCCATTGATTAAAAAGCTGGAGAGAGAGCACCTGAGAAGTCCTTACAGCTGCTCACCAACTTGAAAAGTGACGTCTGCTCTCAGTTCTCTGGAAATATGATACAATCGTGATCAACAATTATGCACAACAGACTCCGTGCTACATGTATGTATTCTTTCATTTAATCCTCATAATTAAACGAGCATTCAGGGAAACCACTATGGAAAACAGAATGGAGATTCCTTAAAAAACTAAAAATAGACATACCACTTGATCCAGCCATCCCACTCCTCGGCATATATCTGGAGGAAACTCTAATTTGAAAAGATACATGCACCCCAATGTTCATAGCAGCATTATTTACAATAGCCAAGACATGGAAACAACCTAAATGTCCATCGACAGATGACTGGATAAAGAAGTTGTGGTGTGTATATATACAATGGAATACTACTCAGCCATAAAAAAGAGTAAAATCATGCCATTTCCAGCAACATGGACGGACCTAGAGATGATCACACTAAGTGAAGCAAGTCAGACAGAGAAAGAAAAATAACATATGATATCATTTATATGTAAAATCTGAAAAAAAATGACACAAATGAACTCATTTACAAAACAGAAACAGACTCACAGACATAGAAAATAAGCTGATGGTTACCGGGGGGAAGGGAGGGTGGAGGGATAAATTGGGAGTTCGGGGGGACACCACGGAGGGTCACCACTCCCAGCCTGAAGTTAAAGGATGGAAGGAGGGGGTGGGAAATGATGGAGGGCTTCTGGAGGAGGTGGTGCCTGAGCTGCATCTCAGGGGGTGAGGAGGAGTGAGTCAGATGGTGAAGGTGAGAGGGACATTCCAGGGTGATAATAGGATAATCAAACCTCGAGAGACAGAGATAGGACAGGACTGATTCAGAGAGAAGAGTGGTTGGACTGGTTGGCATTTGACCTCCAGTTTGGATTCCACCACTTCTAAAACCGACCAAGAAAAGCATCACCAGTGGCAGAACTGATTCACACAGAGATGGCTCACCCTTATCTCCGAATGAGGAAGAGGCTCGCTTAGGGAAGCTGGGAGATGGCCCAGGACCGACGTCAAACTCCCCGTCCTGCCGGGACGCAGAAGAGGGAGACTAGGAGGTGGGGCACAATGAAGGTGCTCAGAAGGAGACGTGGAGTGAGGTCCTTAGAGCCCCACACTCCAAAGCTGGGCCCGGCAGCAGGGCTGAGTGAGGCCATTCACATGAGAGAAGGGGGGACGCCTGGGAAGCAGGTACCAAAACCACATCATACGACGCCGAGGCATAAGACATCAGCTGCTCTCACCCTCGGGGCCAGAAAAGTAAGGTGCCTTGCCCTACGCTCTCTGGGCTTTTTGTAAAGAGGGCACTTAATTCTAAACATGGGGATTTCTATTGTGCCACGTGGTTTTCTTTAGTTTTTCACCCAAATAAATTGCTACTTATGCTTCTTTCGGCTTTCTTGCCTAGAGATCAGGATGGCGATTATTAATTTTGATTTAAAATACTTTCCTTTCACAGTGCCTCCTGGTGTGGGAGGCTACCTGCAGGGGACAGAGTAAACAGAGGTGGGGATAAATACATGATAACATCAACCCGGCTTTTAAAACAGATTTTCACATGGCAAATCTTTGAAGAGCACAACCCAAAACTGACCACATTACCACAATTAAGTTGAGCCCCATGGCCTGAAGGGGGTTAGATCATAAAGAGTATAATAAGCTTTATGGTTCTCTCCAGGTTCGACTTTATTTAAAGGGAGTAAATATTTTTCTTTTGGAAGCCACACTCAGCAAAAAGATGATGGATTCCCATGATGACAATTTTTTCCAGTTACTAGTTTCTATTCATTGTCAGTTCAAAAAACATAATTGATTTGCATTAACTCACCAGCGAGTTAGAAACTGGTAAGTAACATTGAAGATTATAGTCAATAAAATTTTTACAGATTTGGAAGTCAATTGGATATGCCTCAATAAGTAAGGAAGTCGGTGGTTTTCTGGCATAAAACCACCTTGGGCAGTTCAACACAGGAACAGTCTACCTGATGGACAGACAAAATTAGTGATCTAAAACTTCCAAATTGGCACCCACTATCCCAGGAACAAGCATCAGGAAAGAAGAGGAGTGAGGGACTAATGGCATCTTAAGTCACAACGAGAATTCCTATACAAAATCATCTGTTTCACTCCACTGAACATGCTATGTATCACAGCGCCCTGAAAGTAGAGATTCCATAGGTGTGTGGTACCTAAAATATTTTTTGGACCAAAGCATGATATAAACACACATGCGCACACTAAATATAAATGTACCAAATAAACAAATATACCAAATAACACCATTATGCTAACATTTAAGTGTAGACTTAATCTTTGGCAAATCCACATCAAAAGTTTTCTTTTTTTTTTTTAATAAAAAGGAGCATTTTCAATTTGTAAACTGCCTGTCTCCTTTAGGAACAACTTTACTTTAAAACTCTTTCTTAAAGGTGGATCAAATCTCCCAAGCATTAAAAGTCAAAACACAAGTTCTCATATTTTTTCAAATGCAATGTTTTCCCTTTTTGCAGCTTTAATGAATATAATTGGCATAAAACATCATGTGACTATAAGGTGCAGAACGTGATGATTTGATGCACGTACACACTGAAATCATGACCATAAGGGTTAATCAACACCTCCCCCATCTCATATAATTACTACGCTTTGTGTTTGGTGAGTACATTTAAGATATTCTCTCTTAACCACTGTCAAGTATACAACACAGAACAGTATTTTTAACTGCAGTCACCATGCTGTACATTAGGTTCCCAGAACTTATTTATCTTAAATCTAGAATTCTTACCCTTTGACAAACATCTCCACTTCCCCCCATCCCCTAGTCCCTAGCAACCCCCATTCTACTCCCTGCTTCTGTGAGTTCAGCATTTTTTAGGTGAAATAAAGTATTTCCAAAATGATTTGAAGACAGAAAATAAAACCACCACTGAAACATTAGGAAGCAAGATGTGCAAATTCCCAGCTCAGTTCTGAAGGTCCAGAATATTCATTTCATTATCGGTCTAACCCATTCATTCCATATTATCAAACTGCCTATTTTGGTGTTTATTTTTATCTAAAAATGGAAGAGCAAATCACATTGGAATAGTCATACCAACAACAGTGTTGGAACTTTCTGGTCTCAGCACAACATCGTAAACTGACTATACTTCAGTAAAAAATAATGCAAAAAAAAAAAAAAGACCGTTTTGGTCTTAGGACCCCTTTAGACCCTTAAACAAGTATTGAAGACCCCAGTGCACCTGTGCACCTTTGATTATATGGGTGACACATATCAACATTTACCAACCTTACTGTGTTAGAGATTAATAACTGGGGAATCTTTAAAACACAAGAATACACAAACACTCGTTGCCTTAGCCACCAGGGAGACGGCACTGTCACACATTTTATAGTTTCTGGAAATGTCCACTCTGCACTGTGAGAGGAAAAAAAAAGAATGAATGAAAGGTGAAAATATTTTAGCTTCATTAAGAAGTAATTTTGGCCTCACAGATCCCCCTGAAAGCATCTCAGAGATCCCAAAGGACCTGGGCTCCTTTTGCAAACTGCTAACGGGCATGATCAGAAAGCACAAGATAGACGATGATGGTTAGCTGTGAGACGGTGTCTGTGGACATTTTCTCCTGGTTCAGTTTTTTTCCGTGAAGGATTGAATGCAGTCATTCGCTGAGAGCCAGGATGGAGAAGGAATGATGGGGATGGGCAGGGGGAGGGGGGTTGGAAATAAAGAGAGATGGGAAATTGTCCAGGAGAACAGGAGGTTGGACCGTGGACCATTGTTAGCATTCAGAGCTACTTTTTGTTGTTAGGTTTTTGTTGTATGTGTGATTAAGAGACATCAAGAAAGAGAGAAATCACTCAAGCCTTTTATGCGGTGTTCAGTACGTATTTGTCGATGACAAGAACGTGTCTCAGTCAGATTATTAAACTTTGCTTCTATGAGTCAAAAAGCAAATCATAAGACTTTAGTTATCAATTCATTTCTTCTTTAAATATTTATACAACACCCACCATATACCAAGTCTGATTTCGAGGCTCTGGGAACGCAAGGTCGAATAGGCAACATACTGATTCAATTGGCTGAGATCATGTTCCTACTCAAACTGCATATGCTAAGACCTCAGTTGCTCCAAAAACTTTCCAATATCTAGAAAACATAGTAAATCGCCATCAAAATGATAATCACATCACTGGTGACCTACTAAATGTCTGCTAATAATGCAAGACCCCCGGGGACCACCTGCCTGCACGTTTAGAATCTGGTCTATAGAAAACCTGTTTTCTGTGCCGCCCCTGAAATGTGGGGAAATGCAAACTCTCGCAGCGTTAATAAAACAAACAAACTGGGCATCGACGTGAATTTTGTTCCTGTCCTTTCCCAAACTCAGACCCATTACATGACATCGGGGTAAGGACAGAATTCCTGCCGTTCTGTCCAGGTCATGGAGAGTGAGATTTTACTGTTCAGTCTCTAAGTTTAGTGCTTGTAATAAAATATCAAAGTCTTCAGAAGAGAAATTAGTTTAAAATGTTTCAATGAAATTTAAACTTACTGAAAGTTGTATTTCAATGCACTTTTCATCCTTTTGCAGTCTTTAAAGACCTCTCTGCTTGGGTGTTTTGTTTGTGCAGTAAATTTAGAAACATCTTGACTTATTAAGGGAAAAGACGTGGGGTTTTTTTTAGATATAATAATTGACAGCAGAATATAGGAGTTGAGATCTATTTGTATTGACGCCTAAATACACTTCTGAGTTTGCAGGGGTTTGGGTCAAAAATGTATTTAAGGAAGCCCCCAGCCAGTCCCTTAAAAAGCTAGGAACCAAGAAAATGATCTTTCCCTTTTAAGATAAGTGGTTTTGTTTGTTTGTTTCCTTAATAAACTGTGACCCAGTATTCTGGGTTCTAGAGACAAAACAGGATCACTAACACAGGTCACATTTTAGAATTCCTGAAGTAGTAAAGGTTAGGGAAGAAAAAGGCCCCTGGGGTAGACATTTAGAGGAAAGACAGAGAAAAACTGGGCAGTAATAGCTGAAAGAGAAATTTTCACTTTAATTAGCTGTGAAATGCTCTTTATTTGGTGGGATTTGAAGTGGGTTTTACAATCAATTACACTGAGTAAGGCAGCACGCTCTGTCCTCTGCACTGCAGCACACGAGCTACGGGCACCCGTTTTATTAGTAGGATGGTAAACCCAAACAAATGGATTTATAATGGCTTGTAGACAATTCCCATGCAATAACTGTATTATTAAATCTAAGGCATTATTAAAGGTTAATTATATTTTAAATTATTGAGGTTTAACAATGATGTAATACATGGAGAAGATACGTATCTTCTTCTGTTTGGACTATAATTACTAAACCTCCCTGAACTTCTCTCTTTAATTCTGCCATTCTCCTTGCTAAACAGCTTCTCGGACGGAGTCCTACGCCCACAGCCCAAGCTGGCTCTTCCTGCCGTAGACCTTTCATGCCGTCCCTCTCCGCCTCCCTCCTTTTCCATCTTCACCTGAGATCTTGTCAATATCTTCAAAGGGAAAATTGTCGCTTTGTAGCGCGAGTTCTCAGCCTCCCTTGCTTTTCTCCTGACCAGTATCCTTCTCCTCCTTGCCCTGTCACTCCCTCATGCTGCTTACAGCACATCGAAAACACCAGCTGGACCATTTCATTCCCATCAAGGTCGTTCAGCAGTGACCTCTGTTATTTTTCCTTTTTTAAATCTGTATTTCCCTGCTGTTCGTATGCCTCCATTCCCAGCTTTCAGATGAGTTCTTTATCCAGTCCCCCATTAAACTCCTCTTATTCCAGTTTGTGTTCTCAACATTTTGTATCTTCCTTTTAGCCTCACCTACAAGCTCCTACAAATACCCTATGCCTCACTACTTTTATTTGCTTCCCTTAAAATGGGATCGAATGCCCGCCTTCTGAAGCTAATCATAAGGTATGATTAGGTCCTGGACTTGCCTCTGCTCTTGCTTTCCTACCAGGCTGGGGCTTTTTGTCCTATCTGCAAATACTCACGGATACCTTTGGGGATCTCTCTCCCAGTTCTTCATCTCCCTGTGCCTTCCCTTCCTTCAAATACAACACTTTTCACTGAGCACCTGCTACGTGTCAGACACTGTCCTAGACTCGGAGGCCAGAGCAACACAGCCAAGAGCCCCACACTCGTGGACCCGGCAAGTGGGAAGAGACAGATGATTAAAAAGTATCTAAGTACAATCGGATTCATAATAAGTAAAGGATGTTACACATTCTGAGACGGAGATCCAACTGGGTAATGCCACAGGAAGTGACCAGAGGAGAGGACAGCCACTTCTGAGAGTGTGACACTGTGTGCAAGGGTGACTTATCTGAAGAAGTGACATGAAAGCCAAGACCTGAAAAGAGTCGGCCACGTGAGCAGAAAGCCAGGAGAGGACTCGGAGGAAGACTATTCAGAAAGCAGGAATGGCAAATTCCCAATCCCACGGCAGGAACAAGCTGAGTTTATTCAAGGGACAAAGGGAAGGCCAGACCTGCTGGAGCAGAGTAAGCCCCGGGGAGGAAAGCAGGAGATGCTGGCCAGGAGGCGGGCAGCGCCAGGCTGCGCACCGCACGCGGGCTTGGGTGGACTGGCAGCTCCACGGCCACGAGCTCACTGAGGTCAGCCCTCCTCCCTGCTCTAAACCTGTATATTCCAGGTTTCAACGCTGAGTACCCCGACCTCCATGAACACATCCTACGTTTTACCCAATTCTGGAAACCCAAGAACAAGGCTTGTCCTTCTCCATGTCATCACCGACCCCTGCAACCAAACGTCTTCTGCCGTCATCTGCTTTAACATCAAAAGCATAAAAGGAAATACAACGGAATGGTACAATATTCTCACTACTGGATTGACAGGTGACTTCAACTTTTTTTCCTTCTACTTTCCAACATTTTCTGAATTTCCTATCACACACACCACTTAGGTAATAATAAAACATGTGTACAATTTACAAATACATAAAATAGATAAAAAACAAATTTCTTCTGTATAGCCCAGGGAACTATATTCGATATCTTAAAGTAACCCATAATGAAAAAGAATAATGAAAACAAGTATCTGTATGTCTATGTGTGACTGAAACATTGTGCTGCACAGCAGACATTGACACATTGTAGCTGACTATACTTCAGTTTTACATTTTTATATATATATATATGGAAGATAACGAAACTCTGTTTGGCAGCACGTCTCAGCTGTTTTTCGCTATTAAAATAACCGGGTACTCTTTCTCCGAAGCCTCTCCTTTCCCTTGTGACTGTTCCAGAACTCCGAGGTGAGCTGGTTCCGCAAGCACAGGGCACAGGTAGGTCTGCACCTGTGGGAGAGACGTGGGACTTGTACCCACATGCAGAGGATGCTGCCAATTGTACTGAGGCCTCTCCTGCTTGGTGTGCAGGACACTGTTCTAATTTAAATGGTATCAGAGTCAACAGGATGTGACATGTAGAATGAAACTTCTCAAGCTCTTACTTGAAGAGATAAGGCTGAAAGCACAAACATCGCACGGAGTTTAAAACTGAAATCTGTGGTCAGCTGCAGGGACCTAGGTTGGGACCCCGCTACAAGCCACCTCACCTTTCCAACACTGTCAAGAAAAAAGCAAAGGGCACTACTGGGGACTGGAAATACTTCCCATCCATCTCTTCCCGGGGCCCCACGAATTTAAAAATTCCGTATGTATTTAGTAAGTCAGAAGGAGTAAGAAAAGAAAGAGAGAGAGAGGGAACCTTTTGCCAAAAGTCTAGGGTCTCTATTAAAAAAAAAAATTCCCGAAGTACCCCAGTTCAGCCCAGCACATCTGGGAATTGTTTCAGATAATGACAGTAATAATTATGATTACTTACACTTAATTCACCCTCACAGGGGCGCTGTGAAGATTAATGAGTTAATGCTTGTAATGTGTTTTTTGTTCCTTGATGAAAGCTCCCATAAAAGCCCAGATTATTATTATGGCTATTGTTGTTTATATTAGACCATTCCTAGGGAGGGCTTCCTGCACTGCCGGTCCACTGCACTCCCATCACAGAGGACAAGCACTTCTCGGATGAACAGCCCACCAGCTCCAGGAGTCGTCTGGATGGGCAGGAGTCCCCGCCTTTCAGAAAGTGCTAGCAGACTCACTGCCAGCGATTGTCCAAGGCCCCCAGGCCTGTGTGACTGTCCTCTACTCTTAGCTAAACCGTGAGGACACAGGAAGAAAGGTAACTAGTGTCCTGCCCCAAATGGAAAATATATCGATAGTGTAAATATCTTTCAAAATGGAGAGCCTGCAGACAAATCCGTAGATAGAATCACAACACAAATAGAGAAAACTTTAAGACATAATGTTTAAATAAGTCTCATAGAATAGCTTGTTCAAAATTAAAGGCACCAATCCAGAGAAAACTCTAATTCGATAAGATACATGCACCCCAATGTTCACAGCAGCACTATATACAATAGCCAAGACATGGAAACAGCCTAAATGTCCACTGACAAATGACTGGATAAATAAGATGTGGTATGTATACACAATGGAATACTACTCAGCTATAAAAAAGAATGAAATCATGCCATTTGCAGCAAAATGGATGGACCTAGAGATGATCATACTGAGTGAAGTAAGTCAGGCAGAGAAAGACAAATATAATACCACTTATATGTGGAATCTAAAAAAAATGACACAAGTGAACTTATCTACAAAACAGAAACAGAGTCACAAGACACAGAAAACAAATTTATAGTTACCAAAGGGGAAAGGAGGAAGGAAGGGATAAATTAAAGTCTGGGATTAGCAGATACAAACTACTATATGTAAAACAGACAAACAACAAGGTCCTACTGGATAGCATAGGGAGCTATATTCAATTTCTTGTCATAACCTACAATGAACAAGAATATGATAAAGAATATATATATATATGTATGCATAACTTAATCCCTGTGCTGTACACCAGAAACAAACACAACATTGTAAATCAACTATACTTCAAAAAAAAAAAAAAAACAAAGTCACACAAAGATAGCAGATCAATGGATTGCTACTTAACATTCATTAATTCATTTTTTAAACAAAAGGATTGCAAGCCTGCTTATCTCCTATGCATAGGCTTGTATCAAACCACATTCGCTGAACAAGACAGGGTCCCTATCCTTGAGAAGATGGTTATTGAAGGACAGCCTGTCAGTCACATACATGTGGTCAGTATGGCGGGACACTGCTCCAAATGCAGCTCTTCCTCTAGAGGGGCAGGGATAATATATGCCCTGTGATGCTCTCTAGTCCTCACCTTCAGCTGCAGTTAGACCTGGGAATTTATTTGTTCAATAATAAAGACATTGTTTGTAGGGCTAACAAAGGCATGAGCCACCGTAAACGTCCTCTTTGCACGGTGCGCATGTAAGGACAAATACACGGAATATGGCTGGTTCCTTTAAGACACTCAATAGTGTACAAACGAAGGAGATCGCCCCTGAAGAACAGAAAGAAGTGGGACGTATAGAATCCCTTCTTCCTTCTGCGTCTCATATCTCATTTCTCAACTTAGAACTGTCACTCCTTCATTCCGGAGGGTCTCAGGATTATCAGACGGAGGAGCAGATGAGAAAAATCAAGACCCCCTCCCTCGCCTGTGCAAGGCAGAAGCTGCTGGTTACCTACCCAGTAGCCCTTCTCCCTTTGTTCATAGAAACAGACTTCATTTCAGTGGAGCACTTTGCCACGAGGGGAAAAAGACCACATTTCCCAGTCTCCCTCCAAGACTAAACTCTGGCCAAGAAGAGGCTGGCAGAGATGTTGCGTGGGAGCTGGTTTGGCTGGCAGGTGTGTTTTTTCATCCTTCCCAACTTCCTCTTTCCTGCTGCCTGGAAATCTCACACGACAGTAGAAACTGCAGCAGCTGGGAAGGACCAGGAGTTGGCCTTGAGGACGGGAGGGAGAAGAATGCCACCGACATCAGCACCCCCATCTGCCAGAGGTGTCCACATCTGAATCCCTGGAATCTGGATGACGTGGCCAAGGGAAACTAAGGTCACAGAGGAAGTCAGTGTCACTGATCAGCTGACCTTACGACAGGGAAGTTATCCTGGGTTACCCAGTGGGTCTAGGGTCATCTTAAGAGTCCTTAAAACAAGAAGAGGGAGATAGGAGAAAAGGAGAGAAGGCCAAGGGAGAAGACCCAGCCTGACGCTGCTGGTTCTGAAGATGGAGGACGGGGCCACAAGCCAAGGACTGCAGGCCGCTTCTCAGAGGCTGCAAAAGGCAAGAAAACAGGAGCTCCCTTAGAGCTTTTACAAGCAACGCAGCCTTGCCAAACTCTTCCCTGTAGCCCAGTGAGACAGCTTTCCGAATTCTGACCTCCAGGACTATAAGATGAGTAACTGTGTGTTGTTTTAAGCTACTGAGTTTCTAGTCACCTGTACACCAGCACCGAGGGTGGCAGAGCAAAAAGAAGGAAGGGACCTGTGTCCCCAGTGACTCTGTGGCGCTGTCCTGCTGGCCCTGGGTGACCTAACTCCACACTCCTCTTACGGGAAAGAGCAGTGCCTTTGGTATTTCCCTCTGTGGGGCGGGGTTTTCTCCTACATACAGCAAAACACACCGCATAACCGATGGCGCTACACTGCAGAGGTACGAGACTAAGATCCTTAAGGCATGTAGTATTAAATGCCATCAGCTACTTCTTCAGAATCAGCAGAGAACCCATGGTCTCCCCACCCCCGTGTTTAGGACCTGTCTGCTCAGTAGTAACCGACAGTGGTTCTCCAACTTTAGCTTGGAATGGAATCATCTGGAGGGCTTGTTAAAACAGATTGCTGTGCCCCACACAAGAGTTTCAGAGTCAGCAGGTCCAGGGTGGGGCCAAGGGACCCCACTTTGAGAATGCTAGTCTACACCATTTGCTGGATGAACCCTTGATAATGACCTCTCCTCTTCCTCTGCCAAACTCATAACCGAAGTCCAGCCCTCATGACCCCACTCTCCACCTACCTCCTGCCCTAACTTACTGGTCTCCCCCCACCCCGACTTCCCACCTGATTGATTTCACTTCTGCCATATTCTGTTTCTGCTTTGAAAACATCAGTGCTTCCTGGTGCTGAGTAGATTAATTCCAGATCCCTCTGGGACTCTCCATAGTCACCTGCCCTCCTTCCTACCCACCTCAAGACGTCATTCCTCCAGCCATGCCTGGGAAGCGAGTTAGAGGAACCAAAACTTCTTTTATTTTATAGCCAAGAGGACTGAGAGCACCCAGAGAGAGCTGGCCTGGTCAAAGCCTTTGGCAAATCCCAGCTGGAAACAAACAGCCGTTCCCATCCTCCACGAGCTCCCCCAGACAGCCCAGCACTGCCCTTGGGGGACAGGGAACCAGGTCCCTTGCACAGAGCAGCCCACAGCAGGTTCTGCTTACGGGAAGCAGCAGTGAATCCATGGAAACTCGGAATGAGGTGAGAACATAATGTGCATTTCAGCTAATTACTCCAGAAAGGGAACGCAGCCAGGGGGACCTGAGACTGTTTGTGTGCTGTTATTCTGAATTTTGAAAGAGAGGGCAAACTTGGAAGAAATTGGCAGCAACTTCATCTGTCCCCAGCCAAAGTGGCAGCTGTCCCTCCCCGGAGCAGCTGTGTGCGGTGTGGCCGCGGGCAGCAGCCCCTGCCTTCCTTTGTGTGCGGAGAAGGACTGGCATGTGCACGTGGAGAGGCTGCCTCGCCGCGGGAGGCAGCCTCAAACTCCCAGGAGGATAGAGGGTCCAGCTCTGGGCAAGAGGACCCCAAAATGATCCACCAACTCTAAGCTTGACCTGTTGTAGGGTCTCTGTCCATCCCGTTCATCACAATCAGTCTTCAAATAAATATTAGTTGTGCTCTTGCCAGGAAACCTGGTCCCTGTGTCGCTGAGAGCTTTTCTTTAAGAAGGAGAGCTTTTCATCTGTTTATGGTCCGTGTTTCTCCAGCTCCATTAAAATAGAATTAATCCTCTTGTGCCTTTGTTCTCAGGCTAGTCTGCTTTTCTTCACTTTTTCTTCCCATTATTTATTCATGTCAGCCTTTCCTCACTCTCAGAATGACTTGCTACAGCTTCATTTTGCATGGTCCTACCATGGTCTCCAACCGCCTCCGGCCCTAACATCCCAGGGCGATGTATCTGAGCCTCTCTGGGCTTCCACATGGGCAAAGCCCAGCTTCTTCCTCCTAAGCGTTCACAAACCCATGGCTTTGAATGACAACTCTTCCAACGGATACTTATTTGACGTTCCTGTCTTTTGTGGGTCGTCCTGTTCGCCTCTCTTAGAGATCAGTGTTCGTGTTTTGTCACAAGCATCCCACAAGATTCTCGCTTGCACAGCTTCTGATTAAGGGTCAAACAGATAAACAAAAACCTCCCTTCCAGAAGGAGCTATCGGGATGGCCAGGTTGTTGCAAAGAGATTTCCTTCTCAAGTCCCTCCTTTGGTGATCCCATCAGAACAGTTTGGAAGAAAGAGACATTACTGAAAAGTTGAACAGAAATCTAAGGATACAAAACATTCTGTTTTTATTAAGCCTCTTTTTTCATTTTCACTGAAGCTTCTTACTTCTTTTTCCCCCCGGTTTTATTCAGCTTATTTATGGACTTACAGCTCTGTGTCAGTGGAAGGCGTACAGCACGATGACTGGACATACGTACACTGCAAAATGATTACTGTAAGTTTAGTTAAGATCCATCTCCTCATGTAGTTACAAATTTTTTTCCATGTGTTGAGAACTTTTAGGATCCATTCTCTTAGCAACTTTCCTATACACCATACAGCAGGGTTAACTGTAGTTATATGGCTCCATACATCCCCAGTACTTACTTATCTTTAAGGAAAAAAATTTAATTGAAGCGTAGTCAGTTACAGTGTGTCAATTTCTGTGCACAGCATAATGTCCCAGTTATGCATATGTACATATATTCATTTTCATATTCTTTTTTATTACAAGATATTGAATATAGTTCCCAGTGCTCTACAGAAGAAATTTATTTTTTATCTGTTTTTATATATAGTGGTTAACATTGAAGTTCCTTACTTCTAAACTCTCCATTTCTTCTTCTCCTCACCCAGAGACCTACAGTTTTTACCTTCTCAGGGTGACTAATCTCTATACAATTTAAGTGGGAGGAAGGTGCAACTCTAGCCTTGAGTAATTTTGGTGAACGTTCTAGTCTCCGATCTGGATTTAATTGTGAGCCGGTAACTGGAAGAGAGAAGGAAATATCAGTTCTAAACAGGAACACAGACTCAGGGCGAGAACTGGAAGCCAGGCAGACCCATGACAGCCATTCCCAGGCAATTCTTCAGCTCCGTAGGCTGTGGGACAGCACATCCTGTGAGCGCTAGTAATTACTTTGTAGTTTTTTAGGTTTTCTTTGTGTTGGGTGCTGAAGGAAGAGGAGGAAGAGAGTTGCTGACTTTTAAGTGAATGGAGGATGGAAATTCCTGATGAGTTTAAAGCACCCGGCAAACTGGCCTCTCTCCTCCCTGTCTCCTTGGTTTTGCCCCCGACCTGGAAGCCATCACCTTCCTGGCTCCTTCATGGAATTTCCGTGTGGTCTCGGTCTTACTCAATTAACCTCTCCCCTTCTGCATTTCATCATGTGTATGTGGTACAGGATCAACTTCAAAGAGGTCCAGAGCCTAATTAATGTCTCTCGGGTGCCTGAAGATTCTTGGGTGGAAAAAAAAATAAAAATAAAATAAAACCACCACCTGTATGCAGATTCTGAGATGACACGACAGCAGGTGGAAATTATTACTATTAAATATGACTCCATCTCAACATATTTGGCAAACTCCTCCTCGGGGGCATGAGAAATGTCAAGTTGGTGAGAGTGCACTTCCTCTATGACCAAAGCTTCCTCTGTTTCTCCTCTTTCTCCCTCCTTGTCAGCCCCCAACTCTCTCTCTCTCTGTCTGTCTCTATATATATATGTATATTCATGATGCTACAGTAGATGACAACACAATTAATAAATAATGAAAAGTGTGATGTAGTTAATGACTCTAGGAGAAGAGAAGGTAGCTAAGCCAACACCTGGCAACTCTTCTGTATCAGCTTCTTCTTCCATCCCTCTCCTCTATCCCCCGTCAGCGGATTTACCCAGGACCGGAATGATCCTGAAACTCAATGGGAACACTGATGTAATGATGCTTCTGAGGTCAGAAAAATAACCCTTTATCATAAGTTCTTAAAAATAATCATTCAAAATCTTTACTCATCCCCATCATCCTTCCTTCAGTTAATTCATAAAGAGTCAACTAGAGGCAGCCAGCGGTTTATCTGAAGCTCTCCAAATGTCACCCATCTTGAGTAAATGGACAACACTACCATATTTGCAAAGGGCTTCTGATGCGACCATAAGATAGATGTTGGAGGATTTCCTTCAGAACATCCTCAAACTGGAAGATGGCTTGGTAAGGTCAAAACCTATTTTTGTTTATTCATTTATTTCCTGCATATTTATTGAGCCCCCACTAAGCACTGTGCTTCAGGGAACTGGAGCAGGGGGCGGTCACCAGGACCAAGCAGACAGGTAATCTTTGTCTTGTAAGTGCTGAGGATGGGCACCTAAACTACTTTCAACGTAGAAGGGCGGAGAATGTCTTCAAGTCTTATATTGTGAAGATACTCTTGGTAGGAGATTTTTTTTAACTCAACAAAATAACAAGAGGGGGAAATGGTTGAATGAAATCAAATTTTGTTGATGCTGTCTGTTCTTTGTAAGACACATTCCTTGCCTCGATGTTTCAGGGTCCCCTTTTACCCTACCCTTGACCTCTAATCCACCTTGTAGACAGAATCTACTTAAGCCTTCTGTCACTCCCTGTATTCCTGCTGAATTTCTGTTGTCCACATGAGAGATGTTAGAAACTCATGGAAACAGTCCCTTGAGTGTTGAAGACAGAAAAGGTAAGGTAACGTATTAGTTAGGGTTCTCCAGAGAGACAGAACCAATAGGAGATGATAGATAGATAGATAGATAGATAGATAGATAGATAGATAGACAGACAGACAGACAAATAGGTAGGGATATAAAGTAGATATAAATATTTATTACATAACTATATATAAATTAAATATATGTAAAAAATAAGGACTTGGCTTACACTGTTATGGAGGCTGCCAAGTCCAGATCTTCAGAGTGGGCCAGGAGTCTAAGACCCAGAGAAGTGAATGTTCCAGTTCAAGTTTAAAGGCTATCTGCTATAGAACCGGGAAGAACTGATGTTGCAAATAAAGTCCAAGACTGTCTGCTGAAGAGATCTCTCTTTTCTGAGGAGATCAATTTTTTTGGTCCTCAACGGATTGGATGAGACCCACCCACATTATGGAGGGCAGTCTGCCTTACTCAAATCCACTGATTTAAATGTCAGTCTTGACCAAAACATACTCACAGAAACACCCAAAATAAGTGTCTGGGCACCACATGGCCCAGCCAAGTGAACAAATAAAATCAACCATCATAGGAAAAAGCCCTGTACTAACACAGTTTTCTGATTCCTGTAGCATCCTTTCCTATAAGTATGTTCATAAATAATTCCTTTCCATTTTGTGAAGTTATGGAGACAGTAACAAACAGTTGACTAGTGGACAACTTAAATATTCTAGAATCAGCCTTATTCTGTCTGCTACTTTCTTGATGGACTGTCATATCATTTAAATATATTTTTAAATGCCAAAGATGTTAACTCCAAAACTGTTTCCAAAATCTATAATACTTTAGAGGAGCAATTAAAATAGAAGAAAAGATAGATAAATCTCTTAAATACCTGAAAAGTAACAGATTTCTCCCCCCTCCCTAAGTCCCACCCAATCTCCTATTTTGAAATCAGGAAAAAGCCAGTGCCTTAAAGAACCACAGACCTTCTTCATCACTTGATGCTCCACAGAGACCAGGGAAAGGAGCAAGACATAAATCATGGACACGCCCTGCTTTCAACAAAAGCAAGATGGCTCTGGGAGAAACCACTGCAAGAAAGTTGCGTCACACACATTTAACCCGCAAGTGCCTTCGGCCATAATCGTGATTTTTATTTACTTTACAACTGTCGATGATTCTGTGACATTGACTGCAGATGAAATTCCACACACACGATTGTTAACTGCAGCTTATGTAGATTCTTTGCAGTGTCATGAATACAGCAGATATTTAATAAGCATTTGTTAAAGTTATACATCGTTATTCAACAGATAGTTAAAAGTGCATAATTATAATAGAGACGTTTGTGAATTCATTTAACCAATATATACAGCTGAGTACTTACCATGTACTCAGTTCCACTGAAAAGACAAAAATGGGTAAGCAGCTATTTCTAGCCAGACAAGCCTAGAGCCCAGCACACGAGTGAGGCAAGCCAACTGTGCATTAAAATAATAATCTGAGCGATGCTGTACTAGACAATCCAGCAAGAGCTATCAAAGCAAAGAGGAATCACTTCTCCCAAATTGCCTTATTTGGACCCCCATCCTATAGACCGTACCCCAGATATTTCCACAAAGGATATTTAGTGATTGTGTTCCTCAGCCAACCATGACAGGTCAACAAATAGACATGGGAAACTGGGGGGGGGGGGGGGGGATGCTGAGTACTGACACTGAAGTCATCACTGATTACTTCAATGGGTGGCATCTGCAGTGGAACAGCAATGAATTATTTTTCGTCTCAACAACTTTGAACTAAGAATAATTTAATATCATTGTTGGCAATCACACACTTCTTCACTGGTACAGTGCAACCTGCTTAAGAGCCACATTACATCTCTCCCTGATTAATAGCTTTTATCTTCCATGGTCAGCAGTAAATCTCTTCCCTGCCAAGCACGGTGCCAACTTCTACACAATTCAAATTTCCAGCGAACGTGGTGACGGGCCCAGAAGAAAAGTATTCTTCCGTGGGACAAAAAGGTTTCATACCAAATGACTAGAGGCATTCTTGGTAGCAGGGTGATGTTTCTCAAAGGAGGCATTGCATCTTCTCTGTTCATATACTATTTCAATACTATTCAGTCCAGTACTGTGGGGTTGTTTTTTTTTTAGGTATCAGACCTAGAAACATAAAATCTTGAACTAGAAATGTTTATTTAAACAGCCTCATTATAGAGATGAGGAATCGGAGGCCAAAGTAACTTGCCCAAAATGTTAGGAAATGATGAAGGTAGAACTACATTCTAGATTTCCTTATTTTTCCCAATTCCATCATCCTCTTAAGTGGCCCATTAGATGGGATGCTACCATCCTGAAGGTAAACATTAATAACTACCACTTGAATTGTCTGAAATCCAGAATCAATTTACGACTGGATTGCTTTTCTACCAAGACACAGGACACGTGAAAAACCACAGTCTCCTGAAAAAAATTGGAAATATTGGAACTGATCTATGGAGATATGGAATTGTCAGATTGTGGGAAACATGCAAAAAAAGAGGAATGTGATCCTCTGGAAAGCTTGAACTCTGTGAACAGAAAATATGTATGATTCGTTTTTATCCACAGAGTGTAGCAATGCCTGGCAATAGATTCTCAGTAAAACTGTGTCTGCCCCATAATTGTGTCTCTGTAACTCTTCAAAGCGTCACTGAATACGAGTAACAATCATATGAGTGTGTCGTAGACACAGAGCACAGCCCCTCCCGGAAGGGTGCAGTATTTACAAAAACAGAGGTGTTGCTGGCATTGGCTTTGCTGAGTGATAACAGACCACACCTCACTGACTTGAAAGTCAATGGCCTTATTAAGAAAGAAACAGAAGGTCTCAAAGCAGGTGAAGTAATTTCTTTCTTTCAGATCTGCTTGAAAATTCACATTTGCCTACCACTGACATAGCCACTATCTCTTGCCATGAGTTTCATGAGTCCATGGGACTTTTCACCTTCCAGCTCAATATGAATTTTCCCTTAAGTGACCACAAGAGAAAGAGAGAGAGAGAGAATATCAAAAAACCAGCTCCAAATGAAACATTAGGGCTGACTTGCAAACCCAGGAATAAGGCATCGCTGCTCAAAGAACCATGTGAGTTTGGCCACCTTTAAAATAAAACAAGAAGTCAATCAACTGCTGGAGCAAGAGTGCCCACCCTACGATGCCCACACAACTCTCCAAATGTTCAAAGGGGTCCTTGAAGCAAATTAGGAGAAAAATGCTGTCATTACCTATTGCACTAAAACTCTGGATTACGCCCAACGTTACTTCATGAGCACTTGTCATATTTGGCAATATGAGCTGATACAAATGGAAAAAAAAGTGATATTATGATTAAAAAAATCAAAACTTGAAAGACATTTAACATCACTTAAAAATCTTTATGATATATCTTGACATGAATAAAAGCTATGTGATTCCAGTTGTATAAAAATATTAAAGTAGTTGTACATTGTGTTCCAGGTGCCCAGTGCTGTGTAACAAACATTTCTAAAACATAGTAGCTGAGCACAAGAACACATTTATTTTGCTTCTTCGGTCAGGACTCAGTGGAAACAGCACCTCTCTCCTCCACTGGGCAGTTGAAGGTGGGGCCTGGAATCACCTGAAAGTTTCTTGTCACCTGTCTGGTGGTTGATGCTGGCTGTTGGCTGGAAGTCTTGTTTTCTCTCTAAACCTCTCCTCTTTCATTTGGTCCTTCTATAAAGGTTCATTTAGGCTTCCTCACAGCATGGCCACTGGGCTGAAGGACAAGCATCCTGAGAGAGAAAGCTGAGAAGCAGCTGCATTACAGTCTCCAACCTAGCCTTGTAAGTCACACACATCACTCTCACCACAGTCCCAGGTCTGCCCAGATCCAAGAGGAGGGAGCAAAGACTTCCCACTGGAAGAGTATCAGTGCAACCTTGCAAAAACGGCCAGTAGGATGGAATGTATATCAATATGGCCAGCTTTGGAACACACTCTGCCACACGTGGAAAAAATACTTACAGTAAATACACCAAATGTTAAGAGTGATTATCCTTGAGTGACCTGAAAATGACTTATCTACTTTTTCCATTTGTTTTTTGAAATTTCAGCAACGCTTTATTCTCATAATCATTTCTCTATAGTATATTTGATGGCAACAGTGTAGGGGGTAGACGGGATGGGAATGCAATAAGTTTTCCTATCGTCCTGGAAAATTTTGGTTCCCAAGATCCTCTTACTCAGGGGTGTATCTCATTCATTGTATTTGCTCAAAGCCAGCCTTCTCAACGAAGGTTCTAATTTAGGGACTACTTGGTGTTCAAAAAAAAAACAGAAAAAAAAAAAACTCCATGATCAACATTTGAAAACCTTCACCTCCTAGATCTTATCCTAGAGGGTAACAATACACAAGTGAACATTTTTAAGGCTGTAAAGACATTACCAGCCCAACTGATTTGGCAGTTGAGCCCCACTTTTGTAGTGTCTGTCAGCTGAAAATAGACTTCGGGTACACATCTCTAAACCATGGTTTCTTAGCCTCAGCATCATTGATGCTTTGGGCTGGATAATTTTTTGCTGTTGAGAACCATCCTCTGGATCCCTGGTTTCCACCCCCTGGATGCCAGTCACAATGCCCCTCCCCATCCCAGTTGCGGCAACCAAAAATGTCTCCAGACATCATCAAAGAGGCCACAAAATCACCCCTGCTTGAGAACCATGGCTCTAAATTAATGAGCAAAATTAGATTTTCAATTATGTGGAACAGGAAAAAAAAAAACAGCATTTCCCAGATAATTGAAGAAATTGATTGAAAGTTTTTGCGCATACAGAGACTACAAATACGGCTTTAGGAATTAAATCCCAAACCAAGCCCATTTACTGACCACAGATTTCTTCTGCCAAGGATAAATCAAGAGCAAAACCAAGGATATTTGCTTCTGTGGTTCTCATTTAAAAAAAAAAAAAACTACAGTCAAATCATGCAAATCTAACATGCTATAAAGTTCAATCCAAATTAGTAGAAAGACTGTGCTATAGAATTTTTAGAGAAATGAAGATTTTTAACTTTGAAAAACATACTGGGATGACTGACTGTAAGATTAAGCAGGCATGGCCAACTAGAGTTAAAGGGACCTGCTTTAATAAGTACCTATGTCATTAACGGATACGTTGTATTCATGTGTATAAGGCCTTCTCTTAAAAATAGTGGATCCAACCCATATTCCTACTTATGGGGAGACTTAAATGTCAAAGTTCATTCAAATTTATATCCAAATTGATCCACAAATCTCCATCATTGCCAAGTCTTCAGAACTACCCAAAATAGGCTGCTTTCCATGAGCTCTTGAAATATTGTGAATAAATGAAGTTCTCTAAACTTAAGCAAAATAGCCCAAAAAGACAAATACAGAGAAAAGTAAGACAGCACAGGGCTGGAAAGAACCTGAAAAAGGAGTAACATTTCAGAATTTTAAGACCAGAGGAGACTTAGAGACCAGGTGTCTGGATTTCTTTGGAAGGCAGCCAGCAGGAGGGACCCAATGACCCCAGTGTCAGAACATCCTTGAGTGACCCCCATCTCTGAGCGAGGGCGAGGCTTGTATCCGCTGCCAGCAAACAGAATATGGCAAAACTGATGGAATGCCACCCCCGAGATTTGCAAACTAATATATACAACTAGCACACCTTCCTTTTTTTATAGATGGCACGGTAAAGCATCTTACCTCAAGTCAACTAGCTGGTTAGTGGTCAAGCTTTTGACCACATGTGTGGTTGTCACCGTCAGTCAGCAAGCCTCTCTGGACTGCAGTCTCCTTACCGATAAAGTGAAAGCTCACGACTAGACGAGGGGCAGCAAACTACACGGGCCAAATCTGGCTTGCTGCCTGTCTGTGTAAATAAAGTTTTATTGGAACACCACCATGTTCATTTGTTCACTTACGTCTTTAGCTGCTTTCCTGCTATAACACCAGACTCGAGCAGCTGAGACAGAGGACGTATGGCCCAAAAAACCTATAATATTTACCACCTGGCTCTTTACTCTAAAAATTTACCTGCTGACCCCTGGATTCAGCAATCCCCAAGAAATCATCGTGCTGAAATTTCATTTCCTAGGACTTTACAACCTAGAGCCCCGGCCCCTCAGTGTGACCGTCATTACATTTAGACTAGTGGTTCTCAGAGGATGGTCCCTGGGCCAGCAGCAGCAGCACCTGAGAACATGTTGGAAATGCACATTATTGGGCCCCACCCCAATCTACCAAATCAGAAATTATTGGCATGGAGCCCAGCAATCCGTGTTTTAACCAGCCCTGTGCACACTGAGGGAACTCATAGTACTGGATGACTCTGACACATTCTCGCATTGAAGCCTAGGTGAGAAAAGTATAACTCTGAAAGAGAGAGAGAGAGAGAGGGAGAGAGAGAAAGAAAGAAAGGGGGGGGGGGGGTGAGAAAGAAAGAAAGAACAAAAGAAAGAAAGAAAAACAAAATAGTGCCTTTGAAAAGGGCACTTTTCAAGGCAATGATGCAGTGTTTCTTGTTTAGAACAAAAAATGGAGATGCTATTAAATAATAATAATAATAATAACATGGTTTGATCTCTATCACTTATCTCTCTTTGTGGAATCCGTGACAAACCACAGCTGCCAGTGTGTGTTTACTGTAGCAGCCGGGTAAAACTGTCCTCTGAGCTGAACAACCTGACGGTGTTCATCCGCGAGGAAAAAGCATGTTGCATCGTACACTTGACACACTAAACAAGGAGTGGATTCTAAATGGTCTTTCCGAGATCCAGGAAATGAAGCCGAACTTGGAAGTCTATATTATAATTTACCAAAAACAAAAATTCAGGGCATTAGGTCTATTTTCTAAAGGTAAAAGCTTAAAGAAAAAAAAAGAAAGAGAGAGAGGAAGAAAAAAAGAAACAGGAAATGGTGACGCCCACACACTCAGAGGAGGAATCCCAGGACCAAAACCCATTTCCTGCCCTGCAAGGTAACAGAAACGTCTCTTCTTTATCTAAAATCTGGTTCCTGTGCCCCTCAGAATCAAGAGATGAGCCAAAGTGTTGGTTCAGGGTTGGCAGAAGAATTCTATTTCTTCTTTCCTTGAAAAACACAGAGAGACCTGAACCCTTCACCTCCTCTTTATGCAGAAAAAAGAAAGAGGAAACGCCTCTTCCATCCCTGCCTGTGAGGCCCGGGCCCAGCTCCAGCCTCGCCCACCCATCCAAGCGGGCCTTGCTGGGCCCGTGTGTCACCTGGAATCTCTTCTATGAATGCTGACACGTGAGGGGTGAATCTGTATTGTGCATTCAGACCCAGGCCTGGTGCCCTCATTCAGACTTCTGAGATACTGCATTTTAATGAGACACAGCTAGAAATCCAGGCCTCACATCCAGCAGCACCACATCCTTTTACTTTTCTGGCCAGATGGATCCCATACGAAGACCAGTCAAGGTGTTACACTAACCTGCTCTCTTGGGAATGTGAAGGGATCTTTCTTGTGTCACTTGGGGAAATTTGCTTCTATTTTAATTGTGATTCGCCTATGTTTTTTTCTTGTGTCAGAGTTCTAATGCTCTATATGAAATCCGGGGTGTTTAACCAACCTACCAACCAAGGCCTGAATACGCCAATCACGTCAACTTCCAAGTCTCGAATAAAGGAATGATTGTCAAATTATTTTTTGTTTCCAGATCTGCCTCTTTAGGAGGAATTTTTCTCTCTAGAGGAGCTTTAGGGGTATTTGTTAAATGATTGTGACCATTTCTTCTTGCAGACATAGGTACCACGAAATGCATTCCCCCGTAAAGGAGAAAGAGGCAGGAAGGCTGGCTAGCGATCTAGCTGCTACAGACGGTCCTTACCCCGGAACTTCCAGACAGACATCGAGAAGGTCCTTGCACTCCAAGTCAGCAAGCATTTTTTACTGCCTTGCATATAGTCATCAGAGCTACCTGCTCCCTTGCAAAAAAGGTTAAGATGTGGTCCCTGACTGTCAGATGCTACAGTCACCATGGAAAACAGTTTGGCACTTTCTTACAAAGTTAAACAGACACCTATCTTTTGATGTATCTGTTCCACTCCTAGGTGTTTACCCAAATAAAAAAATATTTACCCAAGGGAAAGCATAAACAGCCACACAAAGACTTGTACGTTCATTACAACTTGATTTATAATAGCCCCCAACTGGAAACAACTCAAATGGCCGTCAGCAGGTGAATGCATAAAAAACAGCGGTGTATTCATGCAAGGGAACGCCACTTAGCAACCAAAAAAAAGTGGACTCTCGATGCTCTCCACAGGGATGAATCCCACAATCATTAGGCTGAGTGAAAAGAGCGAGACAAAAGGGTACAATGCTGTACGATTCCATTGACAGAATTCCAAAAATTGCAAACTAACCCATAGCAACGGAAATCAGATCACTGGTTGCCTAAGGATGGGGGCGGGAAGAGGGAGGATTATAAAGGGACATGAGGAAAGTTTGGGGGCGGACTACGTGTACTATTTTCATGGATGGTTTTGTGGGTGTGCACATACGGCAAAGCCTATCAAACTGCACACTCTCAACCTGAACGGTTTATTGCGTGTCCGTTACATCTTCATAATCCTGTTTCCTTTCATGGTGTGATTCCGGTCTTATTTTCACTGGTGAAGTTAAATATGCCGCCACCTGGAAATGTGTGATACACTCGCCAGGCACTTTGAAAAGTCAGACGAGCCATCACTTTTAGTCCCGGAAATCTTTTGATGCTGAGAAATCTGGTCCCTCCGACTGCACCCCCAGCCCGACTCCGAGCCCAGTTGTGCCCCAGGAGAATGTAGTTTCTGGTTCCACAGAAGGGCCCTCTGACATCTTCCCTCCAGGAGAGGAAAAAAGGTGACAAGAGCAAAGCTGCCTTTCCTTTCTGCAAAGTCCAAGAAGAGGACAAACCCAAGCTGAGAGGTCAAGATGTAGACGCGCCCGGGACCCTCCTGCACACCACAGAAACCATTCTTGATGGGAACTCACCTTGAACTGAGTAATGGGGCCTTCTGAGTGGTTTTAGTCTCGAGGATCTGGGAAAAAACACCTGGGTAGAAACAGCCCCCCTGGACCCCCCTCCTGGGGAAGATTCTTGTCCTTCCTGACCTCGTCGGAAAGCCCCCCTGCTTCTCAAAGCCGCCCTGCCCCCGCAGACAGACGCCCATCAGGAAAATGCCACTTGGTGCTAAGTACAAAGTTACTCATTTGACACATTCGCCACAGGATTCACCAGCAACTGCGAGCATGGTGCCTCCGAGTTAACCCTCCCGTCTGTAAGCTGGACAGTCCTTCCAGCCCATTTGTGGTCACAGCCATACCCTCCTGCCTTTTACCTCTTGCTATGGCCTGGCTCCATCGCAGGTGAGCCCCAGACAAGCCCAGGTGGCTACTTTCTGAACCTCACGTACCACGACATGAATTTCCAACACAAGTCCTATTCAAGGAGGAAGCAAGATGCTCAGGGGCCTCCAGGTGGCCCAGCCTTCTTGGAATACCTGGCTCCCGACAAGCGCCAGTGCTGGGGCAGTGGAGTGATGCTCAAAGGACAAAGATTCCTGACATCTCTCACCTCTACGGCGGTCTCTAAAATCATAGCATTGCTTTCCAATAGGAAGGGAGGGTGTGTGAGTTTCAGTCCTAAGAAGAAGCACAGCCACTGGCCACTCTGTAAGACTTTTCTATTTAAAATGTTCTCCCATCCACCTTGTGGGTGGTTGAGCCTCGCCGAGGAAGCGAGCTCTCCAGAAAAGTGATGCTGTCGTTTGTGGAATGCGAGCCAATGCTCAGCAGATTATAACGACCGTGAGAGGTCTTGTCACACAGGACGCTAATTTCACATATTTAGTATAAAGGCGCAGTTCACAGCTGGAGTGATTCTGCCCTTATCCCCAGGGGGGACATCTGCCAATGTCTGTGGGTGGCAGATGCTGCTGGCATTGAGTGGTTAGGGGCCAGGGACACTTCTAAACATCCTACAATGCACAGGACCACCCCCCACCCACCCACACACCAAAAATTTTCTGGCCCTAAATATCAGAAGTACAGAGGGTGAGAAACCCTGATGGACAACGGAAAGCTGGGTCTTTCTGGGGACTTGCCAGATGTATGGGAAAGTAAGCCACCTCTGCTTTAAACTCAGTCTTCAGAACGTGGTGGTAAGCCAGGCATCTCATTTGTCTGCCTTGATTTCCCATCTCTGCAGAATGGGACGGTCCCATGTCATTTACTCCTCTCCTTCCCTGCTTCCTCCTGGAGAGATGCTAATGAGTGTTTGCCAAGTCCTTTGAAGACCCTAATTACTGTTATCCGCAGTCTATCAACTCGAGATTGCACAGCACCCGGAGCCCTGCCAATGGGAGACGTCGAGCAAATGAAACCGGCCCGTCACTGGGGCTGCAGTTTATCCTTTGCGGAGGGCAGTGTCAGGCCCTTAGGCTTGAATGACTCCAATCAACCTGAGAATCTGCTGAAGGAAACCAAGTGTTCTCACAATTAAATCACAGCCTTTCCCAAAGTCAAGGAACTTCAGCGGAGGGCTTCCGGGCGCCAGCAAGCGAGATGCAGAAAACCTTAGCGTGTGGCGAGCGTTCAGAAAAACGTTGGTGATTTCTTGCTCACTGCGTAAATCAGACGAAATGCGCTACCAAATTGGGGATATTCATTGGGGATTACTACACTTCAGAGTTGCCGTGAGGATTACATCTATTTTCAGAATCATTCCAGTGCCTCACATGAAGTCAGCACGGCCCTTAAAAAAATACATTTAGATAAGCAAGGTCCTCCTCTACAACCCAGGTTATTCCACAACTTATAATAACCTACAATGAAAAGGAATATGAAAAAGAACATACAGATGTAGGACTGAATCACTACACTGCACTCAGAAACTAACACAACGTTGTAAATCAGCTACACGTCAATAAAAAAAAGAAACGGAAGTTTATAATTCAGAGTTCACTGGGTGACTGCAGTTATGTCAGGTTTTCACAAAGTTCCTGCCAAGCAGACGAAAACTTGATGTTTGACACCCAAATACATTTGCCTCAAGTGGGGATGGTCCTGTCTTCAGCTCTCACCCCTGTTTCCTGATTGCCAGCATGTCTCTGTCTGGAAATGACAGCGACCTCAAGTTCACAGGTCTGGAGGAACCCAGCACCAAACCCCCCGCTGAGCACAGGCTGCATAAATCAGCACCAGGAGAGTCGCCGTGAGAAGCCAAAAATGTGAAGACACTGCATCTCTCGTGGTGGACCGTCCAACTGACCCAAGAAGTCATGACCAGCATCGAATTACAGCGAAGTCACGAGGCCAGGTATGTAGAAGCGTCCCTGAGAGTGGATGAGAGCTCGAGACAGTCAGAGGGAAGGGCCTGGACCAGGCTGGGCAGGCTGCCAGGGTAAGGTGGGCTGTCGTAGGGTCTGGAAGCATGGGTAGGATTCTGGAAGGTGATGCTAGAAAAGCAGCCTGAGCTTGCCTTCTCAATTCCCTAGCAACCGCCAGGCAATCATTCCGATTTTCCAGGCAAAACTGCACCTCAGCTGTAAAGGCCCGGAGTGTGGCATGGCTTCTGTGATCCCTGGCTCAGTCGCATGTCTGTAGACAGCAACCCGGCACCCCTGGAGCTGTCCCCCAACAAGAGAGGACTGACGTCGACCTCTGGTTCTGAGACTTGAAGCCAGAACAGTCAGCTGAGGGGCTTGGTGGAATGCAGATCGCTGGGCCCATGATGGGGCTGGGGCCTGAGAGTCTGCATTGCTAACCAGTTCCCAGGGGATGCTGATGTTGCTGGTGCGGGGTGTTCTTTGGGAGAACCAGTGACGGAGCGTGTGGCTACATTAGAGCAAACAGACATCTCTTTGGGGAAAACATGCCAAATGCACACCCAACCGAAGGGAGGTCTGGACACCTGCTTTGGAAGAAGCTGGACATCACCTGGGCAGTGATGACCTCACTTACTAGACGTTCAGTAGCAGGGACCCGGGAAGTCTCCAAGACACAGATATTTGCTGAACCCCTGCCGTGGACCAGGGGCCTCGCGGTGACGTCATCGCCCTGAGGTTTTCATCTCAATTTGCAAGGTCAGCGTTCAACGATGCAAAACTGCTTCTTGGAGTTAATATAAAGGAAAGGAGCAGGTAGACAGGATCAAACGAGAGACTTTAAAAACACACACACACTGCACACGCCAACACACCCTGAAATGACCCAGCACAGGAAGAGGGCGGAGGCCAGAAAAAGGGACCAAAGTGAAAAAAACAACCCCGGGCAGACAACAGATAAACTGCTTTGTGGTTCAGTCCAGAACATAGGAATTGAATCAATTCTGGAAAGTGGTTCCCTCCCAGGTCTGCTTGATTCTCATCTTGTGCTTTTTTAAACTAGCGTTTTCTTCATTTGCAAACCTGCTTCACTATCCCAGCTCTTTCCACGGCATCTGGTATTTTCCAGAATCTCCCACAGAAAGCCTAGGGAAGACGTTCCATCACCCACGGCAGATAAGTGCCCATCTTCATGATGAAGACCAGAGCTGTTTCTGCCAATTTCTTTTCATTGAGTGAAGCTGAGAAATAAAGTCACCAGCTGAAACTACTGGGGAAATGTGAGCAAGCAAATGCAATTATTAACTGGATTGAAATGTATTATTAATAATTATTAGCCCTGCTGTAGCGTTTTCTGGCTTCCAAGCCATTTACAAACATCAACTAATTAATCCCTACCTCAGCCCCGGGAAGTAATTAAGGACTATTATCCCATTTTACAGAGGGGGAAACTGAGGCTCCCAACGGCAAAGTGCCTGGCCCAAGGCCACAGAAAGGATATACTCTCAGAATCACAGGACCTCTCAGACTTTTGACTGTAGGCTGGAAAGGTCTCATTCCTGGGGTTTCAAAACTGAGTTTCTAGGAGAAGCCACGCCTCACACAAAGGCATTGCCAGAGAAAGCGAGGTCCCAGCTTTCCGCAGCACCTTGCTACAAATAAAGCAGAATTTTATTTTTCTTTAGTGTTTCCCTTTCTCGTTAACTTTATAAAAGCATGCTGACCTGGGGGAAAAGCCAAAGCATTTTAATGATGTATAAAATAAAAAAAACCAATCGTAAACCCTTCTGCCCACACAGAGAGAACACAGGCCTGGTATGCGGACCCGCGTGTTTCCTTTCCCTCTTGCGTTTGTAGCCGCTCCCCCTCTGAGCCACGTAGCTCAGCGACAGCCAGAAACTTTTTTTTTTAAGGAAAGAAAATGAACATCCAAACTCAGCAGGTTCAGCTTGAAGGGCTGCCCGTGGTCTGAAATGCCCTTTTATAATAAATCCGGTTCTCACTTCCATTTCCTGAACTTTTCTCAGAGCTGCCATCCCCACCACAAAAAGTTGTCTGGCTTTTTTTTTTTTTTTTCTCTAGTATTTTGCCTAATTTCCTCTCATCCTCCCCTCTGTGTTCACATCTTTTCTTCAACAGGAAGGGCAACGGCTTGGGTGTGAGGGCTGGCACTTTCCAAGTCTCCCTCCCCTCCAGCCGAGGGCCCCGTGGGTGTTAGGTCAAGGTCTGAGACAGCGAAGGTGGCACCGTGTGACACACAGACGCCGTGGGCTGACAGGGCGTCTCCTGCAGCGGTCCTCACAGGGGTGAGCGGGGAGCTGCCCCAGCCCTCTCCTCTTTCCATTGCCCGTTGACGGCAGGCAGGGGACACCAGGGTAGACAACAGTGACAGCAGTGGGGCAGCACCTCCTGCCTGCTGGGAGACACCCGCCCCCACCCCAGATCCTCCCATAATTCCACGCTCCTCGCTTCACCGTGATCTGATTCACAAACCACATCAGCACCGGCTGTCAGTCTGCTCATGAGTGTTTCTCTGTTCTCCGTGGGCTCAGGTGGAAGTTGACTCGATGAGCTTTTAAAACTCCCCGCAGTTCAAAAGACATGTATTTAAAAAGTTGGTTTTTATTTTCTTTTTTATTGAAGTATAGTTGATTTACAATATTGTGTTAGTTTCAGATGTACAGCTAAGTAATTCGGTTATACATATGTGTATATGCCTGTATTCTTTTTTCCTATTCTTTTCCATTATAGTTTATTACAAGACATTGAATATAGTTCCCTGTGCTACACAGTAGGTCCCTGTTGTTTATCTATTTTATATATAGTAATGTGCATCAGGGAATCCCCTACTCCCAGTTTCTCCCTACCCCCCTTACCCTTTGGTAACCATAAGTTTGTTTTGTCTGTGAGTCTATCTCTGTATTATAATAAGTTCATTTGACTATTTTTTAATTCCACATATAAGTGATATCATATAATACTTGTCTTTGTCTGACTTAACTTCCCTTAGTATGATAATTTCTGGGTCCATCCATGATTCTGCAAATGACATGATTTCATTCTTTTCTATGGCTGAGTAGTATTCCATTGTGTGTATATATATATATATATATATATATATATATATATATATATATACACACACATGTCTTCTGTTGATGGATATTTAGGTTGCTTCCATGTCTTGACTATTGTAAATAGTGCTGCTGTGAACATTGGGGTGCATGTATCTTTTCAAATTAGAGTTCCCTTTGGATATATGCCCAGGAGTAGGAATGCCAGATCACATGGTAAGTCTATTTTCGGTTTTTTAAGGAACCTCCATACTGTTTTCCACAGTGGCTGCTAAAAACATTTTTTAAACAGGCAAAGTTAAACTTTAGTGATTTGGGACATCCACTTGGGTGATAAAGACTATAACGCATGGAAGTGATTACCATGCAGGAGTAATGGTACTTTTTATGATGTGGAAGCGTGTGTGATGGGGGATGTGGAAGGGGTTCTAAAGCAAGCAGCACGTTTCTCTTGCGGTGTGGTGACGAGACTGCTCACATTGTACAATTCATTGATCGCTAACTTACGTACTTCTATGCAGTTTTCGCTATCGTTGTTATAATTTACAACTTTTCTAAGTTTGAAAAATATAGAGAGGATGCCCTGGGCTTCCTTCCCTCTGTATGGTGGAGCCCCACGAAAACTGACGGGGTTTATTGTCTTTTGGTTTTAATAAAATTATTTCTATTTTCTCTCATGAAATCCGAGTCTCTCTTAGAGTTCCCAAAGAAACGGTAACCCATTTGGAAGATTTCTGGTAAGTGACTTGTTCCTTGAAACGTGCCAGTTAGTAGAAGCCAAGAGCAAAATGTCTTTGGTTTCCTGTCCAGCACTGAAGTCGTCTATTGCTCCAGGTCTCCAGGACTGCAGGGGGTTAGGGAGAGCACCGTTCTCCAAAGGGAAATACCCTGAGAAGCCCTGATTTGATGTGGCGATCATGGACCACAGATGGCCCCGGTGCGCCACCCCGCCAGCCTTCCCTCCATCCTCCCCTGCATGTACCGCGCCGGCTCCACCTGTCCCTTTGCCCCTCCCGCTGACCCACGCCTGATGCCCTTTCAGCAGAGGGAGCTGAAATTAGGTGAATTCTTCAGGGAGCTTTCTCTTCCCCCTTGAGCTCAGCTAAATGTCTCCCTTGTACAGCGTGCACAACTCTGCCCTAACATGACCACATTAAAGGGAAAGCCTCTCTCTGTGTGTCTGTCTTGTTCACTGGACTAGGAGATCCTCTTGGGTAGAACTAGACCTCATTCATCTCAGCATCCTAACATCCGATATCGCACCTGCACGTAGTCAGTATTCAGCAAGTGTTCATTCAATGTAAACATAACTGAATAACTGATTAGACCCTGCCCTGTACCGAGAGGAGATTTCCCAAGGCTCCCCACCCCAACCCCACCTACTCTCTGCTCCATAGTCACCCCCAAACCTGCTGATCACAGGACCATCTAATGAGATTTTAAAATTCAAGTTCCTTGGTCCTCGCACAGAGATTTTAAAAAAATCTCCCCCCGCACCATTTGGATACATCAGTCAGATTTTGGAGTCGTTGCTTAAGGTTGGTCAGAGAAATCTGACGCAATGTAATAGTGACGCTTGAGGAGAAATAGGAATGAAACAGTCAGAGCCACTCAAAACACTAGACAAGCCACGGCCAGGAGGGGAGGGGAAGGGGGAAGAGGTCTTGTCACGAGGGCTGGAATTTTAGCTCTTCAGCACAAGCAACCTCAAGGAAAATAAATTTAGTCAAAGCCTTAGTACAGAAATCCAAAGGAACTGTCAGGTTAACCGTTTCTCTCTTTCAAGAAATCAGGGGGGCGGGGGCAACGAAGCAGGTCTCTTTAACTGAAGCTACAAACTTGAGTCTCTGGCAAATGGCAAAGCATCCTCGATAGCGCATTTACACACCTATTAAAACAAAAAGTCCGGTCAGAAATGCCAGTAAATGATTCGAAGCCTGTATTGAAGCCATGCAGCTGCAAAAACGTAAAATATAATCTCAGATTTTTAGAGCAACTACTCCAGAAAGGAGCCAGATACCGAGTTTAAAGAAAACGACTTTTTGAAATTTTTAATGGTAAAAGGAAGACTGCCTTCTACTTTTTATTTTACGTTATCTTATGTACGTGTGCAGAATGGACCCAGGACACGGATGAAAACTCCACATTGACCGTCGGAGGGGAGAAAAAGGGTTTGGGACTAGGAGTGGAGGCGGCAAAGAATAGTGGGTTGAAAGTAAGTCAGTCAAACTTTTTTAGGGCTTAGCCTCCAGCTCGACACCATGAGCCCAGATGCAAATAAGGGAGAAAATGAAAAAGAAACTGATCCTTCCAAAGCTGGTTGTCAGAGATGAATGTCCTGGGCCTTCCTGACAAGCCAATGGTGAGTAGAGAGGAAGGATTTGCGAGGAGGTAAAACGAACCGTTAATATCTGCCATCCCACCCACTGGCCGCTGTCGGGTCCGGGGTGTCCCTGAAGCCGTGCTCAGCTGTCACCTGCGCGTTCCTGATCCACCTGCAAGTGCCCGTTTGTTCAGCTTTTCCCCTCCCGGCACCGCAAGAAGTTGCTGTTATAATTCCAGTCCCAGCGAGCTGGGTACGTCTTTCACAGCTCTTGTGTTGTTATTAACTTTGTGACTAACTGAGAGGCGTTTGGTTCTTGAAGCCGTGCCACAGAAGCGTCTCTCTCATCTCGGGGTGATGTCAGCCCCATAAACGGGAGAGCTGGAGGAAACAATAGCAATTCCAGTGGTAAAATTTAATGAGGTAGACTTTATTTTCCCCAAATCTAAAATTACCTCCATTCTCTGCACCGGGCAGTGAAAAGGATTTTGAAGGGAATTTCAGATGTGGGTTTAGGTTTAAGAGTGATTTGGGTGCTTTGACTTTGAAATTCCCCAGGGGAAAAAAAAAATCATGAAATTTTTTTACATTCTCTATTAGAAGCTGATTTCAAGCGACTCCTATGGCCCTTATGAAAAGAAATTGCACATTTCCCAACACCCTTGGCACAGATGATTCCAACAAGCCTTAAGACAGCTTTTCAAGGTAGGAGGCAGTGAGTTGAGCACCAGAAACTAAAGGACGTGAGTTTTGGAGAACTTTAATAAAGTCCCATCAAGTCAACAGCTTAAGGAGAGAGCAAAAGCCAGGACTCTCCAAGATGGGGACTGAGAATTGTCCAAAGTTAGAGAAACAGGTTACATGCCAATATAACCTAGAGCCCCATGTGTCCCCAGCGGGAAGAGGCATAGTAATGACCTTCATTAGGGGCATGGTCTGAATCCATAGTTTAACTTTACAGAGTTGTCGAAAACAGAGCAGCCATGTTGACCTGCTGACAGCTAATACATGACATTAATTAATGTCCCAGGACTGTTGCCAGCACAGCATAATCCCTCTGACCAGTACTATTAACTTCTTGCTTTTTTCTGGCATCTTCCAACCAATGCAGTGGAGAGGTGTCTCCATCTGCAACTGTTCTTGTGCCTTGAAAAAAACAAACAAACAAAAAAAACCCAAAAAACAAGCTATGTGGTGCTAAGTTTTGCAGTGTTTGGCTCGAAAGAGCCCGAGTCCAGAATCTCAGCCAAAAGCACAGGGACTGCATTTCTACATTCTGAGTCCATGAATTCTGTAGCTTTGAATTCCTCCTCCGCGGCTACAGTCGGTTTTTCCAATGATTAGGCCTCCAACAGAGTTTGTTTGACTCCAAACCCCATCCCAAATAATCAAGGAAAATGGTAAGAGTCTCAGGGAAGGTATCTTCCTTTATGACATCTGTGAGGCATCCTTTGGCACTGCTGATTAGGTGACCCCGGGACAGAGTGGACCGCGGACCACAAGGAACCAGTCCCCAGGGGGTGGGTAATGTGTACTCAAAATCACGCCACAGATCGAGACTCCATACCTTCAAGAAGCGAAGCACCAGCACTGGGCCTGGGAGAGCACACCGTACCACCTTTATTATTTCTCTTTTTCTTTTTCCCTTTCTCTTTTCATTTATCTTCTTCCCAATTTGTATGCTAGGAGCTAGGGCTCTATGTAACGCTCAGCCAGTTTCCACAAGGACCTGAATCCTGGAGCCAGGCAAGGAATTTTAAACCTACCTCATTATACACCTGCATATCAGACAGTAGAACCCACATTGCAGTGGAACGGGCATAACCTTGCATTTGTATGATCGTTCACTGAATAAATGCGTTTCGATCACAGTACACAAACGATGCCTCCACCTTCACTTGGGGATGTCCCTTTAGGACAAAAACTGCTTGCAGCCACAGTAGAAGCGAGTTTCCAGAGATAGTTCACACACACCCCCGGGATGACCTCTAGAAGCAGGGTTGGGGCTATGTGAACTGGCTGGAATATGAATATGCCCTTTTATTTGGAAATACTAGGAATCTGCAGGCGCCACAGGCCATTCAGCCTTTCCTTCTCTTCTGCCCTGCTGCCTCTAAAGTGAGTTTGAAGGAATGGCTCTTGCCACCAGCTGGCCCCACAAGGAAGTTGCTCGCTGGCTGTACCTAAATCTTCCCGCCCACCGCCGTGAGGGCCTATGAACTAGAAAGCGGAAGCCTCTAAATGAGCTTCCTGACGACCTCGAACAAAACTGGCACCAAGTTTAACAGTCCACCTTCCACTTACTCCTAGACCAGGTTTCTCTTGAGCCCACTGTATGCTGCCTGCAAAGTATTCAGGAGAAGTCCTGCAAGTCATGACCTCAGGCAGGCCACTTCCGCAGGTACGAAAAATTAGGCAGAAAGATATGAAATGATTTACTCAGCACAGGCAAGAACAAGGAACAGCCAATGACATCTTTCCACATCTCTTGCTCAATACGTCCTACTAATTTTCTCAATCTGATAAATTACTGATAAAAATCAAAGACAACGTGAATCTCCATGTTCTTGTCTCTCAGATGAGGCCAAAAAAAATCTGTTTGTTTGCACATGCATTTCCAAAGTGAGTAATGGAGAACTACATTGCTTCCGTCATTCGGTCCCGTCTGTCTCCAGGTGTGAAGAATTCAGGCATATTAGTGACAAATGTTGCCTGTGTCAACTGCCCCAACCCAACCCTCCCCCCAAAAGCCAGAGAAGGTGGAAATGCTGGCATGAAACAGGACCTCCTAATTCTTTCTTGTGTTGATGAGTCAAGATGGATGGTGGACAAAGGATGGTTAAACAGACCTGTTGGTGTGTGGAAATTCACGACCTCTGTACAGGGCAGAAATCATCAGAGAAGAGCACGTCAGGTGGGCAGGTAGCGAATGCTCCGGGTAGTGCCTCCTAAGTGTAGGAAAAGTTGGGATCCCCTGCTCTATGATCTAATTGGCTTTAATCAATGCAGCCAACTCAGCAGAAACTAGTCATATCAAGTAGCGGTCAACAATTGCTCCAAATAATAACCAACAGTGATGGAGCATTTGCTAAGTGCCAGACGCTAAGTGTTAATGTGAGTTGTCTGATTTCATCCACCTCCTCAAAACCTTGTGAAGTAAGTAATAAAAGAATCAGGATCAAGTGAACTGGAAATCCACGTAAGGCTTTTTTCACTTAGTATGTGATATCCAGCAATTAACCTCTAAGGCTTTGTTCCCTCATCTAAAAGATGAGATAGTGACGCATGCCTCATAGAGATCTTGCGAGGATTAAATGAACGGATATATAGGAAGCACTAGGCACCTAAGTGCCGTTTGCATTTAGTTTTATTTACTACTTCATTTTCAGTTTTTTTTAATTGAAGTAGAGTTGATTTATAATGTTGTGTTAATTTCTGGTATACAGCATAGTGATTCAGTTATACATATATATATACATATATATATTCTTTTTTGTTATAGGTTATTATGAGATATTACATATAGTTCCCTGTGATCTACAGTAGGTCCTTGTTGTTTGTCTCTTTTATACATAGTAGTTTTGCTTAGCAAATAAATTAATACTAAGAGTGCAGTATTGTCCCCAAGTATCAAGTATGATATTTTTACATTAAAAAAAAATGACACTGATTATAAGCATCATCGTATAGATTGCCAGAGAGAGAGTCCAGCCGCTCTGCTGGGCTGCAGAGGTGTGGTCCTTCTCTTTTGTGACCCTGTCTGTGTCCCTCACATTTTCATCTTAGTCAAGAACCTTTCCAAGTTGGACAGAATCAGCCTTTTGTCAAAGACATACAAGCCGCTGTGCTTTCCAGAAAAGCAAAAAGAAAGGCTCAGTGATGCTCGTCTCCCACAAGCCCGTGTTCAGTTTGGATGCTTTTTGCCGCTGCTCCCCCAGCTCTCGGTGCATCCCCGCCGCCCACCCCGCTGTCCGCCGCCATTGCATTCTTTAGGTCGGCTGCTCAGAACTCTGCCGATGGGTAGATTGCTTTATCCCCATGGCCTATGGCGGGGGTGGGGGCAAGAATTCCTCTCCCTGTCTTCACAGTGTAATTATTTCCATCACAATCTCACTTCCATCGCGACTGCCTACTCACTCCACAGCACCCAGACCCGGCCTTGTGTGCCCCTCGTTCACCTCGGAGCCCGCATGCCCTTGCTGTACTTCTGTTGCCATTTTCAATGTCATCTTTAAAGTTATCGGGTTCTCTAAATCCAATCAAAGACTACTTCCTCAAGGAGAAAACAGCACATCGGGGCTGTTCTTTCTATTTTTAAAGCTTAAAAGGAAAGGAGCTCCTTAGCCTCCCATCAGTGGAAACATCCACCTTGGGCTATGATCTGTGATTCCTCTAAGATTGTGGTGGTTCCACCTTCCAGGGAACAGATAAGACAAACCGCCCCAAACAAGGCTTGGATGTGCCTGCTGATAACTTGGGTCTCTCTAGAATTCAGCCTACAACTCCTACGACTAAATCCACTGTCTAGAAGTGGAGGAAGTTGACTGTTGGCTTACGGAATAGTTAGGTATCCACTGTTTAATTCTATTCCTTGGCACCTGTACCTGAGGAAAAGGCATAGGAAAATGTGATTTCTATGAAAATGAGTTCTTGGTCTTTGTTGAACACTCAGAGCAAAGGGGAGGATTAAATATTTTCTGGATTTGTTGTGTTTAAAAAGAGAATAAAACTGTACATTCGGTGGCTCCTATGTTGGCAGGGGGCTGCGGGGTGGTGAGTGGAATTTATCATCAAGAGAAAGGAACGTTTCTTAATTCTTGGCAAGGAAGAATGGTGGGGAGGATTGCGATCAGCTGTGCACTTAGGAAGGCTCTGAAGGGTGTTGAAATTTAAACGGACATGCTTTCAAAAGTCGGGGAAGTGAACGCTGGCTGGGTCCTTTTTAGTGCTGTCATTATACACAGTTTTATACATTCCTGTGGCCCACGGAGGATGGGAGTAAGACCTTTCAGTTTGAGGTTCTTTGGGCATCCATCTACTCAGGGCGCCACTGCCCCACTGACATCTGGGGCTGCCTCTCTGTGTTTCAATTTACCCACTGATGCAAAATATGAATGAAAACATACTGTATCTTTCTCTGAGTGTTGTAGATACATAACTTATCTTCCTCCAATAGAATCAAAAACGTTGAGGTTCCTTATTTTAAAACAAAGTACTACTAAAAGTCCCCAAGATGGAAAAAAAAAGAAAGAAAGAAAGAAAGGATTTCATTGCAACATTTGCCTGTTTCTCTGGAGCAAAGGTACAATGCCATTAGTAGCTCTAGGAGAGACAAGGCCAAGACAGGTGCCACAGGCTTCGCAGCTCAACTCATCTTCTGCCCTGCTTTGCTGGAGCCCTTAGGCAATTTATTTAAGCACCCCATAGTTCAGCTTGCTCATCTGCAAAATGGGTATAATCATACCCACTACCTCACTTGTGTAGCATGAAGTAGTTAATTAAAGCCATATAAAGCTTTTGAAAATATAAAGTGCCATGTATGTGCTAATTAATATAAATCCAAAAAAAGCACCATGGTTCAATTTTTAATTACCTATGTATTTTATTGAAAATACATAAAGCGCATAATAAAACTAACCTCTGTGTCAAAAATTACTGCTCACCTGTGCTGTCTTGTTCATTCCTCTGCGCACCTACGGTAGCAATTTCCTAAACTGAAGTAGTAATCGTATTCAGCGACAGAAGCGCAACCAATCCGACCAGGCCTAATTGGTGATTTACTGGGTCATAAAACAGCACCCCCACTCTTCCTCAATTCCCCCTAGTTATTATAAGTCCATTAATGTGATACTAGGATCTGTTACTGAAGTTATAAGAAGATAACAGGGTTTCAGGCCAACTTCATGTTAAAGGATTTAAACACTGAAGTATGACTTTTCCTTCAGAACTTTGAAAAATCGTTTAAAAAACTTCATGAGAAGAGAAAGGTATTTTAAAAGAGGGTTTCAGGTCTGGTGTAGAATGAGAAAACCTAACAGGGAAGGAGGAAGAAGAGTGCAGGCACCAATCCCCAGCGTCGAACCCCCCACCGGCAGAGAAGGGAAGGAAAAGGACGCGTTGTCTAGATCCCTTGCTTTCCCACAGCAGAGCAGATCGCTCGACCATAGCGATGAGCACTTCTCCTCTCCAACGAACTCTGAGCTCATCCATGGACATTCAGCATTTCAAGAGGAGGACAAGAGACACACAGTGAAATTTTGGTGGCCATCGGTCTTTAGAAAATGGTAGTAAACTTTAAATCAGTCGCATTGCTTGTCCCTCCTGGAACAAAACCCTATGATTAAGGCCCTGCCTCAGATACCAGTCAACTGAAAGACAAGACCAAAGATGTTATGAACCAACATGAGACTGCTCTGAAAGCCACATGTAAGGCTGTTATATGGCGTTGAATGAATGAAAGAACAGAAAGACAATGGAATTGGGGTACATCATTGCCAAGAGAATTCAGAGCAAGGAAAAGTGTCTTTGAAGAATCCTCAGTGGGGTCATAAAAAAAGGACGGGGTTGACAGAGGCAAAGAGGCAGTGAGGATAAAGCCAAGCGAGTGTCTGGGTGATTCAGAAGGGGACTGGGGAATGAGAGGAGGTGGGGAAGGCAGGAGGCTGCCCTTCCCTAGAAACCAAGCAGTGCAAACCAACAACATTGTTCTATGCTCTGTTGGGCTGTATTTTAAGCTGCAGCAAGCCTCCAAATATTAGAGAGCCACCTCTTCCGAGTGCCACATTTAAATGGGCCATTCTTGACAGCCGTCCCTCATTTGACGATGAGTCTTCACCCGGAGAACACAGTGTGGGTGACAAGGAGTGTAACTCATTTGCTTGCTTTTAGCAGCAAACAACTCTGTCTTACTTAGAAAATTGGCCCTCTCCATCCTGTTTGCCCCATCCCAGAATCCCTTTCACGCCTGTTCTCTTTTCTGCTGCTCACTGGCATCAGCAGACATGAGAAACACAACATGTGGAATTGGGCCAGTCCCAGGAAACTGCCTGCTGCAACCGCATTACTGCTGTGGCTTAAAACCCACACCACCCGTCCACCTGGAACACACCCACAGGTTTTTGGAAGAACGAACAAATGATAAAATGGGACAGTGGTCCATATACCGTTAAATGAAGGATCTAACTTTCCCAGAGAAAGTATCTCCCCCTCCTTCAAACGTGGAGAGACTAAGAAAAGGAGAGGAGAGATTTAATCAGCTTCCCCCAAAGTTGTTTTTTTTAAGAGCTTGATTACGATGCATATGAAACATTTTAAAGTTTGAGCACTACCTATAAACCTGTTCCCTCTATGCTAATTACTCTCAATAAAACTAGATCAAGAGCTGAGTCTCTCAGGCCAGGACAAGTTCTAGCATGCCTGCTGGGCACACGTTCAGAGCGCCTCGGTCCTATCTGATAGGGCTTCTGGAAACAGGTAGATAGCTTGATGGATAAATGATAAATAGACAGATACATCATATTAATGGGTAAATGATCTTACAAGGAACTCTAGATGATGGAAAACAGGATATGGTAAACAGCCTGTCATCACAGACATTTCATCAGAGAAAACTCTTTGAAGGGAGTAGACACCTTGTTTTGGCCTACATGATTCATCGGCACACAAGCCTTCTGAGACATTTTCAGCTGGAATCAGAACCACCAAGTGAACAGAAAAACGGGAACCCAAGCAAGCCGGTTTCTGATGAATCCCGAGAGGTGAAGTGCCCCCAGTTCTGCTTCAGCTGCAGTTGGCAAATGAGATAAAAGTCAAGCCACGCATGCCGTGAACACCGAGGATTTCACAAGAGCAGCCTGTGGTGGCTCCTCTGTAAGGCCACCAGCTCCGACTTCTGCCCGGCCACGGGAACCATCCGTCTGTCTGCCTCTGCGTTCTGCTCTCCCTCGATCACCGGCTGATCCAACACTCAAGCTGAGGGAGCGCGAACAACCAAATGCAGGCTGGCCAGGGCTCGGCGCCTGTCACCGCGCGGCACCCGGGTCTGAGTTTGCAGACGGGTTGACCTCAAAGACGGCTGCTTGCTCAGGGCATCTGTAACACACAGTGAGGAGTCCCAGACCCTCGTTTAAGTTCCTCATCAGTACCTAGCAAGACTGAGAGAGCACTGTGCACTTGGTCGAAATTTTGCCTGCTACAAGTTAAGCCTGTACCTTCTTATTGTATCTTAACCCTCCTTACAGAAATCCCTTTGTGGACCTACAGTCGGAATACTTGCTAACTCGTCGACAATCCTGAACGCTTTTCTATGTGGATGGCAATTAGTGCAGATGATAAAAAACCAATTCCTTTGGCTTAAGCCACCAAGCACTTGTGAGACGGCATGATTTGCAGTCTAGATACCATTGATTCTATCCAGACCATTCACACACTATCACAACAAGCAGGGTCAAAGCTCTTACGAAGGCCTTTGAGGAATTTGGCCCTAAAACATTGATTTATTAAAGGTTCTCTCTGTGCAGTGTTTGGAAGGCTAGAAGAAAAGACAGGAGTGAGTGTGTGTGTGTGTGTGTGTGTGTGTTCAGCGAAAGTTGCAGCACCAACCACTTTTCCTGCAGGCAAATTCCCCACTAATACCTTTAGAGCAGAGGTAACTTTCCCAATGGCTCTTATGCCAGGAGCCCTGATTTCACACACAGAAGGAATGGGAAAATGGACCTATAAAAATTAGAGTAACCAATTACATGAATTTTAGGGTCATAAGACAAAGCCTACTGATTTTATCTCCCACAGAATTTTGCAAACATTTAAAAAATGGCCTTTGCCCATCCTTGAAGATAAATTCCACAAGAATTACAGTCCCAGAAAAGAGTGCTTGCAGTCCTAACTCCCAGAGCCCCAGGAAGGAAGCCTAACACAGAAAGACTGAGGGTATCTCTGAAGGGTCTCATAGCTAAAGATTAAAAGAGCATCAGCAGTCATGTCTCTCCTGCTCATTTGGAGGAGCAAGATGGATGCCAGCTTGTAGAAAATATGATGATTTTCTTGATTTTACTGTCTGGGTCGTATGTCTAGGCAGACCACAGCAAAGCTAGTTGGGACTAGACTTTGTCTGTTTATTTGTAAAGCAACTTTCTGGTTTTTGTAGGGTTTCTTCCTCTAACTTCAATACTATTGCATTTGTCGAGAACAGATCTCAATTCCTCACTTTCATGAATCGAACAGGTTAAAACTTTTTTTTTAATTGAGGAAGAACAACTTAGGGAGAACATTTGAGAATGCAAGGATTTCATTGGGGCTGATGAAAAGCAGGAAATACTAGTTCTTCTCAAGCATAAAAGAGTGAAAATCCTGCCCACACCGCGCCCTCTCCATGGACCTGCAAGCTTTTCCCTCCCCTTCACCCTCCCCTGAAAGCAAACCATGGATTTGATTTCTAGTAGAAATCATAACCTAGGTGATGACAGCTTTACAGAACATTGGATGCGTTTTGACTTTAACCTGATTAGCTTTCTTTGATGGAGGAAACAAAGCTACGTAGATAATCAAATAAAATGTGATGGCACCCTGGGAGTACGAATCCCCACGAACTCGTTCCAACACAGACACTGACTCCCATTGAGGGTGGTGTGGGACGCAGGGAGGCCATCGGTACTAATAAGAGGAGGATTGAGGGCGTCCTCCTCAATAAAGACAGTTCATGTAAAAATCATACTCAGAAAACAGTTGTAACAGCGCAATCCCTTCTCAATGTCCTTCTCTATGGATTCAGTGCAGTTTTCACCCCCAAAATGAACTATTATTTCACCTTCATTCATCTCAGCAGATTAATCTGAAGGATCCGGAATGTAGAGGAAAACAGTTACCTATTTTCATCAGGATAGCCTCAGAGTCGTGCCCCCTTTTTGTCCTGTACCCCTAAAGCCAAATGAGCACTGCAGGGAAATAAATATGTTTTCAGAGTAACAATTTAAGACCAATTGAACCTAAACTAATAGGACTAGGAATAATATTTTCATAGCTATTCAAACTGATTCTGAATCCCACGGGAAGTTGCAGATAATTCCTATCACATCTCACAGCAATCGCAGCTTCTCGGTGGTGGGAGGAAGTCAACATTTATTCAGGATCTTCTATGCACTAAACACTGTGCAGGCATTTTTACTTGTATTTAATCCTACAGCCAGAGCTGACATTCGGCTGGTCTGCTCCAAAACAACATACTGGCTGGCATCCAGTACCACTGGCCAGACATCATTTCTGATTGGTCTGTGCCCTGAATGACCTTTCAAGAGGACTGTTATTTTTAACCTGGTATTTACAAATGAAGAAACTGGAGTTCACGTGAATACGTAACTTCCTGAGGGTCACACAGGTTTCAAGGGGAAACGAGGATTCAAACCCAACCAATCTCGTCTTATTATACCTCACTTCTTTCTGTTAATCTATTTCATGTTTTTAGTTTGCTGAGAAAACTAACGTTGGGTTTTTGTATAACTTTTTCCCCACATATACTCAGGAACTTAAGCAGTGCCACTTGAGTTTATCTACAAGTAGTCACTGAAAGTCCTGTTTACAACACAGTTGAGTATGGCTTTTTACACATAGACGAAGGGATTTTTTTTTAATTTTTATTGAGTTATAGTCAGTTTACAATGTTATGTCAATTTCCAGAGTAGAGCACAATTTTTCGGTTATACATGAACATACATATATTCATTGTCACGTTTTTTTTTTTTGCTGTAAGCAACCACTAGATCTTGTATATATTTCCCTGTGCTCTACAGTATAACCTTGTTCCTCTATTCTACATATGCCTGTCAGTATCTACAAATTTCGAACTCCCAGTCTGTCCCGTCCCACCCCTGCCCCCCTGGAAACCACAAGTTTGTATTCTATGACATAGACAAAGGGATTTTTTTAAGTATTTGTTAACAGTTTTGAATATTTATTAAGGCTCCTAGAACAGGTCAGTTGGAGAATATTTGCCAAGACCTCACTGTGTGAGAAACATTCATTTATCTATTCAACAAACACAACACGGCGGAGAAGCACTTTCCATCTGGACTGAAAAACAAAACCAGAGTTAGGTGGAACATCAGGGTTCCTCCAGTCTCATCACCTACCTTGAAAATTCTGTACAATATTCCAAACAAATGACTTTTCAGCCCAAGTGTGAAGACTTGCAAATCCAGAGAACTCATCTTTGGACAGCTGGGTCTGTTAGAAAGTTCTTGCTTATAGCTTTGTATCATTGGCCCTAATTTGGAAAAATACCAATACAGCTTCCACATGGTAACTCTTTAACTGTTTGTAGACAAAGACAGTTTACCTTATATTCCCATCCACCTTTGTCTTCTCCAGGATAGATGGCCCAAGTTCTTCAACCATTTCTTATCTGGAAATCATTTCAAGTTCCCTCATGATCCTAGCTGGTCTTTTAATGCACCCCAACGTATATATTTCTCCCTACTAAAGTGTTCTGTACTAATTCAACATTCCCCATTCAGTATGGCTACAACAAAGCAGAGCGTTTTCTCACAAAGTTGTCGGGAACAGAGGACACACGCAGGTAAAAATATTTTGAAAGCATTACAAAGGAATACATAATTGGATGCCAAGCAATACGGTAAAAACTACAAATACTGGACCAAATGGATAGAACCAGGGAAGTCTTCCCAGAAAAGAAGACTTGTGATCAAATATACCCTAGGAGAGTCACAGAGAAGGGCGTAGAAAGCATTTTGTGTGGGAGAGAAGGGCTACAGTCTGCCGTCATCCGGAAGGCAGAAAACAGATTGAGTCCACCAGGACAGAGGTGCCCCATCGAAAATCATGGAGACTGGAAAACTGTAAAAGGAAGACTCTCAGGAAGGAGATGAAGGCAGAAGAAATAAAGTGTGTTCACCCTCTCCCATCTGATGGGTAGTTTACATATATTATTTCACTTAATCCTCACACTTAACCTATTGGGCATCCAGATGCTTCCTGAGGGTTCTCAGGCCGCTCCTGTCAGGACGGTTAACCCAGTTCTCGCTAATGAATACAAACCTCATACTCTCATTCTTCAGAGAAATAACCATGAACTAAGAAGCCCTCGAAACCTCCGTCTGCTCAGACCGAAGGTGCAGCTGTGCCTCTGTGGGGTGTCTCTTCCTAATTTTAAAATCAGCTGGAAGATGAGCAAATAAACAGGTCAAAACGGCGACCTCACCCACCGAGGGCTGGTTCTTTGGATCTCCGTGTTCAATGCAGTCCTAAGAAATTTCCTAGCAGCCTCCAACTCACGAGTTCCATTGTCCCAGGTTATTCAGGCATCCGTGACAAGAACTGAAGGTGCTAACTGGGTTTTACTTGATTCCTTTTTCCTTCTTCATTTTCCTTTCATTTTTTAAAAATGTTTTGCAGCTAAGGTAAGTTTTTTTTTTTTTCCTTTCATGGGCGCTAAACAGGATTTAATTTTATAAAACATTGTGCAACCAGATACCTTAGGGAACAGTAATTAACTGGGATTATGTTTTCATTTCAGTGAATCCTAAATGAGAAGCATAAACATTGGTTTTGTCTGTCACCAAATAGGAAAATGCGCAGCCGTGCTCATTTCTTAAATATATTCCTTTGCTGACTATAAACAGTCTCCTAATGATATTTGCAGTTTGCCCCTTCCTTAAGCAGACCTTCCCCAGGAAGTGCAATGGATTATTTAAAATAATGAAAAAGTTTACTTTTAATTTTGATACTTCCCAGCCATCTCCAATCCACATTCTTCCCACCAAGGGTGGCGGCTATACCAAAAATGGGCAGAATATTCCTTTAACAAATATTTCATGTGTATCTACCACACGATAGGCATTGTTTAGGCCAATGCATATTATAGTAAGTGTACGATCATTCTCAAGTTAAACTCCAGGTCATTTCAAAATGAGAACGAGATGAAGAACTGTGGTTAATTCTACATTATATACTAAGTGTGAGTTCAGAGAAAGAATGACCCTTACCTGGTGAACTCTGCTGTGATGTCTCTGCAGGGTAGGAGCTAGCCCCGGAGTTCACCGTGATTCAAGTTCCAGTTCCACCTCTGCCTCGATGTTGACCTTGGGCAGTGAAGTTTCTTTCAAGCCTCTTTCCTCACCTGTAAAATGGGAATAACAGTGTCTGTTGTAAGTGGCTCCTGAAGCATCGAGTGAGACACTGATTCCTGGAATACACTGGATAAATGGTAACTATCATCCTCATCCTCATCCTCATTACACCCATAAAGTACCAAGAACACGGTCCAGCATGACAAAAAGAGCCACTGACCAGCCGCCATTGCTCCTCTGCCTACACAGTGAGAAACCTCCGTTGGCAAACTTCGTAGAATAGATCTCTACACACAGGTGTGTTTGACGGTCTCTCTATCTCTGGTCGCTATCTCCAGCACCTTGCAACTAAAAGATCACAATAAAGCCTTAATTTGGATAAATTCTGTAGAATGTCAAGAAATATCCGTTAATTACAGATGTCTCCTATGGATTTTTTTTTTTTTTGAAGGGCAGTTTTATTCATTTCAAGTGCACATGGCAATCAAACTAAGCTGGGATGACTTCTGTTACAAGTCCTTAGGGAACCTGTTTTAATCAATAAATGGGAGAGAGTTATAGTTAATCTGTGCCTGCGTCTCTCTATGTGGGTCCATGTTCATGATGCTTTAGGTACTTGAAACAAGCTTGTCTTCTCATTTACGCCGTTGATTTGCATTATCTAAGCAGAGTTTGCCATACAAAGACACAGTTCGTCCTGATGCCTGTCTGAATTTTAACGTGTTTTTCTTAATGAAGCTCCGAGTCCGGTCTCCACACTAATAAGACAAGCAAATTCCAAAGTGATTTTAACCAATTAGAATAATTATCTCACAATGGCCTGAAATGTCCTTGCCCGTGGCCTCTTGAGAGGAAATACATCTGTTAGTCTTTGGGGTTTGGGGAGACTTGCACTGAAGGAAGGAATAAAATAAATACCCTTTAGTTGAGCGGTCATTGACTCTACTAATGGAGTTTGGTGGCTAAACTTTCAGGAAGTTCATGGGTTCAGACAATTCAAGTGGGTCTTTGAAAAATGGACCAAATGACTGATGTCCAGTATAGAATAGAAACAATAATGTGCTAACAACAAAGCACTCTTATCTACTCATTAATGTGGGTCCCCCAAGGATTTCTAATAGTCCATATTGCCAGCTCAGGTTGGGTTACTAATTTGGCTGTTCCATGAACGTTATAAAAAGGCATTTATTCCAATAAGTCTCTTTTTCATGTAGCTTTAAATAAAAGCACACACACACACCACACACACCAAAAAGCAAACCATTTCTGCCTACTCTGTGAAATATGACCATTTAACCATATTCCTTACCCCAGATTTCTCTCCACACTACTGCTATCAAAGGCTTAGGCAATCAAATAACCCCAAGTTCAAAACCATTTTACTTTTTTCTACGTCTCTTCCTTAAAGTTTTGTTCTTTCTTAGGAAAGAACTTTCTTAGGAAAACTTGCAGCATGGGGATAACCTTAGTGAGAAACAGAACAAGAGAAATATTTTACAATACTATAACGTGATCAGCTTTACAAGTAATTGCACATAAATCGTTTCATTTGATATATTCATTCAGAAAGTGCCACTTGACTACTGTATTTCAAGATCTAGCATGAGGCACCGGAGATGCCAGAAAGGAAGGTGGTATCTGTCTTCAAAGGGTTTGCAGTTCACCCTTGGGACAGATAGCCTATTATCAATCTATCCATTTTATAAGGGAAGGAGGTTAAGGAACTCGCCTTAAAGCCACACAGCTACAAAGTGCCGGAGCTGCAGTTAGAATTGAAGCCTTTCTTCACTAAGAGCTCTGTTCATCCTGTTCTATAACACCGCACCTCCCCACTCTCCAAGAGGCGGGATTTTCTCGGCCTCTTACTAATGGAAAATGTTCACATCTAGTCAGCACTAAGAACGCGATGGAAACGTGGCAAGGATTCAGCCCAACGGAAGCTTCTTCTGCACAAGATGTGTGCGGTGTTTGTGCTCTGGGCTCTATTTCAAGCTCCCTGCAGCATAAGCTGCGTGCTCTGTGTAAAGTGTCTGGAGCTTCTTTCAAGTCTTTGCGTGATGCAGACAGGATGTAAGTGTTCGGAATCACGTTTCTGCCTTAAAGTATGTGGATTTTGACTTTCAAACGTCTACTCTAACGCCTTGTGAGGGTAGACATGGCCGTCACCATGCGCTCAAAAGCTGTTCCATTCACTTTTAAAGAGGGGGAAGCAGCTTTTGCTCTTCATGTGCCCACAGCGCGACTGTCCAGGGAAAGATCTGTATCTAATCAGGAGAGCAAAGGGAGCATCTCATTAATTTGAGGAAGCCCAATGGACACAATCTTCATTGTCCTGCAAAGAAAACAAAGGTAGTGTTACAGGAACAGGAAGGAACAGCCGAATTCCCGAAGCCAGTCTGTCACAGGAGCGCATTAAGCAACAGGAACTTTAAAGGTACAATAATTATCTTCACAAGTCAGGAACTCCCAAACACACTCAGCCTCTCCTGTGGCTTTGGCTGGAATGCCTTTTCGGGAAAAAATGATGCTTCTTAGTTGTGCAGTTGTCACTTTTAAGGTGTCTGTGTGGACTTTATAAGTGGGGTTGACTTGTAAGTGGGGTGGAATATAGTTTCCATGCTTTTGTGCCCTCTCTGATTCTTTCCCCGGGACTTTTTCGGCCTCTGGGTCACAGCACCTCGCGTTCTCACTGTAATCTCTGGGATACAGATAAAAACAAAAGAGCAGAAGCAGTACAGGAAAAAGGCTATGTAGACAGGCCTTCAGAATATCCTGATATGGTGTTGAGATCCCCCTGCCATGGGGTCCAGCTATAGATGCAAGCAAGAGCCAGGTTCTGAGAGCACTTCTTCTGAGGGTAGGTACAGGGTCAGAAAGAGCAAGGAGAGCAGAAACAGCCAGGCTGAAGGTTGAGTGGTGACTGCCCTCGTGAAGATCAGGTAGACGGGCAAGTCGGGCACCACCCAACATGGCAGCCACCAGCCACGTGTGCTGGAGTATGTGATACCTGGTTATTGCAAAATGAGACGTGCTGTGACTGTAAACTATCCACAGGATTTAGTATCAAAAAAAAGAATGCAAATATCTATAAACAATTTTACATTGATTACATTACACAGTTAAGTGATATATACATTATATTGTGTTAAAGAAAATACATTATTAAGATTCACCTATTTCATTTCACTTTTTTAATGTGACTGCTAGAAACTTAAATTACACACGGGGCTCACATTATAATCCTATTGGACTTCACTCTCACGGACTGCCTAATTTGGCTTGTCCTTACCCATCTAAAACAACGAATGCGTCTAAGAGCAGGAAATACACATTTCTCTGAAAAATTCTGTCTTGACTGAGAGGTCCCAAAGGGCAAATGGAAAACAAAGGTTTGATTGAGAATCCTTACGTTCACACTCATCCAATCTTTTTCATCCTACCAAGCAGAAACAGCCTCTTAAATTGCTCTAAGGAAAGCTGTTGTCAAAATGGTTTCCTTTATTCTGAATAAAATCAGAAAGGCTCTCCAAACCTTGAGACAAGCTCAACTCTTACAGGATTTCTAGCTAACTTTTTTCAGATCCAGAACATTCCAACAACTATCTGGACTTGATGCTAACGAGACGATCTAAAATGAGCCATTAAAGATTAAAAACGCCCTTTCTAGATCAGGGAGTCACTTAGGTCAGCCTGATTCTCTATGGAATCATCGTGATTTAATCCTTGGACCATGTGGAGGACGGAGTAATTCTCAAAGCATTTAACCCTGATGGGATAGTTTGACAACGGGGCTTCTCTCACTTGGACGCCATACAGAAGGACATCGAGGCACTTTCATTAATATTTACTCTCTGTAAAATGGCTTTGGTTCTAACTAGTGACATTTGAAATGGTCATCAGAGTCATTTGTAGTTACCGAATTTCCACCAAAGAATAAGAAAGACACAGAAGTGTAAGAATCAGAAGGGGGATCAGTTATGTATTTATGTGATTACAGGTCACAGACAAAGCTGGCTTAAAAAATATGGGGACTGGAGCAGTGAAACCGCCCTGTAGGGTACTCTAATGCAGGCTACACGTCATTATCAATTTGTCAAAATCCACAGAGTGTACAACACCAAGAGTAAACCCTCATGTAAACTACGAACTCTGGGTGACGATGATGTGTCAATGTAGGTTCATCAATTGTACCAAATGTACGGGTCCAATGGTGGTGTTGACAATGGGGGAGGTTTTGCATGGGTAGGGGTAGGAGGCATATGGGAAATCACTGTGACCCTAAAACTGCTCTATAAAATAACGTCTCTAAACCTTAGCAATGTTCTCCTAGTGCAGTCTGCCCAGACAATAGAAATACAAGCAAAAATAAACAAATGGGACCTAGTTAAAGTTATAAGCTTTTGCATAGCAAAGGAAACTGTAAGCAAAACCAAACGACAACCTACAGAATGGGAGAAAATATTTGCAAAGGATGCGACTGACAAAGGTCTAATTTCCAGCATATAGAAATAGCTCAGACAACTTAATAACAAAAAAACAAACAACCCAATCTAAAAATGGGCAGAAGAACTAAACGAACAATTCTCCAGTGAAGACATACAAATGGCCAACAGGCATGTAAAAAAAATGCTCAGTATCGCTAATTATCAGAGAAATGCAAATCAAAACTACAGTGAGGTATCACCTCACACCAGTCAGAATGGCCATGATTCAGAAGCCCACAGACAATAAATGCTGGAGAGGCTGTGGAGAAAAGGGAACCCTCCTACACTGCTGGTGGGAATGCAGTTTGGTGCAGCCACTGTGGAAAACAGTATGGCGGTTCCTCAAAAGACTAGGAATAGACTTACCATATGAGCCAGGAATCCCACTTCTGGGCATATATCCAGAGGGAAGTCTAATGTGAAAAGATACATGTACCCCAATGTTCATAACAGCACCATTTACAATAGCCAAGACATGGAAACAGCCTAAATGTCCATTGACAGATGACTGGATAAGGAAGCTGTGGTGTATTTATACAATGGAAAACTACTCAACAATAAAACCTAATAAAATAATGCCATCTGCAGCAACATGGATGGACCTGGGGATCATCATTCTAAGTGAAATAAGCCAGAAAGAGAAAGAAAAATAACATACGATATCACTCATACATGGAATCTCTAAAAAAGAAAAGAAAGGACAAAAGAAGACGCTAATGAACTCACCTACAAAACAGAAACAGACTCACAGACGTAGTAAACAACATTATGGTTACCGAGGGGAAAGGGAGAGGGAAGGGATAAATTTGGGTGTTTGAGATTTGCAAATGTTAACCACTACATATAAAAATAGATTAAAAACAACAAAAAAAAAACAAAACCAACAATAAATAAATAAAAGTGACATTTCAAAAAAATAAAACTAAATTAAAAGGTCTAAAACATCTGTATAATTATATGCATATAGATATATTCAGCAGTTTTTAAGATATAAATAAAATATATAGATATACCACAGAAAAGTTAGGAGCCTAGTGGTTTCCTCACATAAATCTGAAAGAAGACCCTCATAGCTTTCTGCCGCCATGAGGCATCCAGGCTCTTTCTACATATCTGCTCAAAGACGTTTAGTTTGTGGATCCGCGTCCTCGCATCCATTACCTTCTGGCCGCTAAACGCCTGCTAAGCACCCAGGCGTTTCCCGTTTCCGGCAGGAGGAGCGTGACGCAGCGCTTCCGGTCTCGGAGAAGCGGAAGCCTTCCCAGAAGCCCTGGCCTCGCGCCTCATTGGCCGGCAGCAGGGCACGGGGCCCGCCCCGCCGCAAGAGGGCGCTGAGCGAGCAAGTGCGTTCAGCTGGGCCCCGCGCTGCTCCGAACAAAAGCGGGAGTCTCTCACTGAGGGAAGCGGGATGCTATCTGGGTGGGCATGAGCGGTCCCTGCCGCAGGGGCATCTGGAGAGTTTCTCCAATCACCCTAGACGTAATGAAACTCAAACAATTGATAACACTGACCTCTGACAAGTATGAAAAAACTGAAGAAAAGCCTGCAGACTCTCCAGAAGCCGTCGCGTTTGTAAATCCGGCTAGAGGCAAAGGGGGCAGAGAACTGCGTGTTGGCTAAGCGCTGGAAACCAGTTTTTGCTGATTGTAACGATGTTTTTGTAATCAACTGCTATCACTGTATTTGAACAATAATGAGCTGTTCTAATAATAATCAGTATAACATTGAGCAAATAGCACTTGACTATAAAAGGTCACCTAGGAGTTCACTGGCGAAGAAAACAATTTGGAAGAGAAAAGGCTAAAGAGAAAGAACCTATCTGAGTCCTAGTGTTCATGAACACTGCCTTCCGAATGGCATCTCTAATTTAACCATCTTCCCCAGAGGAATATATAAATAATCCCTTCCAGTCCAGTGATTAGAAAGGAGTCAGCTGAATCACAGAGAGACCACAGATATTGTCAGCCCACCAAGAGGAAATGACATCACCCTGCTGGTTATTCATCTTGAGGGTTTATGAGATGTGTCCTTAGGGATGAAATGGAATAAAACAGAAAGGGACGGGAATGCACCGTTTGCAATAAGAGTGGTATCGTTCTAAGAAACTTGTTTTGGTTATCCACGTATGTGTGTACTGGGCACAATGTGAAACGAATTTCTTTCTGTGGGTTGTGGTCAAAAGAGTTTGAAAAGCCACTGTCTTAGCAGTTTCAGACCGCCCCAGAGCAGCCATGAACACAGGTCACCAAAGAAAAAAGAGAGCCTTAAAAACAGCACAGGAACTCAAAACAAGAGACCAGCCCAAGAAAACTTTGGATGGGCATTAGTGGTCCCTGCAAGAAAGAGGAAAAAAAAAAAATGCAGCAGAGCAGGGCAGCCTCCAGGCCAGTGGAGTGCATAGGAAACCACAGGAGTAGCAATGATGGATGGCCATCTGTAAAAATGGTGGCCAATGTTTACCCTGTCGTGATTATCTTAATTCATGGTGCACTGGAGAAGATGTGACACTGGAGAACAAGGGACAAGGGCCAAGTGGCACCCGAGAAGGGAACAAACCCATCTGCGAAGACTTCGGACAAGCAGGAAGACGGAGCTGGACCAGCCATCTACGAGAGGGAGGTACCACTCCGGAGTGGAAGGTGTCAGCAGTTAAAGAAGACCATGCTTGCAAAAGTCATGTGTAATTAGTTGTGTTATACGCCTAAATTGACAGTTACAGCCCTCTGTTGTTTTTATTATCTGCAGGTAATTACTTTTGTTGTTTTCTAAAGTCACACGTTAAAGAACATTGTCAGTGACTTTTCATGGAAATGCCTGGTGATGGTAGACTCGATGTATTTTCCAGAATCTGCTGGAGAAATGAATGTGTCATCCCCGAGCGCTCCATGACCAGCCCAGTGCTAACCCTTTTACAAATGGCACCCACACATGTGGTGGCCTGGGGACCAGGACTGAATATGGTTTGCCTGAGCGCTGCGAGTGCTCCAGAGAGGTTAACGATCTGGTGCCCCACACCAGTATTCTGTGAACGTTTGTTCAGTAGCTGTTTAGGTGAGACTCTGAGCTCTGGGGAATCTTCTGCCTCCAAACTCACCTATCTATTCAGAAAGGAAGGAACTGATGACCTTACATGAGTCTCTGAATAAAGCTGTTCCTGAACTCAGACTGCCCACTACGTGAGCCCATGCATTCCTTTTTTCTTGAGCTAAGCGATGTTGGGTTTCTGTCACTTTCAGTCAAATGAATTCTAACGCGTGCTCCAAGTATGTTTCTTCACTCCAAGTTCACACTGGCAGTTACATTCATACTACCTGCCTCACTCCTCTCAGCCAAGATTCAGTGGCCACGTTTCCTCCTCTAGAAAGCCTTCCTCGACCTTCCAGGGAAGACAAAGACAGTCTTCTGTTTTCCCAGAGCGTCTCATTCCTGCCTCTTTCACGGCCCTCCTCTCATTGTTGGTCTTTCCCATCAGATTATGAACCTGTAGAGTCTAGAGGACAGGGAGCTAGCCCCTCCATCCCTACATTGCTGGGTCCAAAGCGGTGCCTGGCACAGGAGAGGGATGCTAGATACTCAGTAGAAATCAGCCAAATAATGTTTGTTAAATGAAAGTCAAAGAAACGGCCAGTGTGAAATATTCAGAGACAGGAATAGCTCTCTATGGAATTGCTATTGAATTATCTTCTGGTTTAAAATGATGGCTTAAACACAACATCTCCCTGGTGAACTACACATGTTGGGGACCAGTTTTGTTTCCACCTTTGTGGGCTCTGTACAACAAGGTCATCTCACTTTATAGCTAATTAATTAATTAATGGAGTCATTTGTTCAACAAATATATACTGAGTACTTGAGATTAAACTCCATTAACTCGAAAGGCGTATTGCCACTGTTTACGTCAGCCGTTTGAGCTTGGGCTCAGTTCAGAGGGAACTCTTGTACACTGTTGGGAGGAATGTAAACTGGTGCAGCCACTGTGGGAGACAGTAGGGAGGTTTCTCAAAAAACTAAAAATAAAACTACCAACTGACCCAGCAATCCCACTCCTGGGTGTACTCCCCAAAAAACTAAAAACACTAACTCAAAAAGATACATGCAACTCAATGTTCATAGCAGTATTATTTAGAATTGCCAAGACAACCTAAATGTCCATCAACAAATGAGTGGATAAAGAAGACGTGGTGTGTGTGTGTGGAATACTAGCCAGCCACCAAAAGAAGTGAAAGTTTACCATTTGCAGCAACATAAATGGACTTGGAGGATATTATGTTAAGTGAAATACGTTAGAGAAAGATGAACGCTGTATGATATTGCTCAGATATGGAATCTAAAAAATACAGCAAACTACTAGTGAATATAACATGATACAGAGAACAAACTAGTGGTTACCAGGGTGGGGAGCAACATAAGGGTTTGGGGAGCAGTAGGTACAAACTATTGGGTGTAAGACAGGCTCAAAGCTGCATTGTACAACATGGGGAATATAGCCAATCTTTTGTAATAACCGTAAATGGAAAGCAAACTTTAAAATTGCATTAAATTTTTTTAAAATTTTTAAAAAGCAAACATAGCAGGTCAGTAGGGGAAAAAAACAAAATTGGGCTTAGTTCATAATGCCATTGGATGAAAGAAACTGGGTTTAGAAAATGTGACATGCAGACTGGCATTTCTATTCTCTCTCCTTTATGATTTGTAGGCACTCCAGATCCTTTAAGAATTTCCAATACTGTGAAAACTGTACATACGTATATTCTCTAGGGCCTTTTGTACCATCAGAAGCTGAGAAGTAAGCAAATTATGGAGAATAATTTGCATCAGTAAATATTGTCAAAACCGTAAGATTTGAAATCCATGCGTCTACAGGCAGCCTTAAGATTTCTAATCCACAGCACAACTAGCTTTTGTTGTTGTTGTTGTTGTTGTTTGAGGCTTCCATTTCAAGGCAATAGCAGAAGTCTGAGAAGTATCTTCATAAACCCGTCTAAAAACCAGATAGTTATCGCCAGGATTTCACCACACTGATCACACATAACCAGATTCATCCACATACCAGCCCACTCATCATTCTCTATCGCTAGGTGAAAAGTGAAACAAAACTGGAATATTTCACCAGGGCAGCAGTTTCAGTCTTGGGAAGAAAGCACTAGGGAGCCAACACTATTGTGTCATTTTTTTTTTTTTTAATGACAGACCAACAAGCATTTCTGGAGACTGCAGAGTGATAATTAACACAATGATAAATACAGATGGTAATATCTCCTAAGGATCATCCTGTTTCTTTAGCTGGAGGACACGTGGTTAGCAAAATCAACCTAAGTGGTATGAAGGTAACTGTGGGTAAAGAGCGACCTTCCAGAAGCTATGCAGAAACATCATGATCATAGACTCGTATAAAAGTCTATTTTCCTGTTGAAAGCAGTTAACAACCATGTGGACCAGCAGACCAAGTTTTGAATGATTTCCCGGTAGAGGGATCATGGTTGTAATTCTCTAGTTACGAATGTCAGTATTCTCAAAGTGTGCTCTGGTGAACTCTGGAGTCCCCGAGACCCTTTGGGGGGATCAGAGGTCCTCCAGTTCCCTACTACACATTTGTGTGAGGCCACACAGCCTGAACTCAGAAGCCGACATGTTTTCTTCACAGAATTGTGTAAAATTATGAAATAAGACCAGCCGTTTTCACTACAGAAATGTGTGAAATTGTAAAATAAGATGACTCTCCCGGCTCATTTTGTTTTGTTTAGGGAAATTTAGTTATTCTTCATAAGATGTAAATGGTTGGTCAACATATAATAGATTTACCGTGGTTACACTTATGTGATTTTTTAAATAGATTTTTTCTGATTTAAATATTTCTGTTAAATAAACAAAATTATCTTTAAAACAAATATTTAAAACTAAAATATTTGTCAATATTTAAAGTTAAACTATTTGTTAATATTTAAAATAAATATTTAAAATTTAAATATTTGTCAATATTTAAAATAAGTATTTTAAGTGTCCCATTTTTAACTTCTAAAATATCACAGATAAAACACATAAACAAAAGCACTCTGGGGTCCTCAGTAATTTTTAAGGGGGTCAAAGGGTTCTGACACTGAAAAGTTTGAGAACCAATGATACAGTCTGATTAAGTTTTTCAGTATTGTTTCACATACTCCGATGTTTCTTAAGCTTATTTTCTTTCTTCTTGATTTTATCTTTCATCAGTTCACTAAGTAGAGTAAACCCACGTAGGAGTCTTACTAACACAGCAGATTAAGTCACAACAAATGAGCAATGATTGAGAACTTACCTTGTGCAAAGCGTTTTGCAGGCACAAGAAGACCAGGACGATGTCCCTGCCCTCGGTGTTCTTGCTTGCAGATATTTGGGCTATAGTAAATCTACAGTACGTAATGCGTAAAATACTCTTCTGGGTTTAGATTATAAAGGTGGAGAGGTTTGTCTCTGAATACATCCAAGAGAAATGTGAAACTTTTCTTGGGCAATTAACTGTTATTGATAATAGGAACCTGATCATTTCTTTCCAGCGTTTTGCATCGTGTGTGGCTGTTTGTTCTGGTCCACAGACTTGGCCGATGCGTATGATTTGTGACGTCATGCTTGCACCTTATGCTTCAAGATAGGAGTAGCCAGTTGTCTTACTTCAAGGGTATTAGGAAGATCAGAAAGTAACAATGCATAAAACAAACAGGAAATACAAGAAATAACACTCAGGGAACGAAATTTCATCACTAGGTCTTTAAACCATGTTGTCAAATGTCTATAGGATTATGTTCCACTCAGGTCTGGTTTAGGGGATTTCAAATAATCCAACTAAAACATTGCCCGTATTTGCCGATTCATTACCGTGACAGCAAAATACTGCGTGAAGGTGACTACTAACCAGAAAGCTTTATACCGATATACCTTACAAATCTTCTAAATGTACAAAGAGATGGCTGATCATTTTATAGACAAATTGTGGGAAATTAAGTGTTAACCAGTTGGTTGTAATTCCCATTTTGTTTTACATGATCAGAGAAGTGAGTTTTGCCCATGCTTCTGGTGGATTTGTTGTATATTTCATTTTATTAAAGGAATTGTCTATCAATGTTTTCTGGAACATTCTAAGATAACTATGCCATTTGAAATCATTTCAGATAGTTTGTTTTGAATGGAACTAAGGAAAATGCAGTAGCTTGTGTTTCCCGGTTTTCATATGAACATGAACCATTGTTCATTGAATACGACTGTTTAATAAACATAACATGCTGGGTGATAAAGGCTTTAGCGTATTAGGTGTAATACTTGCCTTGGTGGTGAGAACTTATTAGTGACTACTTTGATCGTTTCCTGAATTTCAGTTCCACAACTATTCAGATGAAAAGCCCCATTTATATCTTCTGGATAAGGTGACATTATTTAACGCAGTTTTCGGTAGAAATCGTGCTCAATCTTGAGACTATGGGAGGAAATTTCATTGAATCCCTTTCTTCTTCCTCTTCTTTTCCTCCTCTTCCTCCTCCTCCTTCTTTGCCCTTTCTTCTCCTTCTCTGTGTCTTCTCTTATGTTCCCCATTAATAACATTGATAAGTGTCTTTTGTCTTGTTATAAAACCCATAAACTATTCCACATGCTGATCTGGTTGGAAATTGGTCCCTGTGCCACATTCTCAGCAGGAGGATAAATCCTACGAGTTTGATTAGGCTTAATCTCGGCCAAAGATTGGCACATAAACAAAAACCACTTAATATGTCGACAAAATGCTCCCCGCAACCTCTGGAAATTAGTGGACATCATAAATATCACAAATATCTCACGCCATTGATGCTTGATGCCTTGAAAGGCTTCTGGAAGGAGGATTTTCAGTTCCAGGACACCACCAGCAGAAGGCGGGATGATGCGTGGCTGAGCCAATCAGAACAGCACAAAGTTTTCATTGTTGGAGAGCTTTGCCTCAAGTCTCAAAAATGCTGGGATTTCCCTCTCAGATTTATGAAAGCTAACTGATGTACTTTCACAGGCAAAAATCAGCACAGCTCTTTAAGCTATCTGAATAGAGGCAAGTGAAACCCTAAGATTAACACTGGAAAAAGAAAGTCATGCCAAAAATAATAGACTGTTTCCATGTCTTGGCTATTGTAAATAGTGCTGCTATGGAAACAGCCTAAATGTCCATCAACGGATGACTGGATAAAGATGTGGTATATTTATACAATGGAATACTACTCAGCCATAAAAACTGACAACATAACGCCATTTGCAGCAACATGGATGCTCTTGGAGAATGTCATTCTAAGTGAGGTAAGCCAGAAAGAGAAAGAAAAATACCATATGAGATCACTCATATGTAGAATCTAAAAAACAAAAACAAAAACAAAAGCATAAATACAAAACAGAAATAGACTCACAGACATAGAATACAAACTTGTGGTTGCCAAGGAGGTGGAGGGTGGGAAGGGATGAATGAGATTTTAAAATTGTAGAATAGATAAACAAGATTATACTGTACAGCACGGGGAAATATACACAAGATCTTATGGTAGCTCACAGAGAAACAAATGTGACAATGAATATATATATGTTCACGTATAACTGAAAAATTGTGCTCTACACTGGAATTTGACACAACATTGTAAAATGATTATAAATCAATAAAAAAGTTTAAAAAAATTAAAAATTTAAAAAATTTAAAAAATAAAATAAAAGTAATAGATTGACCTCTCTCCCTCCTGCTCATTACTCATTGGCATCCACAGACATTCGTAATAAGTGTAGAACTCCAATCACTTCTACAAGGAAACTTTCTATAACCTACAGCTGAAGCTTATTCTTCTGAAACTTTTTCACCAACAGGGGAGATTGAAGAAATTTTATAAAGAATTCAGAGAGAAAATTTAGTTTAGGGCTTGAACTCTCTGGATATAATGTGCCAAAACAGTTTACTTTCCAAATTTTTTGAATGAGGGATTCAATTCTCTGTTTGCTCATGCGGGAACATCTCTGAAATGTTCTTTTTTTAAAGTCATTAGAAACATCAACATCACAAGTAAGCTATGAAGAAAACTTCAATCCTGTACCCATCCACCAACATTAAATATTTACTTAAGTGCCTACTATGATTCCTGCATGGTCTTAAACGGACAGGTCGATACAACACGATCCACTCAGCTCTCACCCATAGTTCATCGTTTCTTTGTTAAAATCACTGTTGGCTTTTTTTTTTTTTTTAGTAATTAAATCTTTAAATTCAAAGTGATTTATTAGTCATAAAATGATAAAAATCTTAGAGCTGAAATGGACCTTAAATGTCTTGTCGTCTGTCCTCTTTTAACAAGGTAAAGTTACCTAATTGTTTTCACAGGTGACTATACCATACTTGCATAAATCCCATTTTGCAATTATAAAATCACTTATAACTGACCTGTGGAAATATCTCACAGCTGCGTTTCTATTCAGAACAAGGCATACAGACCTTCAATTCCATACTTTAAAGTTTGTACGTAAACTCATTCGCCAGGAAGTACAGAGTAAATTACTCATGCTGGATTTTCTTGGCAGTCAAGCTCACCCTTTCTGAGCAGCGTTCCACCAAAATCTCCAAATCCCACCTGGTGTTATTCTTGAGAAAATCATCATATCTCTCTATCAGTTGACTAAACAAGAAACCAACTAAAATCAGTTTTTTAGATCAGGTAGTAACTTGGAACATGGAAGAGATAGGTTACTACATATTTAATTATTATTCTAGATTAAACTAAAGTATGCATGTGATATTTATAGAAAGCAACAGAAATAGATCACATAAAGAATATTTACTTCTGGGCATTTTTTCAGAGTTCAGATCACAATTTTTTTTTTTAACCTCTAGGCAGTATTTATTCTAAACACCTCAGTATTTGAGAAGTTGTAAAGAGAAAATTTTTAATGGCACTGTTTTGTCTCAATTTGACTAAATTCAGCATAAAAAAGAGAGAATTTTGAAAATTACAGACCTTTTTCTTTTTCAATTACATGGTGCCAAATGACTGAATTCATTGAAATTTTCAATTAGCTGTTTGGGTAGCGTTTAGGCACGTGCTGGGTTCACGAGGACTGTGTAATGCATATTAAAGATTATAATTAATCGTTGCAGGTTTGAGATCAAGGCCATTTATGCTCATAACTTTTCTTCTGCCTTCCAGGAAGCGTAAGTGGAGATTAAAACAGAGTGGGAAAAAAGATGGTAATGTTGTGTGAAGAGAAGCAAATCAACTGTCTTTGGTAAATTTGATTGCTGAGAACATTCCGCAGACTCAAAGGTCACATTAAAACATCCTTCGTAAACCATGTAGGTAGCTAACACTGACATTCTGTGTTTTTCTCAAGTTGTGTCTCTGCTCGTTCTGTTTCCTCTCCTTGGAATTTCCTTTCCCACCTGGGGACGTAGTCTTGCCTTCCCCAAGTCAGCAATCATGACAGACTCCTCTGAGCACACAGATTTATCACTGTCCTTCCACCACTTTGCTTTTTAAGTATTTGGTACCATCCCTCATTCCACGTTATGATCTCTCCTTTATCCGTGTGTCCTAATCCTGTGCAAGAGAAATTGCTTTCATACTACCAACGTGTAAGAATACATGTTTAAGTATTTCTTTTTAATGGGGGACAGTATAGCTCAGTGGTAGAGCACGTGCTTAGTACGCACGAGGTCCTGGGTTCAATCCCCAGTACCTCCATTAAAAATAAATAAACAAACCTAATTACCCCCACCCACAAAAAAAGATAAAGATTTTTAAAAAATAAAAGTTAAAAACACAAGGAATTTATTTTAAATATACATTTTTTTTCTTTTTAACTATATCTTAGAAAGTTAAGACATCTCTGTTTGGTACAGGGCCCCATGACTATGAGCATCACCTGAGCTGCAGAGAGAGGGACCATTTTCCATATGGGTATACAATCCACCTACAGAATTGAGGGGTGCCCAGCTCTTCTGTGTGTTCAGTCCTCCACTTCATGGCTTGACATCACAGGGACAACTTATCTCTTCTGCCACACAACTTCCCCCCACTTAGATGCCCTTAATGTGGAGAATCAAGGCCGGCACAAACAGCCCAGAGCTACCGTCTTCTCCCGGAACCACCACCTCCATCCTCCCTCTGAAAGCAGAGTCCTTCCTCCTGACGTAGTTTGCTACTTACACTGGCTCCAACTTCCTTCTCTCCACTCAACTACAAGGCTCCCTTCCTCCTTCCTCCAGCTACTTTCCTGTTCTCCTCCTCTTCTTGTCTTCAACTCTTTCTTTCCTGATATATTTCGAAAGTCAAAAGGACTCTGAAATTGCCCTCACTCTGTAACCCTTTGCCTTCAACTAAACTTCAGAAATAATACAGGCAAATTGGGGTATCTTCAAGAGTTCCTTCACTGGCTTCTCTTTAATCAAAGTGATTAAATCAAAAAGGCTGCCTCTTACCTCTGGTCCACTTTTCCCAGCCAGCAGGCAGGGGACTTGGGGAAAAAAATCTGAATTTAAGAGCAAATGAAGATCATTCTTTGGAGCCAAGTAACTTCATTTCTGAAGAGCACTGTGTGAATTCAAGTAATTCACTCAACAAAGGAGGCTTCTGGAGGTTTCTAGAGGTTTTAAGACAACATCTTATTTTATCTCTAATTGGCAGTGAAACTAAAGGTCAGTATTACAGCAAGGTCCCGGGAAAAGAAACTAGGTTGGAAAAGATCTGCTCTATAAATATTATAATTCACGTTACTTTGAATACTGGTTCTGTGGTAGATGATCACAAGAGTAAGGCCCACTCCCCAGAGAGAGCTCAAATACAGAAATAGCTGAAGTCCTGGTTCTACTAAGACACTTGGGATACGGATTTCTTCAGTGCTACATGACGGTATTTTAAGCCTTGTTTTCAACTTATTAACATTTTCTTAGAGGAGAATTTTCGGGCCCTTGGTGCACCTGTGTGGGTGGAGCAATAAGCTGATACGTGCCCAAGTGAAGGATGCTGAAGGATACAGTCAAGTCACATCAACTCATAGGTGGGTCTCACAGCTGGTGAATTCGCACAAGGACATTACTGCTCAACCACATATCCTCGAATCTTCCTTAAATCAGCTTTGACTTTAACTGGACTGGATCTTGTAGAAGAGGTCTACCAACTCTCCACACCTACTTGGAGCTGCTGAAGACTGTTGGGATTAAGTCATTCTGGTTGAGAGCTAGCTGCTGGAGAAGTCTTCATCAAAACGGTCTGCCATTTCCAGTGGCTGCTCCGCTGTTGCCAAGGAAGAGCTTCAGCTCAGCGGTGTCCTGGTTTGCTTCCGGCTCTCGGGAAGTGGGAGGCTTCTATGAGAGAACCAGTTCTCTGTGCGCCAACCCGGCTGCCCTAGGTGGGAAGCCCTGGCTACATACCAGGGCAGCCAGTCCTCCCGAGAACCACGGAGGAATGCACCCAGCCCCAAAGGCCGCGTTAGACGGAGTGGTCTTGTGTCCTGAATTCAGGGTGTGTCAGGACTCTTACGCTGTCTTTGCCCACAGATATGGGTGCTGACAAGTAAATAACAAAGTAGTGACACCTGTAATGGTTTGTTAGCTAGTCAGAATCACCCAAGTTTAGAAATGGAAAGAATCCCAGGTATTTTCTAGACTGATTCTCTCCTTTCCAGATCAGAAATCCATGCACAAAGACTCAGACTGACACAAGTTCACACAATAAATTAGAGAAATCATAGGAAAAAATTTAAAAATAAAAATAAATTAATGAAATCAACACTTAGGTCTATATTAAGAAAGTGAATTTTTAAAAGGTAAATGGTATACACTATGTACAATAGCCAAGACATGGAAGCAACCTGAGTGTCCACTGTCAGATGACTGGAAAAAGAAAACATGGTGTACATATATACAGTGGAATACTACTCAGCCATAGAAAAGAATGAAATAATGCCATTTGCAGCAGCACGGATGGGCCTAGAGATTTCACATTAAGTGAAGTAAGTCAGACAGAGGAAGACAAATATATGAAATCACTTATATGTGAATCTGAAAACAAAGATACAAACTTTATTTACAAACCAGAAACACACTCAGGGACATAGAAAACAAACTATGGTTACCAAAAAGGAAAGGGCAGGGGAGGGATAAATTAGGAGTTTGGGATTAACAGATACACATTGCTGTATATAAAATAGATAAACAACAAGGACCTACTGTATAGCATAGGGAACTATATTCAATTTCTTGTAATAAGCTATAATGGAAAAGAATCTGCAAAATATATATATATGTGTGTGTGTGTGTATGTATATGTATAACTAAATCGCTTTGCTGTACACCTGAAACTAACATTGTAAATCAACTACACTTCAATAAAAAATAAAATTAAAAAAAAAGAACCATCAGAGATTTGTGCCGCCTTGTCAGTTCAACCAATAATATTTGATGAATTGCTAAGTGAATAAATAAATGAGGGAAACTGGACATTCTCCTTTCTTTCCTCAACATTTTTCAGAGACAGAAAAATTCTTACCCACCTGGAACAATTAAGTGTAGGAATACCAAAAGGACTGGGTAACTCTTCTTTTTCAGCTTTTGACCACGCCCCTTTCCAATGCATGTTTCTGTTATTAAGGAGGAAAGCGTCCAACCGAGAAAACTCTGGAAGGTAAGTGATCGTTCCATGATTAAGCACAAGAACCTCACCAAACTGGCTGCTGCCTTTGATGGAGAAGTCGTTCCAGTTCATCCTTCAGCATCCAGGTAGCACTAATTGTGAATAAACACTTTAACATTTACTGCTCTGTCTTTTTTCATAGACTTTTCTCGCTGCACCCCTATAGGTAAGCCACTGTGATTAGCCTCACTTTTGGGGGGAGGAAACTGAGGGACAAAAGGTTCACATAATTCATTTCGGGTAAGGAGATGAGTCATGGGAAGAACCCATGAGCCTCAGCAGACACCACTAAGCCAAGCCCTGAGACACAGCTCTCCGCCTGGCTGGTGGTGACCATCTCTGGGCAGGCATCTCCCACCAGCTCTGAGGTCTTGAATTATAGTCATCTTTGCAGCACCATTGCTAACACACCAGGCACATAGTAGGTATTAATCATTGCGAGTGAAGTGTTGGTTGAATGGTGGAGAGTTAATGCCAATTTACTTGCAAAGCACTGATTCTGCCCCAAAGTCATACGGGCAGATAATCTGCTGGTCATCTTAACCAGAGTCCGGATTCACGCCCCTCAGCCCATTCCTCCTCCTAATGTCTCAACCCATCCTGGTCCAGCTCCCATCCGTGTTCCTCCCCCGAAATGTCTCCCAGTGAAGTAACCAATGTGAATCCCATCCCCAGCCCAGACCCCTTCTCTGTAAGTTCTGGACCCATACATCCAGCTGCTTATTACACCCCTCAGCTTTAATGTTTCCAAGATTCATCACCCCCACCAAATGCCATGGTCACCACGTTGTATGTGACATGGCCAGGATTTATTTATCTTATAACTGGAAGCTGAGATCTCTCCATGGCTGGAGGGAGGTCCATGGTAGCCAACAAAAGAAGTGTTGGAGTTAGGATTAAAGACTCTGTTTGGAATAGAAAGAAGATGCCAACTTAACGTTCCACCGCCCCCTCCTTTCTGCTGGAAATTCTGACATATCCAGAGAAAGGAGAGGACAAGAAATGGCATAAAACTGGCTCATAACTCTCCTGGAAGACTGTGTTCTACTAGAAATAGGGTGGACTTTACAAGGTCAGGAGCCCTAATGTAAGTCGGTGGTGGTGGAGGAGGTGGGGGGGGGGTGCAGCCAAGAAAAGCTGTGCTCTCTGGGTAAGGGAGCTGGATGTTGATGGAGTCAGAATTTGCACGCCTATCTTTTCACTTCGTATATAATTCATTCATTCATTGAAAAATCCGTTTTGGATGCCATCTTTGTGATTCGAGTTATGACCCTGGGGGTAATGCAAAACTGTGCTTATTAGAAATGGTAATGGCAAAGAAAAGAAAAGAGAAGGGAAGGGAAGGGAAGGGAAGGGAAGGGAAAGAAGGAATTGAGAAGAAAAGAAATGGTCAAAGGCAAACGACAGTCTTAGTAAAAACCATCCTGATCTAGAAGCCCTAGGAGAACATGGGCAGGACCACCTGTCTTCACTCATCGTGCACTTGGTTTTTCACACCAATCAGAAGAGATGCAGGTGCCGGGCCAGGGACAAGAGGAGGGGAGCAGCAATCTCGGCTGGCCACCTTTGACTTCCTGCTCTGCCGTCTACCATGCTTCAGAGAGGGACTTTCCTAGGTGACATGTAACCTACATTTCTCAAACAATTAGATTTTTTTCAAACTGAAACCTGCAAGAACAGAGAAAAAAAAAAAAACTAACACAATTCACTTAAAGCAGCATACACTTTATTTTTTAAATGTGCGAATGTGAAAACTTTAAAGTCTGAACGCTAGCCCCCTCAATCTTGTGTATAGTTAAGCTGCCTGAGAAATGGCAGAGGCTACACAGCAAGAATACCACATCCTAGTGAGTAATGAAGATTATATAACAGTCGAGACAATCAACAGCACCCACAGATTTCACGTAAATGCTCATATCAAGGTCTTGGCCACGATGCGAAATAACTGAACTTCAAAATACTACCCCCAGCTGTTACACGAAATCGCGGTGGGTCTTACGAGGGTTTATTCCGTTTCCTCTCATTGTTGGCTCTTTGTTGTGAAGACCAATTTTTTTTTGTTTCTTTTTCATTCACAAGGCAGAGTGCTTTAGGAGAATCCTTAAGAAAGCCCTGATTGAATGGGGACACAAGTGATGGTCTGTGAACTGATGGAGCAAAGTCTGGATGGGGAAATCCTATAATCCTCAGTACCTACTGTGTGGTTTCATCTGGAAAGTTCTTCAAAACCTCTACGTTGAAACCCCCTTGGCTCCCATATTAAATGTACGTCTCTATCATACTAAATGAAGTAAGTCAGAAATAGAAAGACAAATACCATATGATGTCGCTTACATGTGAATCTAAAATATGACACAGGTGAACTTATTTACAAAAGAGAAACAGACTCACAGACACAGAAATCACACTTACGGTCACCAAAGGGGAAAGGGGTGGGGGAGGGATACATTAGGAGTTTGGGATCAGCAGATACAACCTACTGTATCTCAAACAGATAAACAACAAGGTCCTACTGGAGAGCACAGGGAACTATAGTCAATATCCTGTAATAAACCACAGTGGAAAAGAATATGAAAAAGAATATGTACATGGGTATGTGTAACTGAATCACATTGCTATGCACCTGAAACTAACACAACATTGTATATCTGTTGCTGAAAAAATGTGTTACAGCTCAGGTGTGACAGCAACCTGGATCCAGGTGAGAGACCAAGCAGCACTGGGGGAGGTGGAGAACTCAGGTTTATTATGCCAGCGGGCCCAGAGGAGTGAACACTCCAAGCTATGGACCCCATCTGTAGGTCTACACAGGCTTTTATCGGCTGCCAGTTTACACTTTGCAACATCATATGCAAATGAGGTATAACGAAAGTTGACTAATTAGGAACCAGCTTTGTAGAAATGGACCAATCAGGAGTGAAGGAAATAACCAATCAGGAGTGAGCTCAGGGAACCAATAGAACTTTAGGGGTAAGTAAGCCGTTTCAGAGGCAAAAAGTGAGCTAAAGCCTCTGGGCCAGGGAACCGGGTGGTGCTGGCAGGAGAGCAGTGGGCCTGCCTGGGGGTCCTGCTGGTCTTTTTATGGGGCTTCCCACCTCATATCAACTATACTTCAATAAAAAAAATTTTTTTAAAAAGAAAATTAAGAATAAATGGCACATCTCTTCTGAAGAGTAAGTGGACATTGAAAGCATTTACTGCTTATAGGTATGTTCCCCCAAAGCATCCTCTTCAAACGCTAGTTGCTTAAGATAATAAAAATAACAAAAAGTTATTGTGATAATAATAATGACTTTGCAGGGGAGGGATGAAATCTGTAACTAAACAAGTTCAGTAAATACGATCTTCTATATCTCCACCTTCAAAGCTCAAAATGTTCTAGTGGCATATTAGAAGATTTGAGAAGTCCAGTAGTAATGATGCTTGCTGAATCTAGCTTTTGGGCAGAGTCCTTTCCACCCAAACATTTGTTATTAGTTCTTGAAATTTTTCTGGGAAAGACACAATGGGAGGTTCTGCTTGAGATCACCACTCCAATTTCTTTACTTTATACTTGAAGAATCTGGAAAGATAGAAACTTGCCAACATTTTGACCAAGTGGAGGGAGGGGGAATTGGATAAAGGCAGTCAAAAGATACAAACTTCCAGTTATAAGATAAATAAGTTCCAGGAATGTAACGTACAACATGATGAATATAATTAACACTGCTGTATGTTTTATATGAAAGTTGTTAAGAGATTAAACCCTGAGAGTTCTCATCACGAAAAAGTTTTTTTTCTTTTTACTTAATTCTGTATCTCTATGAGACGATGGGTATTTATTAAACATATTGTGACAATCGTTTCACAATGTCTGTAAATCAGATCATTATGCTGTAGACCTTAATTTCACACAGTGCTGCGTGTCAACTAGATCTCAATAAAGCTGGAAGAAAAGAAGTTTAAAATGAGAACGTTGTAAACCCTACCCCAAGCAAAAAGCTCAGCATTTTCTTGTTCTTTGTAAATTGCAGATCAGTTCCCTTTTGCAGAGAAGAACCACCTCATTCCACGGACCCGTTCCTGAAATACAGGTGCTGCTTAAAGATAGCTCACCTGCATTGGAGGCACCCATTTCCAGGCTACGCTCAGCCTCTTCTCAGCTCATGCCCTTCGATCCTGTGGTGGCTGGTGGTTGGAACTGATGTGTGATTCCACCACTTAAATGCCCTGGGGAGGAGGGGGAGGAGTTGGCATAGAGTCAAAGCTAAAAGAAGTTTAGAGATCACCTCACTTGGTCTTTTCATTCTGCAGCCATAAGGAAACTGTGGTCTAAAGAAGGAAGTTGGCATCATCCCTAAGGGACACTTAAACAGCAGCAAAGCCAGAAGTTCACCAGAGTCTCCACTGGTCACCTGTCATTCCTCCATGCCTACATGTACCTCGCCTGGAGTTATGCAGGCCTTCTTCCTGACCTTCAGACTAGAAAACTGGGCTTTGTGGCAGAAGCCCTTGCTTGCCAAAGAGTATGCAGAAGCCGTCTAATTGTGAATGCTGGGCTGTTTTATTCTAAGTGCAAAGGTGAAAAGATTTCCACTCCAAACAGCTCCGGAAGAATCACCGGGAACGACTCTCCAGCCCCCGTCTTCTCTTCTGCACGGATCCAACAGTGTCCTGGCCATCTCTCCCAGGAGGTGCACAAGGTTAAGAATTTGGCTGGAGAGGGAAAGGAAATCACGAAAAGGGAAATAAAATTGAGTAGGGCAAGCTAGAAAGACTTGCAATGTAAATGTCCTTAGAGCTCCAAACCGTTCTATGACAGCAAAATTCAGAGTTGCAACTTGAGGGGTTTTTTTTTTTCCACTTTGGATTTTTATTTTATATCTATCACTTGATAAGGAAGTTCCTTCTCTTCCTTCACCTCTGGGCACATTTTAATTATACTTTGTTCTTGAAAATGAGCATTTTGACTGTGAGCTATTGATTTCAGAACTCCAGGAACTTTCCCCTTGAAGTCATTTCCTTCAATCCTCTACTTGTGGAACGACTCTGCTCCAAAGAGGGTCACGTTTCAACAGATCTTATGCCCTCCTGGTCCTCCTGGTGCCTGACCCCCAGGAAATAAAGGAGCACGTTGCATTGAGATGATGATTATCTAGCTCCACTCAACAGAATCGCGGTCGCCAGGTGGCAAGGGGACAGGATGACAAGAAAACAATTCCATCTTTTATTTCCCAGCTTCTGTCACACACGCCCCTTTAACCTGAAAACAGACCAGAAGACTCCAGCGAGAGAAGGTTTGAAAGCCTGGACACCAAGGTGACAAAGAATCACCAAGTCCAACTGCTATTCGGAGAGAAAGGAGCCCTGAGAATGACAAAGGACTCGAATGTTTCCTTGGCTTATCAAGTGAAATAAAATAAATTGTACTCACCAAGCAAGTGATTCATCATGATGGTTTAGGGCTGTTTCCCTTTTAATATTTACATTGTCTCTCAGCTTGGCCTAGCCTTGGAAAAAAAAAAAAGAAGAACTGTCATTTCTATTCAATTAACTGCTTCCCCCTCTGACTTTAAATCAAGGCCAGTGTCTGTTCAATTTAATTACTTTCCAAGTAGCCTGCGCGGTGAGGCAGCGGCCGCTGAAGCCGGAGAGCCATGTGCTGTTTTATAAGGCAAGAGTTCGATATAATTTAAGGATGTTCTCCTACCAGAAAATGCAGTAAGGCTGATTTTCCCCCCTGCTGTGTTTCGAGCCACTTGATATACAGTATGTTCACGGGTCAAGATCTTAGCTCAACAGTTTAAAGCCAGTGAGATGGGGAAAGTGTCATTTAACCCTCTGGGAAGTCTGTGGGAGAAACCTGTTGAAGGACTTAGCCCCCGCCTTGATTACAGAATGACCTTCTTCTTCAGAGAAGATGCTTGTTTTTATGAGCCACAATATGCCTGAGATTTTAACTGCCTGAATAATTACACCAACATCAGGATATTCAGCGTCAGAAAGCAAGACCCAAGTCACAAGCAGGTTTTGCTCTGCAGTCACCATCGTGACTGCAGACATACAGCACAGCCAGCACACCAAGACCCCGATCCTAAGTGTGCCTTCGCCGCCAGTGGGTTGTGGGGCGCTGAACAGCTGACCGCACGGCGTCTGTCTCCATATCTGCAAACGAGGATGTTCCATTAGGTCGACGCTAGGACTCTCTGTCACGTTCAGAGACCATCATGTGTCGGCAAGGTACCTACCAGCTGCCACTTACTACCTAAACGTGGGACAACCACGTTCCCCACAGAACAGAGGCAACCTAAGGACCACTCCAAGAAACAGCGTAAACCTCAGTGACCCACAAAGGACTAACTTAAGCTACAGCGATCGGGGAGGGAGTTGTTCTTTTTAGTTAATAATTCCAGATGGTCCCCAAACATTCTGATCAGTGGGAGAAAGGACGTGTTCAAGCAGAAAGAACTGTAAAGTTTGACAGGTAAATTTACAGAGCGTCATCAGGTGTCAGTATATTCTGTGTTTTGATCCTATTTTTATTCAGGTAGAACGCACGCTTCGCCCCAGTGATCTACAGTCACATGGAGACGCCTCGGTTTCTTCCGTCTACACTGGATAACTACTTAAATATTATAGAGAGTGAGTGAGAAGCAAAGAAACAGACACACTCACTTAGTGGAAAGTTCCCTTTTGCCCTCTGTCAGCCAAAAGGGGTGGATCCTTCAGTCAATCACAAATTAACTGGTGGTCTTCAAACCGTGCATGAGGTCTATTCACATTTACCTTTATGACCGGTCACTTACAGATGAGAGGGACGTCCTTTTGTTCAAACGAAAATGACTTGCCATGCGACTTCAACAGAGACGAGTCAGCACTCAGGGGGAGACCTTATGAGAGAGTCTGCTCTCCAGACTCACATTAAGATGGAGTGATTGCCAGTTTTAGGCAAGCTTTCTGTGATCCACGTGTACGTTTAATGTAAATGACTCAAGGAGACATCAATTTATGGATTCTTGGTCTCTCCGGGCCTCGGATTCTGTCTTTTCTTTGCATCGGTGTTATTATTGGATTGAATTTGATCCAAAAGCCAAGTAAATCATACCAAACCCCATTCTCTACTACACATGGCCTTGTTCTCAGCTCTCCTTAGCCTCTGTATAACTTGATTAATGAAGAAGTAAACCGTGACATACGACTTCTGCTAAACGTGATGGTCACACCAACCAACCTTGAGACAAGGTGGGCGAGGGGGGATTCTGCAAGTGCGTGACTGTCCCAAGCCAGGGACCATCGGGGGCTGTCATGAAGGCTGGCTCCTGTAGCCATGACCCTCTGGTGAGAACTACTAGCTTTCCAGAGGAGGCAGGGTGCGATGTCACCAGTTAGAGGTTCACAGCCCTAAAAAGCGGACCCTGTGTTTACTCCTTTTATCAAGAGCCCTAATGATGGTCCCAGATGTAATTACTACAAATCAAATCATGTTCGTGAGTACAATGACTAACAGTATCTCACTGAGTGACATCCAGTTCACAGTGTCACCTTGCCCCCAACACCAATATATTAATTTTTTCTACTGTATTTATCACCTTCAATTATATTAGTGCATCAAGCTACAGTTGTAATAAGTATATCAGAGACTACATGCCATTGCTTGGTTTCCTAGCAGGTGCTAAGGTAACAATTGCCCTTTAAACCAAACGGATGCTCTTGATGGCTTTTTTATACATGAGTATTTCTTTGTGAAATGCTGGTCGTCTTAAATAACACGCTACCTCTTTGAGCTTAGTTCTACCTGGTCTTGCAGATAAAACTTAAGGCAGTAACAGAAAATAGTGCTCCTGGGGTCACAATTACAGATTTGATGCATTCAGTAGCCAAAAACTGTAAACCTAACTCCACTCCGTGATTGAGGAGAGAGTCGGGAAACTGATCATGATTGTGAACATATATATATATATTTTTAAATCCTGTCTTACCCACGATTCTTCATATTTTTATTTGCACAGCCCCAAAAGGATTCTTAAAAAAACTACATGTTCCCTTACACATTTTAAAGTTAATGTTCAAATTTTACATTATAATGTTCCACAGTTACAAAGAATGTAATTTCTAGCATACTGTCAATTTTGAGTTTTAAATAGAACTATTACATCACTTTAAAACAACAAAGCTGAAGTTCAAGTTTACTCAGTTTGGCATACAGCCTCAGGGCAAAAGCCAGGCCCACTGTTTCACTTGCTTGCCTCTCTGTGGTTCCCCACTTCATTCAGTCCCTGGCCTGGTTATTGTTGAAATTTTTCCCAGCTCATTGATGATTTAAGGAGATTACAATTCTTTTTACCTGGCATTTTAGTTGTTTTCAACAGAAGTATCATTTTTATGAGACCAGCACACCAGGTTTCCAAAGTGTGCACCATTTTGTTTTTGAATACTGGCAGTTCTAGAACATCATACCTCTCCTGTAGCCTTTATTCTATTATTTTAAAAATATTTATTTGCTTATCTAGCTCAGTTTATACATACGTATTTTTTCCTTTGCCCTGAGGTGTTAAAAAAAAAAAAAAAGGAAGGGACTCTCACTTATATGTGGACCCTAAAGACCAAAAAACAAAAGAAGACGAAACAAAAAACCAAGCTCATAGATACAGAAAACAGAGTAAATGTTGCCCATGGGGATGGGGGGTGAGGGGTGGGTGAAATGGGTGATGGTCAAAAGGTCCAATTTCCAGTGGTTAAATAAATAAGTCATGGGGATGTGATGTACAGTGTGAGGACTATAGTTAATCATACTGAGTGCCGTATTTGAAGGGTGCTAAGAGAATCTTAAAAATTCTCATCACAAGGAAGAAAAAAGTCTGTAACTATGTGTCATGACAGATGTTAACTAGATTTATTGTGGTGATGATTTAGCAATAGATACAAATGTCGAACATTGTGTCGTGCAAAAAAAGATTAAAATACAGAAAAATGATCATATATAAATGAGGAGAAATACATTTCACACAATGGACTGCTCTAAATCACATAGTCCATTTGGTCATAGACTTAACATGGATCCTCATGTCCACCCACCAGTCCCTCAGCTGACAAGCACATTCAAATGCCAAAAAGATGCATAACGGTAGCTGATTCTCAAGTGACGTGAGACGCCTGTTCCAAACCTGCTCTGAAACCAATGGTTGAAGGTTTTCATGGCCAGTACATCATGGCAATAAGACTCTTGGGTACAGAACAAACCCTGAAGATGAAGTGGCAAAATTTCCCATTTTTTCTTGCTTCAATAACCAGACACAATCAAAGAATGTTTAATGGACACACTGATAAGTGGAAAACAGGACTGTCACTGGTGTCATTTCACACGCATGGAGCTTTCAGACGTCAGCAGAATCTGGATCATTGAGACATGATGTCTATGAACTAAACCGGAAGTCAGCAAACTTCTGCGTGTAGGGCCAGGCAGTAAAAACTCTAGACTTGCCATCAGGTATCTGTGGTAACTGCTCAACGATGTAAATGAATGGGTGTGGCTGGGTTGCAATAAAACTTTATCCATGAATACTGAAAATCTAATTTCATATAATTTTCTCACGTGTCATGAAATAGTATTTTTCTTTTAAATTTTTTTCAACCATTTAAAAATATTTAAAAATTCTTCTTAGCCCACAAGCTGTACATACACTGGTGGTGTGATGGATTTCCCCACAGGCCTCCATATGCTGACCAGTTATGTGAGCTTTCCAATTGCCTTCAGCAGCAGAGGAAGGTTGGTCTTGGCCAGTTGTTCCATAGCTGGCTATGTTAGGAGAGACTCTGTCCCACCCTAAATTATCTTGCTTAGCAAACATGTGACGCCTTGAACCGCTAAGTAGTGGAAACAAGATTTGTAAACACTGAGGGGTAATACAGAGCAGGAACTGAGAACAGAGACTGGAACCAGGTCTGTCGCTAATACACTGCGTGACCGCGGGCATAATAACTTAAACCTCTTCCACTTCTTCATCTATAAAAATGGGAATAATAACACGCATGCAGTTGTGGATACTTCTACCCTTGAACGTCAAATTCTTTCAACATTAACTACATCCTGCGTTAGTTTCCACTCTCCGATTTAACTTCCTCCCATGCTCCACTCAGTTCTTCTGTGATACAAAAATTCATGAGAGCTCATCAGGTTCACCTTCCTTAACATCCTCGGCCCTTTGGTTATGGGACTTGAAAGGTCACCCCCGCCCCCATTTTTGTCATAACTACACAGCTCTGTTTGCTCTAAACAGCGGCAATCAGAGAAGAAGGCAAATTGAAACACGATTTAGCAATAAGCATCGGGCACCTTCAAATGCTCCTGGAAGTGTTTTAATCCAGTATTTTCATTTCAAGGAATCTATCCTAAAGTAGCCATCTGAAATATGAACCAGGATTTATGCACAAAGATGACCATCAGGGCAGAGGTCATGGGGGGATGGGTGCAGCTCAGTGGTAGAGCGCGTGCTTAGCGTGCACAAAGTCCTGGGTTCAATCCCCAGTACATCCATTAAAAAAAAAGGTGGAGGTCATAAAACCTGTTAAGAGGATTTTGAAAAAATTCTCCATATTGGGGGGAAAGAAATATATTTTTTAACTCTTTTTATGCTTTCCATGGGATTATGCATAATATATATTATGTGTATTTTATGTGTATAATCCCATGAATACAAGACCTCTTAGAGCATCAGTCCTATTTTAATGCTAATTTGGAGCTGTCTGGAGCCCCAGTATCAATGGCGTCCAAGAAAACAGTGGAATCCATGGACCCAGTCTGACTTATGGTGAAACACTCTGTGATACAAGAAGTTCCTTTATATCTAGGCCGTCTTATTGTAAATTATAACATGTCTCTCAAGAATTATTTGACCACCCCACCTGTAAAGGATAGAGCCTCAGATCTGATGTCAGTGTTCCCACACCAAACACTGGTTTTCTCCGGGAGGCTTGCCGTCTGCTGACATTACGCCTGGGGACGTGGGACACTAGCCAGCATTTAATCGGACAACCTCAAACCACATTTGGAAGTTCAAAAACAAGCTTTCTCACTCCACACAACCCTGATCTGTGCTAGAGTATAAACAATTTTTGACCTAAGATACAAAAAATGATAGCGTTCACATGAGCTAAGATGGGAAAGTCTGTGGTGGGAGTAGGTTTGGAGAGGTGACAATTTGGAATCAGTGTCAGCCATGTTCAGTTCAAGAAACCAAGTGGAAATCTTTAGTAGGCAGGCAGAAATGTGAGTCTGGAATTCAGAAGAGAGGTCCGGACTGGCGCACTCGTCAGCGTGGGAATTGTCAGTACACAGTTGAGGTTTAAATCCATGAGACAAAAGAGCATCTCTCGGGGCCCTGACAGAGGACATGAGAGGTCCAAGGAAGGTGCCTTAGGGCACCCTGACACCAGGAAGTCAGGTAGATGAGGAAGAAGCAAAGAAACTGAGAATGTGTAACTCGTGGTAGGAGGAAAACCAAAGGTGTACACCATGATGTGGAAAAAATATTTCACGGAGCCGTCTACTGTGTCAAAAGCTGTTGACAGCTCAGCCGTGATGAAAACAGCTTCACAGCAGCCACAGAAGTGTTGGTACAGGTGACTGAAGCCAACCATCAAACGTAAAATCCTGTATCTAGGCTACTTCACTCTTATGTTGAATTCTGCTATTCCCCCTTCTCATTCTTGGTGATTCACTGAAGTCCCTTCTCCCTTGAAATTTTGGTTAGATATTTAAATATGTTTGCTCTCAACGCAAACACCCAGGGTGATGAAGAGAATAAAGAAAAGGTTGCTGGGCACAGACACGATCCAGATATTATTCAGACTCTGACATGAGAAGACGGAAGAGGAAAGGAGTTCCAAACCACTTGTTGAAAAACTTCCTCCTTGCTTGCGTGGTTAGCGACCACTTGACAGTGAACTGAGTCTCCTTCGGGGAGACGTTAACGTGCGTGTCAGTGGGATTATTCTGCAAAACGACATTAATATCTATCATCCAGGAAGACATTTTTTAGAAATGCACAGGGCATTGAACCATCTCTCTCCTTTCATGCTCCATGAGTTCCCCCTTCTCCTGTGTCTCCTGCCCCAGAAAATATTTTCCCAAACCAGCTTAGGGGGCATGGCTATGCCACCTTGACAAAAATATTCCATTACCTTTAGGTGACCTTTCTCAGAGACTTGGAGATGGAGTGTTTCAATGATAGGTCAGGCGCTGGGTGACTTCACTGGTGCTCCCTGAAAGACGAGGCTGATGAATGGCATTTGAACCCTGTTTCCCTAATCCTTCGGGCAGAATTAGAGGCTCTCCATGAGGGTAATCCTGAATGATTCATGATGCCTGTTTCAGCACAGTCACACATCATATAAATACAAATTGACAGTCTGCTCACACTGGCCCCATGGTGGTATTTACTTAAAACCCTCTCAAGTACACTCCCAATGGCAGCAGTGGGGACCGCTCTCTATTCAAGGCAAGCGAACAAGGCACCACTCATCCTCCCCGGCCGCTAGGTTGATGGGAGCACGGGAATCTTCTGAATATGCAACGCGCTCTCTCTGTGCTACCCAACAGTAGCCTCCCCTTCAGTCAGACCATGGGTTTGTTAGTTGGTTGCAAGGATACTCCTTTAAAAACCAAACAAACAAAAAGGTAGTAAGCTGACAACTTGGTAGTAAGATAACTGCCTTGGCTGTCCTGAAGTTGAGAAGAGGAAACAAAAATTTGAGGCTATGGAATAATCCTAGAGATGGGAAAGAACTAGAGATACACACAGCACTAATAATGCACTTGCTGGTCAAAGTGTCAGGAGAAACACATACGTAGAGCCCCCACCAAGAAAACATTTAATTCCATTATTCTCCTAAAGGAGTCTTGATAATAATGAAAAGCCAACAGGCAGATACCAACTTTTGTTGATCTGTATTTGTGTTGTCAACACCAGCAACCTCACTGCTTCAAAGCAAATGTCAAAACCAGAAACACCTTTTTGTAAATCATTTGTGTCTTTTTTTTTAGATTCCACATATAACCAGAAATAGACACAACATTGTAAACTGACTATACTTCAATTAAAATTTTTAAAATATTAAAAAAATAAAATTAAAACAGAAACACTTTTCACGGAGACCAATCTGAAGTTCATCCACACAGGAGCATCTCGGCTGCTGACAGTGGACTCCAGAGGGAAACACAGGAAGCAGGATTTGGAAAAGGGTTGAATTCACGTAAACTAATGCAAGACAAACTCAGAACCGCCCCAGTCCCAGCTTTTACAAAAGCTCCCTTGGTGAGCTTTTGGTGGTGAAACACGATGTGAAATAATCTTTTTTAAAGGTTGTGGGGATTTCCTTTGTGTGTAAGCCCATCACGTGTGTGCTCGAAAGGCAGCGCCCCCTTCTCCTGCCTGGCTCTCCCTGACATTCACCCTGATGCTTCCCCGTTCCCTGTCCAGAGCAAGAAGCAGCATCCTTCGGAGATGAGGGAGGAAAGGGAGCACCACCAGGGTGGAGAAAAGCAGGTAAGGCTCCAGGGAAAGGACCTCGAGAAGGAAGGGACAGTCTTCACGTCACCTGTTTTCCCGCCTCACGCGTGACCTAACGTATTTTTACCATAGGCACGGCCTTATTTTATTACCATCATTAATTGATAATCAATTCACCTTTACCATTCGGGTAACCTCGTTGCTTTATACACACAATCCTGGAGTTCAGAAGGCGGAACCAAAAAAACCAAGTCTATAGGGTAGAAACCGAGGTGGAAGAGGAATGACACACTGTGAATGACACGCTGAGAGGTGCCGACACTCAGGAGCCCTGAGGAAGCACAAATAAAAATATACGGTGTTGATGTGGAGCCACATCCAGCCTCTACTGCTTGTTTGCTGCGTTCTGATGGATGCAGAAACCATCTTCTGAGGGCTGCTGATAGTTAAGGCGTTCCGGGTTCCTATTGGTTGGGTGTGTTTATGGTTTGCTTAGTCTGAAGATGTAAGTGCCCAGTCATAAGGGTTAGAGTAACTGTATGGACAGGAAAAGGGACCAAAATCTTACATTTTATACCAAACTTAATAATTTTACCTTCTCTAAGTGACTATCTTATAACATCTAGTTCAACGGAACCTACAAATAAAATACACCAAAAATACAGTGTCTAACTGTTTAAAAAAAAAATCTTTAAGCAAATGAGAAGGCAAGCTATAGACTGCGAGAAAATATTTGCCCCAAAACTCTTAAAACTCAATGATAAGACAATGAACAACCTGATTTTAAAAATGGGGCAGAGACCTTAACAGACATCTCACCAAAGAAGATACAAATAAACATACGAAAAGATACCCCACATTGTATGTCATCAGGGAAACGCAAATTAAAACAATGAGATACCACTACATGCCTTGAGAAGGGCCAAAACCTGGAACACTGATGACACCAAATGCTGGCAAGGAGGTAGAAAAATGGGAACTCTCATTCATTGCTGATGGGAACGCAAAATGGTGCAGCCACTTTGGAACACAGTTTGGCAGTTTCTTCCAAAACTAAACATACTCTCATACAATCCAGCAATCATGTTCCTTGGTATTTACCCAAACAAGCTGAAAACTTATGTCCACACAAAACCTGCACATGAATATCATAACAGCTTTATTCATAATTGCCAAAACTTGGAAGCAACCAAGATGTCCATCAGAAGGTGAGTGGATGAATAAACTGTGGTCCACCCAGACAATGGAATATTATTCAGCACTGAAAAGAAATAAGGTGTCAAGCCAAAAAAAGACATGGAGGAAACTTAAAGGCATATTACTAAGTAAAAGAAGAAAGTCTGAAAAGGCTACCTACTGAATGATTCCAACTGGAAATGGCAAAACTATGGAGACATCTGAACCAAGAAGCTTTCTGCATGCTCGTCCACCACGAGCAAGATAACCAGTGGAAAAGGGGAAGTGGACTGGCAGAGGGAATTTTGGCTTCCATGTGCTATTTCCTGACTAAATGCTAATTTTGCGTTCCTTTACTTCCCCAGTGTTTCAGACAAGGCAACTCACAAGAGCACTGAGTTAGCCGCACTGTCCCATTCCTCAGATAGACCGAGAAATGCTGGGAAGAGAGAGGGCGCAAGGCAGGGAAGTTTCAACACTGAAAACACAGAACCAACAAAAATACCTAAGTCAGTGTCTTTCAGGCTAGGATGTACCCACGATCTCGTTCAATGATTTTTGAGGCCTAAGTAGACAAATTTGGTCACCTCAGACCTTTTTAATAGTTTGAAACTTAGAGTTTTCTTTTAGAAAATCACCAACTCCCTGTCATTCTTGAGGTGCCCATCAGGGCATTCCATCATTTAATTATAGCCCTTCACGCCTAGTCATTTGGGGTATTTATTTTTCAAGCAGGTAAAGGTGATACTTGGATGAACAGAGTAATTTGCAGGTAAATGGAAGAAGACAAATAATTAAACAACATTTCAAAGTACAGTCAAGAAGCACCCCCACAGCAGCTCAAACGGTGTTTTCCTTCCTGTGTATCACGGACTGTGAGTCAACCCAGCCTAGAGGGTGACCTGAATTCTGGCATAATTACGTCCATAAAAATTTGGATTTCAGCCCAGTGTATAAGTTTGCCCTTCTTACTGCAGCTGCTGCCCTGCAGGGCTGGGAGATGGCTCATTCCCAGTCGAGAGACAGCTCTGGCAGGACCCAACGCCAGCTGAAGTCATCTCTGTAGTAGATTAAATATAGCCTGGGTGGGAAGGACTAGGCTACTGGTACACCCAGAGAGAGGTCTGCACCTGCCAGGGCCCTTTGCTGCAAGCCACAAACCCACTCTAACTGGTCTGAGCAGCAAAGTTATTAAAAGCTGTGAGGTAGCTCCCAGAAGCTCCCAGAAGGCCAGAGAACCAGGCTTGAAAAATATCCAGCCTAAAGTCTTCCCCAAATTCTGCAGGAGAAGTTCCAGAGCACCAGGACCTCCACGGAGGTCAACTTTTCCACCAGCAGCTCCGCCTCTGGGGACCCAGGGTCTCCACCATTCAGCACCACCCCAAATGGGTTCTACGCTGCATCTTTAGCCACCAGACACTCTTCTAAATCTGAATCTCTCTGTGCAGCATGGAACCCGTGGAGGTCCCAGTCTTCTGCCAGTTATAAAATTTTGGTTTTTGAAGTGAAAAAAAAAAGTGCATTAGGGGCCGCAAATGGCAAGATATCCTTCTTTTTGGTGGGTGAGTTGTATTCCATTACACATATATGCCACATCATTCATCTATTGATGTGCATTTAGGATGCTTCCATATCTTGGCAATTATAAATAATGTTGCTGTTAAAAAAAAAAAAAAGAGTGGGGCCTTTGAAAACCAATGCTGACAGTGTACTGTGGACTGAAAAAAAATGATTACCCCAGGGTTCTGCTCCTGAAGCTAAAAAAGATAGAAACAAACAAGGCCTGTTATTTCCCCCTTAATATTTTCAAATTAATCTTCTTAGTCATACTATTCATACCTCTAAATGGCAGGCGCAGTAAAGGACAATGGAACTATTTCAATGACTGGATTTTTTTTTGTTAAGTTCAACGAATAAATATTAGACCCCCTTTATTGTAGGAAATTGTACAAGTTGCTTTGAAAGAAACAAATTATGAATTAGACTAAGCCTGAATCTTCAAAGTGCTTATTACAACATGGTAAATTTATTATCTATACATGTCACATAAAAAAACTATTTTAAAATTTAAAAAAAAACCCTGCTTGGCAAAAACAATTGTCACATCAGCAAATCGGTGATGGACAGCGTCACCTTCACCTAGAAGAGTGATGGACAGTGTCATCTTTAAGTCACTGGAACTTGGAATTATTGGAACTCACTGCCCATCACAGCCACGGGCACACTGTGATCAAAAGCAGTTCTTCAACAAGAAAACAAATGACCCAGTTCTAAAAATGTGCAATACATCTGAACAGACACCTCATCAAAGGAGACATACCAGTAGTAAAGAAGCATATGGGAAGATGTGCATCAAGGAAATGTGTCATCAAGAAAATGCAAATAAAAACAACAATGAAATGCCACTGTGTACCTATTAGAATGGCCAAAGTCTAGACCCCTGACAATGCCAAAAGTCGTCAAGGATGTGGCGCACCAGGAACTCTCACTCGTTGCTGGTGGGACTGCAAGCTGGTACAGCCACTTTGGAAGACAATTTGGCAGTCTCTAATCAAACTAAACATACTCTTACCCCACAATCCAACAATCACGCTCCTTGGTATTTACCCAAAGGAGTTAAAAACTAGGAAAACCTGCCCACGGGAAACCTGCGCATGGATATTATAACAGCTTTACACGTAATTGCCAAAAGTTGAACACAACCAAGATGCCCTTCAGAAGGTGAACAGATAAATAAACTGTGAACATTCAGACAAGAAAATATTATTCAGTGCTAAAAAGAAATGAGCTATCAAGCCATGAAAAGACATGGAGGAAACTTCAGTGCATGTCCCAAGGTGAGAAAAAAAAAGTCAGTCTGAAAAAGCTACATAGCATATGATTCCAACTCTATGACATTCTGGAAACAGCAAAATTATGGAGACAGGAAAAAAATCAGTGGTTTCCAGGGGTTGAGGGGAGAGTGGGGTGAGGAGGTGAAGCACAGAGGATTTTTAGGGCAGTGAGATGCTGTCATGGTGGATACATGTCATTGTACATTTGTCAAAACCCATAGGACGCAAAACACCAGGGGTGAACTCTAATGTACACGATGGGGGAAAGCAGTTCTTCATTCATTCTTCCACATTCATTCATTCAACAGCTATAGAAACATCCATACAATCTCATAAAGCAGTCACAATTTTTAATTCACACCCCTTTAGATACTCTGATTTTTAAAGTCCAGACAAATCTCATACCAAAGCTAAAAATATAATGAAATGATGGCTGTTTTTAATATGCTATTTTGAACGACCCCAGGCCTGGCCCAGCAGAGACGCGAATATATCCAGCCTTCTTGGGAGCAATCCTCGGACCTCTACCCTGCCCAGCCCCAGCCCCGCCCCGGCACGATCATCGCTGTGACCCAGCCAGCCTCTGCCAGCTCTAGTGGAAAGCAGTGTGTGACAAGCGCTGTGAGAAACGTACCAACGAGGAATGATTCAGAAAACAGAAACATCCCCAGCTGCAACTCGCAGGTGGCCCCTTGGCGGGGGAATCAAAGGGTGGGTAGGATTTCGAGAGCAGAAGTGCAGGGAAGAATACTCATGAAAAGAAAGTGGCCTAAGAGGAGACACTGTGATGAGTAATCCCAGGTCATAAATGAGAAAGCTGCCTTGTCTAGTCAGACTAGAAGAGACAGCACCCAGCATGGTGTCCCACACAGAGGGAGAACTCACTAAACATTGGTTGATGAACAAGTAAATTTTGCGGAGTCTGAAAGGAGAAAACTGGATTTCTATCAGACAGTAAACAGCCTTAAATAAGGGCAAAAACAAGTGGGCTTTATTCTGATTATAATCGGAATCTTTTTTAATTTTTTAAGAATTCATAGGTTTTTGAGCAGAGATTTAACTTGATCATATCTGTGTGCTTTAGAAAAAAGAATATGAAAAGGAATATATATGTATGTATAAATGAATCACTATGCTGTTCACCAGAAATTAACACAACATTGTAAATCTTCAATACTTCAATTTAAAAAATAATAATAAAAAAAATTAATGTTTTCTAGCCATTATCTATGGGATGGAGAAAGTCCTAATGAAAAGACAGTAGGCAGAAGTCTATGTGGTGATGGAGGTGTAAGAATAACAGAAAGTTTGCGCTATCTTTTGTTTGTAACTCTCTTATAAAATTGTCTTGGGAGTCTTTCGTGGAAAAATACGGAGAGAAAGAATATTATTACATATAATTCAAATACACTTCTTTTTTCACTGTTACACATGGACTCACTTTTATTGTACCTTGCTTCCTGATTTCAAAAATAATACATGTTTCTTGTGCAAATTGTACAAGATATGGAAAAAAGGTTTTAATCTTCTGAAAGCTCATCACACATGGAAAAGGTATACATCTTGGTTATCTCTTTACAATCCATATTCTGTGTATGACGTACACGCATATCCAGATCACTTTCCATATAACTATTTCGTAATCTGGATTTTTTTTCCTCTTTAAAAATGAAAAAAAGTAATTTTTTAAATGAAACTTTAAATTTTACATGTAAAAACTTTTATTTTTTAATAATTATAAAGTAATATAGGCTTATGATAAAAAACAGAAATAATGAAAATGGTAAAGAAGAAAAATAAAATCAATCTATAGTCCCACCACCACATGAAAACTGCTGTTGTCAACATTTTGCTGTAGGTTCTAGGTTTTTCTCCCTCCTGACATAAATAGATTAGACTAAATAGATAGATGATAGATAGATACATAGATACATAGATAGATGATAGATATGATGGATGGATAGATGGATGGATGGATAGATGATAGATGATGGATGGATAGATGGATGGATGGATAGATGGATAGATAAAAAGATGTGATGGATGGATAGATAGATGATAGATAGATAGATAGATAGATAGATAGATAGATAGATAGATGATAGATATGATGGATGGATAGATGGATGGATGGATAGATGATAGATATGATGGATGGATAGATGGATGGATGGATAGATGGATGGATGGATAGATGGATAATTTGTAGATAAGCAGATGACAGATAATTGATAGATTTTTAATGTGATAGTACTTCATTTATCTTCTGTAAACTTTTTTATCTAATATAATAGAATGGACATTCCCCGCCTTGTTAAATATTCTTCTACAGGATTTTTTAAATAAGTGCACACCATTTCATTATACAATTGTTCCATCATTTACTTACCCATTCCTCTGTTGTTGTACTTGGGCAGCTGGCAGTGTTTATAAACCACTCTGTGGGGAACATCACTGTCAACTGCTCTTTGCTCAAATTCAAGTTTCTTAGGCTAAGCACACGAAGATAAAATTGCTCAATCCCTGTCGCTCATTCACAAGCTCAGAAATTCCGTGCGCGCCATCCATCAGCGCGCCACACGTCATATTTATTTTTGAGATCCTCTCTATCTTCTAAACAGACCGATCGTTCACTCTCTTCTGGATACTGAGAAGATATTAAATGATGCAAAACTAAAAGCAGCGGTTGCGTTTTGGGGGTGGAAACAAGAATCTGAGCTCTTCCTCGCTGCCAGGCCACTGGACTGGAGTCGAACCCGGCGGCCAGATGAGTCTGCCAGGCTGTCAGCACCCGTCCTGGGCTGGGTTCCTCTCCACACCCTGGCTCCCGTGTGTGGCCCCGACTCTGCTCACTCACTCATTCATTCACTCCTTAACCCATGTCAGGCCTGCCCTGGCCTTTTCCTCTTCCGTATTTTTTAATCTTCTAATAATGTCTGGTTTTCCGTTCATTTTTATGCATGGCAAGAAAGACGTACAGACACACATGGCCGTAGTGTGAACATCGTATGCCTTTGGAGGCTACAACTTACTACCATTAACTACGTTTGCTCCGAGACTCAAACTCGGGGTTTACGTACACCAATCATGGTTTGCAAAACCCGTGGTTAGCAAGGATTCCTAGATCCCACAGAGTACATGTGCTAAAAAAAACTATCCCCTTATGGATGCTAATTATTTGCATTGCTAAATCGCATTTATTTCATACATCTGCAGTGGTCAACTAATAATGCAGGAACATTTTTTGAATAACAACCCACACATGGCATTTTAAGTACCGCATAAGATGATATTAATAGTCGTTAAGTCCGCAGTAACCCATCCTGCCCCTACGCACCCAAGCTTCTTTGGGACGATTCCGCCACTGAACAAAGCCAGGGTCTTATCCTCAGATGTTATCCTCAGGTTTAAAAAAAATATAAGACACCAGAATCTCCATTGCCTTTTTTTTTTTAATTTTTTATTGATTTATAATCATTTTACAATGTTGTGTCAAATTCCAGTGTAGAGCACAATTTTTCAGTCATACATGAACATATATATATTCATTGTCACATTTTTTTCTCTGTGAGCTACCATACCATTGCTTTGAAAGAAGGAAATCAGGACCAAAAAGTATCTTCGCAGGCAAAGATCAGGGCAATGGAGGGAAGAAACTTCACTCAGGTTCAAAGTAACCACCATATTATAGCTGATAAGGGAAGACCACAGGTTTCCCCAAGTCTATATGTAAATAGAGGTCAAATAAAGTGAAAAACTCATATTTTAATTTTAAATGACGAATTCTGGCATTGCTCTTCATAGAACTACAAGCTTGCATTTAACACTCCTTTCCACCGCTCCACCTCGGGAGCGAAAACAGGAAACAGTGTGGAAAAAACTCAGTAATTAAGACTGTGCTTCGGGGAGGGGATAGCTCAGTGGTAGAGTGCATGCTTAGCATGCCCACGGTCCTGGGTTCAGTCCTCAGTACCTCCTCTAAAAATAAATAAATAAATCTAATAACCTCGCCCCTCAAAAAAAAAAAAAAAAAAAACCTAACCAAAAAAAAAAAAAAAGACTGTACTTCAATTTAAAAACAAAGATGAAATATTTTTAACCTTAATAAAAAATTTTAACCCAAATATTTATGATAAAATCATATTTAAGATTTTAAAATATGAAAAATTTTCATAAAGCCAGGACCATTCCTTTTTTAATTTTTTTTTAATATTGCATTAATTCTCTCTCTCGATTACTGTGTTTGTGCCCAAGGCAAGTGCTTCACTCTCCACACCCCAGTCCCAGCCCAGAGGGAAACCAAGTTTCAGATGCAGGTTAAAATCTAGTCTGGTGCAGCCAAAGAGGAAGAGGGTAGGAAAAACTGCCTTTTCCTATGGCCCTGGGATGTCTCAGGCATAGAAACTTCCTTCCCACACTAGGGGAGACTCTGCCACTGCCCAAATTGAGCAAATAAAAATACAGGAGTGCCCAGTTCAATGTGAATTTCAGGTAAGCAAGGAATTTCTTTAGTATAAGTATGTCCCATGCAATATTTAGGACATACTTATACTAAAAAAATAAAATAAAATAAAATAAAAAACCACCTCATTGTTTATCTGAAATTCAAATTAAACTGGGCATCCTGTATTTTATCTGGCAACCCTCCTTCCACTCCACTCCCAGCCCTGCCCCAGGAAGTCTACCCTAGCCCCAGGCAAGAGTTTGTATCTACTCTGAGAAAGATGGTCACTCTGAAGGCCTGTAGGAAGAACAAAAGAAACAAAAATAACAAACGAACTGAAAGCCAGCCCAACACAGAAAGAATGTTACTGCACATTTGCTGACAGAGATGGAGGGAGATTTCCAACTTAAACAAAGAAATTTAATCTCTCATTTGCAAAAGCGTCCCCTGTGCTAATTTGTTAACTGCTCATGTAGAGACACAGAACCAAATGCTTTTTATTGAGCTGCTTCTTTTTTTTCCCCAATTACACAAATCAAGGCAACCCCTGCTGGTAAACGCAGCTAGAGAGACCGGAAGCCGTGCAAGTCAATCCAACGCAGCTTCTTTCTCCCACCCAAATGGGTGGTTTGGCCAACCACCCAGATGAGCCGTTTCCACTGAAGGTTGTGCCTCTGGTGTAGTTGTGAGAGTGTGCGTTACTTCAGACCCACGGCCACTGTGGGTTTGTCTGTGGACATTCATTTTTGTCCTTCAGCCTGTCATCTGTCTCGCAGGTAGGAGCCCCCCCAGGGAAAGGTGCCCGCACACAGTTTTCTCTGCTGCTTATGGAGGAGGCCAACATGGGTTCTTCTGCTTTCTCAACATCGGAGACAACGCTACATCGTCCAGCTGCTTCTGAAAGATGCCAGGAATGGTTTTCATTGAAAAATAATAATTTTTCCAATAAGGCTCTCCTCTCTGCTCACCAGATCTGGGCTCTTGCTGCCATGGTGCTGAGCACAGTTGCAGCCCTGAGACTTCACCTCTTACCTCCCAGAGCTCAGCTGGGAAGGAGGTTCTCCTCTCGCTCTCTCTCTCTCTCATTTTCTCATAATGTTTATTTCTCTTGTCATTTTTTCCTACCTATTTTTCCTGTCTTACAAAATTGGATTCCATTTTTATACACGACTTTCTATCCCATGCACATCATCTTTGCCCTCTTCCATGGGAAAAAATATACAGTCCTCTACCTCCCCAGCCACAGACAGAGAAGAATAAAGGCCTGTGTACCTTTCTCATAAAGACTCTGAACAACAAACTCTCAGCCAAACTGTTCTTTAAAATAAGTAAGACCTTTCCGCCTCCACTTGTGGCTACAAGCAACATCCTGGGTTCTGGTGTGCAAACCAGGGCAAGTCAGTTCCCAGCTTTGGCCTTTGTATCTTCATCAATAAACAGGGATTGGACCATCTCTACATTGGCCTCCAGCGCTAAGGTTCTAAGCGGAACACTGATTTTCAGGATTATCTTTTAAAGGTTGGAGGGTTTAGCCAACATGGGCATTTTACAGAGAGACTGTCGAGGAGGACCCAGCCTCTCCAACTACGTGTTGAACTGATAGATTGGGCATGGGGTGAAGAGGGCCCACTTCCTTCTCTCAACTGTGTGCCATACGTTCATCTCCTGAAGACGAGTCAGCTCGCAGAGATGGCGTGTGTAGTAACTATGCTTAGCACGCAGGGGACACACGAGGAATGTCATTATATAAAAGTGTAGAAGGTAGCACAGAATTACATCCAGTCCAATTTAAGGCATCAGCAGACACTCAAGGAAAAGCCTTTAATAACAACAACAAAAAAAAGCAGAGGCCAAAGCAAACAGGGAAAAGCATCAAGAAGAAAAGAAAAACTACGCAGGAAGATGAAGTTATATCATCACTGATGTATAAAGAAGAGTGTTCTTTTACGGTAGGGAAAACCAACGATGAGCTCTTGAAAATTAAAAACATTGACATCAAAAATTAAAATCTCAACTTAAGGTCAGAAAATGCCTCTGAACATAGTGCATAAAGATGGACAATAAGAGAGAGCAGAGAAGAAAATCAGAGATCTGTTCTGGAATTCCAGAAAAAGAGAAAAGAGGGGACGAAGGTGAGGGTGAAATTATCAAATAAATCATTTGAGAAAGTTTCCCAGGTAGAGGAGCATGAGTTTCCAGATTAAAAGAGACTGACTGCCCTGCAGAGCAGATGAAAAGAGACCCACACCAAGGCACAGCTTGGTGAAGTCTCAGTCTGGAGACAACAACAGCAACAAAAAGAATCTTAAAATATTGAGAAAAGGAAGAAGAAACATATACAAAGGACTTAGAATCCAAATAGATGGAGGCATCTCGATTTCAACACTGAGAGCTAGAAGACAATGGGGTAATGCCTTGGAAATGCTTAGGAAAAATTATTTACAATTGAGAATTGTAACACTAAGACTGTAATTAAGTTTGAGGATAGACTAAAGACACTTTCAGACACATAGGTAGAATCAAAAATGTATCTCCCTCCTAAGGAAACTACTGCAGGAGATTCTCCAGCAAACGAAGCGAGGAAAGAAACAAGAAGACATAGAGACTTAGGGACCAGGAGACGGGGTTCTGGTGCCAAAACCCACCAAAGGGAAAGGGACTCTCTCAGATAAAGGGAAGGGAGATTCCAAAGCTTGAAAGCAGTTACCAGACTGGTGACCACAGGAGAGAACTTTCAAAACAATGAATTAAGAATGTACCTGATGAATCTGAATATCTTGAGAGGGGATTAAAACAAGGGAAAGGAAGTTTGGGGGATCAGTGATCATTTAAAACAAAAAACAAAAACTAAGTAAAAACAAGGCAATTATTAACTCCAGGAAAATCAAAAAGTTTTGCAAGAAAGCAAGGTAATCATAGTATGGCAAATGTCCCAGCTATGATTAGCATTTAGATAGTCAGAGTAACATCACTTCACTTACTACATAATTTATTGAGAGGATGGAGGAGACGGGAAGTAAATATTGCAAGAGGTATTGGAAAGCAGGTGAGGTGCAGGTTTGGTGAAAGAGAAAAATTCATCTTTGAATTTTTGAGAGTGGAAAGAAAAGAGAAAATACCCAATAGTAAAAATAAAGAAAGAGCATTTAGAAACCTGTTACTTAGAGATAAGGGAGGTTATTATCAAAAAAGAATAGTTAAAGCAGGTGAAGATGAATAACTGAGGATCAGGGACATGTAAGAGGGTGTCTGAGTCCATCCAGGCTGCTACTGAAAAATACTGCATTCCGGGTGGCATAAATGACAGAAATTTATTTCTCACAGTTTTGGAGGCTGAAAGTCTGAAATCAGAGCCATCTTCTGGGTCAGAGAGTTTTCACTGTGTCCTCCCTTAGGAGAAGGTGCCTAGGGACCTCTGTGATGTCTCTTTTATAAAGGCACTAATCCCATTCAGGAGGGATCCCCCTTTACAACCCAGTTACCTGCCGAAGGTCCCACCTCCTAACACTGTCACCTGTGAATTTGGGGAGGACGTCCACATTCAGACCATAGCAAGGGGTATTGGCGAGAGACTGCCATCTGTCATCATAAATCTTGTGATCTGACTCTAAACTATGTGCATGTGTAAATTTGACACAAATAAAATCTAAACTATGAAAACTCAGATATGTTATTTTATATCCATGTCGGAGACCCAGGGCAAGATGGGGGCAGGGGGACGGGGTGGGCAGGCAGGGAGGGGAGAGTCAAAATAACTCTGGGAGTCACAGGGAGAATACCACCAAATATTTGGTGGCAGCTCTTGGAAACACTAGCTGGAATTCCTCTAATCCACAATAGAATGAGAGCTAGTTTTAGATCATCTGTCTTTAAAACCAATACGGCCTCTTTCCAAACATGTTTGACTGCCCATGTGCAGTGCATTAAACGCAGTAATAAAGCTAATCAAAGGGGCCTCCCACAAATATTTTTGCTCCATAGATCAGACCACAACATTTTTCCTACACCTACTAATGTCAGCAATGATGTGTCAATGGCAGGAAGCCATAATGACATTAAAAAAAAAAAAGTCTGCTACCACAGCAGGGATTGTATCATATTAAAATTTGTAATAACCAGAGGCCATAGGAACAGAAAAGAAACTGCTTTCCTCCAAGAGCTGAGACTGTAACTGCCCCCAGATGTGTTAAGTGAGTCGCCTAATAAAACAGTTACCGTGCGCTGGGTGCTTTGCACTCACCAGGAGCTGTTTATGGCTTTGTGTACATGAAGCCCTTTCATCCTCATGGCGACCGGGTGCAGTGGGTACGATTTCTCCCCTCATGTTACAGACGTGAAGACTGAGGCACAGAAAGGTAAGAGGGTTAGATAACTACCTGGTAAGTGATGGATGCAAAGTGGAAGGAAACTAACCCTGCCCGCCCCTATGGCAAGCCCACCCTGCCCCGACTGTGCAGAGATGGGGTGAGCTGTTGCCCCCTCTCCCCGTAACAGCAGACCCCCTGTGTGAAGCCCATAAACAAGAGCCAGATCCTTAACCCTATTTATTGAGCCCTTAACACACGCAAGGACTCTGCTAAACGTTTCACAAGCATATCCCCTCAATCTTCTAGCAATGCAAAGAGGGAGGTCTCATCACGGCCACGTCCAGATGGAGAAAGTAGCTTCCCATCGGAAACCCCTCTGTGTCCACATGGTTATCACGGAGCAGAGCCAAGACGCAGACCTAAGCGATCTCATCCCAAAGCCCTCTGCCTGTTACAAACAGAAACGATGGATTAAAAAAAAAAAAAAAAATGACGGTTCAAAGTTGAGAATCCAACAGGCAAGAGTCCAGAAGTCCTGCTTTGAGGATAAGCATTGCACTACCTCCAATCCTTACAACAGTCGGCAAGTATTTTATTTAGTCTTTTGATGTTGCCATTGAAACCGCTGTTATTGTTAAGAAATGATATTTTGCTTAATGTTAATTTAAATGATTGAATATCACTAAAAATGTAATTGTTTAAGACTCACAGATGTAGAAAACAAATTCGTGGTGACTAAAGGGGAGAGGGGAGGGGAGAGGGACACATTAGGAGTATGGGATTAACAGACACAAACCGCTATATATAAAACAGATCAACCAAAAGGATATTCTCTATAGCACAGGGAATTATACTCAGCATCTTGTAGTATCCCATGATGAAATATAACCTGCAAAAATGCTGAATTGCTATGCTGTACACCCACAATTAACACAATATTGTAAATCAACTATAAATTAAAAAAAAAAAACAGTGAAGTCAGAAAAAAATTTGTTTAAATGTTGACGATTTAATTTGCTTAAAATTAAACTGCCAGGAGGTGGCGGAGCCAGGAGTGGACGGCTGTAGGCTTTGTGCTGTGCCCTTATGACTCCCCGCCCCCAACGTGACTCCTACGCTTGACAGCATCCATTTCCAGGTGCAACTTCAGACCCCCTCGGTACACATCCCCATTTCCTCCAATGAACAAAAACACTTGTGTTTCTGCTATTTCCCCCCCATCTCCATCCCCCCAGAGTGCTGTGGGACCCGACGTGGAAGTGCCTGCCAGCACTCTGAGCTGTGGGAGGAACCACGCCCTTTGATACTGGCACCTAATCCGGAATCAGCAGGGCACTGCGTGAAGAGAAACAGTCGTACTTATGTCTGGCTCCGAAAAGGAACTGGGTTGCTTTTTCCCACCCATCCCCGGGCTTTAAGCAGCATAGAACTAATGAAAAAAATGCTCAGAAACACAGACCTGGGGACCTTAGCTGGACGCCCCTGGCAGAATACGCTTGTAGAGGCTGGGATTTGCTGCATTCACAACCTCCACGCAACCTCGAGTAAGTTCTAGCTGTGGTTCAGCCCATGAAAGGACGCCAACGATCTCTCAATAATCCCTCTTGCTTTAGGATTTTAGAGTGCTTGGTGTTTTTCCACATCAACTCACCCCCAAGTAATTCACTATTACATTAGGAATTGAAGGGGGATTGTCTTCTTGCTCTTTATTTTCCACCAGCCTTCCCCTCCAGACCAACCATCCCTACCAAAAAAAAAAACAAGCCAACAGGTTGTACACCGCGGGAGCTGTGACAACAAACTGCCAGGCGTGGTCCATGGAGAGCCATTCCCAAAGCCTGTTGCCGCAGATCCCAGAAACCAAACACTCACAGGCTCAGCAGCGAGCCTGAGTGTTTCGTGCCCCCTCAACAGCATGTGCTCCCCTGGGACCTGTTTACTGAATCCTGATGCCTCGCCTCCAGGCCCCCAAGCTGACGGGCATCACTGTGAGAGGACATACAATGTGGCCCATGTATTCCTTAAAAAATGAAGACTTCGACCTGGGATGCATGTTTGAATTTGGACTCTGGTGAGAGGCTGCTAGCAAACTCACAAAAGGTTCCCTTCCACTGGTTAAAGTCGAATTCCCCTGCCTGATAGGACAGATGAGCGTATCCTGTGCTGATTTCATGGTTTACCATCAAGCATCAGATGAACAAGGATGGAGAGGAGATGGGGACAGGTCACACTTCCCTCGGAGCCCAAGTAGATTTCAAACCTGTCAGGCCAACCGGCTGATTCTCGGGGTCGAGGCTCCAGCATATCCCATGGGAATATGCCTCAAGGGGGACCAGTTTCATCCACCAAGTGAGATTCCATATGGGCTTCCCACTACCACATCCCCTCCATGACCCTCCTTGGGCAGCCTTTAGTGGGCAAGGAGTGGGGCGAATTTTCTATTAAGTCAGTACCTGATTTCTCTGAGATTAGAATTACGATACTCATCTTAATACACAGTCTGGAGGGTCACCTATTAACACCTATTAACATCCAAAAACAGTCCCAAAAGAAAAAGATGTTACCTGTTCATTTTTATATTTTTTATTAGATTTTCTTTGCAAAGAGATTTGAGGGGGAAAAAAAAACCAATAATGATGATAGCGAATCCTAAGCTCCAAAGTGAAATTCATCCATCGCCGATGGAAGCTAAGTGAGTTGGCGAGAAGGTACAAGCATGACCCACAAAGGGTGACCTTTGCCACTGTGGGAAGCGTCATTAACCCAATAATTGCATCAGGAGTGCCTGCTAAGTTCAAGCCATTGATGAACCAAGCAGACACAGTTCCAGGACAGGAGACACAATGTATTAAATTAATGACTAGAACGCAACAGAGAACATTGTAAGTACCACAAAAGAGACACGGGTAAAAAGAATTAGGTATTCGGATGAGGAAGAGAGACTGTCACCTGGTAAACACATCTACGAGCTTCAAGGTGTTTTTAAAGCTTATTTACAAGTTTGATTTGCAACCAGCTCAGTCTTTCTAGATGGATGCGGACTCCAGTGAAACGGGAAGCTTCTGGCGAAACATAGCCTTGCCTTTGGGTGCACTTCTCAGCCCCCACCCACACGCAGTTGAAAAGATGGTAACATCCAATTATCCCAAAATTGTATTGGAATGATATTCCCCTTACCAAGACCCCTACTCTGTAAGACAATAAATAAAATGTAAGTGTGATAAATCAAACACACTTCCTGAGCCTCAGAAATGGTGACACAGGACGATGGCAAAGAAAATGATGCGCTCTGCTTCCCCAGAGGTCTTCGGAAGGACACCTGTAACGCTCTGTGACGGCTTCTGAAAGACTTTGTTCCCAGACCGCGAGCAAAGCCCAATCTCAGCTTCCCCATCAGTTAAGAGTGACCTCGGAGGGCCCTTGCAGCTCCAGCCTTTTAGAGCAGAGGAACATTTATGCTTCCTTTACCCTAAGTTACTGTCTGAAGGGCCCTGCAGGTCTACGATTCCACAAAGCTTGGAGATCATTGCTGGTAAATCCCAAACTACTACTGGGAACCAAATGGAAAGAGGCGCGTGGGGGGAAATAGTTCTCACTCATAAAAGATAATAACCAAAAAAATATTTTTTGAGCATCCCTTAGCTCCGATGTGAAACAAGAGAAAGTTAAGCAGAGTGGGGGTGGGGGCGGGGAACATTTTCTCGGAGCTTGTCCACCCATCCCTTGTTGCGACACCCATTTGCTCCTCCCTAAAAGCATTGCAACACTCCATCCCTGAAACTGACCTAGTTTGTGTCTGTTCCTTTAAGAAAGTGCCTTTTGTGCCAAAGGTGGCCCTCGCTTCGTCCAGGGACAAGGAGAAGGAATCTGGGTCTGGAGACTTGGATGGATGCCCTCCATCCTTTGGTAACAGGGTCCGGGTTAAATGAAGCCAAGGCTCGTCCTGCTTATGAAGACCCAAGAAGGAACCCCAAGCAGAGGCTGGGCTCCTCCCCAGCCAGCCAGCTCGTGAGTCCGGAAGCGACTTGCCTTCCTTTCAGGGCTTCTGCTAGTCCCTCCTCGCTGGGCCCAGAACCACGAGCACGAGCACGTGGAAGCCACCGTCAGCCCAGCCCAAGCCCTGCTGCTGTGAGGTCGAATCACAGGGAGCCTCCCCCTGCTCGGCCCGGCGCCCCACAGACCACAGACCCCACCAGGGCTAGAAATACAGCTTGGTTTTCAGTCTCCAGAAGCAGCAGTGAGCTCAAGCGTCTGCCGTCCCGGCCTCCCCTCTCCTGGGCCTCCCAGCGCCCAGCAGGCCACCCTTGGCTCCCGCCCACCTCTCCCTCGCCTGGACCCTCCCTCTTCTCCAGCAGCTTTCCTCCACCACCAAGTGGCCTCGCCCCTCTGCAGACGTGCTCCCCCAGCACCCCATCCTCCGGGACACACCCAGGCCTCCCACACCTCCTCGCCCTCAGTGACCTGCTTTCCCACCCAGCCCTGGCTTCCAAGTGGGAACCCGGCCTTGGTTACCCTCCAGCAGCTTCCCCCGCTCACCAGTACCCCCTTCCCCACCCCAGCCCCTCTCTCCTTCCCCAGGCCGGCCCAGCGCTCCCGTCCGTCCGTCGTCGCTCACCTGGCTTCGCTCTCTACCCAGGACCTCAGTGTCGACGCGGGCGCAGCACCCGGCAAGAGCCCAGGCCGTCGGCTCCCCCCGGGGCGGGCTTCGCCTCCGCTGACTTGCCATGCCAGCGCCATGCCAGCGCCAGGGAGGCCGGGCCCGCTCAGCCCGTGCTTCCTCATGGCGTCCTGCGGCAAGACAGCTGCTCAGAAAGGCCCCTTTCTTACTAAGGAGTCAGTGGTGTTTTCACTCGAGGCCATGATAAGGCTCTGCAGATAGCTAGTGAGTCACCCAAGAATTATTTTATTATTCATCATATAAACAGTATCAAGCAAGTCAGAGCTCAGTCAGCACCGAGCTTCAGATCTCCACAGGTTGGATCAATGAAGCATCCTTGCTGCCTTCCCCTCCTCAGCTTGAAAGCCTTAACCCATTCCTGTCACCTTCCGCCTCCCTGCGAGGGCTGCCCAGACCCTTGAAAGGAGCCAGCTCCCGGAGGACCGAGAGTAGGCTTCGTATTTCTTGGTCTCCCTCTCACCAAGACCGAAAACAGCGTGTAGCACACGGCTGGGGCGCGTTGTCTGGTGCACTGCTGATTCTCTAAGGGACGCGTTAGGGAGATGCGGGCTCTGAGAGTTACTCCTCTTCCCAGTGTTTCTCAGAATGAGGTCTTGCCTCAGAACCTCCCACAGTCCTTGCTGAAAATGCACACTGTTGAGCCCCATCCAAGACGTGCTGACTCAGAACGTCGGAAGTGGACCCTGGCCCTCCACATCGTTTAACAAGCATCCCAGGTGAGTCTTGTGCACATTGGGTTACTGAGCCACTAACTTGGCGCCTTTTTAACTTCTCAAAGACCTTTCTAGGTGGGAGGGAACTTTGACTTTTGATTGAAGGAGGAAAATGAGCAGAAGTGATTGTAAGTCCCTTCACAGCTAGGACACCGTGTGCATCAACGGCCCCCACTAGCTACTGACATGAGAGCATCTTGCCTGACCCAGCCTGGACCGTGAAGCCTCTTTGATCATCAGCCCAGCCTGCAGAAGTTGGTCACGTACGGGAGGATGTGCGTGGGTTATACACAAATACTACACCATTGTACATGGGGATTTGAGCATCCAAGGATTTTGGTACCCTGGGGGGGTCCTGGAACGAATCTCCCTGGGGATACCATGGGACAACTGCACTCTATTACTTCTTAAATCCTTTAAAAGGCAGAACTGTGAGAAGACTAGGAGAGGCAGAGAAGGTGCCCAATGAAAGATGGGTGTGTGTGTGTGTGTGTGTGTTTTGAAAGATACGTTCTATTTCAGAGTCTCTCACACAGAAATACAACAAAAGAGTGCGGAGCTCAGAGCCACAGCCCATCTGTCGACAGGCTATTCAATTAACTTATTGTTACCAGTGAAACACCAGCTCAGTGTGTCTGGAGAAAGAGGAAGTCCCAGGTGCTGGAGTGACAGCCATCAAGCTGCTGGCAAAGCAGAGAAAGCCAGTCGCCCCTGGAGGCAGGCTGCCCCCTCCTCCGCTGGCGCTTTTCCTTCCATCCTTTCCTCACTTCCTTGTTTTTTTTTTTTTCTCCCCTCCTGGCTCTCACCACTTTCCCTTTCTTCTCTTTCCTCATCTGGGGAAGAGAAAAGGCCGGCTTCTTCATTTCAACAGAGCACATATCCTTGAGCAAGAAGCAACGATGGAAGAGAAACGTGCTGGAGTCTGAGAATTCGCTGAAGTTGCTATTTCTTTCAACAGAGCAAAGGAAGGGGAGATGAGGGAGACCGTTTCTGCCACCTCAAATGAGCCTCAGACCATCCGCCAGCCTTCCCTTACCTGCCTGAGGCCTTATCTTCCACCCGCCACCCCCTCGCTGACTACCCTCCCACTCTCTAAGTCATTTCTTGGTTTCGCCCTCAAGGGGCAGAGAAGCCAGCAAGGGGAGGCCGGTGAGCCCTCGCTCAAACCACAAGGCGCACGTACCCCAGGGGCCCTGTCACCGGCACCAGTCTTGGGGGGACATGAGTTTTCTGCAGCGACACAGCTGGGGCTCTCCTGACTCACGGCCAAGGCCACCACAAATTTGGAGTTGCCATTCTCATCATGTTTTCGTGATCTGAGTCCATTGGCAGCTGCTCAGAGGGAGAAATAATAGCCCTCAAAGGAGGAACATTAATGTGATCTACCTGGATCTATTCTAAGCATCGCATCTAATTACAGAGAATGAATCACAGATTTAAGCATCTTAAACATAGACATAAAAAAGTAATTAACCCTCAAACAGGAAGCTGCTGAGCGGTCAGATCGCATGGTTTGAGAACCAAGAAAAGCAAGTCAGCACACTGCAAGCATGAGAAAAGCAGGGGTTAATCCTCTGCCGGGGTTTCAGGGTTCTGTTCACTTCTGCAGGTGTGCTACGGGCGGTCGTCACAGGAGCAGCGGAGTCTCTTCACGAGGCTGTGAAACTGTTGCAGTGAAGACACCCTCTCTTCTTTACAAAGTGACACTCTTCAAAAGATGCATCCAGCCCGAAGCTCCCATTGGCACAGGCTCAGTGCCCATCACTGTAAGGAAGTTTCACCCTAAAAGCAAGCTCCACGGGTTCATCAGGCAGTTTCATTCGAGTTTTAGTTGCTCTCCACTCAGTTTGAAAAGCTGTCTAAGAATTCCTCACTGGTCATTCTCAACACAATCACAACATCTCTTAGTTTAGGACTAGAGGCAGCGAGAGATGAGAGGCTGTGGTCTGATCCAGCTCTGCCCCATCGCTCCCTGCTTGGGGCCAAACCGAATCATCCAGACCCACGTGACAGTCACAGGGGAGGGGGAAGTGGGTCTGATGGAGCCAGAGGAAGGACACGACTCTGGAACCAGAAGCCATGTAGTCCAGGCGCAGCTACTGTGGCCGCATCTCTGTTGTCCAGCAAGCGGCACCTGTCGCCTGCCATCAAGAGTAGAAGTCGGAGCACTTGACCCACTGCATCTTGGTATCCGAGTCACGGAGGAAAACCCAGCGGCAGTCAAGCACTGGATGGAACCGCACTCCCCTCACGTGGAGAAGAGACGGAGTCAAGGTCAGCCTCAGGGGTGGGGTCAGTTCCCCGTGGCCAGGGGTCCCTCCCTTCCTGAGCTGCTGCAGAAGGACTCTGTTCCCTCCTCACGGGGGAAGGATGTAGCAGTGGGGTTGACGATGGATGCTAGAGGATGCACCCGTGTACGCAGAACAAAGGAGAGCCAGGAAAGCTGTTCCCACACAAGGGGCAAGTCCAGCACTGACTGTGAGGACTCCTTACCTCACGTAAGGATGTGTCCAGGTCCAAAGCCTGATCTCCTGTGACCTCCTGGGGGTGGAACAACTCCATGTTGGAGACTGCCTTCCCAAAAACAAGGACCTTGGGAGAACCGCTCAATCTCACCAAGTCTCAGTCCATGAAGTACAGATCACAATGAGGACACTGCACCTCCGTACGGGGCTCTCATGAGGTCCAAAGAAGACTTTTTTTTTTCCCTAAATTTTTGAGAATTTGTTTGAGCAGAGATCAACTTGGATCCAGCAGCATAAACCAGAAGTGGTTGGAACTACGCCAACAGGAGCTAGGGAAAGGCTTTTATAGAGAAGGGAAGGAGGGACAGCAAGGAAATTGTTTGACTGGCGAAGGCCTGAGTGGTTGCGTTATTTCAGAAAGCCTGGTTGGCTGTTTATGATTGGTTGTCAGGAGACCATTTATTGAAAAGAGCTTTGAAAAATTATAAACCCCTGTGGGACGTGTACTTGTGGTGAATAACCTAATAGAGTTCTCAAAAAACAGTACAACTTTTTACTCTGTCTGAAGGACATCGTTAGCATCCTAGGGTCCATCTTGTGTACAGCCTGAATGAAGATAAATTTCCTGGCACTTCTCGACATGCAAGGTTCTTCTATATCAAAGTTTGCCAACAAGACTACCTTGAATTTTCATGTTCCCAATGCATCTCCCTTCGCTAAGAGCACCTGTGTCCCTGCTTTTCTTCCTCTTTAGACTTATCTTGACATTTTTATTCCCAAATCCCAGGTTCCGTGATGGTCGACGTGGTCTCTCACAGTCCAAGATTCATTTATCTACTCGACAACTTGCTTTTTTAAAAAAATGCTGAAGTTGAAGGTAATTCTGCCACTTTAAATGGTATTTTACAAAAATATATTCATAATGAGTTAGTGTACTCATAATATCTGGCTGAGGTTATTTGAAAAGACCAGGGTACAAAATTATATGTAGTAACAATCTCATTGAACACACACACACACACACATCCTACCCACATACACACATGTATCCAAAAACTGGAAAATATGCATACACCAACTAATTATCTCTAGGTAGTGAGAACAAATTTTAATTTATTTCCCTCTGTGCTTACCTATGTGCGCTATCGTTTCTAAAATAAGCATGCTTATTTGTTTGGAAAAAGGAAAAATTTACTTTAAAATGCTGTTTCTTTCCTTCTTATGTAGGAGAGAGCATATCATACTGAGTAAGTCAAGGACAGAGGATCCTCCTTTCACTGAAATTATTTTAATATGACCCTGATGATCTGAGTAAGAATAAATCCATCATCTACTGCATAGAAAGAAAGTTTGCATCAGCCTAACACACATATATGTGTGACTGAGAAAAAATGTCAAGAAAGAGTGCACACACGGGATGCATTCGATATTTTAGCTTCCACGCTATTCCAGTACTTGGACGCGGGCTGCCCATTCTGAGTTCACCAACCACAGCTGGAAACTGTCGTGAACTTCTGGTTTCACCATCAAGCTCAAGATTACCTTCTGGGACGAAAAGCGAGTCATTCTGAAGAAACTGTCCCTCCATCTGTCACCTGAGGCCCCTCCAGGAATGAATTACACTCCCATTCTCTGATCCAGATCTACACGTTTTTTGATGCCCAAATCAGCCAATACTAAATAAACGTTCCAACAGTTGAGCTTCTGTGGGACAGTATATGACACCAATGTCTTGGTTTTAGAAATGATAACACTGGGAGCAATGGTCCCTCTTGGAAATCAGTGAAAACTCCTGAGCTTGGAAACCAGTATAAATATCCATGGAGCAAAAGTGATGAAAATGGACCCAAACTCAATCACGATCTAGAGCATTACACAGGCACAGCTCATGCCCTCCTGTCCTCGTCATCTTCTTGTTTTTTAATTCATGCTAGAACTGGATGTAATAATATTAATAAATCATCTTCTTCAAGCTTATAGGGTCTGAGACACCAGGCAAGTTATGATAAGCAAGAAAACATCCATTATTTATAAGACCAATACATTTTCCAGCAGATAATTTTCCTCCCAGAACAAGTCACACAAACAAGGGCGCTCTACAGGGAAGGATAGGAGTGAAGGTCAGTACTAATGATTCAACAACCTGCTAAGATTCTGGCCTTTGAGGGCCATTCCTCTATCAAGTCAGGATGGTTCCTTCACACACTGATGTGATCCAAAAATACGAACAAATTCTTGCGGTGACTGCTTCATCGCCATGGAGATGAATTTCTAACCAGCGTGACTGACGTGCTTGGTCAGAATGCTTTCTAGAACGATCCTGCCACGGAGAGTGTGCTTGTGGCCTGACGTCCCTAGACTGAGGTTTCTGGAGTTTCCATTCGTGGTCTGGGCTGCGATGATCTGATTAAGCTTCACATCTGCAAAGGGTTTGAGGTGAAGGAAAAAGGGAACTGGAATGGTTCTCACCTCATCAATTCTGACCACATCCTCCCTCTCCAGTTACCCCAAGAGAAGGGAAAAGAAAAGAGAGGAGGAGGAGAATAAAAGAAGGGAAGAAATAGAGTGGAAGAAAGGAAGGAAGAGAGGGGAAGGAGAAGAGGAAACGAAGGCTGGAGGGAACCTCCAAAGTGGCTTCTTTTCAGAAACGGAAGCTCAGAGCATGTTTCCCAAAACAACGGAGCTTTTTTTGTGTGTGATTTTGGCTTCCCGTCCTTCTTTTCCTCCCCAATCTATCTACTAAGTATGAAATTTTAAATGACAATCATCTGTGAACATTGACTCACTAAATATCTGAACATTCAAAATGGGGTCTTGGAGGAGGGCATAACTCAAGTGGTAGAACGCATGCTTAGCATACACGAGATCCTGGGTTCAATCCCCAGTACCTCCATTATAAAAAGAATTAAAGAAATAAACCTCATTACCACTTCCCCCACAAAAAAGAAAGAAAGAAAGAAAGAAAGAAAATGCATTTCAAAATGGGGTCTTGATCAGAAATACAATTGTGTAAAACTAAGTTCCATGTGAACAGCATCCTGATGCCTTTGTTATAACGGTGGCAAATCTGAAAATAAAAGCTTTCAAATACAGTATGGAGGAGTCTCAAATAATTAAACATAGGCCTACCATATGATCCAGCAATTTTGCTTCTGGAAATACAACCAAAGGAAATTAAAACACTAACTCAAAAAGATATCTACACCCTGTGTTCATAGCCATTTGCAACAGCCAACACATGGAAACAACCTAAGTGTCCCCCAGTGGATGAATGGATAAGGCAGCTGAGAAATAGATAGATAGATGATGGGTTATTATTCAGCCATAAAAAAACAAAATTCTACCATTTTTGATGACATGGATGGACTGTGATGGCCTTATACTAAGTGAAATAAGTCAGACAGACAACTACTGTATCATCTCACTTATACGTGGGATCTAAAACAAAAAACAAACCAGCGAAAACTCAGAAAAAGAGATCAGACTTGTGGTTACTGGAGGTGAAGGAGGAGGAAGGAATTGGAGCAAGGTGGTCAAAAGTACAAATTTCCAATTATAAGGTAAGTAAGTACTAGGGACACGATGCACTAGCTAACGCTGCTGTGTGATACGTACAAAAATTGTGAAGAGGAAATCCTAAGAGTTCTCATCACAAGGAGGAAACATTTTTTTCTTTTTTTCTTTCTTTTTTTTCTTTTTATGGTAGCTCTATGAGAAGACAGATTTTAGCTGAACCTACTATGGTCATCATTTCACAATCTATGTAAATCAAAACATCATACTATATGCCCTTAACACTGAAGTGTGTCCATTTTTTCTCAGTAAAACAGAGGGGAGCTTTCAAATAATGACTTCTCCTAAGCTTTTTAAATAAAGGCATAATACTTCTTTGTTGCATCTATTATCTTTCAAATGAAGGTTATATCTAAGTGCATTACAGTCTCACTGGTCCAGGAACCCAGGGGAAATGACAGGTGGAGAGGAAGAGTCACATGCGCGTCCAGGAGAAAAGATGTAATAAGCAGAACACTATTCACTCCCACAACACTTGAGCATTTCCAAGTATTTTACCGTATCCCTGAGCACAGGTACACATTGTACCCACAATGGGGCACAGATTCTCAGAATTACCGCTGCTATCCCGTGCACTACTTCCTTTTTTCATTTCAGGAAATATCTGACAGGGAAATTTGCATAACTTGCCCAAGGCCACACAGTGAGTGAGCTGGGTGTAAAATTCACGTGTCCTGCCTCATTAGCCTTTCCGATGCCACTTGAAGTCCCACAGTGACTTCCTGGAGCCTCTGCAGTGATAGAAAAACCAACGCTGGAACATGGAGAACTCAATCAACCAGTTTGTTTCATCTGCTTACATCCACACAACGAGTTCTACTGACCTGACTCAGTCGAATGGACTCATTTTTTTCAACTAATGAAACTACATCGACTCACTTTCTTGGCTCTGCAGAGACAAAGTCAGAATGAGTCATTGGAACAGAAATTATAGGACAGTATTCAAAATGGCAGGTGATCAAAAGATGACTGTCTCAAGAGATGACTGCCGTTGGACCCTCGCTCAGCTGCCAGTCCATCACAGGACTGAAACATGTAAATAGAATCAGCAGGTTTTGGCAGCAGGTTCTGGAAAGTGGTATCTATCGGCAGAGAAGCAGTGGCCACCTGTTAGTTTTAGTCACTCACTCATTTACTCATTTGCCTTCACTGCATGCCTACTAAGTGTCAGGGACCGCGGCCGTGTCATGTTCAAAAACAAACAAATATGTTTGTTGTCTAGATCAGTGAGTCTGTTTTATAAATAAGTTCATTTGTGTCTTTTTTTTTAGATTCCACATATAAGTGATATCATATGGTATTTTTCTTTCTTTATCTTTCTTACTTTACTTAGAATGATGACACACATAGAAAACAAACTTATGGTTACCAGCGGGGAAAGGGGTGGAAATGGATACATCAAGAGTTTGAGATTTGCAGATACTAACTACTAAATATAAAAATAGATGAACAGCAAGTTTCTACTTGAGCACAGGGAACTATATTCAATATCTTGTAATAACCTATAATGAATAAGAATATGAAAACAAATATATGTGTGTGCATGTATGACTGAAACATGGTGCTGTACACCAGAAATTGACACAACATTGTAAACTGACTGGACTTCAACTTAAAAATGACAATAATAGATAAATAAATATACAAATATGATCCCTGCCATCCTGGATTTTGCAATACCAAAGGAGACTTAAATATAAATTGGGCAGGATAAAAGAAGGGAGGGTTTAGAAGATATAACAGAGGGTTTTAAAACCTCTGTGTGCCACTGTGGGGTCATAGGAGAGTGACTGATCCCAGCAGTGAGTTCTGGGAAGACCACAAGGAGAGGCTGGCATCTGATCAGGAGACTCTGGGACAGAAGAGTCGGGAACAGGGGACCAAAGTTCTGAAGATCAGTAAAAGAGAGCCGAGGCTTAATCCAATGTGGCAACCAAAGGAAATGGACCCACACAGGGGACAACCCAAGACAGGGATGAACTACAAAGTCTAACTTCTCTTATGGGTTGAAAGGTGGGTGAATGAGGATGAACAGAAAAACATCAGCGTCTCGGGGGGAAGAAAGTCAGGGCACGGGGAGGAAAACTACGTTTTATTTATTGCCATGTGTCAAGCAGTGTGCTAAGAAGCCTACATAAGTTCTCTTTCTTCGTCCTCACAGTCACCCTACAAATCGGGCATCCTTACCCCTGTTTGACAGAAATCGTCCAGGATTTCCACAGAGCTTTACTAGTTTACAGAGAACTTTCACATACACTCTCCTCTTCATCCTCACAATCCTGCTTGATAAGCAGGACAGGAATCCCCATTTTACGAAAGAAAGACAAGGACGGGGTAGAACCATCGTGCTTCCTCCATTTTCTGATACCCTTGCTGATCGTGAAGCTAACCTAATGCCCTCACTTGAGTTCACCTGTTGTCTACGTGACTAGGTCGTCGGAAACCCAGCTGATGGAAACTCAAATGTGTAACAGCAGCCTTTGAACAGCTCCTGCGAGGTTTGGAAGATTCAGCCTCATCGTAGGGGCAGCAGGCCGTGAGTGTCATCCCCACAGGTGCCCTGGGGGCCCGGGGAACTTGAAGAGAGGCTCAGTCTGAAGGTCTTATCAGGTCTACACAGCCCAAGCAAAACGATAGTCCCAAGAGCCTACAACGCTGTTTAGCATATTGTAGATTAGCCTGGAAAAGACCCAAATCACGATTGCCCAAGTCTCAACAAAACTTTGGAAAAAAAAAAGCAAGTCTCGCTTGGCAGCCGTGTGGAGGCCACACCTCACGCTGCACATACATACCTGGCTTCATCGTTCTTGCACAAGGGAGTTTCAGAGCGGCCAATAAAGCATTTCAAGATAAAGTTCCTTCAACTCTGAGCACTGTTTTCGAAGTGTCCAGGCAAAGCAGTTTCTGAATTTCTCCAAAACTATAATTTAGCAGCCATAACAAACAAGCTAGTGGTCTGATAAGCAACAGCGTATTGCCAACAGAAATCCCCGGAACACATTTTTCTATTACATGTCTCGGCCATGTGGGTGTCCACCCATTGAAACCCACCGCCCACCCCAAGTTCTACTATCCATCCAAGAAGCACGAAGCTTCAAGGAACCAGGAGGCATGATTCCATTCATCCCTGCCTCTGGATTGAATCACTTTCTCATTAAGGGTCACTCTTTTCTTAGAGATCTCTCCCAAATCCAAAAGCAGCCTTCGCTATTCAGTCTCTTCTGACATGCGACTTACTCAAGTCTCAACAGTATTCAAGTCCAAGCCCATACTATAAACAACTCTGCTGAAAAATAAACACCACCTAAGGCAACAGGCCAAATACCACAAAAAAAATTTTTTTTTAGTATAAATCTAATGGGGTAAAAAGGCAAAACAAATTCTGTTCCTGTCTCTCTATATAGCTTTCCCAAAAAAAAAGACTAATAAATGAACCTAGAAAGAACCCAACAAATGAACCAAGAATTCTCATGGCTTCACTGCTTGCCCGCTGCCGGCTTGTGAGAGGAAGCCAGTCATTTCGCTTCCCTGAGCCTCCCTTTCCTCGTGTGCAAACTGGGGATAATGGGAGATGCGCCCTACAGTGATGCACGGAAGAGAAGCAAGACACTTCCCGTAAAAGGACGTTGACTTCCTCTGAGACAGGGCGCTATGTAAATTTCAAGTGGCGTTACTACCACATTTTAGCACACGTGAGATCTGAATGGTCTCTGATCGTGAAAGCAGTGGTCACCCTAGGGCAAACACAGAGAACAAGAAACAGCACAAGGAGAGGAGAAATCCAAGCCATGTGACTTCTGTGAAAAAGGAGAACTTCCATCTGACCAGCAGAAGAGCCCAGTGAGGGAAGAGGATGCGTATCTCCAAGGAGAAAAGTAGTGAGTATCAGAGCTACCTGACCCAGTTCTCGGAAGTCGGCCACCAGATCAGAAATTAAAGTAAGGTGAACTGGACGTTTATTCAAGAAGCTCCTAAAACCCCAACTCCTCTAGGGGAAACTTGGAGGAGAGCTAGCAAATCGCCCCCACGTCTACCCCGTCTGTTTTGGGGGGTCTTCTAGAACCCAGCAGTACACAATTTGCACTTTCCTTTGGACTTAGATGTCATGTGAATGCTTTTATTTTAAAATTTCAGTTTCTTTATTTGATATATATTTTACCTACATTTCTGCCATTTTCTGCTTTCCTTTTATATAGCTCCATTCCAATGTTGTCATTTTCTAATATTTTCAGGCAAAGACCATGCTCAAAACAAAATTATTTTTACCAATACAGTTCATTCATTGATATGTTTGACCAACATATAATGAACACTTAATATGTACCTGCAAGAAGCTTGCAGAATGAGTAAGATGAACAGGTAAGTGCTTAATGCTTTGACCCTAGTTATGACTTTACTAGTTCTGTATTCCTTCTACCTGACAATATACTTCCCCATTCATCTGTTAAAAGTTAAAATAGCAATATGTCTGAACAATCACATCAGAGCTTTCCAAAACAATTTAAATGCTCTAGTGTTGATATTCCAAACTTCAGCAATATATCCCCATGATTAGCAGGGTCAATGCAACTGTACTTACACCTCAGTATTTGTATTTGTCCACCTCTGGACCTTCTTTAATTTTGGGATACCTGGAACCACACGAAATATTTAAGAAAAAAATGGAGACGATGGTTTCTGTTTTGTCCTCTAGACTCTTCTGGTGGAGCTGGTGAAGTCTCAACACTTGAACATCTCCTGATTACTCAATAAATATCTTGGGGATTGATTATCTGGTGATTCATGACTCCAGCAACAGTCCCAGATCCCCCGCCAGGCTGGTAAGTGACAGCTCGAGGTCAAGGTTTCTGTCTGTTTGCCTTGGATTGCTTTCCCTGGTTGATCGACGTTCTCGTGCCCACACAGAAGCACAGACGGCTGCTTTCGTGCCTCCTTCCATTCCCTTGGGTTCTCTCTGCTCTGTGCTCCCGTAGGATTTTCCCGTCTGAGTCTGGGAGGGTTTCACGTGTGCTCACTCTGACAAATACAGTGAGAGATTACAGGAGACCGGCGTCAGCACAGGACTCAAGAGCTGTGCTTTGCAAGCTTGTGTCCTTGTGGTCACAGGAGTGGGGACTGTTAACTATTTGAAGAGGAAAATCTGTGTCAGAGAAGTCACTGAGGGTAGGATTTGAAAGCATTCGTTTCTACCACCCCCTGCCCCCCGGGCAAAAATGACTCTATTCTTTGATTTATTTCACACTTACTGTAGTGTTTATTGTGAGCCCTTTGGGTCCTTAGTATTTTGCAAATGTTGACTCATTTAGTCCTTATGGCACCCCTCTTATTACCCTTATGTTTAGAATAGGAAGACTGAGGCCGGTGGGTAGAGCTCAGTGGTAGAGCGCATGCTTAGCATGCACGAGGTCCTCGGTTCAATCCCCAGTACCTCCAGTTTAAGAAATAGTAAAGTAAAATAAAATAGGAAGACTGAGGCATGGGGAAGTTATAGAAGTAGCAGAGACAGAGCCCAAACCATATGCCTCAAACCCAAACAGCAGACTTCTAAAGCAGTGCCGTCTGGCAGATGTAACGCAAGCCACGTAGGGAAATTTAAAGAATTTTAAGAGCCGCATTATTTCAAACGGGGTAAAAGGAAAAGTAAGCAGGTAAGATGCTTTTTAATAGTACATTTTATGTAACCCCATGTATAAAATCTCATTTCAACATGCAATCGGTGTAAAAGTAGTGAATGGGCTATTATACACTTCTTTCCATTGTTGCTCTCCTAAGTCTCTGAAATCTGGGGTGTAATTTACACTCACATCCCAGCTGGATTCAGACCAGCCACATGTCAGGTGTTCACCAGAGCCCCCCATCCTTTGGCTTACTTGTGTTGCCCCTTTCAATCAGGTCCTTTTCCACCGGAGGCCTGCTGTGTGCCACGCAGATGCCTATGGCTTTGAAGTGCCTGATGGCATATTGACAACAGAACCCCGGCAGGCAGTAGGAGAAAGGATGGACTTTTCTACCCAAATTGGGAGCTGAGAACCCTGGGCTCCAAGTGCAGAGCTGGAGGACGAATGAGCTGCATCACAGGCACAAGAGATGGGACCAGGAGATGAGGGAGATTCTTTGGGGTTCCAGAATTAGCCTGGTGGTAAAGACCATATGCATCTTACATAGTAAGACAGACCTGGGATTGAGTCCTGACTCCTCCACTGAGAAGCTGGTGGCCTCGTGCAAACTTGGTAACTCTCTCAAATCCCAGTCTTCTTGGTATTGTGAGGTTTTCATGAGCTGGTGCAAGTCAATCTCTCAGCCCAGAGCACGCAGTGAGCAGGCAATACCCTGGACACTGCCATTGGTCATGTTATTCAAACATCACCTAGGTAGTTATTTTTGCCCTGTACCTATAAGCTAAAGAAACTGAGGCAATTAGCTTTAAAAATAAAACAAAATAAGTTTGTCTGAAACATTAAAATATTGAGAAAATTGAAGCTGGGGGTTGGGGAGGTAGAGTAGATTTCTTTGAATTCCAGGTTGGTTTCTTTCCTTTTATATCTGCAGTGCCAGCCCTAGTGTAAGAAAGCACAATAAATAGGAAGCCTTAGTAAGACTTTTACAGCAAAATCCCAAATCAAATAGAATAAACTCTAATTTTTTTCATTATACAGAAACTCAAACTCTTATACATGTGTCTTCTTTGGTTCCTTGGAAATCCTCATAGCCTCCCTCTTGTTTAATACAGAAGAGAGTTTGCATCTTAGGCAAATAAATGTTTGTTTGGTCCACTTGAAAGCAACTTTTTAAAATTACTATATAACATTCCTCGATAGATCTGGTGAAAAATCATGTTGCAATACCGAACTCCTTATTTGAAATGTTGCCTCGATTTGGTTTGCCTCTTAGCACAGTTCCTGTAAATATCTGTATGTCTCCTTAATGCACCACAAAATTGACAATTTCCAGACTGACCAGTGATCAAGCAATCCTATCACATGGGCTCATTTGATTCAATCACTAAAAGAGCTTAAATAACCGAGACACAGACTGAAATACAATCGAGCCATTTCTTGGTAATTAGTCTGAGTTAACCTCTGATGTTCACTGTGTTGGTCTGTTTATGTGAAGAATCCTGAGTTAACTCCAGAGCAAAACTCACCTTCACCTGCTTACATAAATGTCAGGCAGCACCTACAGAAAAACAAAAATGAGACGCGATGTCGTCTTCCTTTCTTACAATGCAGCATATTTTTGTGTATCTGGATTTTACAGGGGGAAAGAACCTAGGAGCAAAATGGGATTTTCCTGAAGATTTTCTTTTGGAATCTCAGCTCCACCTTCATTCAAGTGTCTCTCGCTGGCAGGAAATTTGGAGGCAAACCTGTTAGCTGTCCCGCAGTTTTCTTTTAAAGCCCTGGGTGGAAAGATATGGCACAGAAAATACATATTTTCTGTCCATGTGATGGAGCTGGTCTCATGCCTAGAAAAACTCGAGCAAGTGATGGTTGAACAGCCCTCTTAGTGAACGTTATGACTGCAAAGCATCGCGGAGAAAGGCAATCTGCTTGTGGACAGTGTGGGCGACCGGGCAGCCAGGGCAGGCTGGACTCACTGCATCCACACACAACCCTAGATAGCACGCAAATACCATCCACACGCACTGTTTCCATTTAAAAGGCATGTATTTCATGCGAGAGTTTAATAACTTGCACTGGTTCCCTAATAGCATTTGCTGCTGGAGACCTTTTACCATTTAAAAAAATCTTGGGAAGTAATCACAAAAAATATTACCAAGAGTGTGGACTAGCAGTGGAACCCAGGCTAAAAGGCATGTGTTCATCCGTGGCAGAGTCCCAAGGGAAGCAAAGAAAGCCCACGTCTCTGCCAATTAACCAGAGGAGAAAACCAGTCACGTGGAGGTGGATTTGGGTGAGTTCTTTCTGAAATGTCGGCGATATAAACCAGGCGCCCTTAGAAGCGTGCAAAGAGGGATCTGCAGGAGAATCGTTTCAACCCACGTGGAGGCATCAGCTCAAATCATGCTGATCCCAAAGGCAACGCAGGATTTTATTTTTTCTTTTCTTTTTGGCATTTCCAAGGGAAGTCTAATGCTTCTTTTTAAAATTGTTATTCTTTTCTACAGCATCTGCGCACACTGATTCAAGGTAGAAATAAAACTTTGCTCCTTAGGAGGGTCATAATCAGAGGTTGTGCAACCCACACAAAACAGCTTGTAGAAATGTGTTTGAGGGAGAGGGTGTAGCTCAGGGGTAGAGCACGTGCTTAGCATGCACAAGGTCCTGGGTTCAATGCCCAGTACCTCCTCTAAAAATAAATAATTAACTAAACCCAGTTACCTCCCCTCCCAAAAAAATAAGTATAAAAATAAATAAAATTTACCAAGGAAGAGAAGAATGTTAGAAAGAAAAAAAAAAAGAAAGAGGTTCAGGAATGTTACACTCTCCGTGTCTACACGTGTCAATACACCACTCAATGGAATATGACACTAGAATGATATCTGAAAGTTGTTCTGCAAACTATGAAATGTAATTCTTAATTCTTAATTCACAAATTTTGCAAGCATTTGTTCAGCACAAGGATATTTCTCAGTCTCTGTGGGGCTTTCAGGATGAAAGATATCATGTGCCCTCGAAGAGCTCACGGTCCAATGGGGAAGGCAAAGCAACGATGGCTGTGCTGGATGCATGCTTTGATGCAGGTGAACGTAAGGTGCTGCTGGAGCACGGAAAAGGCATCTCCATCCAGATCTGGATGGATGGGGTGGTTGTGGGGAACAGTTTCTGGAGGAGGTGACAACTGAATCACACAGCCGCCAGGTGATGACACGCAGCTCAAAGGGCTGAAACATGGCCCACAACGAGCGGTGAGGGTTGGAGCTGACAGGCTCAGGCCAGGCCAGGTAACATCCTTCGCTGTGGTACCCTGTGAGGCTGGGATGCTATTGTGAGGACAATGGAGAGCTGGTGAACATTTAGCAGGGGAAGGCTGTCACCATATTTGCACTGCAGAAAGATCACCCTGGCAGCAGTTTGAAGATAACTGAAGTGGTCTGAGAAGAGAGACAGGGAGACTTGTCAGGGCACTACTGGAAAAATCCAGATTAAAAAAAAAAAATGATGAAGGTTTGAATGAATGCCACGAGGACAGTTCTTCAGGGAATAGCAACAAGATTTTATGACCAACTAAAGGTGAACGAGGAGGCATCGTGGACAACTGCCAGGCTTCTGGTTTGGGTGACACGGTGGCTCACGGTCCTATTCACCAGAATAAGGAAACCCAGCTCCTTCGTCCTGCCTGTGGCTCTTCCCGACCTCTAGATGATCCCGTTTCTAAAAACTTCAGCAAGCCACCGGGAAGCCCTGCGTCAGCAGCTCATTCCAGTCCACTCCGTTCAGACAGTTTGGACCAACAGTTTCTTTCTCCAAAAGGTGAGAACCAGGAAGAAGTTCCAACTGGGAGAGGCAGAAATATGAGGCATAAATCAACCCACCCAGCAAACTGCCGCTCAGGTACCTGGGCAGAAATTCCTGAACTGAAGCCGTGTGAGACACGACGACCGAAGGAGGGTTTAACTGCAGAGATGTTTGCCCTCATTGCGAGGATGCAAATGTTTACAGAGGTGGGATTCCAAACCCACTGATGTCTTTGCAGACATGAAGCCAAATCTGCATCTTTTCCTTAAGTATCCAGGCAGGGTCTATATAATTAAGCGAGAATTGGCCATGCAATAAATTGATTCAATGAAAACTTGTCTGTCCCTTAGAAAATACGGCAGAACTCATCGAGGATGGTTTGTGCTCTTTGAGAGGACAGATTCTTTGAAGGTGCCCACTCATCCGTTTTTTTTCCTCATGCTAAGGAATCCTGGCTCAATCTGCACTCATTTCGTTAAAAAGTCTAAATCTACCTCCGATAGTCTGGTTTGGGACGCGTACGTTTGAAATGGTGACCCCACCTCACACAAAGGTGAGAGGTTTGAGGGAGAGAAGCGTCTCCCTGAAACCATCACATTCTTCTCTGTGGGAAGGGAGAGGCTAGCTCGGAGCTGGCAGCTGCATTTGGAAGGATTAATGAGTGTTTGTAGAGCGCTTCCAGGTCTGAAGATGAAAGGCATCCTAGGAGCCCAGCTTCTAATTGGTGTTTGTTATTTTGAATGTTTCACTAAAGGCCTTTTCTCCGTATAAATGAACTCTCATCCAGAAGCTTTTGAGAAGGACAGAGGATTGAAGCGTCTCAAGTGTGGTCGTCTACCCACAATTTTTTTTTTTCATCAGTAATTTCAAACATGGCAATTTCACACCCAGTAATGACTGTCTCTGCTCAGGTAGATTGACTTCAGGTGCTGTGATTTTGAGGTTGTCTATTTACAGCTAAAACAACCATTTAATTCCATTTCTTTGGAAGAAAATCAAATACATAGATAAACAAATAAATAAACCCAACCCTTCAAATGGCTACATGATTTAATATTCAGTCTATTTTTAAGCAGTATTGAAATAGTTTTGTTTTTCTTGAACATTGGAAATAAATAGGTGATCAAATGTTTGGATGTCAAAACATATATTTGGCTTGGCTTCAATTTCCAGTAAGTTATTCTTAGAGTCCAAAGGCTCAAGGGAGAATCAAGATGGTTCCTTCGAGTCCCAAGACAGGCACTATTTCACTTTATAATTCAGCAATAATTTATCACCCAGTGTCTAAGGCGTTGCCCCATTTGGTCATAGGGTCTGTGCATCCCAGGTTAGAAAGAGAATGCTAACCTGGGATTCTGGAATTCCAATCTTAATGTCTGTGCTATGACAGACCAGGACACAAAGGCAATCTACCCCTAACCTAAATGGAGGGGGACTGATTCCTTCTGTGATGATTACTTTCCCTCGCCCCAAGCAACCTCACAATCTCTCTTCTCCATTCTTCCTTTTCTCCTTAGCAATTCACATCAGTATTTAGGACTGAAGAAAACTACGAACTGAAACCTACTGCACCTTCAGTGGAGCCCAGAGGGTTAACTTCCCCCAAAAGCAGACAAAAATTAAAGGATAGTCGTAATTATACATGAAACATTACATCTTTCCAGATTTTCCTTGATAGTGTCAATAACTCAAGAAGCAGAGACACCCAATAAAGAATGAAATTCAGCCATCATTACACAGATCTTTCCAAATGTAATTTCACCAACCAAGCCTTAGGCCAGCTCTCCCAGAGTTGACCATTTCGAAAGACATTGTACATCAGGAAATGTCCTTGGGAAATTCATGACTTCATCTGCCATGTCTCTGTCTCAAAAGAAAACATCTGAGGTTGAGTTTGGGTGCATGGCAGACACATCTCAAGTTGAAGCAAAAGGGCCAGTCACCTTGTTTCCAGTTGGGGTGAGCTTTGGCTTTTATGAGGCTTATGGTGCTTCCTTGCTGGTGAAGATTCAAGAAGAATGTGGGAAATGGGGCAAAAGTTTGCCTGTTGTGCTAAAAACCATCTGAGGTCCTTTATAAACACAGCCTCCGCCTCCATACCCCTGCCCTCCAACCCAGAAAGCAGAACGTCCTTCGTGTCTCACCTCTGTTAAGTGTATCCCCTTCAAAGCTCCCTCCAGGGTCCTTTTAACATGATTTTGCTTTTAAAAACATATTGGGGGGGGGGTCCATGCACACCATGCGTCCCCCTGGGCATTGCATGCTCTCTAAAGATGGACTGAATCTTGAGCCTGAATTCCACTCAAGACAGAGTTTTGTCGGGAACTGGAGGTGCACTGGGGGGTATCCAAAACAGCATAGAGCACTTGATGTGTCCAGGCTGGGCGCCCGTACACGGCACAGAGGAGGCAGCGTGAGGCTGTTGGAGGAATCCAGGCACATAAAGCTCCATCCTGAAATCAGATTTTTAAAAATAAAATTAACTGAGCGGCAGTGCAATGATCATCTGTTATAGTGTACCAATGACAGTAAAAGCTTCGTTATCGGACCGGCATGGGGAGTGGCTGCTGGTCAGCTGAAAACGCTGGCTAGCTAAGGCTTGATTCATATTGCCCCAGGAGTTTTGCCTCTTATCTCTTCTCCAGCTCTCCCTTTTAGAAAGGAAAGAAAGTGGGTCTGGTTTGTGTGCAAGTCTACGGAGATGCAGAATTAATTTTGTTTCTCCAAAGGCAGCAGGGATCATAGGTGCCACTTCCCAGCCACCCTGCCCTGTGGAGTCTCCCTGGTCTGGCTGGTTTTAGCTGGTTACCAGGATGAAGATGTTATTTGGGGGCGGTTGTTTTGGGGGGTGGGGGTTGGTTTGTTTTTTTTTTAACTCTGTCTCATACTTTGGGGTTGATTTTACTACCGAAAACAGGGCTTGGTTTTTAGTAAATGGTCTTCAAGCTGTAGGCTGTCAAAGGGACAAACATGGGGAACGTGAGTCCCAGGAAGCAGCGTGGACTGATAGGCAGCTAAGCCTCCTGGGTGCTCACCTGCCTTTCGTGTCTTTACCAAGCATCACCCTGATGGACTTGAGCAAGTCACGTCGCTTCCTTGGCTGTCAACGTCCTCACCTGTGAAGTGAGTGTATTGAAAGCAAGGGGTCCCTCGATCCCTTTCCAACCTAGGATGCCCCATACAGCCTCGAGACAATGTTCCACTTGAGCTCACCCTCAGGAGCCCCCCCAACCATCCAGACCATCTGAAGACCTGAAATAAGTGACCACGGCTAAATCCTCTGGGGAAGAAAGTTGGGTTCAGTCAATCCAGTGCAAATTCTTCGGAAACCCCTGCCATTTAAACTGGGACATCCAAGCTCGCGCGTGTCCGTGACTTCTCTCTTTTTTGAATGTCTAGGGAGGCCCGCGTCAAAACTCGGCCTTGGCGTCTTTGTCTGAAACCGAGACTTTGCAGCCAGGAACTGTGAACGGGGCAGAGCCTGGCCCGCCCCCAGGAGGCCCAGGTGTGAAGCCCCTGCTCACCAAAATAAGGGCCTTCCCACAAATTCGAATCAGCTCCGGCACGCATGGTCACGACACGTAATGGGAGACACACTGGCTCTGAAGCCACAAGTCTTGGTTTTGAGGCCAAGTGTTTCACTGAGAGCGTGACTTTGGGTAAATTACTGTATCTCTACATCTGAGCTTCTTTTCACAGATCCTGATAACTACCTTTCGGAATGATGATGAAGATTGAATGAAATAAGATATAAAGCACATAATGCACAGTGCCTTGTCCCTGCTAGACACTCAGCAAGTTGTAACTATTAGTATTTCAGTGAGTGGCTTGGGGATCTCAGGAGGGGCTATGTAAATCCTTAGAAAATGTTGGCGGGTAACCATCTTGCATCGGCCTGGGAGATGGGTCCGATTTACCTCCCAGGGCTCCTTTTTATGAGGGTAGGAAGGAATTTCTACTCCTCAGGGAAGATTAAGAAACAGAAGGGGGCAAGGTTCTCTTTGTCAAGGGTCTAAGCTGGCTGCAGGGAAGGGATGGCCCGGGAAGAACTCTAGGAATGAAGGGAATCAACCCGCGAAGTGACGCTGCAGTTACCCCTGTGCCAGTGACGTCAGGGAGGGCGGGGGTGGGGCAGGAGATGCACATCCATGTAAAAGTCAAAACATCCCAAGGATCACTAGCTGCACGAGGTGAGGCAGGCTGGCTGGAGGACACCAGCGGCCCCGCTTCCCTTCATAGTCATTGACCCACCTTCCTACCGAGAAAAGAAACCAGAATAGAAAAAAAACCACATGAGAAACTGGTCCAAGGACCATCGGTGCCATATTGGCTTATGCTTAAACTGCCTTAAACTGATGCCAAACAAGAAAGGTGATGCCTCTAAGGGTCTTTTCATTAATAGCATCAACCTCTCAGGTCAAGCAACACCAGAAGGAGAGGAGACAAATCCAGAAAGAAAGGTCCTGGTCAACTGTCCTCCTGTTGAGTCTCCAGGACTTCAAGACAGGGTCTCACTGAAGATTCTAGCTTTCAGGGGCTTCACCTTTTGGGGGAAAACCCAAAGAAAGAAAAGCCTGAAGAGAGCAAATGTTCCCTAGACTTTGGGGCTGTCCTGTCTCTGTGTGACTGTCTGTGATTAAAGATAATGGATTAAAGGATCATATCATTAAGCGGAGGAGACAGGGCATTATTTGCGACACCATCTCGCTTTAAGGAGAATGCCTGGAACAAAGAGCAGTGACTAAAAGTAATTAGGCTGGGGATGCAGCCACAGCAGGCGCGCTGTTGGTGACCCTACGCCACATTGGAGGGTGTGAAACAGACCTAGGGCCGGTTCCCAGCAGGGCGGCAAACAAAATGGATCATTTTGTCATCAAATGCACCGGCGTGGGAGCCAAGAGGACTGAGCTCCAGCCAGGTTGACAATTTGCCATGAAACTTGGGAAAACCATTCATTTCTTGGGGCCCTGGTAGGTTCGTCTGACAATGACAAGGCTGGGTGAAACTGACTCCTTAGATCCCAGAGTCAATGGCTGGTGGCCAAGGTCATGGTCTGTAGAGTCCTAAACTGGGACCTGGTCAAGTCCTGGCTCTATCCCATAATGGCTGTATGACCTTGACAATTTCCTATAATGAGACAGAAATATCTACCTCATAGAACTAGGGAGGAGGGGAAAAAGTAACTGAATGCACCAAGCGTTATGTGTGAGCACCAACGTGGCAGAAAGGAGAGAGGGTCCGTCTTCAATAGGCTTTCCATCAGTAAATGGAACTTGAGTGAGCCCATTTGGTAGAAACAGATCTCCATAAAAAGAATAAGGTAGGTTTGCACACCATGTGACTTGTGTCGATCTATTTCTTTATATGAATTCATTCTTAACTCATAGGGGCTGTTACGCCCTAAAAAAAAAAAAATAGCATTAATAGTTACAGGAAAGCTCATACCTGAGCATCTGACACATGGTGGACCTTCAGATAAGCAGGTCAGAAGTTGTACAGAGATGAGCACATCAGAGCTACGTGTTTAAGAGAGGCAAAGGTGACAGGGACTGGGGCCAGATGGAGCCAGCTTGAAAAAAACAGGAAGGAGAAAGACCTAGAAGAGGAGAAAAGACTTCTGAGCAGGGTGGAGGGGATTGGAAACAATAAAGGCAGAGATAAGGGGATGTGAGCGTGTTTGCCCAGCGAGGGGTGGAGCTCACGCTCCAGTTGACAGGAGGGTGGATAGGCAGCGCTTCCAAGACCAGCTCCAGAGAACACGCAGTGGCTGCCGGGAGCCCTGTCCCAGAAGCATCCCGAGGTCTTGTCCTAGCTCTGGGAAGGGAGTGGGGATGGACCGGCAAGGTCCACGCTGGGCAGCACAGGCTCATACAGGGCCCTTCCTGGGTCAGGGTACAGGGTGCAGGGCACAGCTGTCGCTGGATGTCCTTGCGGCCATGAGGAGAGAGAGAAAGGCACCCAGAGACGCAGCAGTCAAGGGGCAAAGGGGTGAACAGTAAGATGAGATCAGCACCACTCCCAGGGGGAGGGGGCGGGGAGTGACCGTTTCATGGGTGTAGAGTTTCACTTGGACGCATGAAGAGTCCTGGGAAGACGGATGATGGGGAGGCCTATATACCCTCATGAATGCATTTGATACGGCTGAAAAATGGTTACAACGGTAAATGTTATGAGTGTTTATACCACAAAACACAATCTCTCCTCAGGGCTGGAGTGAAAAGCAGCACCAGCAGTGCAGACGGACCCGCGGAAGCCAGCTACTCCCCGCGCCGACCCCAGCCCCTGGGGTCTCCACCGCCAGGCGACAAACTTCCCTGCCGGAAGAAGACATTCAGGGAAGTCAGGGAGGTGGGGACAAGAGGCCCCCAGGGCTGTGGAAGGTAGAAAAAAAATCTACTTACACGCAACACGTAGGATCTAATGGGAAAGGGGCAAACTGAAGGGCAATAGTCACAGTCTTGACATCAGAGTGGTAGAATGATGGGCGGTGTTCACATTTTTCTCTGTATTTTTACATTTTGTAAAAATAAACCTTTATTACTCTTACAATAAGAAACAAACTTTTTTTTGTTTAATTTTTAAACCTCTGGCTACCAAACCAAATTTCATTCTTCATCGGATTCAAAGTCACACGTATCCACAAGAACACGTCCTGGACCAGGACTGCCCCTCAGATGAGGGACAGTGTCTGTGTCTTTATTATGGTGGTCAGTGTGTACCCCCACCCCTGACTTCTTGAGAGCCACCCAGAGCTTGGGGCCTTTGCGAAACAATCCCAGGGCTTTTTAAAAAAAAAAAAAAAACACTCAGGAATTTCCTGCCTCTGGAACTTACCTTCTCTGTCGTTTTTTTTTTTTCTTGGATAATATATTTGTGCTTGTGACATCAAACCAGACTGTACAGTCCTTGAGGACCGAAACTGGGACTTGCTCTTCTTTTAAGTACCTGTGGTGTTTAGCACCTGGAAAAGGGATTTCGTTAACGTTTGTTGAATGATGAATGCACCCTGTCTGTCCTCTGCCATTTCTCTGGCCCCTTGTCCCCTGGGGTCCCTGACACTTGCCAAGATGCAGCACAATTTCCGGTTGTTCTAGAGAAAGACCGAGGTGCATCTTGCTGATCTCTGTCTAACCAGGGGCCATCACCTGCCACTTCCTCGGGGCCTCGGTGTTTTGGAGCATAAACTCTGTGAATGTCAAGAGAGGACTCCAAACTCATGGTTAGTCTCCCCGGGGCTGGCTCCGGGATGGTGCAGTCCACGTAATAATGATAGTTAACGCTTCAACTGCCGCTTCTACGAGCCTCTTCAAAGCCTTTTACGATCATTAGCTAATTAAGGCCCAGCCCTGCCCGAGTGACTACAGTTATAATTCCCACTTTACAGATGGGGAAACTGAGGCCGGTATTAGGGAAGCTGCCGCCGGCCAGAGTCAGCTTTCAAGCCAGAATTAGAAGCAGATAGCTTCTTAATGCAATAACAAATGAACGAAAAAAAGGAAAACATGGAGGGGCTTGCCAGGGGTTTTATTTTCTACTGCACATACTTCTGGAGCAAATGTGAAACGCATACGACAGCTTAGAGCAAATTCAGTATTTTTACCCACGTCTGGCCTCTCACCAGCTTCTTCCCAGCAGAAAAAGATTTAAGAGCAAGAATGAAGCAGGGGAGGTTATAGCTCAGAGGTGAAGCGTGTACTTAGCATGCATGAGGTCCTAGGTTCAATCCCCAGTACCACCATATGAAAAAAGATTTTTTTTAAATAAACTTCAGAAAGAGAAGGGAGACATAAGGAAACTTGAAGCTACAGGAATCCTCAGTTGGTGACAGAAATAATAATAATTAGCCACAGTCGAGTGACACAGTGTAGCCTATGATTAGGAAGATTAATACTTCCAGTCTGAGAGGTTAAGGTGCTAAGCAGGAAATTTTGATGGATCTGTTTCACCAAAAGCTAAATGACTCAAACTATCAGAAAGAAAACCCAAGACTTTTAACAACTGAACACAGATCCCAAATATTATCACAGTACAAAACCATGTGCCTCATCCAACATAGCGAGTTTGGGGGGTTTTGTGAAGACCAGGACTAGAAACAAACATGTGAGATTCTGTTAGACATGAGGTACCTGTCTCTGGGCCCTCTAGTCTGCAAAAGCAGACCAAGTGTGAAAGCCAAGGGCATCGCGTGTGCAGGGAAGATTTGGGGATGTGGGGGTCCTGGAGGACACCTTCTGGAGGGCACTGCCTGCTCGAAGTCTGGAGGGACCAGAGGGCAGGGGTCACTGGGAGGGTGTGCTGGGGGCATTCCACACTTAGCACGCGTGCGGTCACCAAGAGAAGAAGGAGGAAAGAGTCATGGGACCTGACCAAAAGAAAGGACATGAGTCGAAGAAAAGGATGTTTATTGGCTTTTAAGTAAGACAATTCTCTGTTGTCCTGAATCAGCGTAACAACAAATGCGGTTTCTCAGAAGGAGGGAGAGTCTAAGATAACAGCGGCCACCCCAACCTAAAGCCTGTCTATTTCTTGTGTTCCAAAAAACAGAAAATCCCTTCTGTGCTGCAGGAAACTCTGAAAAGTGAACACAGCGCTTAACATTCGCAGCTTACAAATACTTCCGTTTGTAACTCCCTGCGATGTTCGGCCAAATTCATCCCGTGCTCCCTCAGGAGCGAAACACGTGGCTGAAAACTCGGAACAGAGAACATATTTTAGGCCAAATTAAAATTAAGATACTAGGGAACAGTACAATGTGGTTCCCAAAACAAATGCTGGGAAAAAAAAATGAAATCATTCATATTTAAGTCCCAAATTCCCTCCTTAGGCAAAAAAATGAGAGGTGAGTTCATGCAGAATACAGAGTTGATGGGGGGTTTTTTTGTGTGTTTTGTTTTGATGGAATTAACTATTGGAATTCAAGTAATTAAACGCTATTAGCCTAACAGTTCTTGATTGTTATAATAGCCGAGGCTTGAACTGGGTAGACTGGAGGTGGATTTCAATCCCACGTATATTTGGCCTTGAACTCTTGTTTGACGTCTTGCATAGGTATAAGGAGCTAAGAAATAAATGCAGGGCGACGAGAAACAGAGAGAGATTCAGCCCCACCCCCACCCCGTCCAAAGGACATAAATGGATGCTGAGGACACTGGGCTTAGCCTTTCTCAGCCCACGGTCCCTGAATAGAGGAAAACGTGGGTAAAAATAGATGCTTGAGAAGATGTAACAGAAGAGAAATATACAAGAAGCAGGTGCTCCTAGGATTCTCTCCCGTGGGAAGTGGCTGTGAGGCAGAGCATGAGAGGTCTGCTGGCTGCAAAAAAAGTTAAAATTTTCTCCATCATAGCTGGGGTCACCAGAGAAAATACAGAACCCCCAGTTAAACTTGAATTTCGGAGAAGTAACCAATTTAGGATAAGTATACCCCAATTACTGCATGGGGCATACTTAGATTAATACTGAGAATGTAGTTCTCATCATTTCTCTGAAACTCAAATTTAACCAGCCATGCTGCATTTTTACTTGCTAAATCTGGCAACCCCAATCACAGGGAAAAGTTGGCAATATTTAAAAGCAGAAGTTCAGGGAAGAGGACTATATGCACATTGTTTAGAGATATGGAAGTAACAATGACAAACAGCTAAAATGTTTAAGTAGCTTCCTCTGGGAAGTAGAAATTGAGGATGAGGGAAGCATGAGCTGATGTTTTTCTTAACCCTTGGCAGCAGCGTTTGAATTTTTCATCTATGTACTTATATGACTTCGACAAAAATTAAAATTTCTTTTAAAAAAAGACATGGCCATCAATAATTTTGTTTTAACTCATTTATCCTCATCCAAAAAAAAATGAGTATCCAAGTTTTAAGGGCATATGAGGAAAAAAGCAAAAAATTGAATTAAAAAGAGAGGCAGAGAAAGACGTCTCTCTCCCACACTTTCCTCCTCAGTCCCATGGGTAGATGAATGCAGACCTCCAGCCTAGAGAAACCCCAGCAGGGCAGCACTCAAAGTTTGCAGACCAAGGAGGTAGGAGACGGGTGGGTTTTGCTGTGGAAGGGGTGGGAATTAAGAATTTAGCCACTACCCTCCTACACTGTTGGTGGAAATGTAAATTAGTGCAGCCACTATGGAAAACAGTGTGGAGGTTCCTTAGAAAACTACAAATAGAGTTACCATGTGATCCAGCAATCCCACTCCTGGGCACATATCCGGAAAATGTGAAAATTTTAATTCAAAAAGATAAATGCACCCCAATGTTTACAGCAGCACTGGTTACAATAGCCAGGGCATGGAAGCAACCTAAATGTCCATCAACAGGTGGCTGGATAAAGAAGATGTGGTGTGTGTGTGTGTGTGTGTGTGTGTGTGTGTGTGTGTGTGTGTACACGTATACATATATACACAATGGAATATGACTCAGCCATAAAAAAGAATGAAATCATGCCATTTGTAGCAACATGGATGGACCTAGAGATGATCATACTGAATGAAGTAAGTCAGTCAGAGAAAGACAAGTAACATATGATATCAATTATATATGGAATCATATATATAACTTGTTTCAATCATATATGAACTTGTTTACAAAACAGAAACAGACTCAGACATAGAAAATAAACTTCTGGTTACCATAGGGGAAAGGCGGGGAGGGATAAATTAGGAGTTTGTAATTAACAGATACACACTACTATACATAAAATAAACAAGGTCCTACTGTAGAGCACAGGAGAATATATTCAATAGCTTGTAATAACCTATAATGGAAAAGAATCTGAAAAAGAATAAATATGTATGTATATGTATAACTGAATCACTCTGCTATACACTGGAAACACGGTAAATCAACTATACCTCAATTTTCAAAATAAAAAAAAAAAATTTAGCTACTAACAATTGAGCTCTAAGTCAATGCCAAGCACTGCATTAAGAACTGAAGCACATGATCACCTTTACTCTTCCCAGCCAACCTGTGAGGTGTTGCTATTGCCACTTTCAGATGGAGAATCAAGGCCAGCCGAGGTCTAGTGGCTTGCCAGACATCACCCAGCTGGCAAGTGGTGGAGCTGGGATTGACCCAAATCGGTCTAACCCCAAACCCCTGCACTCAACCAAAACGGTACATCATCTCCCAGGTGTGATGCCGGGGGTGGGGTTCTGGCAATAGGATCCCCACCCCCACAACGCCTCCCCAGGAATTCAAGGAGCTGAAGCTCCTTGTGGCCACAAGAGCCACAGACAAGGACCTTGCAGGGTTGGCTGCCCCCTCCGCCTCCACTGTCGGGGTGGGCGAGGAGCTGGTCCGGGTTCTGATGGCCTGGGATGCTGGCGCTTTGTCTCCCAATGAGCCCATCCAGGAGGAGAGCACACATTGGAGCTTTTCCACAAGACTCTCCCCGCAGACTGGGCTTCCACACCAAATGCCTCCTACAATGAACAAAAGAATCTAAGTGTCCCCTGAGACTTGTCCTGTTGAGGTGGGAAGCCCCATAAAAAAGACCAGCTTTCCTGGCAGCACCATCCGGTTCCCTGGCCCAGAGGCTCTATCTCACTTTTTGCCTCTGAAACAGCTTACTTCTAGGAAAGTGGAACTTACCCCTAAAATTCATTTGGTTCCCTCCGCTCACTCCTGATTGGTCCATTTCTACAAAGCTTGTTTCTAATTAGTCAACTTTTGTTATACCTTATTTGCATATGATGTTGCAAAGTGTAAACTGGCAGCCTATAAAAGCCTGTGTAGACCTACAGACGGGGTCCAGAGCTGGGAGTGTTAACTTCTCTGCACCCGCTGGCGTAATAAACCTGAGTTCTCCAACTCTCCCAGTGCTGCTTGGTCTCTCGCGGGGATCCAGGTTGCTGTCACCACTGCGCTGTAACACGTTTTTCTGCAACTCTGTCATGGGTTTCTTTAACCTGGGATTTGGGGGGCACACCCTCAAAGAGGAACCCCACCCCATGCGCCTGCTTGTTTCCCCCTGGAGAGAGGAGTAGAGGGGCTGGGGGAGCAGTCATAGCCGTCATCGGGGAGTGAGGAAGGGTTTGCCCTCCCAAACCACTCCGTGGCCTCGGAGCCCAGGCCAGAGTTCAAAGCCAGGAGGGAAGGCTGGGGCTTGTTGTTCTGTGCCTGGGAGTTTCCAAGCTCAGGCTTCTAGACTAGCAGACCAGCCCAGGGCAGCTGACGACAAGGCAGACATCTAAAAGCTGCCACTCACATTAACACCTTTCTTCTTGGCTTGGATTCCCTTCGAGCCACACCGGAGCATGAAGGACTGCTGCGGTTATCCCCCCAGATCTGAGTTTGGGGGCGTCGTCAAAGTTCGCTGGGGCAGGTTCAGGGCTGTAGAGAGAAGGAGCTTTGTGAGCGGGGTGACAGCGGCTGCCGCGGCTCGTCGTTTTGACTATTATTTGCCAAAGCCCCGTTGCACATTCAGCAGGGCTGTAAATGCCCAGGACGGGGGGGGGGGGGATAGGGGGGTGCCCCCGGGGTCATTCTCAGGGAAGCCAGCGAGGGCGCCCCTCTGCCAGCATCAGATAATGGCTAAGATGATAAGTTTCAGCTACCTGGGCTGGAGACTTCTCCAGCATTTGATCCCTGTTAGGGATCTGATTCCTTCCTAATGGCAGCTTTCTTTGATGTCTGAGATTCTCCCGAGGATAAGGGAGGTGACTGCCGGCTCCTGGCCTGACTCAGTTTTGACTTTCTTGCCACTGCTGGGAATGGCTCCTACCCTGGCGACCTTTCCATCTAGCCGGCTGTTTCCCAGGGTCTGCATGGACGTTACTAGTACCATTGGTAAGCAACAAACATCAGGAGAAGATAAACTTCTCTTTTTTACCCTAAGGATATAAGTCTTCAGCCACCCAATAGGAGTCCATTGTGTTCAGAAGACAAAAGGGCAGAATACAGTTAGGATTCCGGCTTGTAGAAGCTCGGTAGGTCCTCACTCTTGTCTGCCATTGAATGGAATTTCTCTGTGGGTTTCACTGACTGGTTGGGTGTTGTGTACACTAGGAGGTAACCTCAACACCCTCTTTCATATTCGATCACAATGACTTAAGAGTCCACCAGCCTGGAGACCTCCATCTCCCTCTCTGGCAGGGACATGAGGGTCAGCTTAACCACCATGGGAAGGAGGATGGTGGCTGGTGAGGCTGAGCCCCAGTTCAGGGAGCTGCACCTCCAGGACTGTCCGCTTGTTTGTTAAGTCACTGAAAATCCCCCACCTGTCACGCTGAGTTGGGAACCATCAGAAGAAAATAGACTTTCAGGAGCGAACTCTACTGGCTGGTCAGCTGCACTATTGTTGTTGTGGGGTAGGGAGGGGTTTATTCCAAGTTCTCAACATCTGGACCAGAAAATGTTCCACATTAGTCAAATTCTCACACACACACACACACCCCTAAGGACAATCGACAGCTTGCACATGAAAACAAGATCAGATCACAGGCTGATCAGAATAAGCCTGGGTGGGCTGAGTTGCAGACTGAGAGCATCAAACTCCAGCACGGAGGCCATCCTGCCGCTCTGAGCTCTGCTCCCAACAGAACCAGGGACTATCATCCACCTAGTGACCTGGTTTCCCCCAAGGAGGTAGGTCGCTGCCTTTGGAAAGGTCAAGAAAGTGAGATGGGGCAAAAAGGAGGTGGAGGTGGGGAGGCAGAAGAGCCAGACCACAGGGCGAATTCCAGCAGGTCTGACTCCAACGCCCGGGAAGGTAGGATTGTTCTGCCCCTATGTCCTCCATCCAGGACCGCATGCTTCCAGAGTCTGCACCTTCTGAAGGAGGGGCGGCTCCAGTGGTCTGGAAAATTCAGGACATGGGACACCCACCACCCTGAGATCCATCCTCTACTGCTCTAAACCCTGTGAACAGCTCCTGGCTCCCAGCTCTCCCTTCCCTGGGGCAAGCAGGCAAGATACCAGCTTCCCACCCTCTTCGTGGGGAGGGAGGGAGCGGCCCCGACCCAGCAGGTGCCTCTACCTCGCCTTTTCTCCTCGGGCAAGAGGCAAACACAGGTGCCTCCCGCCCCTCCCTCTTTCCTCCGGGTGGGAGTGGGCGGCTAGGGAGGTGTCCCAGCCGCTCCCTCTGCACAGCCCCCCACCCCGCGGCGGGGCTGCTGGCTTAGGGAGGGACCTTGGCTACCAACTCTCCTCTCAGAGCAGAAGCCTGGGGCCCTCCCTTTCCCCTTTCCCACCAACCCCACCATCTGCGAGGAGCTTTCTGGTCTCCTCATGACGTCTGCTCTCTCCACAGCCTGAACTCTTACTCAGATCTGCCCCCAGCCAGTGCCCGGGCTGGGGGCAGCCCTGCAGGAGGCAGGCGTGGCCTCGAGGGGATTACAGTCGGCCCCAGGAGCCCGCAGTTTAGTGTGTTAGCTTAACAACCCACCCTAAAGCTCCGGCTTGATAAAATCTCTGAGGTCCAACTTCTGGACCTTATCTGACCCCTGACAGAGCAGGACTCTCCTCTCCCATATTTGGTTCCCTCGCTGGGAAGGAGGCAGAGGGAGGGGGTTCTTCAAGGATGGAGGGTGGAGGATGGCAACCACGTCTTTTCTAGAAGCTCTTCAGGGAGAACTTCAGGCTCCGAATCAACACATCTGACTGTGTTGGAAAAAGGAATGGCAGTGGGGTGAATGAGACATGGAGACCCTTCCTGGAAACAGCCACCATGTGTGTCCAGGGACCCCGGCCTCCTCTCCCTGTGTGCTCAGGGCTGCAGAGAGGAATCCCAGGTAGACTGAGGTCAGCCCACCCCAGGACAATTTACCACCCACGATCCAGCCCAGCCTCTCCAGAGAAGGGACACTGCTTCATGACACGATACGGCCCCCACCTGGGAAGGGTCCTGAGTCCCTGGGAGGGAGCTATTTAGGGCAGTTGTGTTCTAAGGGAACAGAGGGAACCCAGAAAATCTAACCCCCTCTTCCCCATGCAGGCCTTCCAGAAGGGATCCTCAGAGAAAAGGCAAGCATGAGGGAGAAAGTGGTCCGAGGAAGGCTCACCTGGAGGCTGGCAGTGACATGCAGCTAGAAGAAGGAAGTGGTGGGTGGTGATGACAAAAGCGGCTTTGCCTAGAAAATCCACCCAAAAAAAAAAAAAAAAGGCACCAAGTTTCAAAAATAATGATAATTTTTGAAAGACCAAAAATTGTTCTAATTTGGGGGAGAAGGAAAAAGGAAAGTCGGAGAAGCAGAAAAGGGGACACGCAGGGACAGGGCGGGGTTGGGGCAGAAAGTGTGATGGAGAAGCGGAAAGCAGACAACGCGCAGGAGGCGTGGCCAAAGCGGCGTCCTCTGCGCCTCAGCCCTCCGTCCATTCTGCGGTGGACGTGGACGGCTCAGACCCTGCTTGGCCAGCCTGAGCTTGGGCGGAAAGGCCAGAAGGCCCCCAGCTCCCTTCTGCTCAACACATAGTCACTAGATGTGGGGGACAGAGGACATTCTTCCAGAAGCAGACGACCAGGATTTGGTGGCCACTTCTGATGGCAATCCCTTATTAAGCCCCCGGCTGCACCCCTCCTTCCGAGATGCGTCAGTGAAGCAGCATAATTCCCACATTATGAAGGTGGAGCGTCTTCCCCTTCAACTGACTCACCTTTCTCAGCACAGCCCCCTTGATCATCAGTCTCCTCGCGGAGGTTCCGTGAGTCGAGCTGACAACTGAAAAATGCAGTTTTACAGGCAGGGAAACTGAGGCACTTGGGGATGAGGGCACCAGGGCAGAAAAGACCCTGTCTCCAGCAGCCCCGTGTGACCTGGATTCTCTAGAGCCCAGTGTCCAGGGGACCAGAACATCAACACCCCTGCCATCTTTGCCAGGAGGATGGGGGCGCCTAATGTTGGGTCAGTCCAGGCTGGTGTTAAAAGGATGTAACAATCAAACATCATCATCTTCTAAAACGGTTATTTCTTGTCACCCGTGAAATCCCTTAAAAGCAATAGAGCTGCAGCCAGATAAAATGGAATTCCAAAATCGTGGGTGTAACCCCCCAAGAGAGTCCTAGCTTCCCCTCCACACAAAGAGTAGGAACATCAGATCTGGAAGGACCTCCAGAGACGGTCCGGGCCATATTCTGATTAGACAGATGACCAGTGAAGTATCAGAGGACTAGGGGACTCATGCAAGGACACATTCTAGGACCTGACTAGCCTGGCATTGCAATCCCAGTCTTGTGACTTCCACTTGATACTAAGAAGGAGAAATTATCATCATTATCATCAGATAGCCCCTCTCTACCAGCCTGTACTCCAGGTACTGCCGTGAGCACGGTGCTTATTAGTTTAACCTCACAGCAAACCACAGTTTGAGTTACGTACACTGTCAGCAATGTCATCTTTGGGGTAAGATGTCCTCCCAGAGTCTCAGAATAAGAGAGGACCATGACAATGCAGTGCATAATAATTCAGAGAAGTGCAGGTGTGCCTTACTTCCTGCAAATTCTGTGCTATTGTATTTATATTGAATTTTTGTCGTGATAGCCTCTGAACGGACTGGGGAGGTGGCTGGAGAGAGTAATCCTATGGTGAATCCTTTTTATTAGCAAAGCATCTTTCTGCAAAGCAAATCATTCCTCCGATGTTCCTAAATCAGTGTTACTTAATGAAGTGTGTCTCTGTACTGAACGCTAATCCCCATGTTACTGCAGGCACAGCTCGGATTCCGTAAGGGAACTTACTCTGGGAGCAGCGTGGGAAGAAAGCGTTTGGGTTGGAGCAGATCCCGGAGATAAATCGAATAAATTTGCTTCTTTCCTAACTTCTCCCATCTCCTTCACCAGAGTGAAGTCCCGACCTTCATGCCCCCTGACCGAAAAAAAAAGGGGGTTTTGAGGAATTTTATGAAAGAAAAATAGTAAGAGGGTAGACAAGGAAGCCTGTCTTATGGTGAAGAATAAATGATCAAATAGCAAATATTCACTGATTCTCAGCAGCATTATTCCAATGGGAAGACATGGGAAGGTGGGTCCTAAGTAGATAAAGAAAAATAAAGAAAAAGTCAGAGGGAGCTGGGTGTAGCTCAGTGGTAGAGTGCATACCTAGCATGCACAAGGGTCTGGGTTCAATCCCCAGCACCTCCATCAAAAAACAGGTTGGTAAACAAACCTAACTCCCCCAACAAAAAGTAAAGTCCTTTTTTAAGAAAGTCAGAAATTGATTAAGAGAGTAAACCCATCCCAGGAGTCTAATATTTTTAGATCTATTATTTTTTTAATGGAAAGTATAAAGAAAGGACCAGGAATTCTTTCAAGGGTAAACTTAGGTGAGCTCCATTCAGAGGAGAGAGATGGCCAGTTTCTTTTCCTCCCCTGGCCAAAAAGTGCAGTGAGGAATAAGGGCGAGTTCAAGGAAGGCTAACATTCCGACAGGGTTTTCCTTGCGTTCTCTGATTATTAAAGCAATTCATGGATCGCGGTGGGAAGTGCGGAAGTTAACCTGGGAGCACGTTGCCGACGCTCTGTAAAGGCAGAGGTCAGCTTTGCTTTCTGAAACAGTGCACAGGAGGGCAGCTCAAGGGCAGGACTTTTTTTTTTGTCTTTAATTCCTATTTTTTATTGAACTGTAGTCGATTTACAATGTTAGTTTCAGGTGCATAGCAAAGCAATTCAGTTATACATATAAGATACTTTTTTTTTCAGATTCTTTTCCATTACAGCTCATTAATAGAAATTGAATATAGTTCCCTGTGCTATACAGTAGGTCATTGTTGTTTATCTATTTTATATACAGTCATGTGTATCTTTTAATCCCAAACTCCTAATCTATCCCTCCCCTCTCCTTTCCAGCCTGGTAACCACAGTTTGTTTTCTATGCCCCTGAGTCTATTTCTGGTTTGTAAATAAAATTTCTCTTTTTTTTTTAGATTCCATATAAAAGCAACATGGTATGATATTTGTCTTTCCCTCTCTGACTTCTCTTGATGTGATCATCTCTACGTCTATCCATGTTACTGCAAATGACATGATTTCATTCTTTTAAGGGCAGGACATTTTAATTCCACATCAAGGAACCCATGGTGCTGAGCTCTGGTTCCTGCCACACAGGACATCACTGTATGCAGCAAGAGGACACAAGCTTAGGGACCTGGACAGTAACAGCTCCTCATTCCCGGGGTCCCTCCCCTCAACCCAGAGCAAGTGAGCCCCAGCCTGGTGAGTGGCTGCCTGGACCAATCCCCACCTGGCCTGTCTGTGCCGCGAGACACCCGTCCAGGTAAGGGTGGAGCGCTCCACGTCCTGACAAATGGGAAAGCATCACCCTGGGGCACTCACTACTCCTAAATCGAGTTCTCAGTTCAGGGAGAAAAAATAAACCAAGAGAGGAATTTTCCACTGCCCCATTAATCATGAGAGCAGCAGCCTGGGAGCAGGAAACACCGCGGCAGGCGGTCCAAGTCTTAGGGCCCTGCCAGCCCCACCACCACTCTCCCAGGCGGGCTTGACGTCCATTGTGTCTTCCTGAATGGGCATTCACTGGTTGGGGATCATTTGTAAATGCTTTCACCAAATACGTGCAGTGGGCGGCAGCCCGAGGGGCCCCATCTCTTTACACACTTCCAGCAGGAGATGCCGTTTGAAGACAATCAGAAGGAAACTCCCCACCAGGTAGCTTCCCATCTTGGGTCCACGGTGGCTGATAGCACCCCCAAGATTCAACTGTTCGGTGGAAGCATCTCCCTGCCTGTGTTTCTCTCCTGAGACAGCCCAGAATGGTGGCTAAGAGGTTACTCGACCACCAAGTAGTGTGAGTCATTGAGCCTCCCTCAGCCTCTGCATCCTCCTCTGTAACATAATAATAGTATTTCCCTCATAAAGTTGTTGTGACAGTTCAAAAAGATGATGCATGCCTTAACCCTGGTACATAAACGCTTCGTGAGTGCTGGCTGTTGCTGTCCAGCAACCCATTCATTCAACAGGTATTTACTGGTAATGTGTCCTCTGAGGACACGTGGGTTCTGCCTTCAAGGAACTAATCATCCAGTTGGGGTGGGGGGGGGGAATGTTAAAAACAAACAGCCACAACATCACGTGATAACTTCCGTGAGGTGTGTGTTGTAATCGTCCTTTGGCAGACCATCTCACGTACCTTCCCAGGGGTGCTGCAAGGTCGATACTACTGTGCCCATTTCACACATGATGAGGCTGAGGTCCTTACATCGCCGGGTTACTTAGTGGATTCTTGCAGATTTGCACTCAAATCTTCTGAGTCCAACCTTATGCTCTTTTTTAAATTGAAGTCTAGTTGATGTACAATGTGTTAGCTTCTGGTGTACAGCATAGTGATTCAGCTATAAGAATATATATATATATTCTTTTCATATTCTTTTTCTAAATGATGATTATAAGCTGTTGAATATAGTTGCCCGTGCTATACAGTAGGGCCGTGTTGTTTATTTATTTTATATACAGTAGTGTGTATCTGCTAATCCCAAACTCCTAATTTATCCCTCCCTCTCCTTCCCCCTCTGGTAACCATAAGTTTGTTTTCTGTGTGTCTGTTCCTGTTTTGTAAGTTCATTTGTGTCTTTTTTTTTTACATTCCACATACAAGTGATATCATATATTTGTCTTTGACTTACTTCACTCAGTATAATCATCTCTAGGTCCATCCATGTTGCTGCAAATGGCTTGATTTCTTTCTTTTTTATGGCTGAGTAGTATTCCATTGTGTGTGTGTGTGTGCGTGTGTGTGTGTGTGTGTGCGCACGCATGCGCGCGCACCACATCTTTATCCATTTATCTGTGAATGGACATCTAGGTTGTTTCAATGTTCTGGCTATTGTAAATAGTGCTGCTGTGAACACTGGGGTGCATGTGTCTTTTCGAATTAGAGTTTCCTCCTACCCAGGCATGGGATTGCTGGATCATAAGGTAGTTCTATTTTTAGTTTTTAAGGACTTTCCATCCTGCTCTCCACAGTGACTGCCCCAGATCACATTCCCACCAGCAGTGCTCTCCGTCCACACTCAGTCCCTTTTTCTTTCTCTTACAGGGTCCCTCAAAGCTTCCACTGCACTTCCCGAAGATAACTCAGAGGATCACCTGACACTGAGCACAGCTTTAACTCTGAATTCGAGTCCTTTTTCCCCTTACGTGACCCCCTCTGCCAGGTCGCTGCAGGATTACGGGCAGATCTCCATCCACCTTGGTTCGGGTGATTGTTGCCACTTCTCTTTGTCCTGATAGAATTGCGGTCCTGAACATCACTCTGGGACATGTGGCCCAGGGACTATAGACTGCCACCCGCCCTTGCTGCTGAGGGCTGCCCTTCAGTGCCTGCCGGTGATGATTAAACCTTGCCTATTACAGGAGCCATAAAGCAGGCAGGCATCCTGCCCAGATGAGGAGTGCGGAGCGCAAACAATGGGCCAGGTTTTCCTGTCTCTCAGGGGAGTCACTCTCTCATCTTCCAGAGGTGGAAAAATATCCCTTCATGAGAATCTGGCAGCCGAGCCTAAAGGAGGAAGGCAGGGGGCGGGCAGAGGTCAGCAGAGGCAGAGTCTGGACACTGAGGCCCCTCCCCATACAGGAGCCACCCACGTTCCTACCACCAGCTAAGAAGCAGAAGGCCTTTTACTTCTCGTGTGTGTTTACCATCTGTCCCTCTGGTTTGCATTATATGCTGCCCTTGAAGGTGGGAATCAGTTGTCTCAAGACCGTGGAGAGCACGACCTCAGTCTGACTTCCCCACTCTGGTCCCCAGACTCCCGACATCATGACTATAGAAGGCCCCTCCCTTCACCCAGCCTGCCCTCCAGCCTGGCCAACCCTGAGGTACCCCATGCCACATGGAAGTCCCAAGGAATTCCCAAAAGGAGCCTTTGGCCTCCACAATCTGCCTGGCCCTCACGGCCTCTCTGGCCTCCCACCTTCTTGAGAACATAGTCTTTGTCTAGACCTCTCTCCAGTCCCCTCCACTGGCCTCTTCATACCCCTCTTCTGGGTAAAATCCTACTGTCCCTCAAGCTCAGTTCCAAAGACACCCTCGCAGACATTTTTGTGTTGAAAGACATGTACATAGCAGCAGAAGTGCCATTCTTTTCTGTCTTCTCTATCCTCGCTGATTTTTTTTTCTTATGGTGGTAAGAACACTTAGCATTAAATCTAAACTCTGGACACTTTTTTTAAGTGTACATGCACTATTGTTGACTTTGGGTACCATGTTGCACAGCAGATCTCTGGAGCGGGTCCATCTCAATTCACTGAAACTTTATCCCCATTGATTAGTAACTCCCCATCTCCCCTTCCCAGCCCCTGGTAACCACCATTCTACTTTTTGATTCTATGAGCTGGACTATCATCAATTCCTTATAGAAGGAGACTCATGTAGCATGTCTCCCTCTGTGATGGTTTACTTCCCTTAGTAAACCAGGTTCACCCATGTGCTCACAATATTGCAGAATTTTCTCTTTTTTAGGGCTGAATACTATTCCCTTGCAAGTATAGCCCTCATTGTCTTTATCCCTTCGTCTGTGGATAGACATTTAGGTTGTTTCCACATCTCAGCTAGTGTGACTAGTGCTGTGATGAACATAGGAGAGCCAAAATCTCTGAAAGATCTTGATTTTAGTGCTTTTGGGTAAATACTCAGAATTGGATCTGATGGTAGCTCTATTTTTACTATTTTACAAAATTTAAAAATTTGTACCAAGTTTCTAATTTCTCCACATCCTCCCCAACATTTGTTATCTTTAGCATCATTTTCAAGGGTATCAAACATATGGAAGGTTGAGCCCTTCTACTAATATTAAGAATAGTCATCTTCTGTTGAATAGTGTATGCCGTGCACAGGGCTAAATGTTCTACCTGTGTTGTCTCATCTGCATAGAAACCCCCATTTTGCAGATAAGAAAAGACTTTTTCTACAATCTAAAAATGTATGAGTTAGCAAGGCTGCCCCTGTGACCTCTGCTTAAGCTCTAGGAACCTGGGGGAGTAAACTGGGACTTAGCCTCAGTGCCCATTTTTAAGAGTATCTGCATTGGTGTAGCCAGTTCTCTTTATGAAGAGCTGCTCGGATGGAATTTGCCCCTGCTATTAATCAGCTCCAGCCAGGAGTCAATCCGATACCAGAGGCAGGAGAAGCAGTCAAACCTGTTTGTCCTAATGGGTCTGAATCTTTTTTTTTCCCAGTTTTGAAGTTTTATGCATCTTTCAGACCATCAGATCACCACTAAAGGCATAACCCAATGTCCAGGACATGGTGGGTACTTAATACCTTTATTGAAATGTCTTTTTTTCCTTTAGGCTATCGTTGAATTACCACGCATGCCCAGCCATCACCTGTTATCAGACAAGTTTGCCTTGTTCATATGGAAAAGCATTTTCCAGTCGAGCAAAGGAGAAAGAATGGGACTCCCCGTCTCCTTGAGGCACTAAGACTCTTCCAGATTTGGGAGAGTCAGAGACTGAGTCTACCTGACAGCTGACTACCATCCTTGCCTGGAGGAAACTGGTTTAGATAATAGTTTAGATCATTCACTAATTTTTAAAGGACTCCAGAGGAGTCCCCTGGGAAACATCACAGGAGCACGAGGCCAGCATCTACACCCAGAGCAGAGCTCACGAGGAGGAACCAGGACTTAGAGTTCATGCCACATCGGTCCCCTGCCCAAAGATCAAAGAATCAAAGGGGACATCACTGACCTTTCCCTCCAAGAAATTTAACTCCATATAAAGAGATGGCAATCCTGAAAAGCATTCTCTTTCCCAAATACCCAAATATTAGGCTTCTGGTATCTCCTTTGATGGAAGAGGGAAAACACACGGCCAGGTCAAGGTCATAAATAAACCTAAACTACTTTACATTTGGATTGGGAATGTCAAGATGAACCCACAAACATGCACATCCGTGGACACACATGTAGACACACACACTCTTTTGGGACTGTCCTCAATGTGACTTGAATCTGATCCTATTATTGGAGGCCAATGTCTTGATCATGTTGAGTTTTAATAGCTTTTTATTTTTCTGAGGATCCCCCTGAATACAAGTGGGGCTGACTTCCAGGCTGATGTCCGCATGGCCAACATTTGACTCCAGTGCCTAGAGTATTTGACACATTGGGCTACGTAGCACGTTGTGTTATAAAATTTTTCAACGTTGTCCAAGTACTTGACCTCACCGTTGGCTAAACTAACCACCCTTGGGGAAAACAAAATAGGCTATGATGGGGGTGACAACACTTTCTTATCAATACACCCTCTGCCAAAGGACCCATAAGCTGTAATTACCGTGATATTCCATGGTCCTGAAATGAGGAAATCGTAGGACAAGGAAAGTAAGCCCCTTGTCTGGCATCACATAACAAGTGGCAGTCAGGACAAAGGCTGAGAATCTGTAACATTCTGGACGTTTCTCATCACTTTTTGCCATAAACCGAGTGGTTCCAAGAGGCAGAACAGAGAAGCTGACAGATCCAATCCAGCCCCTTGGTGGGTATCCATTTCTCTTCGTAGAGATGTTTTTAGTTCTTGCCTTCCTACATCACTGACAGAGAAAAATACAAACGAAAAATCTGAATTGTACTTACCATTGCTACACCAATCCTCACAATTCTAGGGATTTTTTTTTTATAAGGAATTTCAGACAGACTTTCAGAAATTTGACTTTGTTGGCCAGTTCCTGGCAAGGAGTAGCCTCCGTTTTCCTGCTTATTGCCCTGGTACAGCGCAGTCTTTCATTATCCAATAACTGCCTTTTTAAAAAAGCCAGTAGCCGCCTCTTGGAAGGCAAGACATTTTGACTTTTACTTAGTTTGGTTTGTCATGAAAGCTTCCACATATCCTGCCGGCCCCTGAAGAGGAGTCTGGAATCCTTGTCTTAGATTACCACGTACCTTCAACAGACAACTTTTGAAGGCACGCAGATCCTCAGGCAAAGGCTCCAATGCTGTGTCTGCATTTTCACGTGGACCAAGCCGAGAGGCACCATTTACAGAAGCAAGCGCACGAGCAAAAAGCCCCGTTTCCTCTTCTAGACGCACATGGAGTTCTGACCAGGCAAGTCATCACTGCCAGGCTCTCTCAGAACGAGGATGAAAGGCAGGAGACCATGTTCCATGAACCACTCTTCATAGCATTATTATTATAATTATATTTTATGGCAGTTTCCGGAACCTCCGCTGCTCAATGCCGGTTAATTTCTCATCATAAAAAAAGTGGGTTCTTTTATTGGACCGATTTGTTTTGTGATTAGTTTGGTTGGTTTTACCAGCCAAGACATAATTATTAAGGGCGGCAGGTCTCCAAGTGGAGCCTGAGTCCCCGCTATCCAGTGTGCGGGCAAGCCAGCAACCTGGAAGGCAGTGACCATGCTTTGCAGGTTGTCCAATGGGGAACTGCAACCTTTTTCAGTCTTGGAAGGATTTTTTTTTAATTTAAGTATAGCTGATTTACCATATTTATGTTAATTTCAGGTGTACAGCAAAGTGATTCAGCTACACATATATATATGTATATATACATATATATATATTCTCTTTCAGATTCTTTTCCATTATAGTATTACAAGCTATTGAATATAGTTCCCTGTGCTGTACAGTAAATCTTTGTTGTTTATCTATTTTATATGCAGTGATATCTGTTAATCCCAAACTCCTAATTTACACCCCCTTCCCCTTTGATAACCATAGTTTGTTTTCTATGTCTGTGAGTCTGTTTCTATTTTGTAAATAAGTTCATGTGTGTCATTTTTTTTAGATTTTACATATAAATGACATCATATGATATTTGTTTTTCTTTGTCTGACTTATTCACTTAGTATGATAATCTCTAGGTCCATCTACACTGCTGCAAATGGCATTATTTCATTCTTTTTTATGGCTGAGTAGTATTCCCCTACATATATGTGCCACATCTTCTTTATCCAGTCATCTGTTGATGGACGCTTAGGTTGCTTCCCTGTCTTGGCAACTTAAATAGTGCGGCTGTGAACTTTGGGGTGCATGTGTCTCTTTGAATTAGAGTTTTCATCTTTGAAAGGGGATTTTAAAACCAGAGCTTCCACACTGGGATTATGCTGGGCTCCTAAAGACCACCAATATCAGCGAGCAGTCAAATTTAAACATAACCTGCCTCTGCCAAGAACATTCCCCTCAGGACACAGGCCCTGAGGGCTCTGCCTGTGAGTTTTCACCCCAGTTTTACCTCTGCCTGTTGTGAGACGTTGGGCAAGTCATGTAACCTCTTGGGAAAGAAGGTTAAATGGTTAGGCTGCCTTTCAAGGGAGAAACTGCAAGATGAATCGCTCAGCCTACACAACCAATGCAAAACACTTCTCCCCTTCCCCCCTCCAAAAGTCCAAAAGCCTGAGGACATGGAGCACAGCATCCTTTCCTCAGCTCCTGGTTTTGGTTAGGAGGAGGGGGAGAAGAGAGAGAGCGCATTACTGTGCGTTCATTGCTGATTTCGCTTCTCTGTGCTTTGTCCGCCTGTGTAAACCAGGGACGATCAACAGTGACACCTCCATCCTAGGGCCACTGGGGCAATTAACTGAAAAGCACATGTGAAGTGTGTAGTAAGTGCTCAAAATTCAAGATGGCCCCCAAGCTGAGAAACATAGGGCAAAACAACTCTGGTTTATCAATAGCCATCTTCTTACAAGGTAAAATAATTGGTACGTCTCCAGACTTGGTGACCATTTGATGCATTAGCTGATATGATAATTCAACAGACAGCACTGTGCTCGGTGTTGAAAGACACCAAAAAGTTCCTTTGCCCAAAGACATTCTACAGTCCCTGGTGCCTAGAATCCCCGCGGGACTCTGGTGCTTGGTTTAAGTTTTAAGGCGGTGAATGCTTCTACTACATGGAAAGCCCAACGAAGAAGGATGACTTTAAGCTATTAAAGGCTCATCAACACCTCTAGCTCAAAAGAGTGGAGTCAGGAGGGACTGCCTCTGGGTTCCGGGGCTGAATGAAGGACAGTACCAGGCGCTCAGCATCATGGTGACAGACCCCCAAAAAGGGCAAAGGGAGGTCAGCAAGAAGGGATGGAGGCAATCCCACAGCAAACTTCACCTCCTTGAACTAGTCACCTACTCATCGATCGGCTCTCTGCATAACCCCTGGTTCTCCAAGTCAACACCCTGCAAAATAAATGCCTACTCTACTCCACCAAACTCCAGGAAAATAAACATTTTTGGGGGTTTTTTTAGTGGGGAAAAAAAATCACGGAAGCCTTGGTGGGACATCTGGACAGTGGCAAAGGAGTTCTATGATCACCGGGAGCTGATCTCGGAGGTAGGGACAGAGAGCCCTGCCCCTCCTTCATGGAGCCTAAAAGCAGCTGTGGATGGTGGAGTTTGTCATTTTGTTGTATTACCTAAGCCTTCCTTAAACATCCTCTCGGGGTACCAGCCCATGAGGGCAGCCCACGCGAGAGCCGTAGGCAGGGTGGTACCCAACAGGAAACCGGAGCCATGTTAATTACAGGGCCAAAAGGTTGGGCTGAAGGCGGGCATGAGGCTTCTGTATTAGACATTCCATATTTCATGTGGACGAGTTTGATCCTTTAAGCTCCGAAAACACCCAGAGGGCAAACTGTCAGCACCATGCACAAGAATTTTGCCCTGAACAAAATGACCTTTGAGTTCTTAACTGGTTTCATATTCTCCGGGTCCCTGTGTACCTATTCCTCGTCGGTCACTCTTGAACATCTTAAATGAATTTGTTTGCTGGTCAGGGTTGGCCCTCTTTGGCTAAGAGCCACTGATTAACATCTAGTCTGCAAACCATGTAGAAATGTAATCCTTAACAACACGGGGAAGTTCCGAGCAAGCCACACGTTGTACTGATTTGCAAACTTCAGCCCAAAGCGAGCATCTTTTCTCACTAGAGGACGGCTGTCTGTCTTCTGTGAGAGTCCACTGAGGCCCTAAGAAGGAAGCTGGGGCTCTTTCTTGTCCCTTCGTCACAGACATCAAATTCAGCGGCTGAGGGGTGCAACGCACGGTTCTAAGACATCCATTGACAGAAATGGGACTTTTCCCTTGGGGGGGGGCAGTCTTTCGCTAGATAACAAACATCATTTTCTCAGCAGGAAACCAAAGCAGCATATCCCTTACGTGTTAAGACGTACACTGTAGGCATTTCTGTCTTTTACTGTCGACGCTGAGAACAGCTACACCAGCAGCCCCATGGTCCAGGACAGGCTTCTCTGTGTCTTTGCATAACTCAGATCTGTCTGTCCATCTTCAGTTTCCCAGGATGTGACAGTGAGGAAACACAGGCCAGCCGTGCACCTCAGAGGACCGCGGAGATGGAAAAAGTGGATTGATACAGGCCGCTTTCTCTCCTCCTCTCCTTTCACCTCTGCCCGGCCAGCTGGCTGCGAGGGTGCGTTCCCCGCCAGCTCTTCTATCTGCAGTAATGGAAAGCAGACACCCAATCCCCAGGCTTCATCTCAGACACTGCTGCCACTGAAAACCTGTATCTTCAGCAGAGCGGCCGGTGATTGGTCGAACGGGCCAGCAGACATGTTTGGCTCTTCCTTCTCCATCTTCGAATGGATGTGTGAAGGAGCAGAGGAGGGGGCTGGCTCTGGAATCTCTATGGAAACGTGGCGGAAAGGACTGTGTAATCCCCAAACTGGACGGTCAGCCTCGGATGGAATCGGGGGTGTGGGGCACCAGCCAGAGTGGCAGAAGTGCAGTGAATCAAGTCCCAAGTTCCATCCCTTCGTGCCCTACCAGTCACAGGTAGGGAGCCCAGGTGGCAGCTCCAGGACCCCTGATCCAACTAGGAAGGCAAGGCCATTCTTCTGTCCTCCGTGTTACAAGCAGAGGACGGAACCTCAGAACCTGCTCAACCAGTGAACTAGATCTGCATTCCCAGCGTAATTGTTCTCAAGCACCTTGTCTCCCCTCAGAGAGGCTGCAAACCTTCTTAAGGGAAGGGTTGACTTCACTCATAAATTCATGGATTAGATGCTTACTTACTAGGTATAGTTTGGGGGAAGCTGAGAGAAGGCTATTTCTCACCCAGATACATCCTCCTATTCACCCAACAAAGTCTCTGAAATTCCATTCTAGAACCCTGTCATGGGGGGTGAACCACTGTTCTGGAAATGCCCCCATTTATACCCAATTAAGAAGGGCAGACTCGGCAGGGGAAGGGATAGCTCCGTGGTAGAGCACGTGCTTAGCCTGCAAGAGGTCCTGGATTCAATCCCCAGTACCTCCGTTAAAAAAAAAAAAATTAAATTAATATATAAATAAACTTGATTTAACAAAATGTAATAAACAAAAAAAAAAGGGCAGAGTCACAGGGTCTCCATCATTGAGTTCTACTCCACCATCCCAGGAAGTTCGCAAGGAGCAAGAAGACAGAGAAAAATGGTTTCGCCCCAGCCCTCCTCGTCCACCCATCTCAATACATATTCATCATAAAATGAAACACTCACACTCCCAGCTCACCTTGGAGTCCAAGAAACGCAAGTTACCCTATGAGATGATCAGAGGTCGTGTATAAAACCGTCCTTGGGTAAAGCAATTTCTTCCTTTCCTTATTTCTTCCCCCAGTATTGTGGTGTCAGGGTAGGCAGCAGCCAGGGAGGCCAAACTCAGCTGATTAATGCCTGATGCAGAAACAGCCAGGGTCAGCGGCCCCAGCCTCACACCGCACACCCTACCCCAGAGGGAGCCAATGGGGCCCTTTCCCCAACTGTAACTTCTAAACTGTATCTTTCTCGAGGGGGACAGATAGCTACTATTTATTGACAGAAGAGGAACAGGAGACGTGATGATGGAAGTAAGGGGTCAGAGTGATACAAGGAAGGGGCCGTGAGCCAAGGGATGCAGGAGGCCTCCCCAAGCTAGAAAAGGCAAGAGAATGGATTCGCCCCCAGAGCCTCCAACAAGGAACCCACCCTGGGACCCCTTGACTTCAGCTGGGTGAAACAGAGTTCACATCTCCACCCTCCAGGAGTGCTGCCAAGACTGCGGTGCTTTGTTACAGCAGCAGGAGGAAACTGATACAGGCTTTGGCTGCTTAGAGGCCCTGGGCCTGACGTTCCCTCAAGACTTTGCCTGGTGTACAAAGATGTCGGTGTGCCTGTGGCTCTGTTACCAGACCTCAGGGGAACTTCAAACACACCCTGTCTGCCTCACACACCCCCATCTACTGCTCCCCAACTGGAACGCAGTCAGATTGAAAGCCACTGTGTCCAATAAGTGATTTCGATTTCTCCTCTGAGAAAGGGACCGATCTGCATTCAAAGCAGCAGAGCACAGACGTTCGCATATCCAACAACGTACGTTGACATGTGTCTTAACGGCCGGGCGCCATACTGGTCACAGGGCTGGTCCGCTCTGGGCCTGCAGGGGTGGGCCCAGAGGAGAATTTCGGACTCGGCATCACAGGTTGTCCATGAGGGGGATCCAGGCAGCTTCAGCCCAGGGTCAGCAGTGACCGTGCACGTGGCTGTGGCTGGTGTGCTCAGAAACTCCGGTTTTACAAGAAGGGCACCAGCTGTCCCTGTCCAGCCAGGAGAGGCCATCCCCATAAAGAGGCATGAAGCCTCCCCAACCCCAAGATGGAGGGGTGGCTGCCTTTTATGAATTTTCCTTAACAACCCTCCCAATTCATGAGATGGAGTTTTAATGACCCCCAAAAAGTGAACGCTCAAGTGAACTTATTTACAGACTGAAACAGACTCACAGACGTTGAACACAAACTATGATTACCACAGGGGAAAGGCGAGGGGTACGGATAAACTGGGAGTTTAGGATTAGCAGATACACACTATTATATATAAACAGATAGACAACAAGGACTTACCGCAGAGCACAGGGAACTATATTCACTATCTTGTAAAAGCTCATAATGAAAAAGGATCTGAAAATACATATAGTCTGTGTATGCATAAGTGAATCACTTTGCTGTGCACCCAAAACTAACACAACACTGTGAATCCCTCTTCAGCCCAGGCGCCCGCGACCACCAGACTCAAAAAGAGACTCCAGATCAACTATTCAAAGGACCAGACTGCACGGGCCCATTCAACAGCACCTCCGAAAGTCCTGTTTCTTCTGCTTCTTTTTAAAAAAATGTAGGGAAAAAATAAATTTAAAAAAATTTCCCAACCTTGGTCAATAAGTAGTAACTAATTCTATAATCAGAAAAAAAAAAAAGAAAACAAAGAAAAGAAAACAAAAACCTTTCATTTTCAGGAAGTTCCTTGTGCCCACTGCCCCTTTCCCCCCCCCCACCCAGAAGAGTCAGGTGGCAGGGGCTGATTTCTTGGTTGATAACCTGGAAGTTTAGGCATCGCATCACCCGACACCATCCAAATTTTTCTGCAAAGGGGTCCCCTTCAGAACAAGGGACCAAAATTGGGAGCCAGTGCCAGGAGCCCAGCGGCCTCGTGTGTCTCCACAGTGCGTCCCTGCAGTGCACGAGGCTGGGCCCAGAGCCGCTGGCCCGCCTCTGGCGGCACAGCCGAGTGCTTTGTAATGCGTGTCTTTTGTTTCGCCGGAGACCCGAGGGGGTGGGGGAGGGCAGGGGGGCGGCTGGGGGGAGTGGGCCGGCCCTCCAAATCCCCACGCCGAGCTGTGCACACAGACATGACAGGGGATTGTAAAAACGCACCACAAACAATGTGGCTAATGGACCAGGATCCCCTGCAAAGAAGGTCAAGGGTGAGCGAGGAAGAGCTCAGAGAAACCAGAATCTCAACAGAGCACCCCAAAAGGACCCGCTTTGGGGGATCATCAGTCTCCTTCCTCTGCTGCTCCCCTTCTCAGAAGAGAAAGAGAGACAGAGAGGACACAAGGAAAGAGAAAGGCTGGACGCTGGCTATCTCCCTGGGATAGGCTGTAAGCAATTCAGGCAGAATTTCTTTACACAATGGATGAGTGAAATACGAACCGGGCTGCCAGCATCAGCAGGTCCAGCAAGTCCTGCGTATTCCACCCAAGAGGGCCCTGGACACATTTCAGAAAGAGCAGGGGCTCTGCAGGCTGGGACACTAACTCCCGTCCCGGGGTGACAGTCACACAATACAAGTTAATATGGGTTTCACGAGGTGGGCGTGGACCTACCCCAGCCCATCTGGAATCTTCTGAACCACTAGCACTCCAGGCTCTTAAAACCACCCCCGGTCAAAATTCTAACCAGGGCTGTGAGGACGTCTTTCTTAATAAAGGATGCTCTTAAAAAAAAATGGAATTATGGTGTTCTTCTTTTCCAATGGGTCTTAGACATCATCTCTTCTAATTATGCAGATAAAAGCCCAGCCCCGGAAGAAATCCAGCAAATGGTCTCAGGTCACTCTGCCCAGGGGTGACAGAATCGGAAATGAAACCCAGACTCCTCTAAGACAGTGGTGGTCAGATGTTTCAAATGATCAATGAATTTCTCTGAATTCTGGGGTTTTCCCTCTATTGGGCTTTTGCAAAGAAGTGCAGACATGTCCCAAATGGAGGGTATATTCGCACCGCTTGAGCAAGATGGGATAAACAAAGAGGAAAATGGTTTTCAGAAGTTCTTTTCATTTGAAAGTGCAGGAAGGGGTTGGTGTGTTACTCGGCTGTTTTGGATCCTGGATTAAAATGTTTTGTTCTGTGGATAAAACTCTAACCTAAAATGCTGTCATTCAAATGTTTTCTTTGGACGTTTTTGTGATTTTTAAATTTTTAATTAAAAAAATTTCTTTCATCTCTGCTTAGCTTGGAAATTGAAGGCAATTTTTCTACAGGAGTCAATAGTACCTGCTGCCCAGGAAGCATCACAAAAATGGTTTGAGGATCTGGGGGGGATTTGGGATGGATCTGTGGTGGAGGATAGGGGATGGGACACAAGGGAACTGGAGTCATAATGCTTTTAAAGCTTTGTGGTATAAACAGGACAGCTTCCCATGGTGAGGAACATAGCAGAGGCAGGAGCAGATGGAGTTTGAGTTTCTGAGTTTGAATTTTGTGAACAGGTGTTTTACTAAATTCAGGTCCGAGATGCATTACCTGGGAAGAATTTGCTCCCTTCACACAGCTTCCCGACTGAGGAGATACTAAGATGAACTCCTGCGATGGGGAATCAGCTTTACAAATAATTCTCACCTCTTAGAAAGGTTTAGAAAATCGACCTTGCTCTCCGCAGGCAGGCTCTGGGTGTCCCCACTTGTGTCAGGGCTTCTGTCTGTCTGGTGACCGAGCCAGGGGCCCCGTTAGGGACCTCACCACAGTTCACAGTGTTCTTTATAAAGGGGAATAACCTGTAAATGTCACAAAGACTAAGACACAGGAGCCTAGGTTTCTCTGTTGCCTAATCTGCTTCTTTTTTTTTTCCAAAAAAAAAAAAAAGTGATTTTTAAATGGACTTCAACCTAGATACTCAATAGATGTTTGTTGAATCAACGAAGGAAACGCTTACATTCAAAATTTTTACATCAGGAACGTCTGCCATTAGATACATAAGAGGAGTTTGTAAATAGCAAAACTGTTCAATCACGGTCGTTTGGTTTTTTTTCTACTATGGTGGCTTTTAAAATGTGTTAAAGAAATAATCCACACTTGCACATATATTCCCCAGGATGAGCTAAATGCAACTATTTCAAAAGTGAGGCAGGACAGACTGAAAATGAAGGAGGGATACAATTTACTCAAAGGCATTTGCGAGCATTTTAGATCTACGATCGTGTTCTGCCTTTCAAGATGAAGCTCTCTTTCGTGTCGCTGTTCTAGTGGGTCATAACTTTTTAAGTGAAGAAAAAAGAACAAAACTATTGAAGCCATGAAAACATATGATAACATTCTAAAGAAGAAACTGGGTAATTGTTACATATATATGTATTTTTTTAATCTTTTGCATCATCTTCTAGAAATACCTTAGAATGTTAAAACCATGTACAGGATGATAAGATGACATTTGTCTACAGAAGGAACAGGATCAAATATGCTAAAGCACCTAAAACAAAATGTAGCTAAAGTCTTGAGTTTGGGATTTTTCTATGTGTGGCCCCCTCCCCGCCCTTCTCCCACCCCAAGAATGTCAAGAATTTGAACTCCCTGTTCTGAAGGTGAAAGGGCATTAACTCAAATCTGTTCGTGAAGGAGAGAAGTGGCAAATGTCGAACCATTGGAACGATCTGATAAAACCTCCCCAGTTTAAGACGGCCATGGACCAGAACTGCCTTGGGTGCATCACACGTGACCGGAAACCGCGTCCGAATTAGGAACCAGTCAGATCTTCATTTGCAACTCAGTAATTCTCTACTTCTTTATTTCAACATTTAGCTTTAGGTTGGAAATATTTGCTAAGAAAGCAAAGAGGCGATTAACAGAGATTTTCAAATGTGTGCCGGGGTTACACATTCTGTCAACAGAGCGAAAGGAAACTATACAGCATAAGTTACAAAACGGTTATTTCACTTTTCGCAAACATTCCAATAAACCCTTCACTGTGCTGCTATTCGACAGCAGAAAAGCAAAACAGAAATGAACTCAAGAGCCAGCCCAGCTCCTGGACATCTCGCAGAAAACCAAGAGGAAGCCGCCAGCAGCAGTCCACCCGTGAATCTCAAAGAGGAAATCTCCCCACTTCTCCTGCGAGAAGACTGTCTCCTCGAGGTGACACAGGCAGAGGGCACTGCAGCGCACGAGGGGACCAGGGAAGTTACTCCGGCCCCAGGATCCATGCCTCTGGGCTGCATTGCAAACTCCAAAGATGCCTGGTTTCCCAAAGGAACCGATGTTGACTCTCTGGGGTTTGCCTTTACCTCTGAATGAACACCTTAACCTGTTTGGACTTTGTGGCTTTTGTTTTGATTGGTTTAAACACCTTTTTTTTTCCCCCTTAAATTAACTACAGCTCCTCGATTCTCTAAGAGCTTGGCCACCACTCCTGATACAATGTTATCTCGTTGCTTTTAAATAGTTTCACTTTATTATTTATTTGTATATTATTATTCCAACAGACTGCATGAAAGGCAGTGATCACTAACACAGAACACAGCAGGCGCTAACATTCAGCCAGGCTGTTCTCAGGACCCGCTCTGGCGGGTCTGAGCCGCTGACATGCACGCTGGTAGCTTGCAACACCGCTACCTTCACAGCGCAGGCTGCGGGCGGAGTGGGCGACAGGACAGGTGCCACTGTACCCTTAGAAGCTATGTAATAAATACCATAAAAAAAAAAAAAAGCAAAAGTCAGCCCTCCAGAGCACAACCACCTTAGGTCGACTGAATGTCACCTAATTTCTTCAATCGAAAACAGAGCGAGAAGGAAAATGTTCAAACAAAAACAAAAGAGGGGAAAAAAAGCAGTTCTTAACACTAGCAGTAAATAAACTTGTACAACAGTTCAATCTGTATAACATGATGAAATAAATCTACATCTTTTCTTATTTTGGTGCTTTGAATTATACATACAAACAACAATTACAGGGACTTGTTCACCAAGCGTGCGGGCCTGGAAGTCTCTCCGAGTCCCCCCTCCGGCAGCAGGTGAGCGCTGCCCCGCCGCCCAGAGCGGAGGGATTTCCTGGGCAGAGACCCACCGCTTTGAACAAATGATTTGCCTACAACTTTTTTCTTTTTTTTTTTCCTTTTTTTTTTTTTTCTCTTAATGCATCAAACAACTGTGACCAGTGAAAGGCAAAAAATCCCTGGCAGTTTGTCCATTTGGATATCAGACCTAGTTTCTCTTAATTTCCACCCTTTATTTTCCCCCGTATTCCTTAAAATTCCTGGCGTCCTTCACGCCTTCCTGACAGTGACTCGGATGCAGTCAAGTCCTCTTCTTCCAAGTACAGGATTTCTTACAATATAAGTTATATGCAGTGTTCAGCAATTCTTTTTTTTTCTTTTTTCTTTTTTTTTCACAGCACTAGAGAGACCCTGTTAAGTAGGGAAACGCGAGTCTGAATGGCTTTATTCACAAATGGGATCCAGGTTCGGGGCACACAGACGCCGCAGCGGGCTCCTCTGTCAAAGTGGCGAATGTCATTTTGCTTTCTGACTTCGAAAACAGGTATCCGTCCGATTTCAGCTTCCTGGTACCGCTCCTGGAAAACTCACGTCGGAGGGGCCGGAGGGGTTCTCGCCCGGAGACCTCTAAGCGTCGAGCAGAGGCTCTAACCCATGGCGGTGACCATACTGGAAGGGTGATGAGGTCCGAAGGAGAGACTGGACGGTGGGTGCATCGGCGTGGGCGTGGTCAGCATGTGGCTGGAGTGGCTGAACGGTGAGATGTGGCTGAGCGAAGACATGTGTCTGGAGAGGGCGGCGGGGTTGAACGAGCTGCTCTTGGGGAAGTCCTCCAGCGTGTCGTGCACCTTTTTGCACTTTTTGGATTTGCTAGACATTTTTCGGTTTCGGGTCTGGATGCCTTCCTTCTTCATAGTCAGGGGTCTGTTAATCTGAACAAAGATCAATTTTTTTTTTTACTTTTTTTTTGGCTGGCTCTGAAATGGTGCAGGCTTTCACACTGCCGACACCGGTTCCCCTGCCTGCCCCAGACCAGGGGTCTACTCTCAGGGGCCCCTTCTTCACAGAGCCCTGCAGGCGAGGTCTGCAGTGGGCTTCTGACCGTCAGCCTCCATCGGTTTCAGAAACCAGGAGACCAAGGGCAAGGTGTTCCAAGCAGAGGTTATTAATCATGTTCATCCAATCACTTGTGGGAAAGTTTGCCTCGGGGGACTTTGTGTCCCTGAGGACCACATTCTAGAGACCCACCCAAGATGGTTGTACTTCTCTGGTACCTAAAATATAATAGCTTGTCTTCTTCCACTAGAATCACCTTAGAACAATTCATGAGAATGGAAGCAAGGGAGGTATTTTCAAGAGGGAAATAGTATCTTATCTACTGGTCCTGTGTTGTGACTTTGGAAGCTGCAAGGTAACCGATCTTAAGTGTTTCAGTCCAACTGCCTTGAGAAGCGAGGACTGCTTCCCTCTTCAAAGTAACTTCTGGTTGCCTCTCTCCTACCAGTCTTTTTGCAACAAGAGATGCTGTGAAATCTTGCCCTGAAATTTTACGTTCTGGGGTCATCCTTTACTAAAACGTGTCTTTCCAAAAGGTGGTGTCCTGCCCACGTGTACCAGCTGTGATGACCGAAAGTGGCGATCTCTCCTGGTCCTGGTAATCTGCTTCTAACCAGACACACAGCTAAACCAACCAATCGACAACAACGTAACGTCCGCTGAGGGGACGGAGAGTACCCTGCGAGCCCTCTCGTCCTAACAATCAAAGACCACAAATGAAGCAGAGTGACAAGGCAGAGGCCAGCATCCGCTGTAAAGATCGCTCATCTCCCGTCTCTCTTCCCAACAAGCCTCATTGGGTTTATTTTGAATATACACTCGCTTTTTGTGGGGTGGAGGGCAGAACCAAGAGAAGGGACTCGACCAAGCAAACTGAGATCACGCCCCACCATGATTCAGAATCAGATTGACCTCAAGTGGGGCCACCTGCCCTGTAAAGCAGACCGCACATCTGGACCTGCTTCCAGGGAAATGTGGCAAAGGAGGGGACGTCAGGGTCTCAGTCCTTCCTGACTCCTGGGGGAAATAAACAACTTCTTCCTCCAGGGTCCTCAAGGCTGGAGAAAGAACCAAGGTTCTCCTGGCTCTGGGATCTGCCTGTCTGCTCCAAGTGCTAGAAAGCACTAGTCGAGGAAGAGAGAATCCACTAACCAACAGGGCTGGGCGGCTGACAGCACTTCTGGGAGCAGCAAACCCACAGCTTCCTGGGGCTGAGCTGGGAGAGGTCACCTGGAGAGGGTCCAGAGCCACTCGGTGGGGCTGACACCTGCTTCCGCCCCTCGCCCGGGAAGGCAACGTGAGTGACGGCAGAGGAGGAAAAGGTCGTTGCCAAAGAACCTTTCAGGGTTCCTTCCTCAAAGTTATAATCAAGATAAAGATGCAGCCTACAGAGGTGGTAGAAATCTACCGTCACATCAAATCTCCCCAAGATAGCGTCTAGACACACGGCTCTTTGCACTGATACCTAGATATACTGAGCGGCTATCTAAGTATAATATCTAGTTACACAGATAGCCACACAAACCCAGATAACTAGTCTCAACACTGATACGGAGATAGGTAGTTATCTACACACCTAGATAAGCAGACAGGAACTAACTCAGGGCATCCAGTACAGGTCTCGAGATGGGCAGGACTAAACACAACAAGATGAGGATGCTAATAGGTTATTATCTCTCATTAAGCCCAAGGTGAATCGCCTCCTTTGGGGACTTCTTACTAAACCAGAGAAGGCAGAAAAAAACCACTGGAGTTGGCGAGTAACTTTCCATCTCCCAGCCACCAGGGCCCAACCACGACATCGGTAGCTAATTAAGAAGAGGGTGGGAGGGAGTCGTGATGAGGGTTCCCTGACTTTTCTCTGATTTAATGAGAAATTCGTATACTTCAGAAATATCTGCTTTTGAGATTGGACACAATTGAGACCATAGTTCACTGAGGCCAAGGAGTCCAAGAAATTTAGAGCTGGTTCGTTTCTCATAATTCCTATACGTCTATGGAAATAGGAAAGAAATACACACACATGCATTCATTCCTTTGACTAGAACTCTGGTATATTCTAAAATGAGGAGGTGCTTACTCTCCCCTGGTTCCCACTGGTCCTGGAGCTGCTGGCCTCCCCGGAAGGCCTTTCATATTTGGAAATCGGTACTGGCCCTTCCACCTCATCAGCCATGTGACTTGCTTCTCTGAGTCATAATTTCTTCAAGTAAAACGAAAATAAAGGCCATTTCCGCCCTGCTACCTCATGGGACTGTTGGAGGCTTAAATGTAATCAAGCAACATGAAAGTTCTTTGTAAACCATAAATGACAGCCCCAAAATCATTTTATGGGCTGTGCCGATGACTGGCTAACTCATAAACTCTAAGGCCCCGAAGCTTCCAGATTTTCATCGCAAACCGTCTTCTCTCCCCGGCACTTCCCCAAAGTGAAACCCGGCCTGGCGTTTCATTGATGATAAAATGTATATAAACCGCAGTCCGAGGGTCTGGGGGGAGACACGATCAATCCTAGTAAGACCCTGGTTCCACCAGCGCCCACCCTGCACGAGGGCCGTGCCAAGGGCGGGGACGCGCAGGCAGGGAGAGGAGGGTCACAGGCTTCCGGGAATCAGCTCACTCCCAGGACGCACAATAGGACTGGGTTGCGGGGGTCACCCTGGGAAGTTCTCCTGTGACTCAAAAAATCTAACCAGGAAAGCTTCCGCCCCAATTCCTAGGCGTTCCTAGGCAAGACAAGTTGGCCACCAGAATGGCCACGAGCGAAAACCTCTGCCTTTGGACTCCCGGACTTTACCAATGCCAGACTGGCAAAGAGACATTAAGTGAATCAGACAGAGCCAGAGATTAGGTCTGAGAGAGACTGAGAAAGAGAGAGAGAGACAGATGGAGAGAAAATTCTTTCTCTAGGATTAACATAAACCTCCAGGGTTATGACCTGTCAGCCAGAGTTGCTGCAGACAAAAAAAACTGAATTTTTTTTTTGACGTAAAGATGTTGCGAAATGGGAGGACCCCAAGTTGAAAGTTTAAAACCGACACAGCCCAGCCCATGCGGCCAGGTGACACTGATGGTGCTGCTAATACGCTACGGAAGGAGAAGGGCGCTCGTCCCCCTGGCGAGGATGACCGCCGTCCGCTCGCGGCAGTTCTCCCGCTTCGGACAAAGTCGTCAGGTGGCAGCTCTCCGACATTCCATCTCACGTGTTTTACACAGAGAATCCATCTAAAATTCACAGCACGGGTCAAGCCAAGGCCCTCTCTCTACCCCTCGGTCACTAAATCAGCCCTAAAGCCCTATGCAGTGCAGTACAATCTTATTTGCTTTTCTCTTTCGCTCTCTGGTTCACTTTTTTTTTTTTTTCTGCAGAAAGTTGAAAAACGCAAGGAAACATCAAAACATGACGGGTGACTCTTTCGGTTTTCCGAAGGGAAGACTGTTTTTCCCCTTAAAAACCCAGACCAGGCACATCTTGCTTCCAGCACATGCTGAGGGGCAGGGTCGTCCTGTTTGAAACCCTTCAGTCTCAGCAAGGCTGCTGAGTACTTTCCTACACTGGGGGTCCGTCCCCCTGCAGTGACTCTTCTGAGCCCCGTTAGCGGGCGATGCCATTGAGAAGGGGACCAGGGAAGAGGGACGCTGCGCACTGGGTATCAGCAGAGGGCGGCCGTTCGGGCGGGTCCCCGGGGAAACTTACATTGTGCAGTTTGTAGTACAGCCCGCAGGCGTTGCAGACGGGGTCTCCGTTGGCATTTCTTCTCCAGAGAGTCGTGGTTGTGGTTTGACAGTTTGCACAAGACGTACCTGCCCTTCTTGCTGCCGACTGGGGAGTGGGGAGAGAGGAGAGGGTAAAATCAAAACAAACGTTAAAGGGGTTTGCAGAGCTATCGAGACCAACTTTAAAAAAAAAAAATTATCATTGAAATCAAAACTAGCAAGTGGCCCACATGAAAGTACTAAAGATCCCCAAAAGCTGCCTCAAGAAGAAAAATACAGTTGATCCACCAGCAGAGGAGCGGATTGGACTGTGGTCCGGTGGTCCGAGGGTGGCCTGCTGTCCCCCGGGAAGAATTCGGGAGGAGCAGAAAGGTGCCGCCACCTCTCCGACACAAAGAGCCCCTCCCTCCCTCTCCAAGTTTGCCAGATGTTTAATTCTTGTAAGTCGCAATTTTGAAAGAACCAGACTGGTTTTGGTACCAGGCCCTCGGTGGCTTTCTTGGCCAGGCCCCCAGGAAGTCTCTTTCCAAGAGTCTCAGTCCTCAAGGAGGCCCCTTGCCATCACAACAGACTCAGAGCCAAGGAAGAGCAAACTCAAGCATCAGAAGCACTTTCTGGATCCCAAACAGAGAAAGAGAGGATGAGAAGGAGGACAGAGCAATAACAGAAGAAAACGTCTGTGTGGGTGTGTGGCCGGCACACGTAGGAGGCACCAAAGTGAACAAACATCCTACGTGAACCAGACCCCAGCCAGTCTGCCGCGGTCCTCACTGTGCACCGCCCACGACTTCAGATTCGGTGGCTCGTGGTGACCGCCATCTTCCTTCTCCTGGGGTGGCTTTTGGTGAACGAGACATACTGAGAAGAACAAGGAATCCTGCAAGTCAACAGGAACCCTGGCCCCGCTCCTACCTTCATCTCATTTCACCTTCTTGAAAGTAGGTATTTGCTATCTGATGTTCACCGAGCAGGATGGTTGCAGGTCAGATGTCAGCCCCAGCCTGAGTTTTAATTATTTGATGGTGTCACTGCTTTCATTTCCTTCAAGAGGGGGATGTTTCTTTTGCTTTTCAATGGACTTAAATGTATATGGGGATGGTTCCCTCTGTCCGTAAGTTTAAAAAAAAAAACTTAAGCTCAAAAATTTTGGAAAGAAAACAGATTTGGGTCACTTCTAACACACATCTCTCTCACCTCCTCACTCTCTGCCCCACAACATAAAAAGGAAAATTTCAACTGCAAAATTACTTCTGTCCCTGGACTCAAAAACATTATCAAAGGCAAGAGAAGGAGAAAGAATTCAGCTGGTCTTTATCTGTGATCAAGAAAATTCTGGCAAGTTTACAAAAGCACGGACCAGAAACTACAGGGACCATGCTCACTTTTCCATCAATATTTTATCCAGCAAGATTTCAGTGAAACACCCGAAACGGCCAGATATGAAAACCCAGTGGCAATTCTGAATTAACCAGGCTGGTTCCTTTCCCTTCAAAGCTGCTAAATTGTCCCACAGAGATGCTCCCCTTTCCTACAGGCTTAAATTGTACAGCTATGGCTTAAAAAAAAAAAAAACTAATTATTTTCTGTGCCCTGAGAAACTAAAATTGAACAACAGCCCTTATCCATCATCGTTGAGAAGGTCCTACTTTTGGGCTGTCGGTTTTGAAAATAATTCACTGCAGTCCAAGAGGGCTGCCCCTCACCCCACCTGCCTCTGGCCACCTGCCTTTATGAAATGTGACCATTTAAGACTTAACTGTTGCTCCTGGATCCTCCTGGGGAGAAGATGACATAGAAAATTGGTGCTGCAGGATTGTGACAATTAGATTATCATGGGATGATTATTATCAGCCTGGACTGTTTTTCCCTCTTTAAAAGAAATGCTCGGATAGAGCAGACTAATAGCCACTCAAGCACCAGGTTTCCCAGCCCAGCAGCTGCAAAGGGGTGGAACAAACCCATCATGCCAACCAGTAAAATAAAAGTTCTGAAGAACAAGGTTCCTGGTACGGCCCTTGGCAGCGTATTGACAGTAACGCAAATACTGCCAGGTTCAGGCTTCATGTGAATTTATATAGAAGTTCTACAAGCTGCACTGTTCGGTTCACCCACAGGAGACAACGTTCATTAATAAAGCAAGCTAGTCATGAGACATAGGAAAACCCTGCAACAGGAGGGAAAGAACTCGATAGGTCTTCCCACTCCTCTTTCCTGCGTGAGTTGACTCACAGTTAGATATGCATCTTATGGAAGAGAGGAAGAGATATGAGGGGCGGAGTGGTCTGCTGCACATCTGCAAATGTGCAAAAGCAGAAATAGCAAACTGGAGAGACAGAGCTGGGAAGAAGGGACAGGAAATATAGAAAAGAAGAAAAAGAAAGTTCTAGGTATTCAAAAGTCAAATATATCTAAGGGCTAAAAAAAAATACATATATATATATATATATATATATATATATATATATTTATCCTGAATGAGTCCCAAGTGTGAATTCTATGGAACTAAAAATATAAAACCACCCAAAACAGATGAGTAAGAAAGAGCTTAACGTGTGACAGCCAATGAACTCTAGAATTAAAAGCAACTCTACTCAGACTTGTAGAGATTTCTTATGAAAGGTGAATGAAGACAAAATTATATAAAATGCAAGTGGAGCCCTCCTGTGCAATCTACCCAGGCAGAAGACACCCCAAGAAAACACCACATGCACTCCCGCCCATCACCCAGACAACTACAGGATCTTAGACTTCTCTGTTCTCTCTTTCCTGCTTCACGTTTACCTTAAAAAAAAAAAAAAAAAAAAAAAAACCAAACAGCCCAATTATAATGGTATCATGACTTATTTTAACAAGAAGGTTTCTGTTGTTACTTTTCTTCCCTTTTTGTCTTTTCTTTTCTTTTTCTCTTTTTCCCCCCCTAAGGCCAGGTTTTGAGTGATTCAGAACATTCTTTTGTGGTGTGATCATATTCATTCTGTGCTAACACCTCCAGCCATTTTTTTTTCAAACAGTCTTGTTCTGATCCGTTCAAACATCTTGATGTTTAGGTTGGGGAAGCTGAGTTGTTGTGTATGAGTTATCTCCAGAGCTCAGATATCCGGCAGCTTTTTCCTAGGAAGTTAGCTTTGCACATGAGAGAAAGGGTGGGGGGGAGCCAAAGAGTACGGGGACGAGTCGGGGGAGGTTCTCGAAAGCTGGAGAAGTGGGCAGAGATCAGGAAGAGTAAAGCCTTGAGACCTAGGAGTGCCAAAAATTAAAGTCACATGGGCACGGCCATCCCTAGAAAGTTTTTCCTTCTTCCCAAGAGGGTGTGAAAGGTGTTGATTTGCATTAAAATCTGCTGGGGAAGACGAATATTCTTTAAAAAAGAATACAGAGAGTTTGGCAAAGCATAAATACAAAACAGAAACAGACTGATAGACATAGAATACAAACTTGTGGTTGCCAAGGGGGCGGGGGTGGGAAGGGACAGACTGGGATTTCAAAATGTAGAATAGATAAACAAGATTATACTGTATAGCACAGGGAAATATATACAAGATCTTGTGGTAGCTCACAGTGAAAAAAATGTGACAATGAAAATATATATGTTCATGTATAACTGAAAAATTGTGCTCTACACTGGAATTTGACACAACATTGTAAAATGATTATAAATCAATAAAAAAATGTTTAAAAAAAAAGAATACAGAGGGTTTGGGGTTTTCCCCCACTCCCATCTTACAATTTGATGGATGGTACTTTATCCATTGTTAATCTGCATGGGGAAACTCCGCCCCTCCCTCAGCTTGGTGAATGTCATCACCACAAAAAGCATTTTGATCTTTTGACTGTGGTTACCGTCCTCATTTGCCAAACCTGCTTTTATTTGTCTGTTATGTAGGCTTGCTGTTCGGCCTGGCCTGAGGTTCCAAAGACAAGTTTGCAAAGGAGCCTCTCCTGCTAGTTTTCCTTATAAACGCTTGCTAGTGCCCGGTTTTCTCAAGTATTCCTTGGCGGGGGGGGGGGGGGGGGATGTCAAGAGGGTTAAGAAGGGAAAAGAAGGGGGGCCACAGGAGGAAAGCATCACCTCACTGGCAGGATTTCGAAGGGAAAGTAAGACCAGACACTAGGGGAGACCAAGAGGCAGGAAGGAGCCACGCGATCTTCCCCACGGGAATCAACCTGTGGGGATTCCTCAACTCTTTAGACCAAGAAAGAAGAAAACCTCCATTAAATCCAATGTCTGCTGCTTGTGAAATGCAGTGAAGCGGCCCCATCCATCTTAAAGCGCTGGCCTGTGAGATGTCATCCCTGGTTCTAAGGCAGCCCTGAGACTGTCATCGCCTCCTAGGAGCCTGCTTGTACTATTTCAGGAACAAGTTCTGGATGGCACCTGGGACATTCCATCCCCGCACTAAATTCCTCCGCGAAACTGGGATTTATCAATCCACCTTAAATCAGCCAGCCGGGTCCTCTTAAAGCAATCACACTCTGTTAGCCAATACACTTACATAACCCAGAAGTCAGCACCCTTAAAAACTTGATAAGTGACTTAAGAACCATGGAGGGGAAGAGAGAAGAAAAAGAGAGAGAGAGAGAGCGTAATTTTCTGCATATCTAATTTGGGAAAAAGAAAACAAAGGTGGGAGGAAAAGACTGTCCCAAGCAAGCTGACACGATTTTGAGCTGCCCTGCCTATTTCCTGCAGAAAGCGCTCCTTCCTGAAGAGAGGAAATTAAAGACACTGAATGGACGGTGTTGGATCAGTGCTTCCCGAGGACAACTCACCAGCCTTCGCTTGGGCTTGATCAGGGGTCGGTTCTGCCCGTTCATCTTGTGGTAGAGCCCGCAGGCATTGCACAGATAGTGGCCGGTGCCATCTCGTCGCCACAGTGGGGTGGACGTCGCCCCGCAGTTCACACACTCCCTGCCTTCTAGAAACAAGATTGGACATCAGTCACTTACGGAGGGCAAGCACCCCGAGGAGCTGCAGCTGAGATCGGGAAGGAATGTTTTTGCTTTCTCTGTTTTTCCTCTCTTGGGGGAATTTTCCCACCCCAACTTCCCTTGAAGGTGCCTCCCGAGTTGAAAAGAGTTACTGTGTGGCCGGTTCAGGGCCTAACTCTTCCCCCAGCACGCCCAAGCAGAGCCCAAGGAGGAAGGCAAATTTCAACTTGACATCGTTCCCTGAGAAAATTCTGAGCCCTGGACGATGGCAAAATGAAACATTCCATTCATTTCCCGCAGAGAAAAACAGAGGTGATCCATGATCATCCCCACGTCTGCCTACACGGACTGATGAAATGATGAAGATCAGGATGGAGCAAAAGGAAAGCTTCATCAGTGGCTGGAGAGAGAAACAGATAGTAAATAGATGCCCAGATCGACCCATCGGCCAATTGATGTTTACAGCGAGGGCTTTAGGTTTCACTTCCAGGAAAACTGTTAAGTGTCCCAGGCTGGCAAGCAACAGAGGGAGGCCCAGCAGGACTCACTCATGCCCCATCACTTTTCTTCTCCCTAGAAGAGGCCCAGGTTTTCTGCAGTTTTCCAGCCACTGAGACCCCAGTCTGAAGGGTCTGAGGGGAACGCAGTGCAGTCTTTAAGGCTCGGAAGCTGGAGACGAGGAGGGAGGGAAAGGAAGGGAGGTGTTGGGAGGGGCCGAGTGAGGAGCAGACGGGGGGAGAGAGCAGTTTCGGAGGGGGAGGGAGGCCCTCGGGGTCGGCTCATTAACCGAGGCCTGCCTGCAGTTGCTCTTTTTCCAAAAAAACAAACAAACAAAATAAACAAAAAACCGGCCAGGCCGGGTTAGAGCAGCATTCACTCCAGGGGCTGAAGAGTGACCTAGACCCCACCTCCAGAGGGACCACTCCAGGAGGGAATCCCACAAAAAAAAAAAAAAAAAAGACCATGTTAGGACGCAGGGAGTCTGCTCAGAGTTCTTTACAACTCCTGCCGGAGGAGGAGGAGGAGGAGGATGGATGGAGCCCAGGAGAGCCTGCCCCACTCTTGGGGGACCTGATTCTCCTGGCGAGGGTGCACCAACCTCGCTGCCAACTGAGAGACACCCAGGAGGAGCCCCCACCCCTTGCAGGAGCCAGTGACCTCACTGGAGCAGGTCCCCCAAGAGGAGGAGTCTGGAAAAGGTTCCTGCTCTTTGAGGTGCCGGGAGGTGGGGGCTGGGGATGGCAGGGGAGAAAGAGAGTCCCTAATGGTGGTTTTGTTTTAAGAGATTAGTCAGCTAACCCCACACTACCAGGAGGATGGGGTGGGGGAAGAGAACGGGGCAGGATGCTCGGGAATCTTGACTCCCTACGAGGAAGACAAGGCCGGCTGGGGTTCTGGGACCTGCTCAGGGTCCAAGTACAAGGGGCGGAAGGGAATTTCCACCCCCAGCCTGTGCTTTGCTACGAGGATGGGCTCTGGGGAAGGAAACGGCTTTTGGAAATGAAGGTGGGTGTGGCCTCCTTTGACACTGAAGTCCTGCTGAGTAGTTTTTGTCCACTTGGCCTTTTCAAAAAAAGTTAAGGACTTAAGAGGTTTTCTTTTTTATTCCAAATTCCCCAAAGCTTCCTAAATTGGGGTCTACAGAAAGCCTTCCTAGAAGCCTTGCAATCATCTACCCAAAGCGTGGCCCCCGAGGGCCAGGAGCGCTGGCTAGACACCCAACAGTTTCTAGCAGGCTCTGGGCTGAATCACACCCAGACACCCTTCCTCGGGGGTCCAGCAGCCTTCGGGACGCGGCTGCGGGATGGGGGGGGCATGGAGGAAGGAGGCAGAGTGGGTAAGGAGGGGTGGCCGCGTGCGTAGCCGGGAGGCAAGCAGGCCCTCCAGCTCGGTGTCCCCAGTGGGGACATCCTGCCAGGACAGGGGCCTCAAGCTCCGAGCCATTTTGTCCCAGACCTTTGGGGAGGTTTCCTGGCCGGCCCCAGCAGTCTGGCTGGAGCCGCCCCGCTCCTGGGCACCTGGGCTGGGGGATCTCCCCGCCTGACGTGATCAGTCTGATTTCCTTTCCTTTGTCAGGCCGTGGGGAGGATGACAGCTTCCTTTTCAGAGGGACCTTGAAAGCCAGCAACGGTCGCCTCTTCTGCAAGGCTCTGCACACTAGAGCAATTTTCTGTCTTGATTCACTCGGCAAGTTCGTGATTGCCTCGCCTGGCTTTTTCTTATTTTTTTTTTTTTCTCTTCTCCTTGTTGCCTCCGGTCTGTGACTTCAGCAAACAACCAATTTTCCTAACTGTCTCCTGCTTTCTTTCTCCTCGCTCACTGCCTGGTGTGAGCTGCTCAGACAGACACCTCGCTCTAGGTGACAACCACAGAGCTGGGAGGCCTCTTAACATTCAACAGTCATTTTCAAGCAACCCCTTCGCCTCTGACTGAAATCCTGAAACCGGCCTGGACAGAAGGGGCAGGAGGCTGCCAAGAAAAAGGTGGAGACAGATACCCCCGGTGGAGAGGAGGTGGGGGAGCTAAGAAATCGCCCTCTACAGGGGAAAAAAAAAAAAAAAAAGAGGCTTTGTCTTTTGTTTGCAAAGATCTATCCCAGCGCTGACAGCCTGGGCGTTAAAAATGCAGTAGGTGCTCTAAACCACAGTTTCAACCGTTTTCCAAAATGCGACAACCCTCTTCTCTGCGCAACTCCTTCAGGCGATTGCCAAGAAGAGGTTAAAAAACAAAAAAAAAGTAACCACGAAAACCAAGAGAATCCCCTTCTCAGGAATTCCCACCAAGTCTACCCTCTCTCTACCACCTCAAAACTTCCCCTCTGAGCCCCACGCTCCTGGAAGTCCCAGGTCCCTGGCTGCCCAGGTGTGCTCTGCTTGGGTTCTCTGACTGTGAGAAAGGAATAAGGAGTGAAAAACCAAATTTAAATCCACTCCTCTCCTTTCCACCCCCCCCACACACACCCAAAAAAACAAAATAAAAAAGTAGGTCTGGAGGTGCTCCTGGTTCTGGTTTCGGGAAACCGCAGCTCTTGCCCCCACCCCTCCCCAAATGTGCTGAGTCTCAAGGGAAGAGACAGAAAAGACCGGCTAACCCGAAGGCAGAAGGTGTGCAGGACGGAGGGGGGAGAAATCAAACGCGGAAATGAGGGCAGAGAACCAGAGGCGCTTGGAAAAGTCACTCTGTCCCCTCCCCCCACGTAAACCACCACCCCAGCCTCAGATACCACGCTCTTCCCCCCCAAACTTTTAGCCCTACCAGAAAAGAGAACTTTTTTTTTTTCAAATCCCATCCCAACCTCAAAATGCTCAGGTTGGCTTTCATGGCAATCAGCCCTCAAGCCTTGATCAACCCTGCCTTTTCTGATCCGAGCTGTACCCCACTTCTCCGGGACCCTCCACTCCCCAGGCGGGCGTGGCCCCTCTCCTGAGCCTGATCTCCCTTCCTCTTGCTTTCTCTTCGGCTCCACCAGTCAGCCTACCTCCCTCTCCCTCTGCCGACTTTCATGTACTGAACATGCAGGTCTGAGTTTTTCTGTCAGCCTAACCGCATCCGGACTCTATTATAAAGTTCCTGGCTCGGGATAAACAATGCAACTGTCGCGTGCAGCAGTCTGAAAATAATTGGATTAGCTAAAACATATCAACTAAATAGAGACAGTCCGGCCCAGGCAGTCGGAGTGAATGTCACCCTGGAAAAAAAACCCTGGAAACTGATCTCATGGTCACTGGGTGCCCAGAGCCCGCCCTCGGAAATTTTCTAAACCCCGGTTTTGCAAGCTGTTTCAAGACTGCCTGTCTCATCCCTAAAAGACAAGTGATTTCCCCCCCATTCTGTATATAGAATCTCTATAGAGAGAGGGCTGGGGAAAGACAGGGGGATAGACCAGGACAGGGAACCCACCCTAAAGGAAACACGCCGATCTTCACAAAACTGTCTCGAAAACTACAGTGAAATCTCATTTCAGAGACTCCCCAACTCTCTGATCCAGCCACTTTGGTTAGAAACAAAATTGGGGGGTGAATTATTTTATTTTTAAACCAAAAAAAAATTTTTGTGTGTGGGTTTTGTCTTACTTATCACACCAAACTCTATGCCAAGAGAAAAAAACATATGCAGCTCTCTTTGAGATAGAGTGAGCTTTTCTGAGAGAGGACAGGCAAAGGAAGCAGACACACACCTGGGGAAACTTTCTCGGTCCCTCCTACCCACTGTGCCTTCAGAGCAGTCAGGGAATAGGACCTAAGATGCCTTCCTGCCCTGCCTGGGCTCCCAGCACTGGAAGATTCTGCAGGAATCCGGCCCTCTCCATTTCGGATTTTCATTGCACTGTTTGCCCAGGGCAGAGCCCACCTCTGTCTCCCAGAAGTCAGGATGGCAGCCCCCTTTTCTACGCAAAGAATTGGGGTGCTGCTTCTGCCAGGGTCCCGCCCCCGACGAAAAATATACACACACTTTATTTATACATGTCTGTGTCAAGGGCCATTCCCTCTTGACTGGGTGACCCACTCTGAGCTAAGCAGAGAGGCGCAGTCAGGACGCAGAGGCCGGGGGGTCGCAGGAGGGACCTGTGTTTGTTTGGGTTTCAGGAGGTTTCGTTTTAGCATTAAACACTAAAGATTTATCCCCTCGCCTTCCATGTGGTCTTGGAAACTGACTAAAGGTTACCGCCAACACCCAGAAGTCCCCTGGCCGGGACAGGCCGGGGGTTTGTTTTTGTTTGTCTTTTTCCTTTCCCAGCTCTTGGGAAGGTGGAGGGGGGTGTGTGCTTGAAAATCAGCTCCCATTTGCCCTCTGCTCTGAAGACTGGAAGAAGGTGAGACACACCTCACTCTTTCCGCACCAGAAAAATGGGCAGAAATCAAATCTCCGAGGGGTCTGGAACACCACCAGCCCCGGGGAGGGGCGGGACTGCGCGTTTAGGTCCCTGCCCGGGATTTCGGAGCAAGGGGTGGGGGAGGGGAAAGGTCTCCGGGGGAGAGAAGGCGCCTACCTGTGCTGGATCTCGCTTTGGGCCTCGACTTGCATCCGAAGCCGGTGGGGGAGCCCCCCAGCAGGCTGCTGGGCGGGAAGAGTCCGGAGCTGTACTCGGGGACGTAGGGCGGGTAAGTGGTGATGGGGTGGTGGGCCGACGCCGCCGCCCCGCCCAGGGCGGTCATGCCGCCGCGGGAGTGCGCCGACTCCAGCTTCATGCTGTCGGGCAGCGGCACCTGGTACTTGATGCACTCCTTCTCGTCCTGGCGGGCCGAGCCGGCCGAGCCCGGGGTGGACAGCGACGGGTCCGGGGAGACGTCCTTCGGCGGGGTGGGCGGGAAGGTGAAGAGGTGCGGGCTGGAGTGGCCCGCAGACAGGGAGGAGGACGAGGCCGGCGGGTAGACCGACAGGGGCCCCGGGGAGCCATGGTGGATGGACGTCTTGGAGAAGGGGCCGAGGTTCCAGGGCGAGGCGGTGTGGTGGCTGCCCAGGGCCTTGCCGCCGTCCAGCCAGGGCAGGGATCCGTGCAGCAGAGGCGGACGGCACACCTGGCTCCCTGCGAGGAAAGGGGGAGGGGGCAGGAGAGAGACAGGCGGGTGAGAGCAGCTCCAACGCCCCTCTGACATCTGGGGAGCCTCACCCCCACCCCAGCCTCCCGGCAGGACAGTCCCAACATCCACCGGACCAGGGCACAGGCCCACTGTCCCTCCTCTGGGCGCCCTCGGCCAGCAAAAGCACCCTTCACCCCTGCCTCCCACACAAATGTCCCACCAAATCCAGGGAATTAAGGGCCTGTGTCTGACACCCAAGAGGTGCTGCCATGGCGTGGAGATGGCCCCTGACTTCTTTGGCCTCTCCAGATACACTTTCTAAATCACAGCCCCGAGGTCCCTCTCTAGAACCTGACTTGATTGATTGGTTCCCTCCAATGGCTCAGAGGCCCCCATCCCAGACCTAATCCCAGGCAGCCTGATAAGAGAGTGGGCCTTGAATGATGGGGCCTGAAGGGGTGAGCCTGGCCGCACAACCGCTTAAAACCAGGAAAATACGCAGAGCCTGGAGAGAGGCCCAGCAGAGGTACCCACTCCCCAGGCCCCGTGCAGACAGGAGAGGGCTTGGAGAGGGAAGAGGAGGGCATTTTACATGGAAGTAGCCCTCTTTCAGCACTGGTTCCTAATTGGCAAGGCCTGAAATGGGATTTGCAGGGAAATTCATTGCTCAGGCTGTCGGAGAAAGTTTCCAAGGCTAGACCCTGGGGTGACAGTTTTGTCTGCCTTTCTCACCCTCCCAAATCCTACTGGAAACAAAACAAAACAAAACAAAACAGGCCCATTTGCACCCCCCAGCTGTGATTCCACTAGCGCAGTATGTGAATTTTCACCTGAGCCCCGAGACACAAAATTCCAGTGTCTGCATCTACTTCACTCTCACACACGGAGTAAATTTCACCTTCATTGTAAATACAGAGTTTTCACGTAGTCGTGGACGAGTCCAGACGCCCTGAGAAGGGTGCAGTTTAAACTGCAAGTGCACATGCCCACACTTAATGATCTTTTAATCCGGTCCCTGCCTCAGCATTTGACATTCTATTTAATCATTAAGAACAATACTGAAACTAAAATCTTAAGAGAGAGGAAGGGGAGGGGAGTTGAGGTGAAAGGAGAGTTCTCTGAACGCCAAGGGTCAAGATTCACATTATGCAGGAAGTAGTATAGTAAATAATACCAAGGCTGCAACACCGCATTTCCACTTAACTGCTGATCTACACAGAACAAGGGCAAAGAGCGCCCCATCCGCAGAAACAATGGTTTTTAACCTGGTGACAGCAGGGCGGAGGACGCCTGCTGCCGGAGGGGCTCTGCCATCGGGCCCAAGCCCGGGATCTAAGGAGGGGAACTGGGTAGATAGACCACAACTTCACATTTCCTCTGCCTGCCGTGTCGCTCCCGTTTCTTCTTTGGGGACACACAGCTGGAAAGCGTTAGAGCTTTTTCCCCCTCAGCTATACGGGGCAGCCAGGTTTCTCTCTAACATTTCAGAACTCTCCTAAACTTCTTAAGGTGAAAGAGAAAGTTAGAAGACAAGACAAGCACCCAGGCATCGCTCCCCCCATAAAAAGAAACCCTGGTGGATCCTAAACCATTTCTCGGAGCTTCCTGGGGCTGCTGTAGGCCGGAGGAGAGCGCGAAGCTAGACTTATGGGGAGCAGGCAAGGAGGTAACCACAAAGCATAGACGCAAGAAAATTCTGTGCAGCCGGGAATCTAGGAAACCCCAAATGTCTCAAACTTAAGACGGTTGTCTTTCTACCAAAACCCCATCAAGCAACAGACTTCCCTTCCTCAGAGCCAAGAGGCAGGAGATTCGCCTAGGAACCAAATGCATCAGCTTAGGGGAAAGATCAAAAAACAAGGATGGGAATAAATACGTTTCTCGGGCCTTTCTGGAAATGTGCCGGATTTGAAATGTACCGAAGCACGCTGGCTGAAGCCCCCGAGAGAGAGCTACGGGATAACTGGGGAAGTGAAGCTCCTAGAAAGAACCAAGCCCGAGCCAGGTTTGGACGGCGGCCGGATGCCTGACCCGGGGAGCGCTGGCCGGAGGAGGCAGAGGCTCGGCTCCCCGCGCCCGGGACCTCCGAGGTCCCCGAACCTGCAGCCGCGCGGGGAGCGACGCCTGCAGCGCCGCTCCCGCCAGGTGAGCTCCAGGCCCCAGAGACAGCAGCCGCGGAGAAATGCCTGCTGCGACTGTTTTTAAAAACACACTCTCGCGACGATCGAGACGCCTTCCTCGCCCATTTCCGGGCCCCAACTTTTTTTTTTTTTTAATGTATAAGTAACGGCACTTGGGGGCTTTGGCTGGGTCTCCCCATCCCCCTGGTCCCTCCCTGCCTCCCCGACCCGGGAAAGCGGGAAAGGCTGGGCGGGGGTCCCCGCACCCGGGGCGGACTCACCGTGGTGGGTCGGAGGGTACCTCTGCACGGTGGCCCTCACCGAGTTTCCGTAGTAGGACGGGACGTGGTTGGCTTGACCGTCGATGTTAAAAAGTACATCCACCTCCTCGGGCAAGGGGTACTGCGCCGGGTCCATGTAGGAGTGGCCGAGGCCCGGGTGGTGCGTGTCCGGGTGCTGCCCATTGAGGACCGCGGGGTGGTGGTGGCTCACCCAGCGCGGCTGGTCCGCCGTCACCTCCATGGCCCCGGCTGCGCTCGCGCCCTCTCGCCGGGCCCGGAACCCGCGCGCGGAGAGGGAGGGCGGTCGGGCTGGGAGGTAGGGGGAACTCCGAGGCTCTGCAGGTGCTCCTGCCGTCAGAGAGGCGGTGGTCGTTTAAAGATTTTTCAGTGGGGGAATGGGAACGCTGGGAAGGAAAGGTGAGCTAATGAGATTTTTCTTAAAAAAAAAAAATAGGGGTAGTTGAGCAAAGAGAAGAAGAGGAAGAAAAATGAAATTCCAAAAATTAGGGACGGAGGATAAAAGAGGACCAAATTGTAAAAGGGGGGCGAGGACTGGCTGGAATTCTGCAAGTAAGGCTCCTCTGCACTTGGGGCTCCTCGGCAGCTCCAAGACTGAGATTCTCCTGGGTCACCTGCAAAAGAGAGAAGGGGAGACAGGATGAGGTCCTAAGTACTTAGCACCTGAGCCTATGAAGTGGCACCACCTCCCCTCCAGCCGCCCGGCCCCGCGCCCGCGCCCCCGGGACACGCACACACGCGCGTACATGCGCACATCTCCTCCTGAGCTAGGAAAATCCGGACGCAGCCGGGGAGGGAGGATTCCCGAGTACATCCCGAGCAGCCTGGCTCTCCCGGGCGCTCGGGACTGACTGAGCGGTTCCAACTTGGACGACAACTCCCTCCCTCCGGGGACACAGGTCCCAGGACCTACTTTCCAGCCTCTGGAAACTCTCCAAAAGAGGAGGGTTGAGCTTTCAATGTTTTAAAGTCTTCCCAAATGAAAAGAGAAAACAAATCAAACTTTAAAAAAAAAGAGTGGCCAGTACCAACCTGGGTAGCGAGGAGCAAAGAGGAGGAGGAGGCGTGTGACCTGGGAGAGCAGAAACTGCTCGGTCAGATTGCGTGGCTCGCTCTGTCTCGCGCTCACTCCGTCTCTCTCTCTCTCTCTTTTCCTCTCTCTCTCTCTCTCTCTCTCTCTCTGTCTCCCTCTCTCAGTATTTTTTTTTTTACAGGGAATGCATTCTTTCTGAAAGTATCAAGACGGCGCCAGGCAGCTCAGTGTTCGCAGACAGCTGTGGCGCGACGGAACTTAAGGAGGTTCTAGTGTCATCCGCGCCGACGGGGGAGGAGCCTGGCGCTGGCGAGGAGGGGACAGGATCACCAGCACAAGGAAACTGCAACCCAAACCGGCTCAGGACTTCACCGCAACCCCCCACCCCGCACCCCCGCCTCTCCTCCCGCCCCTCCACTGACCGGAAAGGGGCGCCGCGGAGGGCGGCCCGGGCGGAGGGGCCGCAGGGTGGGTGGGTAAGGCGCGCCAGGGTTTGGGGCGGAGGGGGCGGGCTGGAGGGAATTCGCGCTCTGGCCCTTTAAATGTGGCTCCCGCTCCTGCCAATTCATTCCGGCTCGCTGGATTATTCCGTGCCGGGGAAACCGGCCTGCCCCATTCATAAAGTTTATTTCTACAGGCGGCCTTTCTTTTTCAGACTTTTTAAACGAGCATTTTTTTGTGTTCAGTCCAGGGTAGTTTACTGATGTGGGATCTCTGTGCAAGCAAAAGTGATCAGAAGGGGAAAAACTGTAATGTCAAAGTACTTGGAGATGTGCCTCTCCCGAGAATTGCCTAAGAGATTGAGGAATTGGGGGGAAAAAAAGTGCCTTTGATTGACATGTCCGCGTTACTTTGGTGGTCGTGGATAAGATTCGCCCAGCCTCCTGCGTTAACAAGCTTCTCGAATGAATGTTTCAGCTGTTGCAGCTGTCCATTCCAGACCTAGTATTTGTAATCGATGTGTGCTTTTGACTTGAGTGACAACAGTGATGGATAAAAAGGAGAGGAGCGAGAGAGTCTCAACACCCCAAGCACGATAAGAGTGTTTGGAGAGAAAGCACTCGGGTCTTCACTCGGGTCTTCACTCCAGTTACCCAACTTTTTCCCTTCTCCCCTCCCGGGGCCCCACTTACTCAGCTCTCGGCGTTTTTCCCCAGTTCCCTCTTCCGACCCCCACCCCGGCCGCCGGGCAGGACAGCGGCGACCTCCTCCGGGCCCCGCAGCTCGCAGGACTCGCTGGGTCCAGCCCTGCAGCCCCAGGGGGAGGGAGCGAGGATCCAAGTTGCCAAGGCGAGGGGGCGGGGCGCACGGGGTGGGGCCGGGAAAAGGCCAATCAGCGAGCGAAGCTGCGGCCGCGCCGCGATTGGCCGGCCCCAAGGGCTCCAACCTCCCCGGCCTCTCTCGGTGCTTTGAGCCACTGCATCCCCTAGCGGCGCTCAGGCTCCTGCAGCCGCCCAGCCCCAAAACGCAGCCCGAGTGAGCAAGGGTCAGGCGGGAAGAGAAGGCTCAGGTTCCACCCGCGGCTCACCCTAGGGCAGTATGTGCGAGGAGAGCCCGTGAGTTCTCCCGCAGGCTTTCCCGCGGACGGTACTAAGAGCTCGATTTGGGGTTTGAGTTGAATTGAAGACGTTATCCCTCTTCGCTTCTCTATCCCATTAAATTCCCTACAAATACAAAAAAAAAAAAAAAGACAGATACCTTCCCTAGAAGTAAGTTCTGGAGGATTCCTTTCATGCAGTGAAGGAAAAGCTCAATATTCAGGCTTAATTTGGTGTGTGCTGATGGCCTATTTTAATATGCAGTCCTTGTAGAAAGACTAATACACTGTATTTGGGGGAAGTAGTGGGAAAGCGTGGGTCCTCCCGACTTGGAATTGGAGCTTCTCTTGACTCTCCGTCTTCTTAAATCTGACGACTGTTAGAAATCAGGGTTGAGTGTCTAGGTAGGGAACGGGAAGAAAATCCCTGAATTACCGCCCCCCCAAGTTTCTCCTGAGCCCACTTAGTCCCCGTTTATTAGGGCGGCCCAGTAAAAGAGCATCGATTTTCCTTCATTCTGACCATGTCTCTCTAGGGCCAGTCAAGCTGCCAGCCTCTCCTCCTGCTCACGGCGCTCTCCAAACCTTTTTTAATTATTTAGTTTCTAACATTCACCGGAAACCGACTCCATAAACAAGAACAGGCGAACGAATACACATTTTTGCTAAAAGTCCCGAGATTAAGATTAAGGATGGCAGCAGAGGCGGAAAAAAAAAAAGTGAAAAGCGCTTCTTCGCCCGTCAGTCCAGGACCAGGAGGCGTGAGCCGTTCAAAGCTACGCGGAAAATCCCAAACGTAGCTCTTTGGTTTTCTACGCCGAGACTTGGAAGCCTAGGAAATAAAAGGGAGCCATCCTCGGAGAGAGAAGCTGCTGACGCCAGGAGTTGAGAATGTTAACGTGTGAGAGACTAAGACCCATTTTAAAAGACAAAGAAAATTTCTATGAGGAGGCCTTCCGGTGTAGCGGCTTCTCTCCGATAACGCACAGAACTTGGAGGGGAGGCGTTATTCATTTTAATTAAATCACTAGCACCAAGGCGGGCCACACTGTGCAGGAGAGCCATCCCCCACCCTTGGAAAAATAAAAGATTTGGAAGGCCCCTCTTGGTCTGGGTGGTTTGAGACTGGCAGAGAGGGGTGAGGGGCTGCAGCTGGATGCCCGGTGTAATGGAGCCAGCCTGTAGGGGGTATTTAACATTTAATTCCCAGCCGGTCCGCCCCTGTTCCCGGACTGACAGTGGGTAATTGGGAAAGAGGACGTTGCTCTTTTGATGGCCCGCGCCGGCCAGTCTCGCCGACGCCACACTGGGTTTGACGTCACGGGCCCAGCCCCAGAGCCAGAAGCACAGAGCAGGGGGGAGGGAAAAAGAGGGGAGGGGGATACCAGGGAGGGAGGGCCGAGGTCGGCCCCAGGACCCAAGGGGAAGGAAGGGGGAAGGGAGCCAGGCCAGGGAGAGGCTGCGGCGCGTGGCCTGAGGCGGAGAGCCGGGCTGCGGGGGTCTGGGCCAGGCCAGGCGCCGGCCTGACCCGCCTTGCCGGCAAATGCAGGCCGGGCTTTCTCCTCCGAGGGCGGGCGGGGGAGGGGTGGGGGCTCGAGGCCCGGTGAAGGGGGGACAAAGGTGGTCCTGATTCCCCCTCTGCCTTAGCCCGCAAAGCTAATTCTGGCCTCCTGCGGAGACACCTCTGCGGCCTCCTGCAGACCTGAAGGCCCCCTGCCTAGGACCCCGGCCCGGTCCAGGTCTAGTGAGTCCCCACTCCTCCCCAGGAGCGGCCGGCGGAGCTCCGCTGGAGGAAGCGAGACGGAGACCTAGGAGGATGCTGCCGCTGCCGCCGCAGCCGCCGCCGCCGCCGCCGCCGCCGCCGCTGCAGGGCCCCGGGCTCCCGCAGGGCGCGAGGCCTCCCTCACCAGGGTAAGGGGCTGGCCAATGTCTGGATGCCTGGGACCCTGGGGGCAAACATCCCGGAGCCGAGCAGGCGACAGCGCAGCCACCGCCCTTCCCCACCCCCACTCCACCCCCCACCGGAGCCGGGTCCTGAGGCCGAGTGTGGGGCGGCGGGAGCCGGTTGGCCTATCTGAAACGCCAGGCCTCGAGGCGGCTGCTTCAGGCGTCAAGTTGAGCGGGCTGTGTGTGCCCTCTTGGGGAAAGGGTAAGAAATGGAGCCTTACTTTCTCTCCCGGTTTGGGGTAAGCTGCGACCCACACACACACCCCCAAACACATGCCCCCCTGTTAAGGTCCCTCCCACCCGCCCTCCCGGGAGCTCAGAGACTCTCCTCAGATGAACGTGGGGAACCCAGTCCCGCAAAGGAACCGGAGCCCGCTGCGCAGAGGGGAGGAGCGTGCCCCTAGAGATCGAAGATCCACGAGGCCAGCGTCACCCACCCGAGCCTGGGGACGGGCGCGTCCAGGCGAGCTCCGCGGGGCCGAGGTGCCGGGAGAAGCGGCCCCGGGCGCCCGCGCGCTGCCCTCCGAGGGTAACCAGAAAAGCCGAGCCTCGGGTCGAAGTCATAAAGTTACTAATCCCGCGCAGGGGGAGTGAGCGTGCCTCGGGCCGCCTGGGGCGGTCATTTGAGCGTGTTTACTTAAGGACTTTGCAAGCGGAGCGCGCGCGAAATAGTCGGATTTCCAGCGAGGCAGCAAATATTTGCAGGCGGGAGAAAGAAGCGGAGCCGGGCCGCGCCGCCGCGTCCCTCCCCCCGGAGCCGCGGCGCCGGCCTGGGCGGACCCGGCCGCGCCGTTAAAGACAGAAATGAAGCCGGGAACCTGCGGGGCTGGGGGCGGGGAGGGCGCAGAGCCACAGCAAAGGCCAGAAACTGGAGCGCGGCCCCGAGGCCCTGGCGAGCTGGGGCTGGGGGAGGAGAAGTCCCTTCCCATTCCAGCTCGATCAATCTTCCTTGGCTGCGATCGGTCAATAAAAATGGTGTGAATCGGCCGCGGTCGCCGTGCGTCTGGGGAGGAAGTGGAGGCCAGAGGTGCCGAGGCCGGCGCCGGCGCCCCGCACAAGCCCGGTTCGCGCCCGTGGCGGTCTGCAAGCCTCAGGCCGGCGGCCAGTTCGTCGCCGGGAGCCGAACGCGGCCCGGCGGGGCCTTTAATTGGGTGTCTCCATTTTTATAGTGGCCATTGTTGGAGCAATTAGCGAGAGACAATAAGCGCCAAGAGGCGTTTAATTCGATTCTGTGCGCCGGCTGCGGCCAGGACCAGGGCTCTCTGGAAAAAGTGGCTGGCCCAGGAGGGACGCTCTGGTTCAGTGCCGGCGCCCTTGCCGGTTTTGTCTTGGGTTTGGGAGTTCTCAAGGGGCAAGTTGAAAGCCGAGTGAGAGCAACCAGGTCCTGGTCCTGGTCCTGGACTGGGGAAACCCGTCTTGGGCCTCGTTAGCCCTGCGGGGCGTCCCCGGAACCTCCGCGCCTGCGGGCGGCACGCGTCCGAGCTGTTGCCACCGCGAGGTCCCTGTTAAAGGGAGAAAAGCAGAGAGGACAGGGACGTGGAAACCGGCTTCCTTCCTCCTTCGCCCTGGGTCCCCCACCTCGATCGCCCGAACTGCGTTCCAATTTCCTTCCCCATTGGGGGAGGAGGGGCAAACGAGATAACCCCCTTCTGGCGCGTACCACACCTCCCTCTCCACTCAGCCAGCCTCCCTACCCCCTCCTCTGCCTGGGCCCTCGGATTAGGTTACCGTGGCCGGGCGAGGATTTTTACTGGATACGAGAATAGCACAGGTAAAGCTGTATAAACAGCTCGCCGGCTGCCGGGCGGGAGGGTTACGCCGGGGACACGGCCCAAGGCGCCACCGCCAGGCCCCGGCAGCGCGAGCGAAACGGCGGGGGAGCCCTCTCGGGCGCGGCACCCCGGGACAGCGCAGGTTAAACACATATTATATTGTATTATATCTCCGTAGTTCCCACCCAAGAGTCCTTCTTTCCCGTATGAGCTGAAATGCAGGAGGTGGAGAGCGAACTCAAAAAAGGTGATGGGAAAGAAGGAGGCAGTGAGCAGTGCTGACTGTTCAAACGAAATATAAGCGAGCAGGGAACTGGTCGGGGGAGGAGGGCGGACGCAGAATAAAGAGGACTTCAAAATTCACTGGCAAAGGAAAGATGCTAGAGGTGGGAACGGCAAGGGGGAAACCCGAAGGAACTCAGGCGAAAAGCGCTCCCCGCACGCGCACCGCTCTTCCCGGTTCCCACCCACCCAGGCCTAGGGTCAACCTGCCCTGGAAAATAAACTGAGGCAGCGCTTTGGGGGTGGTATGTGGTTTGATTTACTTTTTTTTTCTTTTTTTGCTTATTCATCTATCACCGTTTAAAACTCGGAAGGAAACCCGCCCGGGCCAGGAGGAGCGGCGAAAGATGTCGGAGGGGAGACGCGCTCCGAAATCACCCCCTCCCAACCCGCCCCCACCGACAGGCTGGGCCCTCCAGCTTCGAGGGATCCTGGCCCTCCCTCGGCTGCTCCCCTCTTCTTCCCGTAGAGAAAAACCCTGATCGTAGCGAGATAAAAATTGGGTAGGTAGGGGTGTAGCGGAAAGTGGGAGGGGAGAGGGAGAGGACAGGGGATTTCTGTTTTCGAGTTTAACAATGCACTTGTCAGAGGGGTTGGCCATGGGGGAGCCCCGGGGTTGGGGAGGAGAGAAAGATTTCCCCTTGGGGGTGAGTCGAATGGAATGCGAGTCACCCAGGAGGAAGGGGGCACCTCCGAGCTCTCCCTCCTTCCTGGGTTTGGGGGTTTGGGGGACAGGTGGGAGCCACAAGAGAGAGGAGGGGACGGAGGTGCTCCAGCGGTCGGCGCGGCGTCTCCGCGGCCACAGGCCGCCTGTCCAGCCCCAGCGGCACCACTGACTTAGGAAGCGACCGCCGGCCCCTAGACCCAGGCTCAGGTCCCAGGGGTCCTCAGGCCTCACTGCTGAAGCCTCCGGGACTCCCAGGGAGGAGAGCGGCCACCGCAGGCAGGAGAGGGGTCAGTCGTGCGGGATTCACCCACGTGAAATCGAGGCCCTCGCATTTTTCGGGCGAGGAGGGCTGCATGCGGGGCACCCGCTCCAGTGTCTCCCAGCCCCCTGGCGACCGAGGTTTATCGCCCGCAGGCTCGCGGCTACCCATCTCCAGAGCCCCTGCCTGGCCCCAGCCCCGAGCCCCAGCGCTCACCGGCGCACTCTCCTCCCGCCACTTCATTTCGGCATTTCAGGGGCAGGAGGGCGGGCTTTCTCTTAAGGCTTTTGTATTTTTACTTCTCTAGATTAGCCTGGGTGTGATTGTTGCTGGAAAGCCGACTGAGCTTCGAGGGCAGGGGACTTCACAACAGGGAGAGGGAAATGGGAGAAGGTAATTCCGTCCAGATCAGGAGACAAGTAGAAGCGAGCTTCTGAAAGTATGAATTAATTGTTCGTGTCTTCCCTTGGACAGGGTGGAGATCGCACAGTAAAATCTGGATCTGCTCATCCTTCACCCTTCCCGCCATCTGGGATTGCACCCCGCCGTCTCTCCCCGCCAGGCCCTGGCTCGCGCTCAGCCCTCCGCTGCCTGCCACCTCGCGGACCCCAAGCAATTTGTTACATAAAACAGAACAGCCGCCACCCACGTGTGCCTGCAGACCCGCAGCGACGGACACCCAGGAGACCTCCGCTCACGCGCCTTGGGCAACGTGTTTTTCTGGTCCAACCACCGCACACACACTCCCACCACCACCACCTCTAGTCCCCGCTGCCCAGCGGCCAGAAGTGAAAAGTGGGGTACGGACTCTAGATCTGGGGCTTTCTTGGCCCACCCGCTGCGGTTGGTAAACCGCTCTCCAATTACTCTCGCCATTAAGAAAAAGAGACGATCAGAAATATTTGGTCCGTGCACAATGACGTACCACGAAAGGAATGCACTTTTATGTGTGAAAGGGCTTGGACGCGGAGACCACACCTGAGCACAGTCCAGAAATGGTTAGAATAACCAGCTGCCAGAGAACACTGGGCCTTTGGACTCTGTCTCCACAGTCTTGTCAGGATCCCTAATTCTCTGACACCTCCCGCGGTTTTCGGCACAAATTGCCTTAACTTCCAGAAGAGTGGTTTTCATCCACCCGGCTCCCACGTACCGCCCCCCTCCCCAGGCCGTTCTGGGTGGCCCTGTGCTCCTCGGCATCCCGCAGAGATGCTCCACCAATGTGGGCCCAGGGCCCCCACTCTCCTCCTTTCACTGCACCCCCAACTCACCCCCGTCTCCTATATCGTTTGCAAAAATGCAGGATGGAAATATCAAATAAAGCAAAATGCAGCTTCCCCAGTCTCCTGGCTTTTGGCGGGAAAAACCACCTCCAGCCCTGATTCCCTGGGACTGATGGAGGTATCTTGTGTAGAATGGAGGGTGGGCCTGTAGGGTGTGGGGCTTCTGTAGGGAGGCCACTCACCCTGATCCTCAGACGCCGGCTGGCTTCTCCAGCCAGGAACCTTAGGAAGCTGGGAGCTGGGCCTCCCGGAATCAATATGGGAGCCCCTAAGACCCTGCACCCACCTGGGTCCTAGTGTGCATGACCTGGACCCCATACCCCAACCCAGATTCCAATGGGCAAAAAACAACTCCTTTCCTCAGAATCACACATTTGAAAGGTTTAATGGTAAGCCGCTTCCCACGGCCCGGCCATTGGGCCCTGCAAGCATCTCACACCCAGACTACCTGCCTGGCTGGGACCCCCGGCCCCCTGCCACAAGATCAACAGCCCCCACACACCTTTCCTGCCCCAACCACTAAGGGATGGAAGGGCTGCAAATGCTACTTTATTGTCATTTGTCCCTTTAAAGTTCTTCATCTCCACCCACAACCCCAGTGCCTTGGTGAATGTGGGTGACGGGGAAGAGAAAAGGACAGGGAAACTGGGAACCAAGCAGAGGGGAGACCCTGTGGGTTAGACTCCTTTCCATCCCCTGCCCTGGACGGAATCACCCGTGTCCTCTTCCTCAAGCACCCTGGGGTATCTGAGAGGAAGGAAAGGTGGGTAAAAGCCACTCTACTGCTCAGATTCACTCAACTTCCCTTGCATTTTAACATTATCTGTCTTTGTTAGGAACTGCCTCTGATTGAGTGACTTCTTGGAGATCTGTTGGTTCAATGTCCCAGGGAGAAAGTAGGATTCTTGGCCCCTCTGCCCTTCCCACTCCCCAGGACCCTGGGCACCCTCTTTCTGAGGCTGTGGTTTTCTCACCCACCTTAGGGTGCTCCTGGAAGCAAAGTGCCTGCCAGCCACCAGCTCCCCAGGGGATGCCAGAAGCCCCCACACCTGGGCTCCGACTTGCAGCACACAGCACACAGCTGTTTCTTTAATTAGATGCAGAGACAATGAGCCTAAACACACACTTGGAGGCGGTGGGAAATACACATGAAATTGACACTGGACCCGGCAGCCACCTTGGAGGGAAGGCTGAGCTGCTCCTTCAGAATAGGTTCTTTTCCCCAACCCTCTGCCCTCTCTGAAGTGGAAAACGTGTCTTTGGCCCTTCCCGAGCATTCCCACCATCTCTTACGTTTCTGTTTAGTTTTTCCTTCACATGCCTAGTTCTACTGGCTCTTTCCTCCAAACAAGGACATACACACATGCACACACCATGCTCGTCCAAGGTCATTGCAGAAAGCCGAAGATTTCCAGTGACCAGAAAGAACAACAAGGACTGGGGTCTAGTTCACTTTCTTCCAGGGGCAGCTGTTCCTTTGGAGTGGAGACCTCTTCTTAATTCTCTCCACGTGGAACAGGAAAAGCCAGTGCAGAGTGAGAGAGAGAAGATTGCCATATTCACTGACCTGGGTAGCCTGCTCCCGCCGGCCAGCTGTTTTATATTTTTTCCTGACTTGCCGGAGATCAGAAGGCAGAAATGACAGGCAGACTTAGCCACTGCGGTCGCCGCTGCGGTCCTCACCGCCTCAGCTGCTTACGGCATCTCACGCCGGCTTCCAGCGAGAAGTAAAACCTGGGTGATGTGCATCCTTCCTAGGAACCCCCCCCCCCCCCCCCCCCCCCCCCCCCCCCGCCTTCTGCTCACTGTAGAAAGCAGAGCTCTTCCGGGTTGCGAAGAGGGAAAGGGAGGGGGGGAGGAAGACTGAGGGAGGAATGAATTTCACCCCCTTTTGCAAACAGGCAAACCACACGTCAGGAGTGTGTGACACTGGCAGATTTGGGGGAATGGGGGAAGACTGCCTGAAATGAGACCAGCCCCTGGCGCCCACAAAGCCCACTGTCTCAGGCAGGGCTGGAATTAACATTGTAAATGTCACGGGTCATGTTGACTGGGTCATTAGCTACTGTAGATAGAAAAGCTTTTCCAGAGTTTTCCTTCCATTTTTGAAGGAAGTAGGGACCTGGTGGGAGCATCCAGAGTACAATTCGTGGCCCCAGGGCTCCCTTTCTCCTTTCTGACTGTTCTCGTTTCTGTATATGCAGATACTTCAAAAATGACTGCACTCTACCCTCAGGCACCTTCAGCCACAGCTGGCCCCCGAAAGTTAGGAGAAGCAGGATGACCAGTGGCTGGGCTCTGGGCTTGCTTACTACTCTTTGGTCCTCCTCCTGACTGCAGTAAACACATTTGGAGGTAAGGACATATGTGCACACACTAAGTAAAGGTTTGGAGAGGGGCTTTCTAGGGGTCCAAATTCCTTTCAAGAAGACTTCTAGGGGAAATTAACCTTCTAGGGGAGTGAGATAAGGGAGCAAGAATCAGAGGTCACTCTGAAGATAAAATGTCAGGAGGAAAATGATCCTGTTGTTCTACCCGCCAGGCCCAGCTAACTCCAGTCCTTCCTTTGAAGCCCCCCTCTCCGGTACCGTCCCTACTTCTACTGGTGGGAGATCAAAATAACCCACGGAGGGAATCTGTCATGAATAAATTTCTGCAAGAGTAAAATGAAACTCCATCAACATTGGGGTAGAAAGGTCAGCGTCCATTTGTTTTGACAGGTAGGGCTTTCCCTCCACAATATTTATACAGTAAGAATATGGAGACTGACTTTCAAAATAAATCTTTGGGGAGAAATAAAACAAAATGTGTCCATTGCTGGGCCAGGAAGTCAAGAAGTGTCTTGGGCTTGGAAGCAGTTGGATCGGAAGGGGTGGTCCCATTTGACAGTGCCAAGTGTTCAGTGGTGGCTCTTCTATGGGGGGGGGGACCAGGCCATTGGTCAGCAGGGTCAGAATGAGTGGAACAGAGGAGGGGCAGTGAGGTGAGGAGGGCAGCTGGGGAGGGTAATGGAGTGCGGAGCCTGGGGTCTGGAGAGCAGGTACCCAGCGACGCCCAGGCAGCCAGTGTCCCATTCGGGGGTGGGCTGTTGCTCCCTTCTTGGAACTCGGCCTGCAGCCACTTAAAGCCCCTAGACTCAGACACTACACCGACGGGTTTGGGTCCCTCTCCAGCCCCTCTGAGATCTAGGTTTAAGATGTTCCAGCCGAGAATGTGCGGAGAGGAGCTTGTCTTTTGCCAACTGGCCAGGAGAAGAAAAGGGGGTCTCCCTGCCACTGAGAAGGCCCCACAGTCCACCTGGCGTCACAACTCAGCCCCTCCTCCGCCCTGCTGCCCTCTCCCTCCTGCCTTCCACCACCAAGTGGCAGAGCCAAGTTCTTTGGCGCCAGGGCGCAGAGCCGGCAGGCGTTTCGAGGACGCAGGGGATAGGGTCATGCTTTTGACAGGTTTCCCCCAACCTGTTGTCCTGGCGCATGTCAGGGGGCTGTGGGTTGGACCGAGGGATTCCGGAGGCCTTTAGGGTCCCCAGGCCACCTCGTTCCTCCTTGAGCGCTGCCTCGTGGAGAATAGGACCTCCGGGCCCAGGAAGGGTCATCCGTCGCCTAGAAGGCGACAGTGGTCTCCTAAATTTGGATATTAGCTGTACCCACACCCCGCCATCCACCTGGCCCGTAGGACTGTTTGCCTCTGTCTCCAAGCTCTCCTCCCACTTCTGGGCCCTTTCGGGTTCCCACTCCCCTACCCGCTCCCCTCCCCACCCTCCCGCAACACAGAGGCGTCTCCAACCTTTACCCCTCGAAAGCCCTTTACCCCTCGAATCAGGATCTCGCCCTGCACCCCCGACCCCAGGCCGGCTTCCGCTCTGCACTTTTGTAGTCCCTCTCTGCCACCCCTCCCACCCACACCCTCGCCACCCTGTCCCTGGTGCTCGCCCGCCACCCTCCACCCGGTTCCTGCTGGTCTGGCGGCCCCTCTGCCCGTTCCTTTTCTGCTGACGCGGGCACTTGCCTGTTTCCAGGTCTAAAGTGACTCTTCGGTTAAGGGACTGAGAAATCTGATCCGGTGCACGCCACTGCCCCACCTTCCCGGTTCTACCTTTAGCATAGGAAGTCTTAGTTTAAGAAAACTCAGCGGCCAAAACACGTGGGCTTTAAAAAAAAAATCCAAAGGACTTAATTAAAGTATAACTCATTTTGAATTTAATGGCCATACAAGAGCAAGATTCGGAGAAGAAGTGCCAGCTGGGCATTTCTTGTTATCTTGATGGACTTAGCTGTGGAAAGTGCTGGTAATTGGGGATCTAGGAGTGAATTATTCCAGGAGGGCTGGGGGAGATTTGATGGTTGATGGGGGTGGGGGGATGAGGTGAAGAAAGGTAAGAATTTATCCTGAGAAGTAAACAAAGTGAGGGGAATACGCTGGTCGCTTAGTCACATGGGCAGAAGATTTATTCGCGATTTTCGGACACCTGGCCCCTGCACACGGTAAAGATGTTGCTTTGATGAAGTTACAAGTTGCTTTCTGAATTTTAAAAGCTACCACCCTGGCTCGCTGATTCGTGGTTCAGGTCTCTGCGCGTGTGTGTACTTGTGTGTGAGAGAGAGACCAAAAAAGACCTTCCCTTATGCAGGGGCAACCGTCTGGGTTAAACGCCGGGGGAGGGCAACGATTCAGGGCTGCGCAGAGCCTGCCCCATCCTGACAAGCCTGAGGGGAGAGGGTGGCTTCACCCTCGAGGTTTCAGGGCTCTGGAGTGAGCCTTTCCATGGAGGAACCCTTGCTTGGCGAGCGCCTGGAGCACCAGTGCCAGAAGGCAGGGGCCCAGCTTCCCGCCAGACACAGAGGGCAAAATTCAGTGCTGCTCACCCATGCCGGCACCCCAGACTCCTTTCCCCAGCACTCTCACCCCCAGGAGCACCTTCCACCGGCCTTTAAACCCCTAGACCCTGGGCAGGCAATCGTCCTTCCTCGGCTGGATTCAGAGGCTGAACGAGGTAGAGAAATGTTCTGAGGCTCCGGGGCCTGGGGACCCAGCTGGGTTTGGGATTCTTCCTGGAGGCAACTGGACCCTCCTAATTAGCACCAGCATCCACTGCTTTAAATCCCACAGTGCGAAGGGCCCCCATCCCACAAGCGAAAGCACTTGATTGCATTTTGAATGTAAAGGGAAGTCTCCGGGCAGGTGGAGGTAGAAGATGGATCAGTAAATGACTAATGGCTAATAGAAATGGTGTGTCCCAGGTCTGTGCGATGGCGGTGCAGATAGGGAGTTCGCCTGTTGGATAAAGAAAAAGGAGACCCTGTAGGAAGAAATAATCGCTGGCAGGATCTCCAATCTTTCTAAGAATGTGCAGCCACTTAGAGTTGTTCTGTGCAGGGCTGGGGGGACCATATACTTATTCTTCTGGGTTTCCAACATCCCATTTCTTTTCCCTAAAACACAGGTAATACTTTTCCCCCTGCCTATCGGTCTCCAGAATCATCTCCCTTGTCAATTTTCCGACCTTCCTATATATGCCCTCAGGTTGGCTTGTTCTTTCAAGTTCGCTCTCTGCCAGATGAAAACACACACTCAGTATTAGCCTTGGTTTCAAAGTTCCATCTTTCAACCCTACGCACGGAGATTTATTTTATTATACATGTATAGGGTGGGTGGGGTGCTGGGGAGGGATGAACATCTAGGGTAGGGAGAGAGAGTTGCTGTCTCTTTTCTTTTAATAGAATATTTATATTCAACTCAACTTTCTGGTCTGGTACTTTGCCTCTTTCCCTGACCAAAACTGCAGCCTGGTTGGGGGTGGGAGGGTAGGGGGAACCTGAGTGGTGTGGAACCATGGATGTCTCAAATGAAAGTTTCACAAAGCAATGACTGGAAATTTAAAAAAAAAAATTAGACCTAGTCCACCCAGGCGCCCTAAATAAACAGCCCCGTTTGCAAATTCCTATCAATTATTACGTGATGGGAAAAAATCCTATCTGAAAATAAAGCACGTGGATGTGGAGAATTTTAATTAAATCTTACTGTGGATATAATAACATGGAAGTGATTTTTCATTCGGCGCTTGCCTGCTCACCAGTGTTTTATGGCGTTTTCTTGCCTCTGACTTTATTTTAAAATATTAGACGAGGTGGAGAATTATAAACGACTCTTTCCTTATCTGTACTGCTCACATATCCAGGATCAGAGGAGCTGATTAAGAAAGAAGTCAGAGGCAACGTTGGATTCATAATGATTTGGAATAATGAATCCTTATCTCTGCTTTCCAGATTATCTGCCTTTCAGCTCCCAATGTTTTGTTACATGGGATAATTTATTGCAACTAATACATCACAATGAATCTGATGGTAGAAAGCGATGGCCAACGTTGTGAAAGGGGGCCCTTATTTTTTATCCCGGGGCAATGAAACTGCTTTTTGCAGTTTTTAATTGGGAAAATATAAGGTAGATCTGATAAAAAAAAAAAAAAGAGCTGGGCATAATCTTGCCTGCGCGTGCTTTACCAGGCTGCTCTTTAATTAGCGTGTCAGTTTCGGGCTGAAATTAACAAGATCGACCTGAAACAAGCGCTGAGTTTCTCCCCAGCACAGAGATCCCTGATTTTTAACATGATTTATTTTTATGAAAAAGGAGATAATTAATCATAAACACTGACGAAAGCACAGAGCCAAGTTAAGATAAAACGCTATTTGCATCTTTATATAGAAAGATACCAATAATGCTATTTTTTTTCCCTGAGATTTCCTCTCTCCTCACCATCTCCTGCCCCTACACAGCTTCCACCCTGACCGCTACCCACTCCAGCCCCATTCCAAGTAAACCAGGAAAAATAATCAATGCCAGTTTCCTCTCTGATAGTCAGTGCTCTCAGTTTCAGATTGTATATATTTTCACATATATTCAGCTTCTGGCTCTGTCTATTAACCCATGCAGAATTGTATCGGTTTCCTTCCCCCAGAGCAGAGTGGTGGGTGGAAGACCCCTCCACAGATCCTCATCATCTCCCCTCCATCTTAGAGTTAGTGAGAAGACACACATCTCATTTAATGGATAATTAGTTACAATAATTGGCATTTTCGTTTCTTTTGTCTTTTGCCCTAACGCAGCGGAAGGAACAAAAGCCATCTAAACGCAACAGGCTTTCCTCTCTGCCTCTTTCAGGACAGATTTCAGAATCCAAGTCTACAGCTGGAGTCCCCTCCCTGCCCCTGAAGGCACCAGCCATCTCCTGGCTTCAGGAAGTAGAAGGGGCAGGAGTCATTGGTAATTTGCTCTTTAAGCTTTTTTGTGCCTGTTGATTACTTTCTGGTTGCTTGGATTAAACAATCGTTGCAAATATGCAAACCAGTGAAAGGAGATTCATACATATTCGCTCTCCAATTCTTCCTCCTGACGTCAGATCATAATTTCTTGGTAATTGGACGGCTTGCACCTGAATAACACTCCTGTGAAAGTCTCCACGTTTGCTCCAGGTTGTGGAAGACTTTGTACGGGGAGGGGGGAGGAGAACTTGATTTTTTTTTTTTTAAGAATTCTGTTCACTGTAGTTCCTATGGGCTCCCTTCCTCCCCTACACTTAAGAACATTTACTTATGAAGCGTGAGGAAATGGAGCTTGTTTCCCAGGAATGTAATTTTCTGGGCAGTTCTTGAGTAGGCTGAAGAATGTTGAACACTGGCCGGTAAAGATGGAGGAGATGGGGGTACGGTTGGGGCAGAAGCAGAAGTGAGGGTCTATCTATAGAGCCAGACCTACTTTCTCCCTCTGCTTGGATCTGCAGAGTCACATCTACCCATCTGTCAGCCTCTCCTGAGATCACGCGAGGTACCCAGCTGTCAGAAGTTCAAGTCTCCATTCCTGCCCCTGTCCCCATACTCTCAAGCAAAGTAGGGAGCCAAATCATTATAGAGTTTAAAAGGTTGGATCTTGATTATAAAGATGTTTCGGGTTCTAGAGGGGTGGTCAAGAGAGATACCTGATGTTCAGGGCTATTTTCCCTTTCTCATTCAGTTCACTTTGGCCTTAGTTCCATGGACTTCAGACGTCAAGTTCCGATTCTATACCCAGTATTAAAGGACTTGCCTCTCCTCTTTTTCTCTCCCTCCCTGCCTCCTCTTCACCCTTTCCCCCTCTCCCCTTTCCTCCTTTCCTCTCTTTTCCCTTTCTTTAGGACACATGACTCCAAGAATTTCAAGTATCAATTATAAGTAATATTAATTTCTCAGCCCCCACCAGTGAAGAGCAGATGATCTGATAGGAGCATAAAAAATGGGGCTTCCTGAGATGAAGCAGACCAGTGGAGCCTGCTGGGCCGATTCCCATGCCCAGATGAACATTCAATTTTCCGGCATTATCTCCACACTTAAACTCGCTTTCTCCATTTCTGTGCCAAGATAAATTTGCATAATATTTGCAGCTGTAATTAGCTGATGAGCATCTCCTAGCCTCCCCCTTTTGTTTCTCCCTGCATTTGGTCTTCTATTGATGCCACGTTTGATCTTTAATATTACAGGATTCCCGATAGAGGATTGCATATCTTATCTTCTCGGCTCCAACATCTTTTAAGGAGGAGGGAGAAGAGGAGAGGGGGGGTTTGGGGAAAAGGGTGAGTGAGGAGAATGAAGCCTCAATAAGCAGAGTTTGAAAAGGTTACGTTGGAAGAAGGTATAGGTAGAGAAAGAACAAATAAGATAAATAGAGAATTATGGTGGGGTGGGGGGTGGGATTGCCTCTCAGGGTGGGGGAGTCTGGAATAAATGGGTTTATTTAGAGAATTCAGTAGTGGGGTTGGGGGGGATTGGGCTGAGGTCTGGAACCTGGAAGGGGTGGGGGAGGGTGGTTCTGGGGAAACAGCCATTGCCGGGTCCAAGTGAGACGCTCCGCCGGGTCGCTCCCCTCCAGCAGAAACTGGAACTTTGGAAACCAAGCGACTTCCTTATCTGCTCATCTGTCGTCTCTGTTAATAGAGGGCACAGCACTCCTGAATTTCTCATACACTATCAACACTTTTCATTCTCTCCAGCGCTGCTTAAAAGAATTGAAAGGCGAAAAAAAAATTTTTAAGAAAAAAAAAGACACAAGAGACTAAGGAAAAGGAGACATGGAGTCCGTTGCACTGAATAGTGTCGCCTCCAAAAGTGAAGCAAAAACAGAAGAGTGTCCGCCTGGCCTCGGCCTGGGGTGTTCTTAATACGCTGGTTTTCCCTGGGGAGTTTTCTGACTTGGGTGGCGACAGGGTTGGGAGGGAAGGCAGATTAGAGGAGCCACAGGTTCAATTAGTATTTGTGGGAATCCGGAGGGGAGAGAGAGAGGGGGGAAAGAGCGAGAAGGAGGGGGAAAAAAGAAGACGAGAAAGAGTCAATTTCCATGCCAATCATCGGAACAAATAGCTAACATTTAACGTTTACACCCGCACTGGCGGCGCCCTGGCGCTCCGAGGACCCGGAGCCGGGCTAAAATCTCCCGAAAGCCTTTGGAGAAAGCGAGTTTCCAGCTATCAGGTTCTCGCCGTCCCCCCTTCCGTGAGGCTTCGGTTTCAGGCTGGACGTGTCCAATGTCTGCGTCGCCGCTCCGAGCCCCTAAATGAGTGTCAAGGAGGCAAATATCAAATAGCGCCGGGGTCAAGGCGATTTAGTTAACCGCGTGGGGCGCTCGGGACTTGAAACTTGTGTGGGACTTGCGGGGGAGGAAGGCGGGCAGAGGGGGGCCAATGAATGAGTGAATGAATGAATGACTGGGACGGGGAGGGGGAGGACACCCAGACACAGGTGGGCTGAGAGCGCCTCCATGCACCTCCTCGCCCCTGCAAGGTAAAACAAGGCTCTCCGTTGGAGAAAAGTTCCATAAAACTTTTATTTTTACTAATGAGGCCAATTTCCTAAAGCGACGTTAAGACATTGGGCTTCTGTCTGGTCCTTCTCTGTGTACCCCTAGTAACTGCACTGTCTCAAGGCCTCAGTTTCCCCAGCTGCTAATTGAAGGGGTTATGGACAAAAGGATGGCCGAGGTCCCGCCTTCCTGCTGGGAAAATGCACGCTGCGGGCCCAGGGCGGTTAGTGATGGGCGGGGGCCTGCCCGAGGTGCCCAGGTCCGCAGCCGCAGGGGCACGGGCCGAACGGACTTCCAGCCGCGAGAGCGGAAACGCCAGCCTGCAGGGACCCGCCGTCCGCGGCTTGGCAGCCTGGAGCGACAGCGATTGTTCTGGAGGTCGCCGTCTAAGGAAGCCCTTTTGCCCTGCCCCACCAGCCCACCCAGATTCCTTAGGCGCTCTCTCCCGCAGTCTTGAGCGCTTCTTAAGCGTTTCCAAAAGAGAGCATCCTCTTTTGGGGAGGGGAGGGGAAATGCCGTCTGCGCTTTCTTTCAAAATTCTCAGCTCCAGAGCCGGAGCGGACGCAGCCTTCGGGCGCAGAGCCGTAGTTCAGCTGCACCGCGCGCCGGGCTAGAAATTGATTAGCCGGAGCCCGCTCCTTAGGACTTCACGGTGCCTTTTTCTTTTTTTCCTCTTCTTTATTTATTTTTGAGACCCAGGTTTCTGTGCGCACGGTGAGGGGGAGGTTGGTACGTTTGCACGTGCGCCGACCTACGTGCGTGGGCGTCTCAGCTGTGATTTTCTGGGGATGGGGGACGGGGGCGGGGCGGGGCGGGGCGGGGTGGGGTGGGGTGGGGATGCTGCAGACTCGACTATTTATTTCCCCGAACACTGAGTCCAGGCAGTAGGCAGCCCGCAAGAGGTTGCTTCCAAGGCTGCTTGCTGCTCAGGCTCCAGCGCAGGGACCCCTGTGCGCTCTGTCCTTCCCCGCCAGCCCCCCACCCCCACCCTTCGGGCGCAGCTCGGGGTCGGTCCAAGGCCAAGCACCAGGTCCGGGGCTTCCTGGGTCTCCCAGGCCTGGGCGTTCAAGCCTGCGGACTCGGGGTCTGTGCTGGTGGCAGGAGGGGCTCGGGGTGGGGGCGAGCGGGACACTAGAGCGAGGTGCCACGGCCTGTGGGGTGCTCTGGGGTGGGGTGGGGCTGTCTTCTTAAATAACCCTCCTTATGGTGCGTCTTTCCCTCCCCTCAGTGTAATTCTCAGCGATAGTCATGAAGACTGATCACGATGCTACTTTCCCTCTTCTTTCTCAAATTAAAAAGAGAGAGAGGAGAGGGAGAAATACGCACCCGACTCCACTACCGTTCGGGTTCCGGAGAAATTCTCAAATAGAGCAGTGTAATTTCTCAGTTGATTTTGATTGACATACTGTCCCTGGGATCATGTGTTAATCCCTTCTTCACTCAAGCCTTTTCATAACTCATTTCTCTCTTGCTAGATGGGGACTCTGATGGTTACCGAGGCAACGATGATAGCGCTAAGCTATTTCCCTCTCTGCAAGGAGACCATTATTCCGCATGCATAGGCCATTTGCAACAGAGGTCGTCACAAAGTCATTCACAACACAGCACACGTTTATTAAACTTTTATTCTCTTTTTTCCCCCAACACAGAAACTAGTTTGCACTTGTACGGGGTGGGGAGATCCTTGTCCTGCTCCGTGTTGCCAGTAACTGCTCTCGAGTGCGGACCCCCCACCCCCAGCGGACGCTCATCACCCGCCACCGCCCCGCGGGGGCCAGAGGCCCCCCCACTTCCCCATTTGCCCTTTGAGGTTTTCCTGACGCCAATTCTGGGACCTCGCTGGTAAGAAGAGGCGGGGGCAGCATCTAAGTGCAGATGGGGGACTCGGTTAACGGAGGCCGCTTCTCTGCGTACCTTCCTATATGACAGTCACCCGCTGTCCCCTTTCTCCCAGTCCTCCCTGGGCAACGTCCCTTTTCTCTTCCCTCCGGGGGATTTGCACCGGCTGCACTGGCTCCAGAGAAGCCATCTGCCAGCAGCGCATGGGTGTTAGGTTTCTGTTCCCAGTTTGGCCAGGAAAAGGGCCCCCGTGGGGTGCAGGCTCTGCCCCGCCTCCGGCATGTCGGGGGCGCTGGAAAACGGATGGGTATGGTCCCCCGACTTGTGGCTGCAGCGGCCTGGGGCTCTCGGGCAAGGAGTGGAAGAGCTGGACTGTCTGAGGCAGCCAATCAAGGACATCACCCCGAGACTCGTCTCCATTAAAGGGACCGTCCAGAACATCTCTATTCCAAGCCTGCAGGGCCGCCAAAGCCAAAGGGCAGCTGGGAGGGTCAAGGACGGCAGGGCCACTTTTTCCACCATCTTGTCCCAGTTCCTCCCTCCTTCCCTCCCTTCCTTCCTCCCTTTCTTCTTCTTCCCTCTCGCCCCTCCCAGTCTTTGTTTTTTATGGGAATGGACCCACTGGGGCCCCAGGGTGTGAGTCTCCGGCTCCGGCGCTCGTGGCCTCGGTGAACTTGACCTGCAAGGCCCGGCCTCCACCAGCCCTGGGCCCGGTGACTGCCTTCCCCGCCCCTGCACCCCGAGCGCCCAGTTCCTTCACGGTCCTCCCCGCTAACCCCCAGAAACGCCTGCTTCACCACAGCCAGGGATCCCCCACTGTGGCCCCCACCCACAGCCCCTGCCAGGATCAGGTGGCAGGTGCTGGGAAGACAGGGCAGGGACATGGAGCCTGGCAGGGACAGGCAGCGGGGCAAAGGCGGTGGGGGAGCTGGGTGGGGGCCAGGGCAGGCTCCTGGATCAGCAGGTGGCAGGAGCTCCAAGGGGCTGTGAGGGTCACCTTCCCTCCCCAAGCCCGGAATTGCCCAAAGGCCTATTGCTACCTCACAGGCGAACCTAATGGCCGGAGGGGATGCCATTTGCACGGATGACCCCGACTCCCTCCTGTCCCCAGAGCAACGGATGCTTTGCTGAACCTGGGAGGTGACATCGCCTGCCCCTGTCAGGAGCACACCTGGCTGGGGGAGTGGGAGGGGGACGCCAGAAGAGCCTGTGGTGGGTCCCCATGGCCCCCCAAGGGTGCCCCTACCCGAAGGGCAGAAGGCCTCCTAGAGCAGGGGAGGCCTGGGGAGGGAGGGACCCTTCCCCCGGAAGTCAGCGGGCTTTTCCTGGCACCTCCTTTACCCACATCCACAAGCCTCCCCCAGGAAAACCATCTAGAGAAGCGGACCTCAGGCCAGCTGCCTTCTTGCAAGGCCTTCCCAGCAGGGCGTGGGGGTCCTGGCATATAGAGCCCTGGTGAGGGCAGGGCTGGGGAGCTGAGCTGAGCTGGGCAGCCAACTGGGGACACTGCAGTGGCCCAGCAGGGACCACGGGCAGTGGGCTGTGTATAGGCGCTGACCCTGTATTTTAAAAGGAGACTCTAACCACTGGGAGTACAGTTTGGTGGCTGGAAGTGGGGCCAGGAGGAAGCAGAAAGTTCCTGTCTGGGCTGCTCCAGAGAGGGTCCCAGCAAGTTCATGTGCTAACCTTCTGAACTGTGCCTGGGTGTTGGAGGGAGGGTGGCCGCAGCCTGTATCTGGGTGAGAGTTGTTTCCAGGCATCTAAGGAATGACAAGAGAAAGGCCACAGATCTAGGGGCCTAGGGGGCCTGCTCCCATGTGTTGTCAGGCTGGAGGCCAGCTTAGAGGGACACGGAGGTGACAACAGTACTGGCACACCCAGGGGGCCCTGGGAGGCTTCACTAAGGGTCAGCTTTAGGTCTGACAACCTGCCATCAGTGTGTTTCCTGTCGCATACCTCATCACCCCACTGAGTTATCTTGGAGGAAACCAAACTGATGAAACGCTGTTCTAAGGAAAAGGGCCCACCCGGGAACAGGTGGCTTCAGCACGCGCACTGAAGGCGAGAACAATATGATTCTATTATAATGGTGACTGCATCCATCATCAAATCCATAGCTCACAAGGGCGCGCTCATTCAAACTCAGAACACCCTGTAGGATAGGTTGATCCCCTTTAAAAAATTTTTTTAAATTTTAATGAAGGTACTGGGATTGAACACAGGACCTCATGCATGCTAAACACGTGCTTTACCACTGAGCCGTACCCCCCACCCAAGGTTGGTCCCTTTTTCACAGATGACGTGGCCTGTCTGACTGTGACCCTGGCTCCCATCACTGCTCCTGGGACACCTTTCCTTCCATGAAATCTCAGCCTACACTGACGTCTAGCCACAGGGTCACCAGCATTTATATTTATTCATTTCTCCTTCCTTCCTTTGACACTGTGTCCCCTGCTGGGCACCCTGCTAAACTCTGTGACCACAAAGGAGGAAACCTTCTCTGTCTGCAGGTAGACAGGGGAGGACCAGCCAACAGGTCATCAGAGATGCAGTAAATACTCTGTTAAGAGCCTGCCGTGTGAGCCCCGAGGACAGAATGGTGGGGTGTCTCCGAACGTTTACAAATTGTGACACTTGGTCAGGCCCCGGGATGCTAGGAGGTCACAGGGCAGAGCAGGGGCAAGAGGTGTTCCAGAAGTGAACCGCAAGTTTAGTGGCACAGGGGCGGGGAGAGGGCCTGGGGGAGGGGGTGGGGAAACCAGGAGAAACGCAGAGCCCTGAGTGGGGAGGGAGTGGGGGAGGTAAGGACCCACGGCAGGGAGGCGCCTTGGAGTCAAGCCTTATCCTGTGGGCACCCGGGGTGATGGTCTTTAGACGGAGGAGCAGCCGGATCAGAATGAGTCAAGTGATTCTGGATGCCACCTGGGTGACAAATTCCCCCTGTACCCCCAGCCACACAGCCAGGACTAACGTGTTTGCCTCAATATTCCAAATTGTGTGAAGTGCGTGAGTAATAAATTCCCTCCCCCCCCCCCCAGAATCCTTAGGCAAAAGTAACACTTCCACCAAGGCTCCTGTTTCTCTCTTTTTTTTCAATGTTGCCACGTAGGACCTTCGTCCCACGGGCTTGGGTGAGTGTGTTGAGAATGGCAGCCCTGGTCATCGGCGTGGCTCTGCCTGGACCAAAGGCACTCTGACAGTTTTAACGGCCGCGACAGACATCACCCAAAGCCGGGATGGTGAGCAGTGACGCCACCCAGAGAACCACGCCGCGCCGCGTCTGCAATGGCGAGAGAGACGGGAGACGGGAGAGCCGCGCACTCAGGCCGATATGGCAGGAATCTACAAGCCCTCCCACTAATTGATGGGCTCCCCATATATCATCCTAGATAAAGGGCCCCTGGGCAGTAAATGCTGATGCTTAGAACATCCTGATAGGGCTTTGTTAACAAGAAGATAACAGGAGAGCAAGATATGTTTGTTTAGCTGCCTATAGATAAACCCAATAGGTCTTCGTTAACTTTTCATGACTGATGGCAACCACTAACCATGATAAATAATCCTGCAGCAGGGAACTTTATTTAAAGCACCAGAAATGGGGCCTCCGTTTTTAGCTCTTTTGAATAAGGAGTATTTTCCCTGTGTGAGTACACGTTATGTCATAGTTAAATAATTTTAAACCATTGACTGAACATCTGAACCAAGTGGACCTTTGGAACTTTTTCCAGGTGTGCTGTGTTCCAATCACACAAAAACTGAGCAAGTCTGAGGAACTGGATTTCACAGAGTAGCCTTCAAGGGAATGCGACACAAACTTTTTTTTTTTTTTTCCTAGCAGCTACAAAGAGGTAAAAATGTGCTTTTCAGTACTTGTGAGGAATATGGTGGCCGGAGTTTGGGTACCAAGCTTTCACCATGTGGGAAGTTGCAAAGTGTTACCCTCAATTGATGGCTGAGTAAAGATTTATCTTTCAAAGCTGAGGAGGTAAGTTTTTCGCTGTCTTAAATGATGTTTTGCTTGCTGAACACCATCCCTTTGCCCACATGGGCCCCCAAGTCATGCTGTGTCCAGAACTCACCCACAAAGGAGAGCCTCAAAGCACGTCGAAGGCAGCTCTCATAAATCCGGTTCCAAAGAGACCGAACTTGGGAGCTGTTGGAAACAAAATTATCATTTCACTGTTATCTTTAATGCGATCTTTTAAAAGAAGGCAGTCATTTTTTACTAAAAAATATCATTTGAATTTTATCTTTGCTAAAACACTAGGGAGGAGGGAAGGAGTCTGACCTGCCATTATCTTCCCTAACCTGCCGACTAATCGATTTTGATGGAAGAAGTGACACTGAGTTAACCAGATTTGCCACCAGGAAATGGACATCTCGGGTGAAATGATGTTTCAGTTAAAAAAAAGAATATTAAAAGGAATTTGTTCTTTTTTGGGGGGTTAATTAAGTTTATTTATTTAACAGAGGTCCTGGGGATTGAACCCAGGACCTTGTGCATGCTAAGCATGTGCTCTACCACTGAGCCATCCCCTCCCTACAAGAGGAATTTGTTCCTAATGTAGAAAAATTAGTATTTGCAAAAGCCACAGGTTAACTATGTCTTAATGTACTAGGGAAAGCTCCCCACCTCCATGTGTCACAAATAAGAAAGAGCTATTGTAATTCAGTTCCCTTTCTGGCTCTAAGAGAAAGCTCCAGTTGGATTCACTCTATGGGGCAGCTCAGTTCTGAAAGCATCAGATTTGATCCCCTAGACTCCCTGGAACCACAAGTTCACATCCCCAAGCGGTTGGGCTCACCCCTTCCTCCTTCCTGAGCAATAAATAGCATGGAAACCAGGTTATCTAAGTGGCCAACTTTCAGGAAAGACCTTGAAAACAGAGACAGGGTGGACCTGGGCGGTCACGTGGTTTCCATTACCGTGGGGTTTGCTGCGGGGTGGCTGCAGCCACAGGGGCCAGGCGGCAACTGAACGCCACCGCGATCCCAGGAGATACTCTGCCCGGATTTCTAATAGAAGTCTGTTTAAAAGCCTGCGCTAGCCTCAGAGACAGCCAGCTCCCTTTACCCTGGTGTAAAGCCATTGGGTGGCTCCATCAGATTAGGTGTGAGAGCGGGGCAGGGAGTCTGGAATGTCTACTTTCATCTCCAGTTTTTGGTGGCATGTCTAGAGCGCCTTAATATCTTAGCACCGTATTTTGTATTTGTGATTAGTGCGTTGGCTTAGGTACAACGTGATTCATGTTTCTTTCTTTTTTTCCTTTTTTGGCTCCAAGCGCTCATGCCCTCAGCTGAGTCTAAACCATCAACTTACTGAAATCCTCGCACACTTTTTAAGCCCCTGCCACTTCTTTACATAAAGGCCACTGTCTCCACTTGAGCTTTGCACAAACCGTTTGTCCAGCTTCTGACATGACTCCACTTAATTTGAAAGACCAGCGTTTCTTGTGGAAAAAAAAAAAAATTAGACAATGCCGGCCAAGACCATCGAACGGCTGGGCGGAGGCTTGCCCGCCTTAGTGCCATGGGCTGTTGTCACACCTGAGAAGGCACGGGGCAGAGACAGCTCACCTGGGTGCCTTTCTTACTATTTCTCCCAACCTTTTTGTTTTTCTTCTGATCTTTGAGCACCAATGAAACATGATTAACAAATTAGTGAAAAATACAAGCTTACAAATGCTTATCAACCAGAGTTATTGCCAAGTGTTCTATATACATATTAAAAGTGATACCATGTGATGTGACTTTTGCGTCTGTAAACAGCATAGTGGCAAACATTATACATGAATGTATACGTATGGAGTGTTGTGAGCTGTATGTCCTAATTACACCATGTATTTTTATATAAGATCCTTCAGACGAATCTATGTCTAAAGACATCTCAGAAACACAGCGGGCCACTGTCAAGCAGCGGCCTTAGCCAGTTGCTTGGGAAAGGAGGTGGATAACTTCTGACGGCAGAAACAGCATCGTTTGAATTCGTCAGGATCTCTGCTGTGTTAAATTGCTGTACGGTCTGTGACTACACACTGAGACGTGGGCTAGCTGGGCTTCGGCAGTCTGGTAATTTGAAGCCCTCCCGTAGGGCTTGGTTTTTTGGTCACCGATCAGCAGACCTTCTCTGTTGTTTTTCATGGTTTCAAACAAAGCTCGGTGACAATGATTTGTCCATAAAAACATCTGAATAAGTAACTAACTTCAATCCAAGAAATGAAGTAGATGTTGAAAGGGTCTGTATTACCTCTGGGATGGTAGAAACCCCACGGAAGCGGTTTGGACGCCCTAGATTCAGTGTATGTACGTGAACAGGTGCATCGTGTGTTCACACTCATGGCTGAATCAGTGCAACAGGAAAATTTCACTACCATCTTATGCAAACCACTGGCAACTGATATTTTGTACCTGGGACAGACCGCTGGATACGTAAAATGTGGACTTCCTAAAAATTTGTTAGTAAGTTGAAAACATCAGACTCTGTCTGGCCCCTTGCCTCCTTCTGTCTGTTGACAATAAAGCAATATAAATGCTTCCTTGCTGTTCTCTCCAGCCATCTGTAATTCAGGGTACACTCTGGTGCAGGAAACGCTAGGAAGCGTACCCACCCCGTCACCAGCCCTCTGCTGCCCCACCTCTGCGACAGCCAGTGCGTCCACCGGAAAAATTTCCTTCTGCTGTTCTTTTAAAAATTTTGCTCTTATGAGACCATCTGAAAAGGATAGCTCCTGTACCAACTTTTTGTATCCTAGTTTTATTTTTTTTAAATGTAAGCCTATTCTTTACGCTGTTTTTAATGAAACCCACACTTTCAAAATGTTGAGGGTAAGTTGTTTCTGATTGGGTTCCTTGCACACAGCACACACGTCCCTTCAACCTACAGTTTGACACCATAACGGGCATCAGATCTGACCTGTTGCTACCTCTGAAACAGAACGAATTTGTAACATTTCAAGTCTCAAACACAGAATGCGAGAGCTACGAGGCACATATAGCTCTCATGTGACCTCTTTGTTTCAAAAGGAAAGGGCTGAGTCCGTGGGGAGAGTCAGGACACACAGACAGGAAGTGTGGCTGCGCTGTTAGTGCTTCGGCAAGTCATCCTTCCGTCCTTCTTGGAAGATCAGAATTACAACGGCGTAGCCGAGAATATCCACAGTCCTGCGATGTGCAGTGTGCTAGCTACCAGCCACCTGTGTTTATTTACATTCCAATTAGTTAAGATTAAACAAAAGTTGAAATTCAGCTTCTGAGTTGCAGGAGCCACAGTTCAAGTGCTCAACAGCCCGTGTAGCCGGGGCTACTGTACTGGACAGAGCAGAAGCTACAGAGCATTTCCCTCATCTCAGCCCAGAGATGGGCTGCAACGACTCAAGAACACAATGTTTCTGTTTTGTTGTGTGGAGGGGATTCCTGAACACACAGAGACCGGGTGCAGCGCAGCTCGTCCACTAGGGGGCGCGCCATTGATCAGTGCATCCCTGCATCCCGACTACACTCCCAGGGCTCTGAGAAATTTCTCATTTTAAGTGTAAACTGGGTTTCCTTACTTTATCTGGTCCATTTACTGCACTAAGGCCTGAGGTTGTTCAAGAATGGACGGGCAGTCACGGTCCTGCTGAATGCGGGCAAAACCTCCCGAGGGTGCGTCCTCCACGAGTTACTATTTCATTTACTTCTCTGAGATTGTTCAGCTCGAGAATCAGAAAACGCTGGCGCCAAACCCACTGCACGTTGGCTCGCTGCGCATTAACACTGGGTTACGGGCCTGCCGGAGGCACCTGGGCCCGAGGCGGTGGCACATGCCTCCCTCTGTTCCCCACCCCTGGGCCCTGCAGAGACACCTACAAAATCCAGGGGGCTGGCCCACCGTGGAGAGAATGGGCGCTGGGAGGAGGCCTCTCTCTCCTGGGGATCGCCTGTGTCCAATAATCAAACCATTCGACAGTACAATTGTCAAATGAATGGTCTCGCTAACGTCTCATCCAACTTTCAAGCCCTTATTGCAATATCAAGATCACTTTTTTTTTTTTAGAAAACTTAAGTATAGTTGATTTACAATATTGTGTTAGTTTCAGGCATACAGCAAAATGATTCAGTTATCCATAGGTATATGTGTCTATATTCTTTTAAAAATTCTTTTCTGTTATATTTTATTACAACCTACTGAATATAGTCCCCTGTGCTAAACAATAAATCCTTGTTGTCTATTTTATATATGGTAGTTAGTATCTATTAATCCCAAAGTCCTAATCCATCCCTCCTCCCCTTCCCCTTCGGTAACCCTGTTTGTTTTCTATGTGTGTGAGTCTGTTTCTCTTTTGTAAATAAGTTCATTTGTGCCATTTTTTTAGATTCCACATATAAGTGCTATTGTATGGTATTTATCCTTCTCTGACTTACTTCACTTAGTATGACAATCTCTAGGTCCATCCATGTGGCTGCAAATGGCATGATTTCATTTTTTGTGGCTGAGTAGTATTCCAGTGTGTGTGTGTGTGTGTCACAGCTTCTTTATCCAGTCATCTGTTGATGGACATTTAGGCCGTTTCCATGTCTTGGCTATTGTATATAGTGCTTCTATGAACATTGGGGTGCATGTATCTTTTTAAATTAGAGCTTTTGTCTTTTCTGGGTATGTGCCCAGGAGTGGGATTGTGAGTCAAGATTGCTCTTCTGATGGGGTGTCAAAATCCAGAATCTGAGTCTCATAGAAAATCCAGAATTTACAGAGCACTGAAAAATTATTGGAAGAGCAAGATAATACCAATTAATAGATTAAACAAACAAAAATCCCACAATATATACTAAAGCTACCATTTGCTGAGCTCTTACCGTGTGTTAAAAGCTTCACATACAATCCCACTCAGTTTTTACAACCATCCAAAGGTGTTCTTATTCTCCTTTTACCAAGGAGGAAGCTGAGATGTAGAGAAATTAAATGCTTTATTCAAATTCATTCAGCAAACACCCTGTAAGCACTTTAGTGGGGACACAGGTCTGGCCAATCCAACTTAATTCCTAAACATTGGCAAAAATATGGTAAGCCCAAAATATGTCTTTATCATACGTCAAACAGTATCTGACTTGAAGCATACTTGCTGGGAACACTTACTTGATTCTTAGGGGCAGTGCCCCTAGGAGTCAGGCAGGTCACCCGCCCATGTCACCTAAATTTTTGCAAAATCACATTTTTACAGCTCTGGGCTACATGCTCCCCCAAAACAAAAAAACCCACCAACCTCACCCACAGGCCTATTTCCACGTGGGGTCTTTGTGGAGAATGACGTTTGAGGGGGTGTCAGCTGAGCTTCTAGAAACTTCCATTCTTCCTGGCCTCACTGAACCTCCAAAGTTAAAAAAACAAACTTTTCTTCCTCATACTTTTTTTTTTTTAATAAAAACATACGGGTGTTTTCTTTTTCCTTTTTTCTCCTCTTACCTTACTTCCTTGGTGAGATTTCACCATATTGTTCCTTTAAGCAACGTTCTCCTCTGGCATTTTGCGTGAACCCAAAAATTTGCTTTATACACATTGCATCAGGAACACATTTATTTATTTATTTTTGTAAGTATAGGAAGTTAATGTAAGATAAATTTAGATTTAACATAACCAGTCAATGAGGAAGAAGAAGTTTATTTAGTAAAATGTTTGAGATAATCAGTTATCTATTTCTTTTTTTCTTCTTTAAAAATTTTTTTTTATTAATAGACGTGATTTTTTAGAGCAGTTTCAGATTCACAGCAGAATTGAGTAGAAAATAAAGAGAGTTTGCACACCGCCCCCCCCACACACACACATAGAGACTCCCCTACCCTCAACACCCCTCATCAGTGAGGCATATTTGGTACAATCGATGAACCAGCATGGGCACATTATTACCAACCAAAGTCCACAGTTTACATGAGGGCTCACTCTGGATGTTGCACATTCTAAGGAATACATTTATGTCAGTAGATCAACTTGGTCTCTCTAGAGAGGCCCAAATTTTTTATTTATTCAGTTTCAGAGCCAATCATTCTTCCTGGGAAAGTGATAATTTTGTCAACGTATTTCTTTTTTTTTCCAGTTAAGATTCTTTTTTTTAATTGTACGGAATAACCAGCACAGAAATACCTCCACCTTCTATATACGGCTTTAACACGTGGCTATGGAGTGGCATCCGTACAACCACCTCCCAGGTCAGGGAATCGGACATCCCCTGTAGCCTGGCAGCGGCCGGAGCTTGTTTCTGCTCTGTCTCCAGCGTCCAAATCCCCTCCCCCGACTGAGGAGGCTGCCCTCCTTACTTCTACCAGGATCTCCCCTTGTTCGCAACCTTTGTACGCATCCTGAAACATGCAGTGTCGTTTTGCCTCTTTTGGGGGCTTTAAATACTCATAGGACTCATTGTATGCTCTTACTGGGCTGGTTTTCAACATTTTGCGGTAAGATGTCCCTTGGTCTCATTGATATAAAATTGAAAAGTGGTCCGACAGTTGTTAGAACTGCTCATCTGCCTTATGCTTTTGGCTTGGGTCCGTTTTTGAAATATGAGCCACGGTCCTAACGTGATGACCTGGGGCCTCTCTCTGAGACACTGGGATGTGTCTCAGTTCTCCTTGGCATCCTCGTAGCCTGGGGAGATGCCTAACGGCTTTTTGAGAAGTGTGTGGATGTGGCTAAGTGCAAAACGTTCTGGGCCTCTGCTTCGTCTTTGTGAATGTTGTAAATAGCAACGTCAAAATTAACAGAAGGAAGGGAAGATGAGGAATTGCTCATTTGGAAACCTCCTTCTAGACAATTTACTTTCTAAAAGCTAGCCCAAAAGGCTTAGTCTACATTCCAAACGGTACAAGAGAAGAAGTCATCAGAACATAATCTGATGCTTTTTTTGGCCGACATGAACTCCCTCTGGTGGCTCCTTTTACCACAGGTCTAAAGGAGGTAGAGAGCCGCACGCACATTTTCCTTCAGACTGTTCAGCTTGGCAGAGGTTAACTCATTAAGGACAGTAAGAATGACAGTCTTCAGGTTTGCCTTGGTTTGCTTAAAATAGCCCTGTCCTAAACATTTCACTAATAAAAACCAAAGCCAAGCCAAAAGAGCCCCCCGGAAGTCTCCCAAAGGTTAACAAAATACTGACTAGGTCCCCAAGATGTGGTAGGAAGTCATTGCTGAGGGCGAAGTGCCTAAAATATGTTCTGTTCTGAAGGCTCAACCCAGTTACATCTTGTGGTGTCTGTAAGTAAAGGTATCTGCATTTCTCACATATTGTCCACCCTGCAAGTTCCCGGGAGAGTTCATGTAATCCTTGGCTAAGCTTTAAAATATTTTGTTGTAAATATAAGCATTTCGAAGGGCAAAGCTCTATCAGCATTACAAGCCACTGCAGTCTGATGAGGTCCTACTGGGGAGCACAGGGGGCTATAGTCAATATCGTGCAATGACCTATCATGAAGAAGAATCTGAAAAAGAACATATATACGTAGAACTGAATCACTGTGCCGTACACCAGAAACTAACTCAACATTGTGGATCAACTATACTTCAATTAAAAAAACAAACCAACTCACTGAGAACTCAAAAGGCAAACAAGAAAAAAACCCCGCTGCAGTCTAAGGTGGATAGACAGATTATGTAGAGAAAAACGGAGAAAGAACAAATCTAGGAGGTACTTAGGAGCTGATGAAATGCACATTAATGCACAGAATGCCGTGAGGATGAGTGCGTACCCGTGGTGGCCAGACGGCAGGAAAATGGAACTCGGGTCCAACACGCTTTTGCCGTTTCCGTGAAGGGTGTGCCGCCCATGTCCAGTGAACGAACGACAGTGTTTATAAAATTCTTCTATAAACCAAACTGAGAGCTAACTGTCCATGAAAAAGGTAAGCGGCAGTTGCTTTAGTAAGTCGCATGTAAACTAAATGTTAGGTTTCCGTGATAGCAAGGAGGAAAGGGCCAGCCGCCCCCCGAAATATCTGATTCCCAGTGTCATCCGTGTACTGGCCTGGACACGGGGATTGGCAGTTACTTTATACCGTTTAGGCCACAACTAATGCAAGATGGTCAAAGAAGTGGTTTCCTAAGAGAACGACTGATACGACTGTGGGTAGAGACGTTATTCAGAACGTCGCCTGTTTTGTTATCTAGTCGGGGTGACTGTCGACTTCTAGACTTGAACTTCTAAAGAAAGCTGCTATGATCTGAAGAGACTGGCCCGCGAACTCTTTGTATGGAACACTTGGCCCGTGCGCCTCCAGTGAACGTCACTCATTAGCATTCTTCTTGGCTAGGTTTCCCTATCTCGGTGTTCATTTTATACTTTAATTTGGTTACTCGGCCTTTGTTGAATCGTCCCATTGAAGGGAGAACAAAGGCGGTTTAGGGGATACGGGAGAGGAAGGCACCATATTTTATCTTTGAAAAAAGCCCGACAGAGCCAGAACGCTCTGATGCCCTCTGATTTCCTGCAGGACATTTGGAGCCACAAATCAGCTGGACGATAAAGATCCTCCCTGTGCTTAACTGCAGACACCTTCAGAAGAGAAACAGCGTGTCAGTCATAGAAAAAGCGCTTTGCCAGCTACTCGGGGTCTGGCGGATTCTCTCACCAGAGGAGTGTCTGCGCCCTGGGAAAGAGGGGTGTTGCCTTTTCTGTCTCTTAAATACCACCTCCTCCAGGTCAATCACTAGCTGGGACAGATTTTTTTTTTTTTTTCCCTGACTACTTTTTTCATAGAGCATCGACACTCAGGTCAGTGATAGCGCTGGCATCCGTGAAAATGGTCCAGGAGTTTGCTGGCACCTGGGAGCCTTCTCATGCTCCCAAGGGAGATTATGCTCCGTGTTTGGCCGTGAATTTTCTCAGTCCCTGTAGTTCCTCAAATACCTGCTGCTCTGTGACTTCCTACTCCGTCAAAAGTCAAAACCCACCCTCTTCTTGTGGCGTGGGTCCCCTCAGGTTTATCCCAATTAAACCATCATCTCTTCCAATGCACCCCTCCCGCCTCCCGCCCAGTACAGGTTTTTCCTTTCCCTGTTTTGTTCGATTTCATCAAGGAAAGTGCATTAATCTCTGTGCCCTGTGGACGTCTGCGACATCTGCAGTTACTCCTTTTCCTTTGGTGTAACTTTATGGAGAATGCCTCTGCCCAGCTTTCTAACTTGGCTTTGGAAGACAGGTGTTTTATTTTCTAATCCACATTTCTTTTTGCCGTTTCTTGAACCTCCTTTGGTTGGTGGACGGACAGCTGTCCAGGAGCAACCGGGACCACCAGTCCATGTCACACAGGCCACTGAACAGGCAGGAGATGGGAGCGACTCTGGGTCTCTGGTGACCTGGACTGGATTCAACTCACTGACCTCGAGGTGAAAGGCTCTGTATTCCATTACTAATCCCTTGAGCTATCCAGCCCCCTGAAAATGATTCTTTGGTTTTATTATTGCAGAGGCCATTTATAAAATCATGAACTGGATTTAGGAAAGCAACCATGAAATAGCAAGGGACACCAAACTGATTGAAATTCCTTCAATGTTGTGGGAGGCGAGCCTCTCCACAGCAGGACTGGGGGAAAGTTACACACAGGCTCCTCCGCTCTCGTTTCAGGAGCGTGACCGGATCACTTGGATGTGGCCACGCCAGACCCACTGACCATGCCTCAAGGGACTAAATCCTCAATAAAGAAAATGGAAAAGCAAACTATGAAATAGCCAATAATCTTTATTTTGCACTTCCTCACCCCCCCCGTCCCTCTCCAAAAAGCACTAATGGGTAGATTTGTGCATGTGAAAATATTGTATAAAGTATTTAGGATGATCTCAAATGAATAAAACAAAAAACACGGATCTCAACATAGATGCTTTGTTTCTTTTTTGTAGGGATAGAAAAATTTTGGCTTCTAGAACAAGGAGGGCAATGAAATACTGCACTCTTAAAAGGTTGACTCCATTTCCACTGATTTGCAATTTAACATTCATGGCAGAAAACCTCATTTCTCTAACCACATAATATGTTTTAAAATATGATTAACTCATACACTAATATCAATTTACTTGGCATTAAAAAAATCACAATTTCTATTAATATATTTGTATTAGGTTCAAAGCCCATATCCTAGCATTCAAGATATCCATTACACTGGCCCAAATTGGGATTACTTCAAAATCAAGTAGAAGTCCATATTTATTCCAAAGTTGCTAAAATATGCTAATAAAATTAAATTTGATGTTTTACATTAAAAATAAAATATTTGGTTTATCTCTCAGACATCTATAACATATAATAAATAGTGGGCAGTATAGTAATATAATAAAGTTTTGTGATACCCTGAAATTTGATGAGTTTTCTTCTAAAAAATTTCATAATATACTTCATTTCAGCCTTAAACCACAATATCAATGAACAGATTTGCAGAAATAAAACAATATAAACACAAAATGCTACAGTATATTTCTTTTTTTTCTTTTTTTTTACTTTCGGGGAATCCACATGTCCTTTGAAACAAAAGAAAAGTCACAGAAATTTACAGAAGCAAAAGAGCTAACAAAACAATTTCAAATCATAAACCACAGATTTAAATTGCCTTGTTTTCCTTCCAACTGCTAGGGTCCTTGTCCCCGGGCTTTGGGCCCCGTGCGGGCTCAGCTCTAGGCAGGCAACTTGGAACTACGTGGGGCTCTTTTCTTTCCAGCCTCCTCTGCTTATGTACAGCGGTAATTATAGACATGGCTGAAATCACAGACATGGATTTCAGAGAAAGCCAGAATTAAACACGATAAAAAATTTTTAAAAAATAACTACTTCATAAATATTTATTATTTACATTAGGGGAGATCTTCTGGTCTGAAGAGTGTTTATATAGGTGATGAAATGTATCAGCAGTGGGAAGAACTCCAGCAGTTTCGAGAAGGGCAAAGTTAGGAGGCAGCAGAGAGAGAAAATAAACGAGAGTCAACAAAAGTAATCCACACACAAGAAGACAGGACATGATAGAAACCTTTTTCTTAAAAAATATAAGGTATTTCACAAAAAAGCCTGAACATTTTACATGTTAGTACTAAAAACAGGGAGGGAGGGGAAGCTTCATATATTTTTCATCACAAAAATATTCACGGAGACTCCGCCGGGAGCTTTCTCTTGTGGGAGGATGAGAATCTTATTCTAGAGGGAGGCGGGGGAGCTGTATGCGGACTAGCGAGGTCCCCCTTGGTCACAGTCGAGGCAGTCCACGCGGCATCTCGTCACCCAATCTCACGGGAGGGCCCTGGAGAGAACAACGCGGATCCGGAGGGAAGACTGCGGTCTTTTTATTAGTAATACTTGCACTGGTACTGGGAGGCGGAGGGGCCGCCCCGACGCCACCCCGACGCGCGTCTCCACGGGGACCACGCGTGCCTCCGCCGGGACCACGCGCGCCTCCACCGGGACCACGCGCGCCCGGGACTCGGGAGGAAAGTCCGCGAGGATGGTGCCTGTCCTCGGTCTCCCGACCCATCGCACCTTCACACCGGCAGGGACCTGGCGGGAGGCGGCCGGAGGCGGGCCCGCCGCCTCCCCTCCCCCGGGGGGCGTCAGTGCGCCCGGTGCTTCCGCTTTTTGTGCTTTTTGTCCTTCTTCTTGTTGGCGCACTTGGGGCAGAACCACTGCATCTCTTCGGGGGGCGCGGCCATGATCCCGACGCAGGGCCTGCGTGGCGACCAAGGGAAAGAGTTCAGACAAATATGCTTGGTTTTTACACATATCCTTTTTCTGTTTTTAAACTTTTATGTCACTAAATATTTTCTCAAGTCTATGGCGTATTTGCCGGAAATCCACGTCCACCAGCTCTGACGGATGCCGACCTCTCGCTGGGCAGGCAGGTGCGTGACCACCTCCCACGGGCCTGGGCCCCGGGCCCCACAGGACAAACTACCTGGCTCATTCGTCCCTTCAGCCGGAAAGAGCGAAATTCTTCTGAGTCACGGCTTGGTTTTTATCTCAGAGATACCATATACGGGTGGCTAAACGGATTTCTATCTTTTTATATCTGATATTTTAAAGATAAAACGGGAAGATTCTTTGCCTGTATCGTGATGGTGTGTCTTAGGTTTGGGGAGGTGCGAAAACCAGGCAAGCTGTGCCTTCACTTCTGCAGCCTGTGACATGTCCACAGGGCCACTGTCAGCCACTGCAGCTGTGACGGAAAATCACTGGCGAGACAGGAAAGGGGGCCCCTGTGCCTCCTTTATCTTTTTTAAACAAGAAGGATACAGAAGCTAAGCACAATGTTTGGAATTTAGGCTGAATAACAGTAGTCCAAAGATGCTCAATCTTTGCATTACCATTATGCGCACGTCCCTGGCGCAGGGATTCTGCTTGGCACTGTTCTTAGGGCGGCACCCGGGCTGGGAGGAAACCCGGGGTGGGGGTCCGGAGCCCGCCCCTCCAGGGCCTGAGCGGGACTCACCAGTGGTACCAGTCGTCACAGTCGTCACAGCCGATCATGGGGCTCCCGTCATCTGGCTTGTTGCACCCGGGGCAGATCCAGATCTGGTTCCCCCACTCATCTCGAATCTGGGTTGGAAGCGGGGAGGGAGCAAACACAGAGACGGGATGAGGAGGAAGAACCCCACAGAGGGCAGGACAAGAGTGATCATGTTACGCTGTGAAGCCAATAATCCCATGGATTAAATTTAGAGAAAAAACCCAACAAACAAGAGTCAACAATTTATGAAAGTTGGAATCTTGGTTATCACTCTCCTGGGATCACATGAAAAAGAAAATGCCTGCTAAGTGTCCAGTGATAAGACAATTCTAATGAATATTTTAAACTCTCTCCTGTAAATCAGAGAACAAAGCATCTTATAATCACTTCTGGGAGCAGTCTGATCTATCACCACCTTTATCTAAAAAATACTGTAAACATGTAAGTTCTGAATGACCAGTCTTTGTTTCTTTGAATGAATATTACCTAATTTTACTGCTTTAGAAACTTTCTAAATGGGGGTGGGGGGTAGGTAATTGGTTTATTTATCTATACGGAGGCCCTGAGGACTGGGCCCAGGACCTCGTGCATGCTGGCACACCCTCTACCACTGAGCTCTCCCCTCCCCCAACCAGCGTCCTTGCGGCAGGGATGATGGTATTTCTGAAAGCCACGGAGCTCACTAACGTCGCATTCACAGGCCTGGAATTAATAAATATGGCCAATGCGCAGGTATCACCTTATTACTTATTAGCCAAGCCCTTCTCCTGAACTAGCTGATAAGATCAAGGATATAAAAGAGTTGTTACTTAGTAACTTTCCATTCCCTTTATAACATTTTCAGTAAAGTACAATCAACGAAAGGGCAAGCAAAAAAGGGAGGCGGGAGGCCGAGGGGCAGCACGTTTTCCCGTTGTTTTGCCACAGATGCGGGGCGCTCTGGGGTCAGCTCCCCTGAACTCAGCAGTTCCAAATAAGGAGGCTCCCTAATTGAACTGCTTCTTCAAACTGCATGTCAACGAGATCGATTTGAAAGAAACAACTCTATGACGGGTGTTGCAACCCAGCAATGACGAAAAGTTGATTTTCTGAGGTTTGCGCAGTAACTCAGCACCTCGTCTCATCTGGTGGTTCCTCCGGTACTTTTCTGCTGCCTTGCAGGGCCGTGTCGGGCCAGGCGGGGGAGAACTGACTCTCCCTGGGTCTGGGGGGCTCGGGGGCACAGGTGTTACATCCCCCTGATGTGTTGTTTTAAGGCTGACGTTCTTGACACAGACTCTGCAGAGGCAGAGGATGCTGGTGTGAAAGCTTCCTCAGCAAACCCCTGGGCAGCTGCATCCCTGACTCAGTCCTCCCCAGTCTCGAGGGGAGAGACCACCAGTGAGCCTGGGCCACCGGTCTGGGGTGCGGGCCGGTCCGGCACTCGGGCCCCTGAGGCCGCCGGGCACGGCCAGCCCCGCGGCCGGCTGCCCTTTCTCAAAATTAGGAGGCCGTGACCCTGCCACGTGAGAAATCTGCCACAGCCCCTGTAATAACCAACACCCGGACCTTCACGGTTTACTCGGTTCTTTCAAATATCTGCGTTGGCTTCATCACCCTAAAACAAGGCTTGGCGAGGGTACAGATGGTGCAGCTGGAGCTAAGGGAACGTCAGTGACAGTTCCAATGTCACTCAATTAAGTAGTGACAAAACTGGCCTTTTTACTCTCTAGCCTGTGCGCTTCCCCCAAATCACACATTTTGTCTTCTGTCTGCAAAGTGTCCATGTAGTCTGCAAATCTGATGCATCTCCAGGGAGTGAACTCAACACTCCACTGCAGAGTCAGAAAATTTAGGGCTAGAACACACCACAGCGACCATCTGAAAACATGGAGGTTGGGGGGCTTGTGTCAAATCTTCCCTGACCAACCCACCTTGGGGTGAAGTGGCCTTAATAAATGCCTGGAGCAACTGGGCCCTTGAATGGGCCGATTTGATGATCAAGATTTTTGTACCACATCTTCTGTTTTGTCTTGAATTGCCAATTTAGTATTTTCCTGTTGTTTTTTCATGTCTTTATATCCTGTGAATACTTTTGAGATTTTCTCATCCTTTGCTATCATTTTAGTGCCTCAAATATTTAACGATCTGTTGAAACTTCCGCCCAGGGCGCTTTTATAGAGCTGTTGTCTTTGCACGGCTTCTAAGAGCGACAGCAGGAGTCCGAGCCCGCCGCCCCCCGGGCACATCTGCTGGGAGGGCTCCCAGCCGCCACTGGGCTGACGGGTCTCGGCCCGCGTATTCCGCGGCCTCGGCAGTGTCAGTCCACCAAGGACCTTCACGTGCCTGGAATCTTTTTGTTGTGACTTTGCGTGTCACTCCACGGAGCCTGAAGAGCGTATTTGCGTAGCTGCTTCGTTACTCGACTGGATTCAGCATCTGAATAAGACCTGATGCTGTTAAGTGTGGAGAAAACACGTGAGAACGGCCCCATGGTGACGGCGCGAGCTCATTCCGCAAGGCGAGCGTTCCCACCTGCGGGCAGGTTTGGGCTCGGGAAGGTCTGCAGTCTGCAAGTTCATTTGCGTTTACTGTGCGGGCCTTGGTTTACTCAGGACCTCAGCCGAAGAGACGCTGTAATTAGTGCTGTTACTACGAAAAAAGCAGCTGGTGCCTCAGACGTGCGCACATCACATAAATTATACTCTTAAGTGAATACTTTAATTGCTTGATCAAGAAATTCAACGTGGGATTTAAATATCACTATTCATCTCTTATTTATACACTGATAGTGTTGTATTTATGTATATAGTCAGAGTGCAAAACAATGCAAAATAAAGAAAATGCTTTGACATTATTTATGGAGACTAAATATGCAAACACTGTAACACAATGGTTTTCCGCCGAAAGCTTGAAAATGCAATGAAAATACCTTTCCAGCCATAAAGAATAGCCTCTGAAATTCAATAACGATACATGCGACACTGCTTTTTAATTGAAAACATTTTCATGATAAAAGAGTGAGCTCTTAAGTGACTTTTTCTTAAGTACCCCCAAAATAAAAAGCAGCGCACCACGTAAGTGCTGACGGTCTCCGTTACCACGCTCCGGACAGGCGCTTTGGAACTTGCAGCTCCGGAGATGGCAGGAGATGGAGCCGGCATCAGAGCAGGGGGCGCGGTGGCCTGTGCCAGGAGTGGCAGAGGCACCGGGGCAGGGGTGACGTGCATGGGAATGGGGGCTGGGGCTGGTGCAGGCGGTGGCGTCTTGGGTCTGTTCAGAGAGGGCGCGGGCTTAGCCTCGGGGGCTGGAACAACTTTGCTGATGACACTGTCAACAAAAGAGAGAAAAGGAAAAGTCAGCTGAGTCAGGCCAAATATCTCAAAATATTACCACAAAAATCACTCTGTTCTTCTAGCAGCAGAATCCTTTATTGGAAAGTCCAGGGATGGGACAGATCTCAGGGGTCAAGGCCCTTCACCAACCTGCTTCTCAACTTACTCAGTCGCGGCCGGGAGATACGTTAGGCAGTAGGACTGAGGCGCCCCGGGAGGGAGGCAGCAGCTCCAGCTCCTTTCCCGGTGACACCACCAGCTCCTAATTAGAGCCGTGTGCTGGGCTGTCTCTTCTGTCTTAATCTCAGAGCTCAGGCTCTGAGCGGGTGGAGAAAGCACCAGGCTCAGAGTCAGGGTGCCCGAGTCCCAGCCCTGAGTCTTCCCCAGGCTGGCTATGTGACCCTGGGTAAGTCAGTGACAGGTACTAGTTAACTGAGCGCCTCCAGAAGGCAGATAGCATGCTGGGAGCCTTACTCACATCACCTCGTCCAGTCCTCACAACTCCAGAGGAGCTACCGTGACCCCGTTCTATAGACACCAAAACAGGATTAGAGAGAGAGGGGAATTTAGGTAACTGGGTGGCAGGCTTTGAACCGAGGTCTATTTGATTCTAAAATTCTACTTTTTCTTCTTCTTCTTTTTTTTTACAAAGTTCCTTTATTTGGGGGGAAAAAGTACCATTCCAAGTAGAGAAAAAAACAGCACAACAGCTTACGTAGCAAAGATTCGCAGGCATCAGCTCTTGGCCATGTCTGTTTCTGGTCTGCCTCCCTCCTCCATGAGGTTTACAGAACTGATGAAAGATACTAACTCACAGACTTCAGAAGCCCAGCAAATCCCAGGCAAGATAAATAAAAAGAAACCCACACCTGCACACATCAGAGTCAAACTATGAAACAGCACAAAGAGAGAGAAGTCTAAAAGGAGCCCAAGGGGGAACGAGAACAAGTAATTTCAAAGAAGAAACAGGTGACAGTGGATTTCTCAACAGCAATGATAAAATCTAGAAGACAGTGGAATAACATCTTCAATATGCTAAAGACAAGTTTTGTCTTTGAAAACATCTTTCGAGAATAAGGATAACAGGATGACACCTGCACCCCAATGTTCATAGCAGCACTATTTGCAACAGCCAAGACATGGAAACAGCCTAAATGTCCATCAACGGATGACTGGATAAAGAAGAGGTGGTGTATTTATACAATGGAATACTACTCAGCCATAAAAACCGACAACATAACGCCATTTGCAGCAACACGGATGCTCCTGGAGAATGTCATTCTAAGTGAAGTGAGCCAGAAAGAGAAAGAAAAATACCACATGAGATCACTCATGTGTGGAATTTAAAAAACAGAAACAAAACCAAAAACAAACAAAGCATAAATACAAAACAGAAACAGACTCATAGACATAGAATACAAACTTGTGGTTGCCAAGGGGGCGGGGGTGGGAAGGGATAGACAGGATTTCAAAATGTAGAATAGATAAACAAGATTATACCGTATAGCACAGGGAAATATATACAAGATCTTGTGGTAGCTCACAGAGAAAAAAATGTGACAATGAATATATGTATGTTCACGTATAACTGAAAAATTGTGCTCTACACTGGAATTTGACACAACATTGTATAATATGATTATAAATAAATAAAAAAAATAATAAAGTCAAGGGAGAAAAAAAGGATAAGGATAACATTTTTAGGCAAACAAAATCTGACAATGTGCCACCCGTGGACCCTCACTAAGAGAAGTTCTAAGGTAGCAAATCTCCAAATCTTTTGGTCTTAGGATCCCTTCACAATCTTACATTTAAATCTTATAATTACTGAGAAACCGAAAGAACTTTAATGTGCATCTGTCAATATTTACCATATTAAAACCTGAAAGAGAAATTTTAAAATAATTATTGAATTCAATTCAAAGTAGCAATTACAAACCCATTATGTGTTAACAGATAACTTTTCTTTAAATGAAAAGTAAATATATTTTCCAAAACAAAACAGTTTTGTGAGAAGATTGGCAGTTTTGTATTTCTGCAAAGCTCCTTGATGTATGCATATGTAACTGGAGAAGGGAGGGGTGTTTTAATGGCTTTTTCAGATAATTGTGTAAATTCTTCTTTACTACTACACCAAAATGCAACAAGTGGTAGTTTTGTACCAGTTAGCTGCAATATGCAATCTGAAGCCGTATCAGTAAGCTTTTCGTATTCTGTTTCATTAAAATCCATTGATCTGTGTGAACAGACATTTTACCTATGCATGAGTTTATAACATCATGCATTGGCCACTGAGAATACTGGTTCACTGAATTATGCAGCTGTTTTAAATATTTACACATTATACAATATTTCAGAAAATCACACTTGGCGTTACCATCCATTTCATCAAAAATGTCTTAAATTATTGAGGAGCTGTCAACTTGTAATGGTATGTTTTCCAAAGTTCTAATTTTTACTTAAAAGGTTGAATTTTGATCATTTATAAAAAATGCTCTCAGGTATTTTCTTTGAAATTAATAGCCTTGGGTCTTTTCAAAACAATGCAACACCCATGGCTGCTCTGTACCCTAACTGTGTGCACACCCGTCTGTATCACCCACATTAGGGGGAACCCTCCTTAGGAGTAAGGTGGGCAGTGCCTTACTTGTCTTTGAATTATTTGCAGTATTAAACACAGTGCCTTAATATGTGTTTATCAACTTTAGTAAGCTTCATGCCTAATTCACAGTAAGAATGCTCTTCTAATTATTTTAGTTTTGAATACGTTTTTGCTGCTTAAAATATTTTAAAATAGGCCAATTCCTCTAGTCTTTCCTTCCTGCCGACCTTCCTTCCACACTATCTACTGAGTTCCAGGACCACTGAGATTTCTGCCCGTCACCATGGATTCTAATTCCTCATCTGTCTACCCATTCTTGGGCCAAGCATGATCATGGCAGCAATGCGAGGTACAAGCACACCGTGAAGGTTCCGTTCTGTTATCTGGAGATGCTTTCAAATTGCTTTAAGCTACTGAAGTTTGAATATGTGTTAAGCATCATGAATGCTGTTTGCCTTGCCTGACTCTTTCCCAATCCCCTTTCATTTTCTTTCTATTTTTCTTAGATTTCTGCCTTACCGACAAGGCCTGCGAACGGTACCATGAGAATGGTTTAGCATTAGCAGTGCAGCCAACAGATGTACACACGTGGTTGATCAATTCACGGGGCAGTGCCTGAAACCTGAGAAATACCTACTTGTATATACCTTCTTATTTTTCAATTTAGAGAAACGGCATTTTGATGAAAATAAGTCATAAGAAAGATAATCCGTCCAAAATGCCCAATGTTCCCCTCCAGTCCCAGTAAATTATCCTTTTAGATTTGGTATGCAGTGATTTTATGTGTGTGTGTGTGTGTGTGTGTGTGTGTGTGTGTGTGTGTGTGTGTGTGTATATATGTGTGTGTTTTTTCCTCAAATTTTCTGAGAATCAAAAGGAAAAAACACTGAAGTGGGTACTCAGTGTTGAGGAGACAAAACATGTCCTAACTTTCTGCTTCTAAGAGGAGAGACTGGTATCATATAGGCTCTAAAGTGACTCGTTTTTCCCAACAATTGTGAGTTTCACGAGAATATTCACTAGAGTTTGAAAGTTACTCTTGATTCTAAGCTGCTCAGTTACTTTTGTGGTAACTGGAGGCACAGTCTTAAGAACAATTCTTTTATTAGCTCCTCAATTTTGAATATTATGGAGAAAAGATATAAACAGTATAAAGTGATACAATTTCTCATCACTTGTGAGATTAAACCATCGTCACTTAATCTGACTGGATCACCGTAAAAACAGCTTTGGATCCCTGTTGGCCTTCATCACCGATCGTTACTGCCTCCTACTTCTAGACAGCACTTTGCTTCTGTTTCCCTCCCTGAAATACCGCTCGTCCCCTCCTCTTTAATTGCAGAGTCAGTTCTCTTCCAGCGCTCCGCTGAATAAGCAGTGTCTCCCACAGTAACCAACACCGCCCACAGCTGGGTCCCACAATGGCTCCCGGCTGCTAACATTACATCTTTTGGAGGATTTGATCAGGGGGCTCTACCTGCTACAAACACTGGCATTATTCATAAAAACGTGCAGAAGGAGGGATTTTCGGCAGGATTTCTTTACCTGTTTCCCCACCACAAAATGGTGAAATAAATAGAGTGGGTCATGAGCTGCCTGGCCTGAAATGCAAACTCACAGCTTGACAAGTCAACAAAGGGCCAGTCCCCACCCCGCCAGCCCCACGGAGCCTCGGAGGTTACAGGCAAATATGACTTGGATGCGTCTGCAAAGGGAGTTTAATGAGCCTCATTATTCAGCTCTTGTGTGCAAACACGATGAAGCCGGCATCTAAATTATCAAAGTCTGAATAACTGGCCACTAAACTGCACACAGTTCCCAAGTTCCCTCACAATGGCTCCCTCGTTCACCTTTAAAAGCCAACAGCCAGTTTTAAACGGTGACAACACGATGTCACAGGTAAAAACTACTGCCATCACCTCCTTGAATTTTACATAAACTTCTGAGCAGAAAAGTTCTTCAGTGTTTGGGAGAAAAACTACCTTGATTAAAAAAAAAAGTTCCTTAAGCCACAACTCACTTTTCTTCTTCAGATTTTAAAACTTCAATGAATCTCAGAAACACCATGCACCATTTGAGATGCTATGAGAAACAGATTCCCATGTACTTTAAACTAACCCCTCCTTACAGCCACTAAAAATAGACCGCTGCGATTTCACGATACTATTACCATAAACCCGCAGAGTTGTGTCAGTGGTTATACAAAGCATCAGGTTTGCTTTCTTGCTCCTATTTTAAAAGTCCCGGACACACTAAGCCAAGTGCGGCGGCCAGCTCCCAGCGGCCCCTCCTCCCCGTGCGGCCTCCCCGCCAACTGAGCGGGCTCTGCCTCGTTCGGCTAACAGGATGCTGTGAAAACACTTGTGTCCCAACTAGGCCATAAGGGACACACACAGCAGCTTCCACCTTGATCTCTTTTGGGTCAGCTGCTCTGGGGAAGCCAGATGCTAAGCCATGAGGATGCTGAAGGTGCCTTACGAGGAGGCCAGCAATTGGGGCCTCCTCCCCAAAGCCACGTGTGAGCTCGCGGGCGTCCTCCAGCCCTGGGGAGCCTTCCAGTGACCGGAGCCCTGGCAGCAGCTGGACAGGGACTGGAGTCAGAACCACACAAATTCCCGCCCCGACAGGAAACTAGGACGTAATATGTGTTTATCGCTTTAGCTGCTATGCTTTGGGATCATTTGCTATGTGGAAAGAGAAAATTAATACATCAAATGTTTACTCGATCTCATTTAGGTACATAAATGAATATTCCGAATTTAGGAGAAATTCTGTTTTAGAGCATCTGTACTTAAAATGCCGAACTGGAACACAGTCGTTCCCTTATTTCACATGTGATCAAAGGAACAAATGCCCAGAGACAATTAGGAGAACCAGTTTCATGTGGGCTCTTCAGATCAGTCACTGTCCTTACTCTTCGTGATCTCTCAGCTCACGTTTAGCGTTCCCGTAATTAGAACGCAGCTGTAAACGGATTTAACGTCTCAAGCTCCTGGTGTGCCTCTCGAATATTTACGTCATCTCATAAAACGCGTACTTTACCTTGTCACAGCCCAAGTACGTATCAAGCAGCAAACATTTTACCTTTTAATTCAGACAAGACCTATCTGAAAAATGAAACAGACTGCATGAAGTAATTAGAGGAAAACATAGCCACTGTAGAACGTGCGTTTCCAAAGGATATACCCAAATGATTAGACGTCTCCTGTCAAATGTTCAACATCTATAAAGTATCCTAAAGGGGCATGAGTACTTAGACAAATAATAAATAATGCATATTTCCCCATATTTGCAAAAAAAAATGCTAGAAGGATAATAATTTTAAAAAAAGAAACAAAAATGGCAGCCTATGAAGAAACAAAAATGGAGGAAAAAGGTGGCGGGAAAGGGAAGAAAACCAAGACTTCTCTGAATGTATCTTATTACATTGCTTCCACTTTGGCGGCAAGTAAAAGTTTTACGTATTCAAAAATTTATAAAATTGTCTATAAGTCAAAAATAAATGGAAATGAATAAACCTCAATGTATATCTTGCTGGTGACACAACCACACACATACACAGGTATTTCGGGTGACTTTAGGAGGAGAGCATTTTGGACTCTCTTCAAATTCTACTCCATCCAAATCTTTTTTGATCCTTCTGAGCTGGAAGTAATCACCTTGGACTTTGGTATCGTTTTAGATGTATCTCTGACAGACTTTCTTCCTTCTGTTATGATTGCTTCTATCCATGTTCCTAAGAGAAGAACCAACATCTGATTCAAATTTACCACTGGGCACAAGTGTGTCCTCTATAACACTCTATCACTATGTGTGTAATAAAATTAGTACTTTAAGAATGCAAAATGGTTCTTTAAAAAATGTAAAACCATGACAGTATTGTCTAGGGCACCGTCGGGGTTCCTTCCAAAGACCAAATTCCCTGGAGTCAGAACTTCTAAGAGATCTTGTGATTTCAGAAAAGCTTCTACTTTTCTCCGGCAAAGAAAGGGTGCCTGAAGTGAGAAAAAGAGAAACCAAACTGAACATTCGACATAGATGAGCCTTTACTTTTAATACTCTCTGAGCTTGGAGCCTACAGAGAAGGAGGAGATGCTTTCACAGGAAAGTGTGCTCAAGTGGCAAGTTAACCATAAAAGATAAACCTCCATTCATTCATTCATTCATTCATTCATTCATTTACAGGATTAAGTAACATCCCAGTTATTTGAAAACATTAAGAGCAGAAAGAGGGTATTCAGTGAACTTGAAACATGAACAGGATTGTGATTAAGATTTGCATCTCACTGGAGTGCTATGCTGTTTGGTTATTAACTGAAGTCATGCTTGGAAAACTGAACACCACTACTTTAAAATATACTAAAATTTGGTAACAGTTGCTGTGTCTTCACCAAAAATCGCCAAGCTTCAAATGAATTTTTATCTTCTTCTGTAAATAGCACAGGAAAAAAATGTATCTATTTATAGCATGTGCTCTGTAGATACACATACACACATGTATCTTCATCCTTCCGGGCCACAGAGGCAGAAGTAATGATGGGCTTCCTAAGTACACTCGGCAGAGAGTCAAAGACGGACCATCAGTGAGTGTCTTCCGGGGGAAAAGCTCCTGTGATCACGTCATTTCCAAGTTGAGGGGAGTCGTTTTTCATCTGTTCAGAGTATATGCGTGTGCACCTATTACAGATAACGCATGTCTTTAAAAAAAAAACCCATTTCCCTTTTTCATATACTACAGAATGACCGACTTCATAATATTTAACAAAACATATTTGGAACCTTAGTCATTCCACCTCTAGGGCCTTCCAATTCTTTTAAGCAGCTTATTTTCAGCATCTTCTTATTATTCAAGTGACCTCTAAAACGAAGCAGAACACCAGGGTCTTGGGAAGAGTCTTCGGTCTTAGGGAGGACAAGCGATCTTGACGGAAGGGGTGCCACCGCGAGGAGCCCTCCCCTCCCCCCGCAGGGCTGGGAGGCAGCTTCCTCGTCCTCCTTCGCACTCCCACTTCAGGGCTCTTTACTGCATCAAAACAGACTTGCTCCTACTGTTACAGCCATTCTGGAAAAGTAACTCAAGTAAACTTTATTTTGATACTACTTCCAATCCATGAAAGTTTGTTCAAACAGAGAGGGAGAGCCTGTTCTATGGTTCAACGGCTAAGAGACCGTCTCAGCTCAAGAATCCATCTCAACAAACATTCATCGCGCATCAACTGTGTCTCCTGGTCTTTGAGTTAAAGGTGAGTCGATTTAAAGGTGAATGGGACACACAATTTCCAAGAAGCAGTTTGGGGAGAAGGCAGTCCCATAAAGGTAGATACAGAAAGCATACGAAATGGCTCCATCTGGATGAAAACAGTGTACTGTGCGCACCGGGAAGATGGCCGGGTGGGGGGGGGGTGGAGTGGGCCAGGGGTACTGTGGTCACTTCCCCTGATGACAAGTGGAAGTTTTAACGGAGGACTCTGAGTTACTCTGATGAAACGGCAGGGAGGTGGAGGCCGAGGCGGGTGGGACACCCTGAGCAAAGGAAGATGGAAAACACCCCGCCCTGGACGGGGAAGCTACGAGCAGTCTGGAAGCGCCACAGCACCTAAGGGCACCACAGAGGGTTTAAGGGCTCCAGACACACTGCTCTGGAGGAGGCAGGTGTGGAGGGCAGCTGGAGCAGCGTCAGGAGCGGAGAAGAGGGCACGGAATTGAGAAACACTGCAGGCAAAGCTGGTGGGGCCTGGCGGTGGGCTGGCTGCCGGGTCGGGGGGCTGGGAGTTAGGGAGGGACGGACCCTCCTCCCCCGGTTTCGGGCTTCCGTGGCTGCGGCTGGCAATGCTGGCGCCTGTCAGAAGGCAGAGCTTAGAGCCGAGACCGGTGCAGGGTGACCTGCGCTGGAGACTTGACGGGCAAGGTGGGAAAAGGAAACATCTGCTGTTCTCTCCAGGAGGCAAAACAATTTTGGTGTCTGAAGGCTTTTTTGTTTGAGTTAAAGGCATCTTCACCTGGGGGCAGTTCCGGAGGCCTGTGGAGAGGATACAGGCACCCTTCCCTCCTCTGGGACCGATGCTCACTGGCGTCTGGACGAGGAGGAGAGACCCAAACTCGAAGACGCAGACTGGGAGGCATGAGACGCGGAGAGCTCAAGCGATGGCCAAAAGTGGCCTCCCTTTCTGTTTCCTTAAGTTTTGTTCAGAACAACACTTGTGGAGCCGGGAGACATTCCCGTCTTAGTTTTCAGACATCCAGCTGGTGTTATGACATAAATAAAATCCCCCAGTGCTCCTAGTCAGGGTGTGTTTGTCTTCTTTCAAGTTACTCTAGAAACTAAGATGGCTTGAAAATGGAGGCTCTGGTCTTTTCATCAACAAATAAAACACGTAAGCAGCACAAGGCTGGGAAGTAAGGGTGTTTTCACTCTGGAAACACTACATTTGAGGAGCCTCTGGTCCATCCAGGGGGACTTTCGGGCAGGTAACCGGGCAGCCCAGTCTGCGTTTTGAGGGAGAGATCTGAACTGGAAATAAAGATCCAGAGTTGCAGTGGGCCAAGGGCAAGAAGAGAAAGAAAAAGTGATAGAAGAAAAACAGAAAGAATGATGGAGAAAGAAAGAAACATATGAGAGTAATATCAAGAAAAACAAGGAACAGAGAGTTTCAAAAAGGGCTTGGGGGGAGCAAGGGTCTCCAAACAGCAAGCAGCTGGGCGTTACCGACTACGGCAGGGCCCTGAGGAGCATTTAACCATCTTAGTGAGAAGCTTCAGGAAAGCTTCCAGGGCAGAATGCAGTGAGTTTAGGAATAAAATCGGAAAAATAAATTGGAAGAAAGTCTTAGAAAGAAAGAAAGAAAACAAGGAGTAGGTTTTGAGAAGTTAGAATGAGAAGAGGAAGTTACATGGCCTTTCCCTCACTGAGAGGCGAGGCTGGGGAAGGTGAGCGGGTTTTGGGTGGTAGACCTGGAGGCCAAAGGGAAGATATGAGAACAGGGCTAATGTGGTTAGTCGGTCCCCAAGGGGACATGTCCCTCAACCTCATGTGCCGAGACCCTGACGTCCACATTTGAAGAAGGCTGCAGCACATGGGTCCCCATCTCACAAGCACAAAGGCAGCAGCGGGAAGAAAGAGGAAACATCACACTGTGCCTCTGAAGCCTTTACGTAAGTATTTTAATATCACAGCCCCATAAAAATGACAGGAAACAATAGAATGCAAAGAATTTACCTTCTATGTTGTTGTCAGTAATAATAAGAGTGTTTTCGTTAGTAGGCACATTTAAACACTTTTAAACACTAGAAGTGTGAGTAGTTTGATCTTTAGGGGAAATTATAGTCAGATGGTATCCAAAAGGTTACCATGATACAGTTAAATTATCTCTGCCTGTCACTGGTTAAAGGACATTTAAATTCTGGAAGTTCGCATCAGCCTTTTCCAGATAACAAATCTTAAGTACCTTCCTATATTCACTCAATTAGTGATCCTGGGCCGCGATAACAGTGCAGAGAGAAACTTTCCAACTATCATTCAAATCATATCTAAAAAGGTGGTCATAAATATTTTAAACCCTAAGTGAACTAGTAAGACCTAGACCCATTAAGGATAAGATCTTTCACAACAAATTAAATAAAACAATTTATTGAAGTCTGAACTCAAGATAAGCTAGATTTACTAGCTGACCTTTTATTCATTTAAAGAACAAAATTAGCTCTAATTGCATTAGAATGGAATCCAGTAAATTTTCCCCAGTCTTCTAATGTGGCATCCGTGTAAGTGCTGTAATTGTTTACAAGTAAGATGGAAAAGCTTTGATTATAATCTTTCCACTTGTTTTACTGTGTAGTAAAAGCACTTCCCAAAACCTGAAGCCAGTTTTTCTGACAGCAGACCCTTTTTTTTTTCTCTTGAACATCCTGCATCTTTAGTGTTAATCAACAAGCTACCATGTGCCAGGGGGAGAAACTCAACGAGCAGATTTCATCATAACTTTAGGTCAGTAAGGATGAGAGCGTGATAACGGTGGTCAGGGTCTCCGGGTCCGGAGAAATCAGAAAAGGGCTGAAGACCCGAATAAGAAAAATTTTAACTACCTGCTTCCTCTTGGAAATAGAACTGAGATATATGGGTTTGGGCTGGGGCTCCTCAATTTCTAAGCAGCACAAGGCAGCAAGAAGGAACATACACAACCCACAATTCTTGTTCTCACTGTTCAGCTGCTGGGAAATTTCATTCGTAATGTTACGTCTTTCCCTAGCATTAAAAATAAGTCATCTGCCATAAATTTTAAATATAGTCATTCTTAAGTTTTTAAATTTTTATTCATTTATTTATTTTTGGTCACTATTCTTGTTATTTCGTTTCTAATATAAGCAAAATACCTATGAAATGTTTTAGGACCAAGGGCAAGTTAACCAGGGCAAAACAAAGAAAACTATCAACACTTTTCAATTAAAAAAAAAAATCAAAGCAGACATTTTTATTGGGAGGGAAACAAATTAAGAATAGGAGAACAAAAGGCCTTCCAAGTCTGACAGGATGATGGTCTGAAATGTTCTTGAACTTTACTTCTAAAAGACTATTTTGTTTTAAACCAACAAGCTTACTTGCTCTGCATGCTTTTATAAAACTATGAATTTGACTGCTTTTCTAAATAAAATAACATAACATAAAACATAACATAACATAACATAACATAACATAACATAACATAACATAAAATAAAAACATATCAACTGTTTTCGCCTGCCCTGCATCCCTGATCCTGGTAAGAGAGCTCCCCCTTTCCTTCTGGAACCTACCACTTCCCTCCCTGAGAGAGCCATCTCCTGTACCACTGGGGCGGGTGAACCTGGCGAGGTTCCTGGATGGGGACTGGCATGGATGCCATGAAAGCGGGCTTCAGTATCAGTCAAGAGCAACTTGGACCATCTTTGCCACCACACAGAGGCAAGATGGAGAAAAAGAAAGTGAGCCGAGTCTTAATGATGCTTTTTGAACCCTGGATACAGCCTCACCTGAAATCAAATAAACGCCTTTTGCTTCTCTGAGCTAGTTTGATTGGGGTTTCTGCTACTTGCAACCAAGAGTCTTGACAAACATAAAACGAAAGTAAGAGCGTTTCAACCAGAGAAGAGAAGACTCTTTTACAGCATCATCTTCAATGAGTGTGTTTCTATGCTGCACCCTTGGATTAGGGGTTGGTGTAAGAAACAGTCAAATAAAAAACACCTTTTATCTGCTGTAAAAGCTGCTATGGAAGACACTGTTCATCTGGTTCCTTATGGAAATAAAATTTCAAATTTAGTGTCTTGAAAAACTTTGTCTCTCTTGAGAAACTAAGAGGTACCTTCCTTTTTAAAAACGCATTTCACTTTTTGCCCCTGTTACTAGGAGGTCGTGATCATATTTGACATGCAATCATTTGCTTTTTTCCCTTGTCCTTGGTCTTGGTTTACCATCTCTATTTTCTAGAAATTTATGTTCTCTCTTTAAGTCACCCTAAATTTGTTCGGACTGGAGAAAAGTTACAAGTGAATAAAAAACATTTTAGGTATAGAAAGATGCTTTTTGAACCCTGGGGGAGGATACAGCTCAAGTGGTAGAGCGCATGCTTAGCATACACAGGTCCTGGGTTCAATCCCCAGTGTCTCCTCTAAAAATCAACAAACATGTAAACTTAAGTATAGAAAGAAAAATGCAGAAAGTGAGATAAAATCGTTTGCTATTATTTTTCTAAAGAACTTGTCACTAAAACACCACTATACATGTTTACCTATTAAATCTCTTTCAGTTAAATCTGGCTACATAAAAATATAAAATTTTCACTTTCTTTAAAAATACTTTAGATGGTTATTTTTGTGATTGCCCACGGTTATTCTCTACTTCTGGTTGTACTGTCAAAAATGTGTTAATCAGAAAAGTTTAGAACACAAAAAAGACAACAAATATCTATGCATGTGTATGTCTGTGTGTGTATGCATACATAAATTTCTAAACTACTTGTATATACTGTATATATATGTGTATATATATAAATACACACACACATATACATTATATATAAGTAATTTAGAAATTACAACTATTACGAAGCCTCCTCCCAGGCATAAGCTAGATTCTGTAAATTGCAACAAAAAATCGAATTACTTACACAAAAAGAAAAGCATCAAATTTTGAGCACCTCTGCTAAGAGACGTCTGATTATTGAAAGAATTTCCTGAATTGTAAGGAATCTGACAATATTCATGGCTGTGGTGACAAGACGTTAGCAGAAAGAAAACTAATTTCCAGGAGTAACGTGGTCACCGAAAAATATCCCAGCATAATTTGCATATTTGGGGCAGAGGGTTACATTTGTAAAAAGAGAGCATCTATCATGGCGTCTCAGCCAAAAGAAAATTTACGATTATTAATGACGATACTGTTTTCATGAAAGGCGTCACAAATGAATCTGTCACGTGATCAAACACGGCATTAGACGTTGACTGGAAACGGACTGCGCGTTACCGGACGTGCGGAGGGAGCTCACCGAGGAGGGCAGCTCACGACTGCTCGCGTACAGCGACCCCCCGGCCACGGCAGCAGAGCCACCGCGCCCGCGAGCGCGCCACGGAACAGGCGGGGAAGGAGCGGCGCCTCGTCCCGGGGCCCAGGCGGCGCGCGGCGTCAGCGCGACACCTGGGAGCCGCGAGGGGCAAGGGCGCTCCGCCCCGACAGCCACCATTATTCGCCCCAGAGTCTTTGCCTACACTTACCTTTTCTCTTAATGCCTCACCAATACTTAAAATTATCTTTTTTAATGAGAAGCTCCTTTAATGGAATTTCGAGCTTTAGAGAGAGAAGCGCACACTGACACGGAGACGAGAGGCAGCCCCGCTCTGCCGCGTCCCCGCCGCCGGCGCCACCGCAGCAGCCCCGCCCCAGGAGAGCCCCTCGCGCCACTCTGCTCTGTCTTCTTGGTAGAAACGAAAGCGTGGACGAACGCCCGGAGTCGGCCCAGTTCTCCTGCGCTTGCTCAAAGCCAACTGGGCTAACAATCGCCCGGCGGCTGGCCCGGGGCAGACCCTGACTGCGGGGCCAGGCCCAGCCGCTCCGCAGGCAAACCAGCCCACACACTCTGAGCGTTGACGCTGTAACTGCACGGTCAGTCTTTTAGTTTTACCCTCAACACAGACGAAGGGAAACTCTGGACACTCATTACTGGGAGTTCAGTAAAAGGAATCTGAGGTCCTTGTGAAGTGACCCTGAATTTTAACACTATCGGAAGGCGGTACTGGCCTCACCACAGGCCCTTGAGAACAGTTTCCAGGCACGACAAATGGGGGGGGGGGAAGCCCCTCTGTCTGGCTTCACGCAACAATCATAGTGAATAGAGGAAATAATCTAACCTCAAAGTACTTTCCAGGATCAAGGGCCAAAGACATAATTTCTTTATATAAGATCAGAAACTAAATATTGTCCTAGAGATCTTCCAGCGAGAGGGTATAATTTGAACCCTGTAAAGTCTTTTCTTTTTCCTGTAATTTCAAGACTCCATTCCCTAACTGTTCTTTAGCCATAAACCACCCCCTCCCCCAGACTATTCAAACTTCCCTTTTTGAATCCTGGTCTCCTCATTAATTCCGCTTCAAAGAGTGTCCCTGCACCCCCAGGTGCACGCAGACTAAGCCAAGGCGCGTTTGTGTGAATCCACGGTCTCTTTTCCAGCATTATTGCCAAGCAACAAGCCACGTATCCTTACGCCACAACAATAAAACCTTACTTACTCTTATTTACTTTCACATAATTTTCATGTGTCACACAGTGTTACTATTCTTAATTTTTTCCAACCATTCCTGGCTCATGAGTCATAAAAAAACAGACAGTGGGAGGGACTGGCCCATGGCCTTAATTTATTGACCTCTCATTTAGATTTAAAACAAGAACACCCCTTGACTGATTAAGTCATATTTTACATAAAATCCTATTGCTATGTGACCTGGGCCTCTTTTTCTCTCTCTTTTTAAATTTCAAACGTAATGTTTTTTCTTAATTTATTACACTTAATTCATTACAATTATTTCCTTGTGTCTGACTTCGGTCAAATGATTAATTATTCGCCTGATAAGGGAGCTATTTACCTAAATATTGAAGAGTTTACATGTTGTATAATGTTCTACTCTCAAGGACAACTTGTCTAGAATGTCTGGGTGTTATAATTTTCTTAATACTGGACATTTTATTCCAGAATCATAGGATCTATTTCTCACAGCTTCCAATATCTTAGGTATATGAGTGATTTATTGAGACCAAAAAAAAAAAATAGTTGGCAGAATAACTGAAACATGCTTAGGGGCAGATGAGATGAATATTACTGTCAATGCCTTTGTGCAAACTGTATTTCTCTAAAGGAATAAGCAAGCCAAACTTGTGTGTGAAAGTAAAGATTGAGTAATGGTGAGTTATGAGAAAACTGGAATAAATATGAATAGGTAGGAGAAGAGTATTTGTGGAATGATAAATAAGGACATCTTCCCCTTAGAGAAATGAGCCCAGACAGAGGATTTCCAAGGAGCTGGTATATGTAGTTACTTTGGTTGGGGCTCTTTGCTGAGCAGCCCTCTGTCCTCTATTGGTTGACGGGTACGGATATCATTCAAATTTTTGTAGGTAAAACAGAGGGCACCAGGCACCAGTATTTGGTTTACAAGGAGCTGAATCTACAGTATTTTTGTTCTATTTTCTAAGCTTGTCAGCAATACCACGACCTACTGTCTGGGTTTCCACTGGCACAACCAGAAAGAGTCATGTGGAAATTATGCAGATATTTAGGTAAGAAAAGTATGAACTATCTGGATTTTCTTCTTTCAATTTTCATTTTTTAAAAAGAGAGTGAGTGTGTGTGTGTGTGTGTGTATTTTTTAATGGAGGTACTGGGGATTGAACCCAGGACCTCGTGCATGCTAAGCACACGCTCTACCACTAAGCTATACCCTCTTCTCCTTCCCTCTTCTTTCAATCTTCAGAAGAATATGCCTTCTCTTAGGAGACCACGTTTGCCCCTGTGCTGCCATTCATCAGAACAACACTGGAGTTTTTCGTTGTATTACATCTGGAACTAACAGACGCAGCAGCTGCACAGAACACACACCACACACACACGTTAAGATGGAATGAACCGTGAGAACACAAAGCAGACTTCCTGTTGTCTCCTCTACCTACTAAATAAATACGTTCATGGCTCCCACTTCCATTTTTATGGCTGAAAACTGAATGGAAGTTAAATGCCTTGTAAGCCTATTTTCTACACACTATTTGATTGTTTGCAATGTAAACTAATCCATTTTCAGGCTTATTGGTAAAAAATAAGGTTGTAAACTTGTACTTTGAGCTTGTACAATTCATTTCAATGATGTATAGTATGATTTTAGAAGAATGATTTTCAACGTGCTTCACACAAGCACAGTCAATGTTTCACCCCCTTACTAGGATCACGTAAGAACACACAGGCCTTAATTCACAACCAAAAAGTGACTAAAAGAGACACAGCCATTTCTGAAGAAGGGGAGGCTGATACGGTGATTCCATGAAAATTATGAAAGTAAACAGCAAACATGGGATTTGCATTTCCAGTTCTCCCTTAAAAAAAAAAAAAAAAGCACTACTTACAATAGCCAAGACGTGGAAGTAACTCAAACGTCCACTGACAGATGAATGAAAAAAGATGTGGTGTACTGTGACCTGACTACACCTCGATTAAAAAAAAGATTTGAGATATACATATATCTCACACACACACACACGATGAAATACTACTCAACCATGAAAAAGAATGAAATAATGTCATCTGCAGCAACATGGGTGGATCTAGAGATTATCATACTATGCAAAGTAGGTCAGAGAAAGACAAATATCATATCACTTATATGTGGGATCTAGAAACAAAAATGATAAAAAACGAACTTACTTACAAACCAGAAACAGACACACCAACATAGAAAACAAACCGTGGTTACCAAAGGGGAAAGGGGTGATAGGGGGAGGGATAAATAAGGAGTTTGGGACTAACATATACACACTAATATATATAAAACAGATAAAAAACAAGGACCTACTGTAGAGCACAGGGAACTATAGTCAATATTTTGCAATAACCTATAATGGAAAGGAATCTGAAAAAGCATATAAATTGTATAGCTGAATCACTGTATTGTACACCTGTGAGTGAAACTAACACAACATTGTAACTCAACTATATTTCAATAAAATTAAAAAACAAAAATCTGTTAAGGCCAAAAAAAAAAAAAAGCAGATAATTAAGACTTCAGTTGTTACTACTACATACTGTTCACCAAGCCTTTGGCAGTACCCGTGTTTTTAAGTACAGAATAAAGCCGTGTGTCACATGAGCAAGGGGAGAGTCTTCATTCTTTGTCCTGGTGACAGAGAACACACTTGAGAAGGTTTTACATTACATCCGCCTGGTGTAATGTGGCAGTTGGTCCATTCAATTCATAGTTTCTTGTTTTAAAGATAACTAGGGCCTTACAAACTATGCAGAAACAATGTCTCATGCTAGTCTTTAAAAAAGAGAAAAAGAGTAAGAAAAAAAACTCAAAAAACAAGGATCCTATACATTAAATGAAGCAATGAGCACTTGCTCTGAGGAAGGAAGTAACAAAAATTTGAAAATGAAGACACCTCAGAATAAAACTTGGGCCCCACGTGCTCACCCAGGGAAAGGTCTGTGGACTTCCACATCCATCAGGAAAGAGCAGAGGAGGTTAAGTGCCACCAACTTCACTCTAGAAGGAAACGTTTGTACTTACATCTTGTCTTGGCCAGCTCCAACTCTGAGTGTCAATCTGGGGATAACTGGGCTCGGGGCTGGGACCACTGGCTCCACTTTTATCTGTTGAAGTTATTACATTACAGTCAGATACACTTTTCTCAATAAAAGTACCCCCTCCCTTTCCTCCTCCTTTCTCTACAAACTCAACAAGCTTTTAAGTTTCAAATGTGGTTACCAGGCTGTATTCAGGGATAAGCTGGGCTATTTTGTTCTTGTTTCTCAACAACCGAAGGCCTCCTGCATCGTGAGAAATTCCCCAAACTTTAACCACTTTAATAAATATGGGAGTTTTTCTGTGTTTTCTTAGTTCTGATTAATTCCTTGGATTTTATTGTTGGAATTTTTAAACAAAAATTACTACCTAGGTCATTCGGTGGGAACATTTAAGTAATTGCCAGACTTAACGTAAACAGAAAACAATGCAGTGATATCTTCACTATGAGATAAAATATATCTGTTTATGGGTCTTAACAACATTAAGCTCCTCTTCAGTTTACATTGTCATATAAGGAAGCTGACACACGAAGTGTAATTCCAGCATTAAACTGTTCCATTTTTTTGGCTAGTAGAAAAAATGATCTGAAATACTGTAAACGAAAAAACATTTTTTTAAAGAAAGGACTGATGGTGGAGGCCATGAACACTGAATAAGGTGACAATCTCACAAATCTCTGAGCTAATGACCAGAAAGGGAATATACCACGTAAGCATGATGTTAAAAGGGTTCTTCACAATTTTCTGGCTTGAAGATCCTCAACAGTACAATCAATATTTTGAATGAACAAAAGCTCTGTCATTCAATTATTCTCTACATCAGGTTTTCCACAGGGGTTTTATTGGCATTTTTGGAGGGACAGTTCTTTGTTGAATGTGACTGTCCCAGGCACTGCCAGATGGTTGACATCCCTGGTCTCGGGGTATTACTCTATGCCAGCAGGATTCCTCTAGTCACTGTGACAGCTAGTGCAAACTACTAATTTATATATTTCAAGCTCAAGAATTAAATCATAATGGAATAGAGCAGTGGTTCTCAGGGGGAATAAATTTATAACATAATGCTCAGTATTATTATATCGTGTAATTAATACATTGCACATTGATCAAATCTATTATTTTTTCATGTGTTTTCACCTGTCCCCTTCTTGAATTTTTTTTAACCCACTGTCACACCAATATCCATGACCTCGATCACTCTCTTGAACAGGAGGTACTCAGCCAACATCTGCTGAATAAACCGCTCACTTATCTTGTAAGCCTCTCGGTCATTTCACCCTTTGTCCAGGACCAATCTAAAACCAGCCTCCGGAGCGCTGAGCCATTCCAAAGAAAAATTTTAAAACCACGCAAACCTCTGCCATCAAAAGTCCAACGTCATCTCTGCCGTCAAGACTCTGTTTGGATTACCACCAGCCAGACTAAAGAGAGCAGAGACTGTTCCGTCTCTTGCTGTTTCCCAGTGCTTATCACAGGGTCTGACACACTAAGTGCTTAAGATACATTTTAGAAATTCATCGGAAGCAATGATTTCAAACGTCTGCATCTTGGAAGACCCAGCCCATGATTTCCTTTCCTCTTTTGCTCTTCAAACTCCACAGGAAAAAAGCATTGAGGCTACTAGCCAGCCAATACCTTCCACCCTTACGACCTCTCTGCACCACAGTTAGACTTGAGTCCCTCTCCAGCCTTCTAGAGAAACTTCCTCCTTACTTGTAGCAGCTTCAACTTCTCGGTTCCATTCATTACTGTCATCTAGCTTTCAACTGTGCTCAGCTCCATCTTTAAAAAAAAAATCACCTCCCCTTCACCTCCCCTTCAACCTCTGGAGGACCACCTCTCACATTCGCTCGTCTGCACCTCTGTCTCATTTATCGTTCATTCCTCAACCAACTCCAATCTGTCCTCTGGCCCAATCAGGCCACTAAACCTACTCTTTCTGGACACTAATTACTTCCTGATGTCCCAGTCTGTCCCACTGAGGTCTGAATCATGCTCCTTCTTGGTCCTGAACAGGGTCCGCTTCTTCGCCTGGCCTTACGTGGCCCTCCAGTCTCGTCATTGCCCGCTTTCTTCAGCGATCTCATCCACGCCCACGGTTTCCGTCGTGACTTTTAAACACATCGTGTCTTCAGAGTCTCCCCCTCTAGGCTAGCGCTGACTGGAACTCAGACCAAAACATCAGGCTGCCTACTGAACATTTTCAATGAAACATCCTCTAAGTATTTAATCTCATCTAAACCGTAACTTACCAACTTCCCCACAAAAACCCGCTCCTCTAAATGGTCTCCCTTTGGGCAGATGTCTCCTTCGTTGGCCCAATTCTTAGTCCAGTGGTTTTCCTTAAGGCCTTGAGGGTCAAGGGTCCCTCGGGTGGGGACACAGCAAGACTCATGGGAACCTTTTGTGTTCACTTTCTCTCTCTTTCTTTTTAAACACAGGGTTCCATATCTAAACAAATCTGAAAACCCAGTGGTCCAGTCTATTTTGTAAACTATTAAGGCTTCTATATATTTTTCTCACCTTTCTGTGTTATCTATGGGAAAATAAACAAAAGTATCCCAAACAAACAAACATTTATAAAACACTTAATGTTTGCCAGGCACCGAGTTTGGTTATTTTTCAGATCCTCTCACTGAGGTTTTTTCTAACAAACGGGTAGGGCAGGCAAGGTGGTTTCCACCCTACAGGGAAACTGACCATACATGAAGCAACCATTTTTCTTTTCTTTTCTGTTTCCTTTTCGTTTTCTGCTTTAAGGTCACAAAAATAGCGAAACTAGGATTCAGTACAGTTTTGCTTCCATTCAGAGAATGAAAAATTACATAAAGTTCCTACATTTCTTCAATTCTAAAAAAATTCAGGGTCACACACTCCTAAGTGATGAGGTACTGGGAGTAACAGTCCATATTCCTTCAACCCACAATACTACTACTGAATTATACTTAAAGAGCCCTTTCTTAAGCTTTATTTAAAAATAAAGCTGTTTGCCCTACCTTTAAAAAAAATACCTCTTTACTATTATTATGCTTCACATTGTATTTTGCTCCATTTTTATTACCATGCTACACAATGATTATAACTCACTTGCATAGCACCTCACAGACGTGACCCAACGGCGTGATCCAATCTGACCTTTACAACTCTAGAACGCAGGTGTGGAAGGTATTATCAGCCACATGTACTGAGGGCTCAGGAAGGTTAAGTGGTTTGGCCAGAGTTACAAAGGTCGTAAGTAAATGCTCAAACTCCCGGTCTCCTGACACCACATGTACCCTCTGTCCTACCACACTACTCCCGGACTGCCACACACCCTGAGTCCTCTTTCTTCTGGTAACGCTGATGTCTCACATGGAGCTATTCAGTTTCGTTGTCAATGTCTTTTATGATGAATGACATGGATTTGTGAGATGGCTAGGGCTGACTGTAAGATATATATATCTCTTATATATATCATATATAAGAGATACACACACACACACACACACACACACACACACACACACACACACATTTATTTTTTTCCCCCTCTATGGAAAACTATTTTATATGGAAATTGAAATTAACATTGGCCTCCCCTCCATTCAACTAAACTGGCTGAGTTTTTGATGCTGACTTAAACAGCTTGGCAGGGCAAACGAATCAAGACATGGGCTGTTTATGACCTACTATTAAAAAAAAAGTTAAATGATACAAAGTGTGAAAATTTAAGCAAACAAAAATGGAGAGATACAAGTCACATTAAAAATTTACTGTTGTAAATATCTGTTGATATTTAGTAAAAATTATTGAATGAATGAATGATTCAGAACCTGTTATCTCAGCTCTGATCTCAGAGTCTGACCTAAGATTAGGGTCTTTGAGAGTGAAGATGGGAGCTATCATTTACACCAGGTAACAGGTGTTAACTGGATTGTCCCAGGCAAACCACGACATATGGTAACTCTCCCTAAACATTCTTAAATACTTTCATTTCATTCTTAAAGAAGTTAAATCTGATTTAACACATAGACAGAATGCAAGCAAGTGTCAAAACATGAATAAGGATGCTAATAACGTAGACACAGAAAGTAGAATTTCTAAATAAGAATTTCTTACCAGACTTTTAAGTTAACTTTATCAGAATGCCTACCAAAATAAAAACACAGGGACGTTCCCTACAATCATGAAATAATTTCTCACATGTCCGTCCCAGAAACCAATAAACTAGATGACAAATATGACAACTACTTAGACAGTATGACTAACGCCATGAAGCCAAAATCTGGGGACGTGAGCTCGTAAGGGTTAAAATAAAAGAACGGCCCTTAGAGTGATGCTGAGAATTGGGGCTTGCAGAAGAGCATTTACAGTGGATTACTAAGCTTCCCAATTCACCAAAGAGGCAAAGTCCAGTAATGCAAGCCTCCTTTGTAGCGAACTAAAAATACATTGTCGGTGGATTTGTCCAGTTTTATGTATAAGCAATACTTTTTTCACCTGAACTAATACTAGTAGTCATATAAGCCCCTTATTGCCACGTGCTGCATTTTTTCTGCTAATCTTCAAGGATTTAGCTTCTTTGCCACATACCTCAGGGCACCAACTGATAAAGCACTAACTCTCCATTTTTCCAGGACACCAGCAGTGCGGCCTTGCAAAAAATGAAAATCGCTCAAGAGATTTAAAGGGGAAATTTATTTTTAAAATCCTGACTTGAAGCAAAGAGGTGGATTTTTAAAAAGCTTATCTATAAAGAATCAGTTTAAATTTAAATTCTATCTTGGAACTCTTTCATGCATTCCAGCTTTAAAGTTTATCTTCTGACAAGGGCTTCCTGCAAAGGTAATGGGCGGCTTTGTCAATATAATCTGGCCAAGTTTTATTTCCTCTTTTTTTTTTTTAATGCTAAACTTCTTTCATTAAAAAAAAAAAAATCTCTATGTGTGTGCTAGGCAGGGTAGCAGCAACTCAGCCGGTGCTACTGCAGATCCCCATCGATGCTAGCATCAGAAAAATGTCCAGAAAGAGCATTGGTGAAAAGCTGAATTTAATAACCAAACATTTTAGATGCTGACATATGACAACTGGGAACCAACCTGTCATCTTTCTTAACATTTAAGGTCTACATGATTTCCATTCAGAAACACAATGTAACCAACATGATAAACTGTTTAAAATATTAAACAGAGAGATTTACAGTTGTGGTCAGCATAATGAGTGGGACCCCCATGAGGACAATGACCCAGGGCTCGGGCTGTCAGCACATGTCCAGTTCATTCATCAGAAGCCCTGGGGATGGCCTTCGGGAAACTTCCATAAATTCAAACGTACTCATTTAAACACTAAGCTACTGGTTTCCTCTTGGAACAGACAGTTATGAGAATCAAAAAGGGAAGATCTCCCCCTTCTTCCTGGGTTATTTTATTTACTAAAAACTCTCCATTTCACTAGTTAATCATGAGAGCTGGTGAGAAATGGCTGGAAACCAGACAACACTACTGTAAACAGAAAGACGGCAGAAATCTTTTGTCAAAGCGCCAGCCGGGAAGACCACTTCTCATTCTCTAAAAAACAAACTGTTTAAGTTCAATAAAAGACTATTTGGGGGCAAATGCCAAGGGGTTTAGGACTGGAGAAACATGAGACATTTCAATTGTCCTGCTGCCTGAAATCCTTCAAGCTTCAAGGACCACCACGGCCTATCCCTTACAATCCAGCAGCTGAACAGGCGCTGTCTGGTCTCTTCAGGGACTGAAGTTTCCTAAAATCACGATGTCCCCTCACCCTAGACTGTGAAACCTTCTCATGCCCTCGTCAGCTCCCATCGTGGGCCTGAGAGGGTCGTGAATAAAGAAAGGGCAATAAAGGACACGGGCTTCAATCAGACAGGCCAGGGTTGTGTCACAGCTCGTCTGTGAATTACTCACCCTCTCTGTGCGCTTTTCTCAACTGTGACAAAGGAGCAGCAGTCCCCGGACCCGTGGTGCCCTCGGCCAGGCCGGCAAGGACCGCGTGTGCGTGCTCAGTCACCCTGACACCCTTCCCTCTCCGGCTGGTTCATGCAGTAGCCAGTGTTACCGCAAATAAAACCACCCACCAGTCCACAGGAGAAGACCTGGGGGGCCCCACTGCAGGAGGAATGAGCTTTTATCTGTGAACAGAGCTCAATTATCCATGGGTTGATTATCAGTGTTCTTGGTTATTGTAAGGAAACGCTGACTGTCACAGCCATCTATTAAATGACACTCAGTGTTTCCTGAGAAGGCAGAAGAGAAGAACTTTTAAATTCAAACATTCTTAGAACAGCTATGAAACTACCGTTTTTAAACAGAGATGAACCATACTTTCTAAGGATGCAGTCTCCTCCTGGTAGTGAACGGGAGGAAGAGACAGTGAACGAGGCCGCAGGTGAGGCCTGGGAAGGCTGGTGGACAACGAAGGACCGGCAGAGCTGGGGCTCAAACCAGGTGGTCTGGCTGCCGAAGCCCAGGCTCCGTGTGGTCCTGTCCCGGGCCTTTCTATCTGGTTGGTGGCGTCATCATTTGGGGGTGACACTCTGCTGTGCCTTCTCGTACTCAAATAAGAGCACAAAGACAAAGTATTTCCAAGTCTGACAGATGGATTTGGGCTTTTCTTCTATATAAGGTCATATGAACCTTCAATTCCACTAACATTTGAGACGTTTTCTTATTTATTTTTTAACTGAAAATACCAAGAGTAAATTTTAATTAAAGCAGTCCTGTAACATTCATTCCAGTCTCAAAACTTTAAACAGGTGGAAGATCAGACGCCTAACCCTGACTAATGCGCATTACTGCCCATAAAGGGGAACTAAAAGGCCGCGTAAATCACCCTAATTTGGATTATTACCACCGCTAGAAAAATGATTTTTCCTTCTGATGTTGCATCACTGAGCCAGGTGCCCTGCATAAATCATTTCACTTAATCTATTTTTAATTTAAATGTTGGAAAGGGTAGTGGTTAAGAACGTCAGTTACAGGAGCTGATGGCCTGAGCTGAAACTGCAGCTCCTAGGAGTCAATCACTTATTAGGGGTGTGACCTTGGACAAATTTGTTAATCTCACTAAGCCTCAGTTTTTTATCTTAAAGTGGCAATAAATTACAGTATCTACCCAACAGCACTGTGAGAAGGAGCTAAACTTATACATAGTGGTTAGCATCTAGTCAATACTCAATAAATGACTACTGTTTGTGGTTTTTTAAAAAGTCTTATCATCTCCTACTTTAAAGATGAAGGATCTAAGGATCAAAGAAACTAAAACACCCTCCTCAGATCTGCCTGCTTCCAGAGCCCAAGCCTCTGTCCACCCACCAGGCAGATTCCCATTTAATTAGTGGTATCTTTGTTGGTTCTTGTATTGGTAAATATGGGTATGCCTGGTAAAAACTTAACAGGTAGGGAAAAGAAGTGTGGAAAGTTGGGTTTTTTCCCCATTAAAAACCAACGCCCTTGCCTGCTGATTGGGGTCAGTGAGCCAAGGGAGTTGCTCCTGTGGGTCAGTCAGGAGGAGCCAGAGGGAGGAAGCCGTGGCCCCTGCTCTTCCAACTGCAGGCGTTTCCTTGGGGCCACTTAGGCAGGCCTTGTTTTGATTTGCACTCACCGTCTTACTTCTGTGGAAATGTAAGACAGTCTCAGAGCCCGTGCAACCCAACTGCAGGAGCACTTCATTCACACATCTGGCTCTATGCTTAGGGAGACTAACTGGGGCTGGAAGAAGAGGAGTCGCTGTTTGAGTTAATATCTCAATTTCTACTCCACGTCAGTGGCGTGCCAGAGGTTACACTACATTCATCCTTTAAGAGCTGCATAAAGGCCTCAAATTGAAAAGGATGCCAAGGAAGCAGAAATAATCTTTAAACACTGTTGCCACAGCTGACTCAGCCTGTCACACACAGGTAAGTCACCAGGGTCCAATGAGGTAGCAAACGCTACGTAGGTTTCTACGGTTTATGGGTTGATTCAAACCGGAATCATAACCTGTCATCCTTCTTTACTGAGCACTTACTTATACGCCAGCAACAGTCCTACGCAGGTCTCAGATGTGATCTCATTTAATTCTCACATAAGCCACCTGCCCACGTTCGCAGGGCTGAAAAAGTCAGGACTGGTTCAACACAGGCTTAACTCTAGAGACAACACTGTTATTAGTAAAGTCCTGATGGCTGACTTGTATACGTTTTTATCCTTTTGTCATTAATCTGATCCATAACCATCGAAACGGATACAAGGCCGGGTTCTTCTGTTAGGTGAAATCTGTGCGACTTACATCCAAGCCTCTGCCTCTGACTGAGACAGTCGGAGGGGCTTGTCTTTCCCAAAGTCAGGGAGACCCTGAGGAAAGGCACGGACAGCTGTTACCATCTAACCTGACGGGCTTTACTCAACATTCGTCATGGCCACTGAACAGCTCCACTGACTCTCCAAGGGTGAGATGGTGATGAAGGTAACAGAGCTCTGTCTGACTGGCTGAGGGCTCAGCTGCCGAGTTACCAGGTACCTGATGGATAAGAGGCTGATAGCTGCCAGGCAAGATCGCTAGCAAGAAACACTTCAAAACAGGAAGTCAGTCTGTGTGTAAATGACCTGGCTCCTGCGGGTTGTGGGACCCTGATCTTGGACAAGTCACTCAGGCTGTTTCTCCTCTGTAATGCTGATAACAATACTGTTGGACCTACATCACGGGTGTGTCAGGAGGAGAAACTAGGGGATGTGGAAGTTGTTTAAAATCTTCCAGGTACTATGGAAAAATAACATAATGATAAAATGATTTCAAAAGGGAAAAAAGTTTAATTTCTGTGTCTTGTTAACTTGCTGACGTTCAGTTATTCGTAGGAGGGTTTCCATTCTACCTCTTTATATTTTAGAAGAATATCCAAGGGGGACAGAGAAAGAGTAAGGTTAGGCAGAAAAATGTGAGACTGGCTAGCCATCTCTGCTTGTCAGCTAGACTAATTTTTCCAGTTAAGTCTGAATTAAAAACACTGCAGAAGTACCGATATGAGAACTGCGGCAGGTCAAACATGGCACATTTTACTATGTGGAACGTGCATTGGGTATTAGCCTGGAGCCAGCCTCTGAGACGGGGCTTCCCGAGGGCAGGAGAGGATCTGCAGGTCTGTATGCAAGGCACCATGAACACTTAGATGCTTTTTAAGAAAGTTTAAAAGGAAGTTTCAAATCAACCAGCCAACCACTGTATCCAAAGAACTGGGGATGGAGGGCAAAGCTATAAAAGCCGAGGTCACACCCAAAGGACTGAGGTCCTGGTTTCTACAAAACTGCAGGCTGTACATTCGCTTCTCCGGCTAGGTTTGATGGAAGCCTGATTTACTTATGTGGTAAAATACCTGGAATTATTTTCTGCCCAACCACCAGGCTGCCAGATCTGCCGGACACTCAGAAACATGTCCTAATCTTATTAAAGCAGAAAACAGAAGGATGAGAGATGCTACAGAAAGTGGCAGACAGGCATAACCATAAATACGTGCAAAAATGGCTCCCTGAAAAGAAAGCTGAGTCGGCGAGGAGCCCGGGGGCCCGGCGGTCCTCTTAGAACAGCGCCTTGGTTCTGCACGCCCTCAGAAAAAAGGATGCGTCTTTGCTGGGTATCTAACATCTGGGTACAAAACAGTATGCAGGAGACTTGATAATTACAAAAGTATTATTCACAGTGGAAGACTACAGATCTCTTTAAACTGCCAGGGATTAGTGTGGCTAATGGAGAGGTGACAATCTGACTCCATCAGGCTACGAATTTTTAACGTTTCCCAGTGTACGGGGGGCGGATGACAAGTTTACGAGTTAGAGTTAACCTTAAATTGGGCCAGCACCTTACAAACCTGCTTGCGGTTACGCTGCGGGCGACTGACGTGGGAAACAGCCAGCCGGCCACGGGCTACGACCCCGCGTTTCAACAGGACTCGGGGCCGCCCGGCCCCCGAGGGCAAAGCGCTTACTTTTTCGTGCTTGTGTTTCTCCTTCTCTTTCTCCCTCTTCTCCCGCTCTCTCTTCTCCTTCTCCCGCTCCTTCTCTTTCTTCTCCTTCTCCTTCTCCCTCTCCTTCTTCTTCTTCTTCTCCTTTTTGTCCTTTTTCCGCTCCTTCTCCTTGGGCCGCTCCTTCTCTTCGAACAGCTTCTCGGGCAGCACGGGCGCCAGCGCGGGCAGCGCGGCGGGGCCGCGCGCGGCGGCCGCGGGGCTGAGCAGCGGCAGCGCCGCGTCCTTGGCGGGCAGGGCCAGCGCGCCGGGCGCGGCCCTGGCCTTCTCCTCCCGGCCCTTCTCCTTGGCGCGCTCTCGGTCCCGCCGCTCCTTGTCCTTCTTGCCCCTCTCTCGCTCCTTCTTCTTGTCCTTGTGCTTCTCCCTCTCCTTCCTCGCAAGGCCGTCTTTCAACCTCACTTTGGGGTCAGGGTCCTCAAAGTCTCTGATCTTAAACTTATAGGGGTCGGACTCCTCGTCTTTGAGAAGCTCCTTCCAGGGGTACCTGGCTTCCTTGCCGGCCTCCCTCTCTCGCTCCCTCTCCTTCCCTCGCTCCTTCTCCCGGCCTTTCTCCTTGCTTCTGTCCCTGTCCCGCTCCTTGTCACGCTGCTTCTCCTTCTTTTTCAGCTTCGTCCTCAGCTCCTTCTTCAGCTTCTTTCTGACGTCGGCGGAGGACGGCGGCCGGGGCTTCTCCTCGTAGGCCCTGTGCGCGGGCTCGGGGGTGGGGGGCGAGGCGGAGGGCGAGGAGAGGTAGGGGAAGCCGGGGGCCGCGCTCGGGGGCGCCGCCAGCTTGGCTTTGCGCACCACCTCGTCGATGGAGGCATCCATCGTCCAGGAGTGGTCGGAACTGGAGGTCCCGCCGGCAGGAGGAAGCGGCGTGGCCCCCGCTTTGGAGAAACTGTTCGAGGCGGCGGCGGCCTTGGGCGCAGCGCACTCCGAGCCCGAGATCCTCTTCGGGCTGGTAAAAATGTCTCCCTCGGATTCCGACCCAGAAGAAAACTCGAAGGGGTCCGGTTCCCGCTCGGCACAGGCGCGGGCGATCACGGCGTCGATGGAGGCGTCGATGGTTTTATCGGTCACGACAGCCTTTTTCGGGGGGTTCTCGCTGTTCAGTTTCCCGGCGTCGGGGGGCGCCTGGGCTTGTTTTACCTGAAGGGTCTCTTTACTGCTTTTTTCGCTCAGCGTAGCTGAAGGAGTCCTGTTTGGCGTTTCAGGTCGGACAGGTGCCTGGGGAATGTGAGTCATGACCTTGGGGCTCTTGGGGCTCTTGGGGCTCTTGGAACGTCCGGGAGATTTCTTTTCTTTGGATACAGTTTTTGGGGACCGAATAGGACTTCCGACCACTGCTGGGGACGCAGCCGTCTTAGGAGATTTCGTCTTCTGTCCCGGAGAACCCGTTTTCGTCTTCGCTTTAGGTGTAAACGACTTGGCTTCTAAGGGTTTTGCGGTTGGCATCTGTGACTTTGCCACCGGAGCCAACATCGGGGGCTCGGGCGACGGAGGGGCGAGGTCCGTGCTGTCCTGCACGTGGACGGGAGACAGCATGGGGGGGATCTTCTGGGGATTTATCGAGCTGAGCGGCTCCCGAGCCTCCAGGAGCACGACGTCCAGGGTCTCCCCTTTCGTGCTGAGCAGGCGTGGCCGCTTCATAGCGGGCATCTCTTCAGCTTCCGGACTGTCCAGCGGCCTCTTACCCAAGAAGTTCTCATCGTTAATAATTTCCTCCTCCTCCAGTTCATCGTCTTCTTCCAAGGGAACCTGCATGGCCTCTGCGGATGTCCCCCCATCTGTGGGCACCTGCTCTTCCTCTTCTTCTGGTAAAGGAAGACAAAAGAGGTGTTAATAGAATATCAACAAACGAACAAACAAAACCCGGGAGATAAAATCAATGCTTCAAACATGACTCTAGGAGAGAAAGGAAACGACTGATGGTTTAGAGAGTAAGGCAGCAGGTTTTCTAGGATCTTCCAAACCTGCGTGCTGTCCTTCTCTGAGGCTGGCCGTCAGTGATGGCAGAGACAGATGGGTTTTGGTTCAAGGGGTGTGGCCGATTTGCAGGACTTAGGAGTTGGCTAGGTAGCTCCTGTCTGCCCTCGGCTTCGTTAATGGATTATTTTCCCGACTTGACTAAATTCTGTCCTTCTCTCCTCTTCCTCTTGTGTACGTGCATGCGTGCCCACACACCCACACACACAGCCCCCACACACCCACCCACACCCACACAGCCCATACACACACGCCCCTCTGAAAACCAAGAAATGGGTTATTACACGACTGCTGTCCTCAGAAATGACAGAGAGGCATCCTTTTATTTTTATTTATTTTTTTAAAGAACTTTTATAACAAATTTTAACTCTTGGAGTTTGAAAACTGTAAACCTCCAACCTGGACGCAATTCACACGTACTTATGTCTTCTGTTTCGCCTGCCTGAGCTCGGCCACTTTGAGAGGCAGCGTGCTGAGACGAAACCCACCCGGACTGGGCAGCGGAAAGATGGACTTTCAGCTGGCACGTGAGCACCACGGAGCAAGGCCTCAGGCGGCCTCTGAACCTCTCTGAGGCTGTTTTCTGATCTTTCAAAAGGAGCTAATGTTACTTGCCTGGCCTACTTGACTGAGATGCCGTGGGATCTGATTCTTTCTTTCTCCACATGTTGACTAAGCACCCACCAGGCATGACGCACAATGATAAAGGCTGGAAGAGCTGCTGGAATAAGGCGGAAATAAATCATGACCTAAAGGAGCTTACAGTTTGGCAGGAGACACCAGGTGTGTGCACGGCACACAGGGAGCGGTTAGTACCATGAGGCAGAGCCCGTGCTGGAGCGGTCCAAGAGAGACACAGGCTGCCTCGATGGCAGAGCTCTGGGGAAGACCTGACCAATTATGTAGCACTTTTTTTTTTTGGATGCAGATGCATTTATTTCCCTGTAGGATTATTTCCTCATGTTTGAGAAATAAGCCATGCCCTCTGCCACCATTTTCTTAGCCTTTACTCAAAGCTCAGTAATGGGTACCACTTTGGCTATTTGGAGGTGGGGAACGGTAAAGTCCAGGATGAAGGAACAGATGATGCAGATATGGGGGTGTGCACATAGCAAGCTGTGTAAGAACCGGGGAATAATCTGTCTGGAAAGTAGGCTGCAGGGTGGGAAATAGTAGAAAGCAAATGTAGCAAGCTTACACCCACATACTAGGGGTTCTGGATTCCGGAAAAATGAACATGATCTTTATTCTCCTGGTGGTTTAGACCTTGTAAAGATTTTTAGACAAGGGAGAAAAATGACTGGGGTATATGTTAGCAGACTCATTCTGGCAGGAACACATATGATGGATGGGAGGAAATGGATACTAATGGAGAGGTGACAGGTTAGGGGTGATGAAATGATGTAGGTAAGTGACAATAAGGGTCTGAACTAGAACAGCAGTACTGAGTAAGAGGTAGATGATATTTTGAAGACAGAATGAAGAGAATCTGATGAATGATTAGGTGTAAGAGTGGAGGAAGGATTCAAACACAGTTTTAAGGTTTTGAGCCCTGGGGAGTGGGAAATGCAGTCATTAACATAAAGAGGGAATAAAGAAATAGAGGAGGAAGATGATTATTCATTAGCTCAACCCCTGGAAATACACTGAAGGTCAGAAAAGAGGACAGGGTTGGTGGGTGTGTGTATGAGAGAGAGGAGAGAGAGGTCTTTGTTGAGATAAATGAAATCACCATGATGGACCGGATCAGCAAGGGAGCAATGGGGGAGTGAGGTGTACACACTAACGGCTGCCTACACACAGACAAGAGGAGGAACTGGAGAAACACACGGGGATCAGGAGATGTCACGAGATCAAGGGAGTGAGAGTTTTAAAGGGGGGGACTAGGAATGAAGTCCAGTGTTTACAAGGTCAAGGAGAATGAAGGTGCCCAGTGGAAGTCACTCCACAGGAGCACTAAGGGGAGAATGGGGGATGAACGATGTCATGTACACGAAAGCACTTTGTAAACTACAGCGAACAAGACAAATTCGAGACACAGTTATTGCTACTGTCTCTTGAGAACAAGACCATTATCCGTCCAGGCGCCAGAGTCAGAACCCTCACTCCGGGCTCCTCCTTCCTCTCTTTCTCCTTAACCGAATTGTGAGCAGTTTTCTACCACGTTCCCTCCAATGTGCCTTCCCCACTGCTACTGTTAGTTCAGGTCCTCAGCGCCTCTTCTCTGGGCCACTGCGCAGCCTTCTATAGGGCACCAGACAAGTCAGAGCAGCGTCACTTCAGAAAGAGTCCCCTTAAAGCATCAGTGCAGGGTCCAGTCAGGGAATACCCTAGGGTTGGGCTCTGCCAAGTTCAGAAAAAAATCTCAGTCTCCTTTCTGAGTCAACCATGGGAGTTCCAAGTAAGCTGACAGGATGACCTCATTAGAAATCCTGGGAGCTGAAGGAGACGGTAGAATGCCAGAGTGCAGATTACAATCTCTTCTTTCAAGATAGCACACACGATCCTGCCTCCAGTCCCACCTGCTCCAGAACCATCCTCCACATCACCTTACGTGATCGTCTGGAAACACAAATCTGAGTGTGTGGCTCTCCATCACCCTCCACTGGTCCCCAGAGCACCCGTCGCAGAAGGCGGCCCTTAGAGCCTGCGGCTTTTGTGGAACCCCTTCTGAGGCGCTGCACAGTAGAGGTGGGGTCCCCCAGTGTCTGGTAAATGCAATAGTTACCCCTAAGGTTATTTCACATGCTAAGCTTCCACAAAAAGCCCTCTGTTACGAGGCTAAATCGTGTTGAAAGCCATTATTCTGACATACACAAATCCAGTTTCCCCAGCACAGCCTAGAGGCGCTCCATCATCCAGCTCAGTAATTAACCTCACCTTTCCCGTGGGTCCTGAGCACTCTACCTGTCCCCCCACAAGAACTTAACATGCGGTTCCTCAAGTCATAGCCCGTCCCACTTCCGTGCCTTTGCCCAAGAAGCTCCCTTTGCCTAGACACCTCTGCGCTCCCGCCACTTTGGTGACCATCTCTTCTTGGTCTCCGATCCCAGGTTCCCTCTCCCGTGACACTTTTTCTTAGCAGGTAGAAACGGCCACCCCGGCTTTTGGGCTGTACTGGATCCCAGCTAGCCAAGCAACATAGAAAGTCCAGAATATTTACTGTCTGGCCCTTTACAGAAAAAGCTTGCTGACTCCTGTCCTGGACCGACTCTGTCTGGATAATCCGAATACTTCTTTTTGTCCCTGTCTTTATCAGCATGACAGGAGGGGCTTCAAATCTGCTTAACTGCTAACAGGTAAACACGAAAAAAATCAGAAAGAAGCCAGCTTTAGGATGTCTTCCAAGTGATTGAATGCAGAACTTCAGAATACTTATTGCTGATATCCTTCTAAATTCAGAAGACCCCCATCTTCTGCAGGGGTTTGTAAATCCCAGCGATGCCCACGCAGGGAGAGAAGGGGAGCTCGGGCGGCGGAACGGGTCCCTGGAGCAGCGGAGGTGAACCTTTACCTCCCAACTCTGGAGGCTCGTGTGGATCCAGACCAGCTCGGGGTGAGGGGCAGACACGCTGGCGGACAGAAGGGTTGCTCTGACTTAAGCGGTCCCCAGGAAGGGAACTCCGCGGACAACTAATAGGACACTGACAGTCCCCCAGATGGAAGGCCTGTTTAAGAGCGAGAATAACTCGACCATCTGGGTTTCTGCACAGTGTGTTTAAGACAGTGCCACTGTGCTGGTGTGCAGTTCTATCAAATTGGACCTGGAGAGATGATCACCACATAGGCACCGGCACTGGAGGCAGTCAGTCCGGCTGGACTGCTTTCCTGCAGATCCTTTAGAGAACAGATCGGCTCGTCTGTAATGTGGAGCTCAACTACCTAGGAAAAATAATCTAAAAATCAATGGTGGTTGCTTACTTTTAAGTGAAAAAAAAAAAAAATTTTTAACATAAAGCCTGATTCAAAGTGGGTCTCTGCAAGCTAGGAGGGGCTGTTCTGTTTTTGTCTTTTTATTTTTATCGTTTATTTTCATGTTTTAGTTCAAGTTCCTGCTGTTAACTTGCTGTCTTTGTTCTTCTGTCTGCGCGCCCCTTGTCTCCTTCATGGTTTTACCACGTTTGTATGTGGCTGGCTAGTGTCTGAACTCGAGTTTGTACTGTGAGTAGACTGCATCGCTCTGCAACGTTCTTCAGCTTCTTCACCCAGTGTGTGGCTCTGAGATTCACCTCTGTCGGTGCAGGTAGCTGTGGTGCGTTCATTTTCACTGCTGTAAAATGTACCACGCTTATTAATCTGTTCTCCTGGTGTTAAAGGTTTCCACTTGAGTGAGTATGTTTTATTTTTAAAATATTACAAAATTCAAACTATGACTGATCTAGCTCATGCCTGCTCAGACACAGACTCACGCACAACGACTGCCAGGTTTCCACCACGTGAGTTATTTTAATTCTAGGTTCTAAGAGTTTGGAATAAGATAAATATGTGATGGCTACTGAACAGTTTATCCTTTCCGTCACCCAAGCCCCCACCTGCAGGTTAATTTCAGTGTGACAGCTGAAGGTGAATGGCAATGGAGTGTTCCTTGTGTGAATGTATGTTCACTGAGCGCAACTCACCTCAGAGTGGTTTCTAGCATTTTCCTATACTCATCCGTGGAAACACCTTCACTATAAATAGCATTATCATTTGGTTAACAGAAGTTTAATATTACAAGATACTTGACCTCTTGATATGTTCTTACATAAAGGTGTAAAAAATAGTTTAAAAAAAGTTTTTGGAGTCATAGCTCTTTCTAATTTAACACAAATATAGACAAAAAAGTAAAAGCTGAGCTCCAAAGTCAAAAGGACGACGCTATGACATGAGAAATATTTTGAATATTTTTATTTCTAGAGAACTAAGAACTCATCGTCTACTGTTTCAATATTTTTAAACTGGAGGAAAGGACTCTTCTGTATCCACGTGACAAACACATATTGCGGAAAAAACTAGTTCAAGGAAAACTACTGTGAAATTTCAGCTTCAAACGTCTTAGTGCTTCAGTTCCTCAAGCCAGAGGATGGGCACATTCCAGCATCACTCACCTTGTGTGGACAGTGAAGATTAGTTGCTGATTAGAGTTAATAAGCATCCAGACTACTAAATAATAACCCTGATCAGTAACAGAGATACATGCTGTGAAGCTGATCTTGCAATCCTTTTTGAGAAGATTTAAAAAACAACCCTCTTCACTATAATCTCTCTAAAACCATGTAACAGTGCAAGTCCAGAGTTCGCACCTGCGGGTCAAGGGGACATCCCCACAGCCATCCGCCCTAATAACTCCATCCTGCAGTGAAAGCGGTCTTGAGCTTAGGGGAGACTTTTTAAGGATAACAGATATTTTGATAAGATAGGCTACTTCTGTAGAAGTGTTAATTAACGGTCATGCTGCTAAAGTTATGGATAATAAGGAATTCTTCACGAAACTGTGTTTTCTTTTCTGCCTGTGTTAAAATTTGGCTAAAGTGAACAGTGATAAGACTTTGATTATGCTTTGTGTGAGAATTTATTAAAAATTATGATATTTGTTATAACTGGTTACTAGCACAGTCATTCATCAAAGACTACCGTAATAACTCCTATACTTCTAGGGGAGGAAAAAAGACACTAAGAAAAAAGACATATGGAGAACCTCCTAAACCAGTGTAGGAACCCCTATTTTTTTTTAATGTTAAGTTACTGGTAAAGGTTCACGTCCACTACCAATAACCTTATTCTTCATATAAATTGACTCAAAAGTGAATATGACAACTCAGTCTAAAGGGAAACCTGATGTGTTAAAAAATAACTCTTCATTCTGCCAAATGGATTCTATAATATAAATGCATATACAGTGACACCTTTTCATTTGTCAAAAAAGGGAAACAACAGGAAATAATATGAGTAATTCAGCACAAATTTATCACCACAGTTAGAAATACAATTTAAAATATATTCCACTGGGGGCAGAATATCTCAGCACAAGGTATATTGAAAAAGAGGGAACCAGAGGGTATCTCTAAGGTATCTTTTCATTCAAAGCATCAGTGATTTCAAGTCCACACCTGATTGTCAAGTTATACTTATAATTTGAAATAATTTTGAACTTACAGACAAGTGGTAAGAGTAGGAGAACTGCCCATAAACAGCCTTTGCCCAGACTCATTAAAGGAACATTTCCCTCCATGCATTAATGCACAACAGCTGTCAGATTCTTTTAATTACATGTAAGAAATAAAACGGATCCATGTTAATGTCCCTCTTTAAAAAAAACTTCATGAATGTGGACAAGAGTGGAGAAGACACTATAAAGTCTGTTCCAATTTTCCTTCATGAATGACACCCATAAATCACCCACACTCCCAACATTTCCAGAGCAGTAATGAGAACAACATGCTTAACACTTCTCCAACAAAACCGAGACAAGGCACTGAGGTCTAAACACACCACAGGGATTTTTAGGGGTTAGTTCTAAGCTACCATAAATATTGACTTAGAATAAAGTATCTTTCTAACTAGAATAATACATGTCTTTAAAGAAACACCACAGTCTGAAGAACTCATGGACATGAGGGAAAAAAGGAAATGGTCTGCACAGGCGGGGCAGCTTTCTCCCTCATTAACTGCGCAGGTGCGCGCAACTTTAAGATTCAGCGGCATGACCTCAAGCAGAAATGTACTTGTGCTTCTGAACTTTAGGAGGACAATTAAATGCTATCTGCATATATTTCAACAAAAATTGAATGTATTCAAAGCTAGATTTCCTGTAATATTTTTGAAATATACATGCCAAAATTAATTTCTAGCAATGATGACACAAACTTGCGTATTGTCTTATTACTTTATGCGTACTAATGTTTTATAATACATATGAAAGGATTCATTTAAAATGCACTTTTTTTTTTCAAAAAACACTTTTCCACATTCGGTATATTTATTGTAACCAGTTCCCTGAAGTGACTCAATACTATGTACCTTCATTCATTCACTCCTTACTCATCCATTCGTTCATTCACCTATTGAGTGCCTTCTGAATACTGCTGCAGCAAGCCCCATGTTAGACCCCAGGAACATGAAGTCAAGTAAGACACACTCTCCTGTCCTTAAGCATCAACCACATCCCATGGCCATCAGTTCAGGTGCTGGGCAGGGATCGGTACAAGGTACATCCATAGCCACTTCCAGGGACGTGACGACAGAAATCACAGCGTCGACTAGAGGAAACTGGATGGAGACGACACCTGGCATCTGTGACCAGTGCCACCGTTCCGCCCAGCATAGCCTGGTACCTGCTTGGACCTAAGTTCTCTCATCTGCAAAATCCAGTATTGACATCCAACTCCTGCTTCTAAGAAGCGAAGGTTGTTCTTCTTAGGGCCATTTCTACATGCACAGGATGATCTACAGGGCAGGACAGAGCTGCTTCCGCCCCTAAAGTTCTCACTGACCACAAGCCACGGTGCCTGGCATTCTGACCACTCGATTGCTGTCTTGGACAAGGGCAGTATCTTTAAAATGCTGCTGCCAAAGTATTTTTCAGACTGTACAGCTAGCAAATGAACGATTCTACCCTCCTTTTTGAGGTAAGGAGACTCTGAGTAAATGGAACTTCAGTGAAGTAATCGGATGGAATGCTGAGGATGGAGAGGGCTTGGAACACAGGGTACCACCAGGAGGGTCAGGCGCAGGTGGGATGCTGCTGTGAGGAGGGGTCTGGGACAGCTGGAGAAGGACAGGCAGACACTGGACTCCTGGGAAAGTCAGAAGAGCAGCAATAGAGACAACTTATTTCATATAAACAAGGCCCTACTGTCTAGCACAGGGAACTGTATTCGATACCTTGTAACCTGCAATGAAAAAGAACATGAAAACGAGTATCTGTATGTATATGTATGACTGAAACATTATGCTGCTCACCAGAAATTGACACAGCACTGTAAACTGACTATACGTCAATTAAAAAAAAGAAGAAACATTCAACATTTTATCACTTAGTTCCAAATGAGGCCAAAAACATTTTTGCATTCCATCTACGTCCCCTCATAAAATATGTTTAATACTGTCCTGTCTATAAGATGACTGAAATCAGACCCTTAAAACACAACTCAACATGTAGAGGGGGTAGGTATTTTTTAAGTAAACTTATTTATTTAAAAAAAAATGAAATTACTAGCAAAGACAAGACAATTAGGCAATGACAATTCACACAGCACAACTGATCAATAACACGATAAATTAACAGCAGAGCGAGGATGATGTGTTTTAAATACCTAGATACACACTGACCTGCGAAAAAGCACTGTTTCACGAACATTCTGCACAATAAAAAACTAAAATGCTATATAAGCAAGCCAACCTGAAATGACACCTAGCATTATAAATGGCCTAATCTATATGTTAATACCGTTGTATCACATAACTGCAGCAAGACCAAGATAACAATATGACTTTGGGGTTTCTATGACTACATCATGGGGGAACGTGCTGCAGAGGGCCAGCTGCTGACACTGCACAAGCCCTGTGAGTGCTGCTTTTTGGTTATTTATGATATGATTTATGATAACGACAACATCTCCTATTTTCTCTCCCCCTCAGATACAATAAATTGCTATCGTTAATCACCCTTCTCGGTGCAGCTATGATTACAATAACATAATAGGGCCAAGCTACGGTAATAGTGTGGATTTTTTTTTTTTAAGAAATAAATACAAGGAGATCTCTTCAGACAATGTCAATATCTCTAATATTTTAATCATCTTCCTTTAAGTCTTTCAGAATAAATTCTATTACAACTAAGACTCTATACCCAGGATGTAAGCCCTTCGTGCAAATCATATTCATGATCCAGCACCAGACATTCACAAACCACCACTCCTGTGATTTTCTGAAACTGACCACAACAGTAAGACTACGCATAGGACATGCTTTCTTTTTCCCAGACAACGGTGGTTGTTCCCTCCTGCACTGATGAGACTAAACTTACTGCTCTTCTTCCCTCCCCAGAACTAGACAAACTAGGCAGATCAGTCATTTGTCTACAGATGGCAAAACAGCAGAGAAAGAAGAAAGACTTTGCCATCACGCAGACACGTGCGATCTGCCTTTGCCCCTTGCTGGCTAGGCAGTTGCTTCATCTCTCTGAACTTCAATTTCCTTTCATGACAATTTGCATTAACAGCTAGTTAAGTGCTACCTCTTTGGCTTTTGAGTAACAGTAAGAAAAAGTAGGTGAAGAATTCAGCAAAATGCTTAATAAATGAGTCAGAGCATTAAAAAAAAAAGGATTTTTTTTCCCCTCCCTGCATCTATGCCCTTTTGATTGGCTACTGCAGATCTTGGCAAGAGGTGGTGCCTACTTGATGTGGGAGGTCACGTGACTTGCTTTGGCAAATATGACATAAGCAGAGGACTGAGGGGGAGGGTAGAACTCAGTGGCAGAGCACGTGCTTAGCACGCGTGAGATCCTGGATTCAATCCCCAGACCTCCATTAAAAAATAAAATAAAAAAAGCAGAGGACTGAAGACTACCTGCGTACTGGAGCTTGCCCCACTGCTGCTCTTGGGAAACTTGCAACCACCCCGGTGTCAGTGAGCCCAGGCTAGCCTGCTGGCTGGTGAGAAGTGCCCGGCTCAGAGCTCCAGTCAAACTGTCAGACGTATGAGTGAGGCCACTGATCACCAGCTGACTGCAAATGTACAACCAAGCCCCGCCAAACCCAGCAAAAGAACTCCACGGCTGAGCCAACCCCAAGTGCCAAGCCCCAGGACTGTGAGCGAGTCAACGGTTGCTGTTTAACCCACTGAACTTTGGGGTGGATAGCTACACAGTCACATGTTAACCATGTATTCACATGTACACGTACCATGGATTCGTGCTGTCTGTGGGGATTATGTTGTCAAGGTGCTGTGAACACTGAATTAGTAGAAACTGAATCGCGGCTCCCAGAGGAAATACGAGGTTAGGTTCCTATGAGGCTCTGGTCACAATATTTTTGTCAGTAGACCAATGCAGACTTTAAACTTTCTATTTAAAGACACCTCACTTAATAGATAGTTGATTCATTAACAGTGAGCGCACAGCCCAGTGATCGTGCCTGCGCGGAGCTGGTCTGTCGTCTCCATAAGGCACATCGCAGCCTTCTCGGCCTTAGGGACACCAGCCAGTGTCATGCTGGGTGTCGCTTCAAATAGCAACATCACTGACAAAAAGCAAAAACTGCGAAAAGCTTGACGACATATAGACCATGAAAGTATGCTTGCGGACAGTATGAGTTGAAACAAGAAGGCAGAGTGTCACCTTGTTTGGACTCAGCTAGAAATTTTGTGCCCCTCTGCACCTGCCAGGGAATGACTGGGAAGGGACCACGGGCACTGATTTGGGAGTTACAAGTACAGGCTAGCCGGCAGGCGACATCACAGACACGGAACCCGCACATAATGAGGGTCGGCTACGTATAATTAGATGCATAGAAGCTTACCAACATCGAATATTTTTATGGACTACTGATTTCAAAGAAAAGATGTGACTTGAAAAGTAATTCCAGTCATCAAAAGGTATTTAATAAGAAGACTAAAAGTGCCTTAATAACTATAAGTTTGCCACCATACCCAGCAAGACATTTTTCCAAATCCAAACTGGGACGTATTCAGTTTAAATTCAGAGAACCAGCAATGGGCAGAACTTTCTGCTCAACTACATGGTCCTTCTCTGCATTTCTGGAACGTACCAGGTTCTTTCCCTTCTCGGGGTTTTTACACCCACACATTCCGCTCCTCTCAGCTAGGAACACACTTCCCTTTGTTAACTTCATGCTTGTCTCTTACCCTTTACGTCTTAAGCTTAAGCACTGCCTTCTCACAGAAGTGTCCTCTGGTCACTCCCTACCTCTAAAATAAGGAGTTAGAATTTCTAACTGTTTGATTGTTAGTGCATTTTAAAAGTCTATTTCCCCAACTAAGCTTCACTAAGACAGGAACCATGTTTGCCTTTAGCTGCAAAGCAACCATCACAGGTCAATACACAATATTTTCTTCAGCAGTACTACTACTGGAAAAAGAAAGAAACTATTTTACCATATTTCTGTGATTCTAAGTTGTTAAAATGTGAAAAAAAAGTGTACATCTCTGAAGTCGCAATTTTTAAAATTCTTCTTGTCTCTGCTGGACAAGTGACAGCAGGGGAGCAGTCACGGCCGGCCTGGGGGTGAACTTGATCATCATTCCTGGTAGCGTGAATGGACAGAAACCATTTAGAAATTTGGAGGTGGGGGTACAGCTTAGTGGTAGAGTGCACGCCTAGCATGCATGAGTCCTGGGTTCAATCCCCAGGACTGCCATTTAAAACATAAAGAAGTAAATAAACCTGACTACCTCCCCCACCAAAAAAAAAATTGAAGAAATATTTGTTCTGTGCAGTTAAAAAGAAGCATCTTGTACAATAAGAAAGAATTGTTCCCTCAACTAATGGGCAGCACAGCCTTTCCCCTCAGCGGTACGTAAAAGAATGGCGCCTCTTATGACTGACGGCTTCTTAGGATCAATGGGATACGACAGTGCTTCCAAATTACTACTAAACGCTTACTGTGCTCCTTCTCTGCAATACAGAGGAACTGCTTGAGTTATTAAAGCAACATTAAACTGGACACACCTAAAATCCAAGGGTCCAGATGATCTTCTGCACAAGCACCTGAGGGAGGAGCGAGCTGGGGCAAGGCCAGGCTGCGGGAACAGGAGGGAAGGGAAGGCGGACTGGCTGGAGGTGACGGTGGGCGGAGGAGCAGGACCGGAGCAGCCACAGTCGCGCCTTCCGGGGTCTTAGCTCAAGAGGGAGCTTGATCAGAAGAAAGCAAAAGCCCGAGGAAGGCAGGAGAAGACGGCTGCGGGGAGGTCTCAGAATGCTCAGCGTGCAGATGAACAAGAGAAACGATTCGATGAGGCAAACAAAAGAACCAGAAAATCACAGTTCTTTATTCCACGCGTGTGGAAGAAAAGCAACAGTCAAACGAAACTTAAATAGACTGGCTGGACTGAAAACCACCACACCCAATGGGAAACCAGTTATCATGTGAAGCGACAGACACAGAAAAGGCCACCGAGCACGCGTGATCAGCATCGTTCGCCCACTTTTCCACGGTGAAGCAACAGACGCGCGTCAGAGGCCAACGCGCTTAAGGAAAGGCTGTTTATCTTTGAGATAACACCTTATTCCATTTTGCAGTTTACTGCCCTAAAAATAAAAATAAGGTAAAAAAAATCACAACTGCAAGGGGGGTGCGGGGGGTCCACAGAAGCCATGAATGCATGATGAGACCCACCCCTTCCAGAAAGATTACAGCTGCATTCACGCTGTTGGATGCTACATCTTCCTACTGCACAGACCCCGAGGGGGAGAGCAGATACACTTTTAGCCAGACCTTCATTCTAACGCAAGACTGTCCCCGCGCTCTAAATGACCTTGACAAAATTCGGGAAAAAATACCTCAAGATGCGGGGCTCTCAAGCTATTTTAGAATTAGCTCTGAATAATTGTCCCACAATATGAGTTTCTTGATTAATTGCTTAAGATAAGGCCTCCTTTCCGTGGCTGGCCTCCAGTGGCTCCCTCTAGTTCCCATAATCACTTCTGTCTCATTCTTCTAAACCCTGGAAGGCTAAGAGAAAAATCAGAGATACACCAATTCCATTACTTGAGGATTAGCTAAGAGATAACCCTTTGTATTCCATTACTGACCATTATTTGAGTAATTATTCAATAACCACCGTACGTTTGAAAGATGCACTAATTGTTTTTGGAGGCTCACTCCCACTTTGTGCCCGGCGAGTTGTGAATGTCATGTTCTGTAACACTGCACATCTACGTTTGGGTCACATGAGAAAACGACTAGTAACTTCTACTGCATTTCATTTCTCTTTGATTTCCTTTCCTACATGAAAAGTAAAAGCCAAAACAAGAATAATTAGTCTGCTGAAGGTCTTACTAATTAGAAAATTAGGACTCTATTTTTGACCAGATTTATGTCTTGCAAGAGTCAAACTTCTGCATAATTTAGACAGAAAGTTGGCAGGGGATGGTGGTTCCATCTAATTTCAGCAAAATTAGTATTCAGCCACCTGAAGTTTTGGCAGTATTCCAGTATGTTTATCCAAAGCAGTAAATAGACAGAAAATAAAAGAAAATTAACAATCATGCCTAAATAAGTTAGTTTCCCTCTTTACCTCCTCTCTTCTCTCTCTCACGTGAACATCCAAAAAAAAATGAGTGAATAATTTTAAAAATCTGTTTCTTGAGTGTATTCATGGTTTTGTATTCTCTCCTTAATATCAACTGCAGATAGAACAAGAAAACCCACCCCATTTTCAAAGTACAAAGAATCCTAGAACTTACAGTAAGCCGACTCAGACATAGTCTACAGAGGGGTAATATTTTTTTTAATTACTTACCCTCCAAATAAAGCAAATCAGTTACCTCAATTCTTGACTACCTTTGCTAACAGACAGAAATGACAGAGACAGGGATTCCGAATTTACTAGAAATTGGGGGGAGGGTACAGCTCAAGTGCTAGAGCGCATGCTCAGCATGCACGAGGTCCTGGGCTCCATCCCCAGCACCACCGTTAAATAAATAAATAAGCCTAACTACCTCCCTCCCCCCTGCAAAAAGTAATAATAAAATTAATAAAATTTTCAAATTTACTAGAAACTGCCTCCTAATGGAAAGCTGGAAACCCACAGCACTGGTTTTCCTTAACTTCAGCTCCTCCTAGAACTCCAGTTGGCATCAGAAACAAAGCCAAGGGGCACAGATCGTGCATTTCATACTTACTGAGCACCTACCATCTGCAACCTTTGAGCTCAGAGAAAATTGGCAAGTATTTATTCTTCGTGGCCACATTAAGTTTGTGTCTGGCAGTGTCCAAGTTTGGCGGCTCCCAGATCCACTGCCCCGGCAGCTAGCGTGGCATTGGCAGGGGCAGTGGAGAGTGGAGTGAGGTTTGGAAGCACGTGGAAAAGGTCGGCCAAAGGGAGCCTTCCGTTCAGGCGTGTTTGTTGAGCACCTACTGTGTGCTGGGCACCAGGTGCCAAGGGCTCCAGTAAAAGACCCTCAAAATGCTCACCCACGGGAAAGTCAAAAATTGAGAAACAAACATATCATTTAAAATGAGGTAGTCTGCAGTAATAATAATAATCAACAGACATCTCAGAAACCAATAGTAAGAGCGGCACCATCTGACAGAAATAGGATGTGAGCCACACAACAGAATTTAAGACTATTCAGTAGCCACATTAAATGTTAAAAAGAACAGGTGAAAACTATTTTTAGTAATTATTTTATTTAACTCAATATATCAAAAATATTATTCCAATAGGTGATCAGTGTGAAAATAACTATTAATGAAGCATTTCAGTTTGGTTTTGTACCAAGCTTTCAAAATCAGGTGTATTTCACACCTACTGAACATATCAATTCAGAGGCTAAATTTTCATCGGAAATACTTGATCTGAATGTGGACTGCATAAAATTTACAGTTGAAAAAGTACATCCACGTGCCTGAGTTGTTCCAAACTTTCTTAGAAAATTTCCAATAATGAGTAAATGATCAGTTTTTAAATTTAAATTAAGTGAAACTACATAAAATGACGAATTCAGGCCCTCAGCCAGAGGAGGCACATCCCAGGGCTCCACGGACCCCGGGCTGGTGGCCACGTGCTGGGTGTGCGGGTCTAGAACTCCATCGGGACAAGTCAGGCTGGAGACCAGGCGTGTTTGAGGGACGGACCCAGAGGTAATGGAGGAGAAGGAAGAAAAAGACTGACTGTGTGACCAACGGTGTGTGGTTAAGAGAAACAGCTGCAGGCAGATCAGAGTCTACACAGAAAGGGGAAAATCCAAGGAGGAGTGAACACTTGCTAACGGCCTGCGGGGGGTGACGCACTCACCATGCGGTGCTGTGGGCAGAGTTACCCAGAAGCTTGCTGCTCCAGAACACACTCCGTGGTCGCCTGAGGAGCAGTGCACCCGGTTCCACACAGATCAGATTTTTAAGTCCCCTACTCGGATGCCCACTTCTCAAATTAGCTGACTTTGCCCCAGTCCTCGGCCAGTTGCTAGAAAGCAGTGGTGAAGGGTGAGGGCTTGGGAGGCAGACGCCTCGACTTCAAGTCCCGCCGTCACCACCTGCTAGCTGTGTGAAGTTGGGGAGGTCTCCTGGCCGCATCTGTAAAACGGGGATGATGCCATTAACACCTATCTCACAGGGCTGGTGCAAGGACACAGCTCAAGTCACCAAAGCACCTGGTGTGGCACCTGGTACAAAGGGTCCAATAAAAGGCAGCTGGTATAATGAATGCTTCTGCCTAGACCTTTTTTATCTCTTGCCTGGATTATTAAAATGGAACACTCGCTGGGTTTCCGGTTTCTAATTTCTTGCTACTTCCAATCCATCACTGACTTTGCCGTCAGAATCATCCTTTGAAATCACAGACATTGATCACGTCTACTCTTCTGCTTAAAAATCTTCAGTGGCTGTCACAGCCCTGCACTTGACCCTGCAACCATCCACACCGCCTCCAGTGGGGAACATTTAAGCACTCAATGACCTCCTTATTACAGAAGACTTTTTTTTTTTTTAAAGAAGAAGCTTAGTACACATCTTAAGGATTCAGAAAAACCCTCATTCAGCCCTCTCTTCCGTGAATGAGCTCCTTCAGTTTTCCTCCAGGGACAGAGAGAGAGAGAAATAGAAGAAAGAAAGATACTCCATCAATTTTCAGCCGACTTTATTGCCTTCTACTACATATTTATTATTTTCTTCTCTTTCAAACTGCCTGTTTTATATGGCAAGCCCACAGGCAGGGGAAATGTCTTTTCTGTAAAAATGCTTTAAGTATTTCTAGGCATTCAATAAACATTAACTAGTCAGAGAGATCTTATTTGCTGAGTAAGCGATACCTTCAAGATGGTTCATTCAAGCACTTTAGAAGGGACATTAAGTGGCAGCTTGTGTGTGTGACAAAATAATTTTTGCATTTCAGGCTGTTCATCCTGGGGCTCTGCTCAGTCTCCTCCCTCGCAGACTTTCTTTCTCTCCTTTGTCTGAGGGAAGACATCTGAATTCTCTCCACCTTTTCTTTACCTTCCTTATCAGCCCCTTTTCTTCTGCTTCTGTTTAGTCGACGCTTTATTCTGATGTTCCGTACATACCTTTCTTCTCGTTTTTCGCCCCTTTAGAAATCACTGGGTTCCGGAAGTGAGACTTGTGCAGCAAAGCGGACAGTCCCTCCCTCCCTCCCTCTCTCCAGCTCACTGAGGGCATCTGAGAGCCACCAGGAAGCCTGCATGTGTGGCACGGTCCAGAAGAAGATCCCAGGGATGGGCCTGACATCTGAGACTTTTTTTGTTCAAGGCACCTTCAAGAGCCATAGCTCAGAGTCCGAGTGGTGTGCTCGGCAGTCTTGTGGAGCAAAAAGGAAAGACAAGACCCAGCTTAGGTGTAAACTCAGCAGAATCACAAGAACTGTGGTATTGGGAACAGACTTTGGGGGAGCAAATGTGGGCACAGAGAGGTTGGGAGGCAACTGCCCTGGCCCAGGAGAGAGGTGACTGTGGCTTGAACCAGGGGGTGGAGTTCGTGATGGGTGGTCACAGTCCTGTTAAAAGCAAAAGATCAGCAGGCAACCCAAAGGTCTGTGTCTTTTTTTTTTTTGGTGTGTGTAGGGGGTGGTCTGAGGGCAGGAGCGGGTGCATAATGTTTTTTAAACATTTTTAGCTAGCTGCCAAGATTCAAGAATCCGGAAATTAAAAAAAAAAATCTAAATTTCCTGGCTTTACTAAGACATCAAAAGATCTAGAATTCTACTGCCATGTTCCCACGAGGGTACAGTCCACTGGGGTGGAGTGAGCTGCCCACTTGAGACGCACCTACCAGTCTCTCTCTGACCATACCCCCAGCTCCTCTAGGGGTCTGTGTTTGCAACCCCCCACCCCACCCTGGAAAGTCTGAGACAGACCTGTCCCTGGATCTTCCCAGTCGACAATGACCTAGGATTTGGTTAGATCCCCCAACACTCTCTCTGGAGCTCCGCTCATCTAAAGAAAGGCAGAGCTCATGGCTCTACAGGCGCATCCACAAGAACTGTTACCTGCAGGACTGCTACCTACATGAAGCGACGGCACACAGGAACGGAAAGACATTTAAAATGTTTCTGGCTGGAAAAAAATTATTATAATTTTCTGCTGAAAGAAGTCTCTGAACTACCGGAGACAAGCCCTATAAATATGCCAGCGAAACTTAATTAAAGCAAATGGATTAAAAATATATTTGATAATAAAGTATTTACCTTAAGCATCTTTCCAGATAAGCGGTATTTATAGACCCATTCTATAGGGGAAGCCCTGCTATAAAAGACAATTTATGTATCACCACGGATGTCTGGGAGACTAACTCTCCTTTCTCCGGACTCTCACAGAGAGATTTCGTCCAGATCAGAATTACGAGTTATAAGAACATAACTGATAGAACATATTAGAACTCAATAAAAATGTCAAGCTGTCACCCTGTGAAATATAACTGAAGTGGAACCATACGACACACCCCATTTGGGAGGAAACTGACCTCAGAACAGCTACTCTCGATTCCTTGAAGCTGTACTCGACTCGACACCCCCGGTGGGGAATGACAAGTAACTGAAATGGACCTATTAAAGACCAAAGATGTTCTAACATGAAATGTTACTTAAGAAAGTAGGAACATAGTGCCAGCTCCGACACATACTGGTTCTTTCTCCTCCACTGCTTACAAATGTGTTCGAGGCTTCTCTATTACAAAACACCCAAGATCTTAAAAATCCAGCTATTACAAACTTTTACTTTTGCTCAACGCCACTACCCAACTCAAGTTAATTGTCCTTTTATTTATTCATGACTCCTTGAGAACTTGACGTTTTCTAGACCTAATGCAACAGTCAGTGGGAAAGGTATTTCCCAGCCCCAAGAAAGTCAGTCTAGCAGCAAAGACACATGTGAAACTTAGTACAGTGAGGCAAGGGCAGAGAAGTCCTTTGTCAAATTGCTCCAAAGAGTAACTTTTCACTTGATCGTTTCCACTTTGCCACTCACTTAACTCTTACACTCTTACCCGTCTGAGTGCCCCAACCATTCACCTGAAATGCTTTCCCTCGGACCCTCGTAGCTTCCTCATTTCTCATCACAAATAATCCTCATTCTGCCTGACCTCTAGAGGGTAGAGAATGCCGACCACTCTTCCTTTTTCTTGAAATTCTCTTGTTTTTAAACTTTAAACTTTAGTTCAACAAACATTTATTGCATATCTAGTCAATGTCAAGAGGTCCTGGACATGGAGAGAAGGACTTCAACTTGTCAGTGAGCTCTGCTGAGCAGGGAAAACGAGAATCAACGGTAAGTCTGCTGGTTTAATCGTCCTAAAAGCTAGCTCTTGGGATTGAAATCTCTCAGCGACTCCCACTCTACCTCATGAACTGAGGATGAGCCCCCAGCTTCTGCGTGCTCACAGGTAAAGAGAGGAGATACTGTAAAACTGTTCAGATCACATGAAGAATGTCTTTCAGTTAAATCTCCCCTTCTCATTTAGATCAGTAACATCTATAGTTGATCTGGTTGGTTTATTTAAGAAGTTATTTCCATAGAACAACCAATTTCTTAAGTCAAACGGACACCTATATTACTTACTTCTGTTTTTTTTAAGATCAGAGATTTTCAGTATTTATAAACAACAAAAAATTTTAAGCAAAATTTTATATGTAACTGTAGAAGGCATTATTTAACAGTTTTAATGATTTTGTAAACTCAGGATAGCCTTCAATTAAATTAACCAAGGGGCTAAGATGGTGAGAAATCTTGGTTTTCGAAGACAACTGTTTGTGTTTTGCTATCACAACTATTATTCATAATGACATAATACGAAATGAGTCAGACAAGAATGACTCCATATTTGTAAAAGAAGCCAGGCTCCATACGCCAATGTCATCATGTCAAAATACATTCAGACACATTTACTTGTTACTTTACAAGGACTCCAAGGTGCAAGATGAAATGTCTAAGCTGAGGAGACGTGCGGCACCGTGTCCGGCCTGCAACCAAGGGGATCACCATACACACACGTGCTGGAAAGTTCAACCAGTTATACATTTATGAAGCTTAAAACTAACCAAAAGCAAGAGGAGCTTCACCCCAAGGTTCACCGGAAGCATGTTAGGTTGCCAGTGTTAGTTACTATCTCGGTGGCCTCCTCAGGGGTAAAATTTGGTACCTGACACATTCAGACAAATGAATTTTGAAACAATTCTTTATGTAGTCTGAGTGAAACAGTAGTAAGATGAGGCATCAGGAAACTAAGCTGACATGATTACTCAAAAAGCAGAATCTTTAGCAACCTGTAATTTCTGAATAGCTTATCTTTCAGAGGAGATTGGACATACTCGTGTTCTTTGATAGAATGAAACTAATGTGACCAGTAGAGAACCAGTACTTTTCTTGGACGTTTTAAAATCGATTTCTTTCCTCTGCCCACCCCCCGCCAAAGTGCAGATAGTCGCAGTGGGGTCATGAGGGACGGGTGCTTTTCTCTTCTGCGTTCCAATTTTTATTTACTGTTATGAGTATTTAGAAAGAAAAAAAAAAAAGAACGGATTTTTAAAGAACACTCGATCACTTATAGGGTCACCACCAAAAGAGTGAACTCTTAACTTCTACCAAAAGCAACGAGTTTGGTGTTGAAAAAGGTTACAGAGAAGACGGTAGACGTATTCCCATGAAGACGCGTACATGACCCCCTTGCCTGACTTCCATGTCCGTTACTATCTGACGGGCAGGTCGCTAGACTTAACAAGCAGGGCTCACAGGGGATTTCAAACTCTTAAATGATAAACAAAGCACAGGTACTAAGCCAGACCAGCTACCTGACAGGACAAAATGCTCAGACTGCGCTGAGGAACCTAAAAACCAGAACATGCCAGCACAGAACTGTCACTTTCTTCAGTGTTTTTATACGAATATATTTTCTCATCAAGTTAGCACAATATGAAACAAACTTCGCGGACTCTACCAGAAAAGCTATCTTTGGCTTTCTGTTTCTCCTCGCCTCTCAAATACCCTGAAACCAAGTACAAAACAGTAACTAATAAACGCTGTCTGAGAATGATACACTCAGACTTACTAAGGTGGACAGTAAAACGGTTGAAGGTTTCCTTCTACTGGCATGAGGATGCTCAAAAAGCATTTTCTAAATGAAATGACAGCTTAAATACTGTGAACTGCATAGTTCGGTTGTCTTGGTTTTTCTGTTTCTATCAAATTTTATAAAAATTCAAGTACGCAATATACTTTATACCTTGGAATGCTCCTTTAATTTCAAAATGAAAATAAACAGCCCCATTATTATTTCACATCAAACGTTAGCTCTAGAAATTTCTTATTCAAGATATCTAACCTTGGTTTCTGTATAGAGTCAATCATGTGTGCAAAAATTTAATTCTTTCCCCATTTATTCAAATACAATGGACTATCAACTACAGTAGTATTCGTATAGTGAATCAAAAGATTGTTTATATTTAAAGCAGAAAGGTACTCTTTTTAAAAGAATTATCATCATGCATCAACTACTGTATTTAATTTAGGATGAACAGCAAAGCAACTGGAGACTAATGGGACAACCAGAGTAGGAAGGAAAAAAAAAAAAGACTTCTTTTTTTGAATACAGCAAACACAGCAATACTAACTTCAAAAAATAAAGCCAGAAAAAATAATTAAGCTCCTTATGACTGTTTTAAACATAAAGATGCGATAAACCCTGGAAAAATAAAACTCAGCATTAGTTTTCATGCAAGTAATATTACAGATTACAGATAATAAAAAAGCCCCCCCACCAGAACACAAGGGCCCATCTTCATGACACACACAAACACAAAACATATCACAGAAAGGTTAATCAGCAGACACATAAACTATATATTATTGCTGAAGACACAAAGCAGTTTTCGATTACATCTGATATTCTGCTCCTATGAGCATTTTTGTTCACGTACCATGACGCAAGGGTATAAAATGTCAGTCTTCAACTTGAACTGTTTCGCTACTGGATATTTCGGTCATAATCATAATAGGATTTAAATATAGCTGCTCACTTTAACGATGTGGGTTTACGCATATAGAAAGAAAAAATTTTTAATAAAGATAGTATGAGGAAATTAACAGTTTGGTAGGCTGGCCGGAAATCTTATGTAGAAGACTTACGCGTACTCAAAGAACCTAATGCTACTAAGTGGTTTAAACGTGTAAGGCAGGAGATACAAGTTTTCTAATAAAGCTATTATTTATGACAGACCAAGACACTGCTCCAATTATGCACTATAATCTGCTTTTATTTTCTCTAAAGTGATATATGGCTGAGATAAAATGAGCTAGTGATTTCTTAATGTTTCAGGGAGGAGCATTATTATTCTGTAACACAGCTTTAAAATAGAACACCTTTTATATGTTCCGGTGTGTAAAACTGGCTGTAAACAGTCAAAATACACACGGAAACATTAATAAGTAAGTCATAGTCCGTGATCAAGGGATTGCCAGGATCTGCTTTAAAAACCGACTGTTTAAGTGAGGACAGAGTACAGTTGTTTTGAGTCAACAATCAAGTCTTAATTGCCAGGCTCACTTATTATCAGTTACGTTGTACTTTTATCCAAAAGGCACTTAACATAAAAACACCATGCCCATGTTCCTAATCAGCACACTGTCATTTGTAATATCTGGGGGATCTGAGTATTAGATTATTTTAAATTAGATATTGAGGCATCTGTTTGATATTTGGAGTAGGATGATTATCATCTATGCTCTACAGAAGAGGAAAGGGAGGTCTGGAGAAATTAAGGGATGAGATTAAATAGCAAAAATATCATAATGGAAAAATCACACAAGTTTAAACTTCACAAACTGGTCCCCCCCGACTCCAGAAAAAGCAATAAAGACATCCACCGTATTAGGACCCCAGTACAAACCTAGTCCAAACCCTTCTAACAACTAACTTTAGTTCAATGATAGTTTATTTAATAAGCAGAAAAAATTCAAGTAGGAGGAAGTACTCAACTATACAGCCTTGAGAAATCTGACAAGATTCCAGGAGCAAATATTCCTTTAAAAAATTCCCCTGAGTTTGAATGCTGAAAAGTTGAATTTACTAACAAGTCACCATTTTGGGGGGGGGTTAGATTTGTTTGCTTGCTTGCTTGCTTGCTTGTTTGTTTGTTTTAATGGAGGGACTGGGATTGAATGCAGGACCTTTTGCATGCTGAGCACATGCTCTACCACTGAGCTACACCCTCCCCCAACAGGTTGTCATTAAAAAAATAAATAAAACAAATATGAACACATATATATTTCAATATGGGCCTGAGAAATTTTGATTGTGATTTCTTGGAGATCGAAAACTGTACCTTATATACTATGTCTATTATCTGGCATAAGAGCCTTAATAAATGTTTCTTGAATTAAGAGAAGCATGGTTTTTGCTTAGCTCTGGCATTTCAGCGTTTGACCATATGATAATGTCTAGAATTAGAAAGTAAAGCTGTTTTTTTTCAAAAAAAACAGAAAACTTTACTCTTTTGAGCTTCTTAAATATTCAGCTAACAATAGTATCAGAGATACAGCGGAAAACTCAAATTTTTTAAATGTAGACTTGCAAGGAAGGCTACAGAACCTTTCCCTGAAATATTCTCTGCAGTCAGGTTTCACGTTTGACAGCGACCCACAGTAAAAAAGTAGTTCATATTTTTATGCTTATACATAAACACACACACAGATCTATGCGTAAGTACAATGAGAGTGCCACGGGACAGTACCTCCCCTCGCTGTGAGTGACGAATTCTATTTAATTTTTTTTAAATGCAGATTTCAACTCACTAAGCTGATTTTACAGTCATTAATGAGTGATGTCCTGAAGTTGGAAAACCAGTGCTCAGTACATCTCAGAAAGTTTTATAAAAGGGGGAAGGTGTCAAAGGGAGTTGACATAGGACTTAGTTTTGAACAAAATATTTCGGGTAAGTCATAGAATACTAAGAAGCAAGAATTTTTAAAGGCAGTAGGGCAGAGACTTCATGCTCAGGAGCCTGAATACTGTACTACACTTTTTAGCAACTAAATAATGTGGAAAGGATAGAAAAACTACCAAATAAAACTACTCTTATGTCCTGCTCTAAAGTTACTTATGTCTTCTACTAATTAGATTTCCAAGAGAAGTAGTACACATTATTAACAAGACCAAGAAGGAATTAAGAAACATACAATGTCTAAGACAGCTTCTGACCTAAAAAAGAGCTCCCGAGAATTATCTTGGGTTTCCAACTTCCCTCAAACAGAACCACTAATGTCCTCCAGACTGTCTGGCCCAAGCTCTTGCCATCTCAAGAAAATGTTTACATTACAGCTGGGTTCAAATGCAAGGTCAGCTAGTTTTAAGATTTGGGAAACTACCAAGAGCTTTTTAGCTACAGTATAAATCAGTGTTAACAAAATTATTAACTTTCTAAATTGACAAAAACAGTTTCATTCTATTTCACTGCTACCAAGTTTCCTTACAATATCTGGGTAAAAAGGTAAGCTTTATTTCAAAACTGGTTTACCCGCATATGAAGAAGCTGTTCAGGGTTAGCCACATCATGTTAAAGGAAGACAATTAACTGTGGTTTTTATCTCCATTCTGACTTCAAAAATGCCAGTTTACATCAAGGGAGCAAGATCAGGCGTTCATACTGCACAAATGCACAACTGTTCTTCCGAAACTCTTCCTGTGAATCATACAGAATAGACACCCGGAGATTATTTTCTATTTCATTATCTGCTACACAAAAATCAGTATGACTTTATTTGGGATAAGATGGCTAGAAATACATTTTATCGTTTGTATCTCAGAACAAACTGGACAGCATGAAAACGTCAACATTATAAACAAAGACTGGGGTCACACAATTCACCCACAGCATTCATCAGTGGGGGAGAAAACCAACAAATGGCCCAAGCATTTTACATATATATTTAGGATAATGTCAACAAATGAATAAACTATTACCACATGTAAGGGCTGGAAACATAAAAGAGTTTTCTGTGTATGTACAGGGGGTGTCATTAAGTACCTCCCATAACCCCAGACCCTCCTGGGGCTCTCTATATATACATATTATCTCTAAACCTTAAATGCCTGCAATACGGACGCCACACACTCGCTTATATGTACAATTAATCCAAGGACACTAGGACAGCGCACTCTGCAAGATGGAAGCAAGGATGACTGAGGTCTTGGTGGGGCTGCCCCAACCCCAGGGCTCAACACTGCCACGAACTGCAGAAGGGAAGGGACCGCCCCCAGTAGGGGCCTAGAGCAGACAAGCACCTGCCTCAGAGGAAACCAAGACTGACATCTTACCGGACATGCCCATCATCCCCGTCAGATTTATTAACACAAACATAAAACTAAGTTTTAAAAAGGTTGCTTTGCTAATATTTAACCTGGGGTGTGGCCTACAAATTAAATTTGCATACTTTAAAATCTCACCTGATATGAAAGACGTGCCTTTTACAAGCTCAGCTATCCTGGAGGTTATGTTCCACAGAAAATTGTGTGATAGGTGTTGGTTATCAAAACAAACTCTGCTGACATTGAGACAGATGCAGTATGCATAGCAACAGATATACTGACCTTCTTAGAATTAATTCAGTTCTTAAACTCTTAAAATTAATTGACTTCTTACATTTATCACATTTTCTAGCTAAGATCCACATATGAAGCTGATGGGCTGAAGCTGACAGATGGTCCCATGAAGTTAATTACACTATTTTACTTCTGTATATGATTGGAACTTTCCATAACAAAAAACTTTTAAAAACTTTTTGAATAGCCCATACTTTAGTTTCTATGTGTGTACGCAACTTAAAAACACGGTCAAAACAGGAATTCCTACATTAACTACCTGAAGAAGATCACGGCGAAGACATAATAATCCATTAACAAAGGAAACTGTCTAGCTAACTGCAAGCAAGGCTCTATTTTGTGTAGTAGTTTAACAAGGAACTACTGGGTAGCATCCAACCTAAACACTTTGGGGTTAAGTGACAGAGTTACGCTGAAAGAATTTACAAACCATTCACTCACTTTGACGCAATAGATACAATAGACCGTTTAGACTCTTAACGAGACTGGGGCTTTAAAAGCTACACGGCATTAATAAACTTAGGATGACATGGTTCTTTAGGAGCCTAAAAGGTCCTCATCCTAAACTCTGACAAGAATTCCACACTTCTGTGAGAAAGCGAGAGCAGAGGCAAGAGCACCGGGGTTTTCATAAAAGCCGTTCAGGAGGGGCAGGGAAAGCACAGGATGCTCACACAGGCAGGGCAGGTACATGCTGTGAAGGTATGTTTATTGCACAGATGGAGAGGATTCGTGAGTCAATGATTTAACCGTAAAATGTTTACTCTACCTTCAGTATTAACAACAAAGTACCCACTAGTAAAGAAACTATTTAAGATGCCCATATGTATCTCATACTTGAGTTCTCAAGTACAAAAGCTCAGGCAAGACTTACGGTCCCCACCCCACCGCCACCGAGGAAAGGTAAGATGCGGCGTTGTTTACAACAACGATAACCACTTCACAGCGCCAGTCCACATCTGGAAACACTCAAATGCAAACATGAAACCAGAGTTTCTTTCATTTATTCTTTTGCCATATATTTACTGACTGCCTACCAAGTGTCCCCCATACAGTGCTCCAGGTTCCGAGCACACGGCGGTGAACCAGAGATGGTCCCTGCCCTTCCAGCGTCTATAGTCAGGGAGACAACAAAGAGGCATAAACTCAGCATATGATAAATGCTGTGATTACGTAATGACTGAAATTAACGGGATGGGGCAAACACCTGCTTTGGCCAAAGATCCCCAAAGAGGTAACAGAAACCAAGACCCGAAGGATGAGGAACAAACGGTGAATTTTACCTCTTCTCTCCCCCTACCATGTATTTTAACACAAATCTCAGACATTTTACTATTTCATCAGTAAATACTTCCATGGGTATCTCTAATAGAAAAGACATTTTAAAAATAGGTATAACCACACTGCCATCATCATGCCCTGCAAAATTAATAAGAATTTAAAGACCTAGTTCATATTCAGATTTCCTCAAAAACTGCAAAAGTGTTTCCGTGGTTGGTTTCTTTGAATCAGCATCTAACAGAGGACCACACACTGCAATTACTTCCTGTGCCACACAGCCTCTTTTGAGCAACAGTAGTTGGCCCCCCTCTCCTTTTTCACACTGTTTATTTGCTGGCTCGTTTGTTCTGGGGACTAGCGATCCTGCCCCGGGTTTACTTGCTTTCCACCTCACGGCTTCACTTGCTCCCCTCGGTCCGCTGGTTTTCCTATAAGCAGGGAGCTGGATCTGAAGTCTTGATCACACTCAAGCTCATTTTGTTTGGCAAGAACACCTCATGGGTGATGCAGGGTGCCTCTTTTGTGTCCCACGAGAGTCACAAATGTCTGGTTGTCCCACTTTTAGTACTGTCACGATTGGTCAGTGGCACGATTTGAAGACAGGGTGGAAGAGTGTCCGTGGCACGCAGTGTGTGTCCTGAGGCAAGAGAGACTACTTGCTACCATGAAGATGGAGAAGACGCACTTACACACATAGGTTTGTAACTCGGGTGCTGAGTTCCTCATTGAAAAGGATTTATACACCAATCTTAAAACACTATGGCATAACTGGGCTGGCGGCCTTTTAGAAGTGGGGGAGCCTGCTTCTGATTTCTCTCTTTCTATTATTTCTGAGGGACAGAGATCAAAAAAGGATAGCAGGTATGGCCTGGAGCAACAGGGACAAACAGCCCAGGCAGCTGCTGTGTGACTTTCTCGCCTGTACGCCACATTCAAAAGAAACCTGTTATTTACTCTCAATTCATTTCCATCTAAAAACCTAACACGTTTCAATAACTAGCAGAGGGCATTCCAAGGTCCAATTCAAAAAGAAACAGAAAAGCACCTGGATGGAGTTCCCTCCCCAGAGAGCACATCCGCCGCTCGGAGGACCTGGGCTGGCAGATCAGGCCACTGGCAAGTAACTGCTGGGTTAGATGTGGACTAGGGGAAAAATTAACTGATCTGTGTGTGTTAACTCCACAGTTGGCCCAAGTCTCTGACTGGTGGACCTGCCAGCTCCCAATGAAACCTGAAGAGACTCGACCTTCAGAATTACTGTGTATTTCCAGAAGTATAAGAAAACCATGGCTTTCACACCTGGAAGAGTTAGGTCATTTGGTCTTAATTCTATAGATGAAATCCAGATCGACTGAAGTTACTAGACTTAAAAAATTAATTAGTCCCAGAACAAAAGTATCCCAAATCGTTGCTCTTTTCCCCACTACACCATGTTGTTTCTTATAAAAATCATTTAAGAATTTTTCTCCTAATTGTACTCGATTATCATACATAAAGTCAAGTTCAAATTTTATTACACTGATATTAAGGAATTTTTATGCTGCAGTAGTAAATGTAACACATCATACTGTACAATATGTTCTTATCAGATACTTCCTGCCAAATAAAGCAGGAAAAATTCAGTATTTACAAATTGTTAAGTGCTCAATGTAAGGAAGAGGTTTGTGGACCTGAGAGCTCAGGGAAATAATTACCACCGCAAGGTGCAAAGAGCCCAGCTTTTAGTGTCATAAAGACCTGAGTTCAAATCCTGCCTCTGCCAGTTCCTGGTTGGGTCCTCCTCTGCAAATGAAGATCTCTTTACCTACTTTGTGGTGACACTTCTTTCCCTGTTAGGGGAATTAAATGGGGCCTAGTGAAGCACCTGGCAAATGAGGGACTGTTGAAAACCACGGTAGTCCCCTTTCGCCCTGGGTCTGCAGCTGTCAGGCACAAAGCATGGACCTGAAGTGCAGTGCATCAGCCTTTCTACATAACTGGCTTGTTGTCCCACCTTCTCATTGTCCCTACTTGGAATCATTTTTTGAAGTTAAGTTGTTAACTGATGCGGCAGTTTATCCGATGACACCGCCACAGTGAAGGCCAGGGAAGCTTCTGGTGGAATCAGGGCCTTTCACTTAGCACAAGAGCTGCTCTGGGGGGGTAGGGAGTGGTGGAGGTCACATCCTGAAAGCGGTGAACACAGTTCTACCCTCGGGTGTCCTGTAAGCCACCCCCACTTTTGTACGGCCAGACATTCTCAAACTTGGGCATAAAAGAATCAAACAGAAAGCTTAAAAAAAAAAAAAAACCCAACCCCACCACCAGTAGCAGTGTCACTTGGGAACCTGCTAGAAATGAAAATTCTTGGGCCCATCCCAGACCCATGGACTCAGAAACCCTCGGGTTAGGGCCCAGAGATCTGTGCCTTAATAAGCCCTCTAAGTGATTCTGACTCAAGCTGAAGTTTCAGAACCGCAGCTCTATTCAGTTCCCCATAACCACTTCAAACAGGGCAGATCCAAATTAATCTTTCTTACAGATCAGGTTTCCATGTCAGCATTTGTTAAAGAAAGGGTTCTGTGGCTTGAAAAATGCTTGGTACTAGCTTGTGTCTCATTATGTGCTTTGTGACTCTGGGAGGATGGAGCAGCCAGGATGCTACAGAGAGAAAAACCTCGTGTTACTTTTCTGCAGCAGCTCTCAGTAACGCAGACTGCGAGGAGGGATGGTGGACACGAGGATGGGGACGGCGGTGGGGGGGCGACCGGTGACATTTACAAGGTGTTAGGCGCTTTTCTAAGACCCTTCCACTTACGAGCCCACTGAATCTTCACAGCCGCCCCCATGAAGTGGCTACTGTTAGAATTTAAAGTATTTAAAGTTACCAAATTTTAAACATCAGGACACTTCTGGTTTCCATTTTTAAAACTAAAACACCTGGCAACACAGGGCTGGCGTTCCTGCCTGGGGAAAACCAGCTGGGCGAAGCCGCAGCCACCCACCTTCGACAGGAAAAGCACTCGCAGGTTCAAAGGTCCCGCCCCCAGCCCCAGGCTCCTTAATCATTTCATCAGTGCCTGGCGCTGGAAGGCGTGAGTTTGGGGCACCTGCTCTGAAAAGAAAATGTCTACGTCTATTTGTCTACAGAGGGGGTGGGGACGGGGAAGAGAGGGACCAGGGAGTCAAAGCAGGGTGGAAAGGCTTGGAGGGGGAGCCACCTACATGTGTGCGCGCGCATGGGGCACGTCCTGTAGGTCACTCTAAATCAGGAGTATTTCTAATTCCTAAATATCTCTGAACCAATCGCCTCCTGCCTTTTCCCGCTGCCACCGACTCAGCTGAAGTCTCCTCCAGCTTCTGATTATCACAGAACTTACTGTACTAGTTCCCTCCCAGAGTCTTTCCCAGCTTCGATCCAAGCTCTATACTGCCTTAAGAATGTTCTTTCTAACGTATAAATCTAACCATTTTGCCTTCTGGCCAAAAACCTTTCATGATTCCACATCATTATAATAGCAGCTTTCAAACTAAGACACAGAACCTGCTCTGTAATGAGAAAGCTTACCTGGGGGGTAAGTATATTAAAAAAGATGATCGTGGCACTGCTCTCACTGCCCCTCACAACTGAGTTCTCCCCTTCTTCCCGGGCACCTGTGGTTGTTCAGCAAGACATTCCATTCCTCAGCCTCCCCCGAAGCTGTGCACGGCGTGTGACCGAGGAGGGCTGAGCAGGCAGGAATGGCAGCATGTCACCTGTGAGTCAGCTCCAAGTTAAAACAGCCTCTTTGGATCCGGGGACACTCAGCAGGCAGTAACTCAGCTTCCCCATGTAGACGTGGACAGTTCTCCTAAGGGACGGCCCAGCAACACGATGGCGAGAACCCAAGTCCCTGAAGGGCTTCGGGGAAGACAGCTGGCGTGCATGCCCAGACGAGCACGCCGGTCACTGCGGAACTGAACTCTGGCCTCACTTAAGCTGGGGCTTATTTGGCCTTTGTATGACTGCACCTTAATCTTACCCTGAATTAATACAATTTGATTTGGACTTTTAACCCTTTGAGAAAGCAAGCCAATGCTGAATTGAAGGTCCCAAGAGCTAAGAAAATTCTATGCTCCCCAAAGTAACAAAAAACTAAAACCACCACCCACATACCCAAACTAACAAAAATAATTAACGTGCTGAATCTCCTGGAAAAAAAAAAGTTGGCAGAGAGAAGACATGCCCAGGCCTCTCCTTTGCAGACACGGCTCAGGCTGGTCGCGCTCTAGGTCCTGCTTTAAAAAGCAGAGCAAAGCAGAATACGGCAACGTGTAGGAAGTGTGCGGACAGAAAGCTAGTGTTCCTTTCATGAAGACACACAGAGGGGAGGCTGACAGGCCGTCTGAAAAGAGCAGGCAGTCCTGGTACCTTCCTGCATCTCCCCCCGAGGTATAACCAGTGACTAAAAGGCGACACAAAGAATAGGAAGATGGCTACGGCGCAACCCGGCTACGCCACAAACGACCCTCAGCTCTGGGAAGGCCACTCCACTTTTCATTTCCCTTCCTGTGGTTCAGTTACGTCAGTATTGCCCAGACTTCTGGCACTTGTATTACTTTTATAATATTTCACCATATTGGCATCACAGGTGAACCAGTATCCCTTTATTTCTCTTAAAATTCAGCTAGTTTTTAACTTACATACCCACTTTACTCCTGTTCTAAATAATAATACCCATGAAATCACCAGATCCTTGAGTTCATTTTATTTTTGTAGTATATGTTAAAATATAAAAAAATAAACCTAAATGCGCAATTGTCACCTGACATCACCTCACTTGTCAGCAGGGATGTGCACCTCGTGCTGTGGGGAATACTGGATGTTGACAATCTCACTAGCGTTAGAATTTTGTGGCCTAAGTCCAGTCTCAGTGACAAACCCCACCAAGGACAGCTAGGTCTATGAGTGCTCTAAGCGCTAAGGTCACAACAGGGTAAATGGAGATGTGACAACTGGCTCGGCTTTTAACTCTAGAACTACCGTGTGCCCTGGTGGTGCCCTGCATGTACCGGAACTAGGGTTTCATAGGGCAAAGATTTAAAAAAGTTATTCAGGCTATTCAGGTCTATAGCAGGCAAGCCAAGTGGCGCCAGGAACACCGTTTGCCCAAGGACAGTCATGTACATTTCAGCCCAAGATGCACGGGAGAAAGTCAAGAGTGGTAGAGAGGCTGGGCTTCCCATGTGCAGCGTTAGGTAAGAAATGTGCTGTTGGTTCGGGGTGGCAAGAGCCACAAAAGATCGACAAAAGAACACGGTATCTTTGCCGGTGCCACACTGGTTCCAGAGGGCAAGCTAACAGCAAGCAACTTAGCAGAAATCTTAAAGTTTTCCCAAAACGGCCACCTTCCTAAATCATTCTATATTTTACTGTTTTTTTTTTTCAAAGTTTACCTCTGAAAGGAGAAGAGAGCATCACAGTGGTAATCTTAGTCAGAAAACATAAGGTTTTTTCCTTTGAATAAGAATCACGTAGCTGTGGTTACCACCTGTTTCTGACAGCCTTGTCAGAATGGATACTGAATAATCCAACCCTGCTCTCCTTAAAACTGGGCATCATCAGATACCTTATTTGCTCTACTTCTTGGTCATGTGCCAGTAATTGAGAGGAATGTTATACCATCCGATATTCAAATTAAAGACAAAGACCCTAGGGAACAGTAACTTCAGTCGGGAAAATTAAAGGAGAGTTGAGGGGAAAGAGGAACCAGACAAGAGAAGCAAAATCACGTGCATCGTAAAGCGCTCGAGAACCAAAGGAAAGTCCTTTCACAGCATTGGCTCCTGCCCTGGGAGCATCTTTAATGACCCCTGATGCAATTCACTGAACAACATTCTATTAAGTTCCCTTTTGCCTGGTTGGCAGTTGCCCCCAAAAACGTTCAGAATATAACTTTCTGCCTAAAATTGGTGCATTTATCACATATCTTTAAAAGCAGAAACAAGTAAGGCAGAATCTTTGCATAACTTTCAGTTTCTAAAGTAATGTTATTGCCCTGCAATATTTTTACCCCTTGAGTTGTAAACTTCACAAAAAATGCTCAGAAATAGACTGTAACACAAGTACCTCTTGCTACGTGAACTCTTTCTAACAAAATTCAAAACGTCATTCTAAGTGAAGTAAGCCAGAAAGAGAAAGAAAAATACCATATGAGATCACTCATATGTGGAATCTAAAAAAACCAACCAAACAAAGCATAAATACAAAACAGAAATAGACTCACAGACACAGAATACAAACTTGTGGTTTTCAAAGGGGCTGGGGGTGGGAAGAGATAGACTGGGATTTCAATATTGTAGAATGGATAAACAAGATTATACTGTATAGCATGGGGAAATATATACAAAATCTTATGGTAGCTTACAGAGAAAAAAATATGACAATGAATATATATATGTTGATGTATGAAAAATTGTGCTCTACACTGGAATTTGACACAACATTGTAAAATGATTATAAATCAAAAAATTTTAAAAAATGAAAAAAATGTTTAAAAAAAGTGAATGAATTTGGACTACAAGAATACTAATATTTTCATTGTATATGAAGGTAAAAAGAGTCTGTTTAAAAAATAGAAAATAATCAATACTTTGAGATAAAATTAGGAAAAACTCTGTCAAAATCTCTGGCTCCCCGCAAACCACACGCTTCTCTCCATGCTCCCATTTCTCTGACAGCAACACTTGTTAACGTGCTGGACGCTCTGCTGCCAGCTCCTCTTCCAGTCTGTCACCTCCTCTGACCGTCAGCCTCAGGGGCCTCACAGGGGAAGACAGGGTTTGTTCTGTAAGTGGCCCCGTGGGCTGTATCCTTTCTGTAGAGACACTTTCTTGCATCTTGATGACTAAGAACACGCTTCACATCCACCAAGAAATGTGCTCTCAGCCTCCGGGGACACGTGGCCCTTGCGTTTCATGTTTGGTTTTTCCACTTTAAAAAGACACATGGATACAAGAAATATTTCACTTTTCTTCTTAACTCTACCGAAAGGAAAAGGAAAGCACAAGAAAAAAGGACAGTGTGAGAGTGACGACAGTGGCCCTGAGTGACAGGAGGTGGAGGAGGCAGTGAATAGGTTACAGCCCAACCACAGGTGGACAGCCAGGCGCTGCCCGGCTCCGGCCAAGCAGCCAAGCCCAGGGTTGCCAGATCTCCCAGGTATTCCAGGGAAGCCAGGAAAACCCAAGTCTGAAACGTCAGCAACGATGTCCCATTTCCTAAACATGGCATGAAGGCCAACACAGTGCGAACTAGACAGATCAGCCCACCACCTGCATCCTCCACCCGCCTTCTCTCTTTGATGTTTTCATTAAATATAAAAGTTTATTCCAACATTTCCCATCACTACTATCTGCCTAATCAGTTCACCTGCCTATTCTTTTGTTCCTTCCCTCACTTTCTGATTCATTCAAGTACTCAACGAATAGGAAACACACACCCACCATGCGTCTGGCGCTGTGCTAGGGAGAGAACAGACAATTATTATGAGCAGACAGAGAAGGCCTTTTCCCGTGGCATTTCCATGCAATTTAACGGGGGAGACAGACACTAAAGTAAAATAGATCAAAGATGACTCAGTTTCACTTGTGTCAGGACCACGAAGTGTCAGTAAAGCACGGCCCACTCCTCCCTGGCTACAGAAGACTCCACTGCGCGCAAACCATCTCCACTGACGTCTCCCCACCAGCTCGGAAACGTACGTCCAGACGCCACCGCTCGGAAATGAGCGGGCTCTCACGCCTGATGGACTCAGACAAACTAAGCCTACAATGTACGAGCTCCCTGAAGCGGGTTTCTATCTCATTTCCAGCCATTTTCACTACCTCCATCTTTGTGGCCCTTCCTTCCAGGAGGACTGGACTCTGTTCTAACCCAGAAACACCATGAAACTTCTCTGATATCCTACATCAGATCTGACCCCTATTTTCTGAATCCCCGTGGCAACTTAAAATACTCTGTGATCCTTACAGTAGCTGCCTCACATTATGGGTCTCTGAATGCTTGTCCCCTAACAGACTGTAAGCTCCCCAAGGGCAAGATCTGGGTCCTATTCACTTCGATACTCGTGGACCTACCTGGTCCAATGATAAACATTTCTTGCATAAACACATGCTAAATTAAAAAAAAGTTTTGTCTGCCTGAAAAAGATGGTTAAATTCAAAAGAGAAGATCAACATTCTCATCATTACTGTTAGCAGTCCTCCTAAAATCGCACTTCCACAACTAACCCTAATGTCATAAACGCTGTATTATACAGTGCTAAACTGCATCATCTAAGCACTTTCAAAGCTGAATCATAACACCTCCCTGCTTTATAGGTAAGAAGTTATTCCCAAGATAAAAGCATATTAAGCCACAGGTTTATAATACAGTTGAACATGCCTGACCTTATCAAAAACCATAAATTCTGCTGACTACCACCTCCCCCACTAAAAGAAGCAAGGGCTTTGTGGAGAAATGGCTGTGCCCAAGGCTGAGATGCAGTGAGCCTGGAACATCTTGATGTGCCAGAAAGTAAGAAACTCCTCAAAAAACTGATGGGGACATGTCAAAAGACAGCTTGAAGAGGCTCTCATTGGTCAAATTTGGGGACAACTGAGTAGCAAGGTATACAGTTGTCCCTCGGTATCCATGGGGGAGCTGGTTCCAAGACCACCTCCAGCCCCACGGAGTCTGCCAATGCTCAAGAAGTCCCTTATGCGAGATGGCACTTCCTCCCCACATAACCTACATCCTCCTGTAAACGCTAAGTCACCTCAGATTACTTAAGATACCTAAGACAAGGTCAACACTATGTAAATGGTTGATAACAGTGCACAGCAAATTCAAGTTTTGCTCTTTTTGGACCTTTCTAAAATTTCTTTTCCCACGTATTCTCAATTCCCAGTTGGGTGAATCCCTGTATGTGAAACCCACAGATATGAAGGGCCGACTATATAATGATACAGTGAATTATTACACATTGAATAAAAAAAGAGTCCTGAGGCCAGTCTAATAACTTGAAAGGGGGTGGAGGTGGGAGAGGGAGAGAAGAATTCCAGTGTGGAGGAAATACATGAAAACAACAGAAAATCTGTATTTACAGCCGCCATTAGTGTAATTGATTTAAGCAAGAATCACCTATCTGAATGAGGAGGAACAGAATACTCAGTTAAGTAATCTTAGTCTTAAACAACCCTCCAGCCTAATACTCATCAATTACAAAGGGGGGGAGTTACCTTTGCAACGAAAAAAATCTGGCATTGTTACCAAAACACCAAACAGACAAACTGACATTACACACCTCTGATGGAACACACTGAAAAGGAATTAATACTGCCTATGAAGTATTCTGGCCAACATGTATTCACCTGAATTTAATCATGAGGAAACAATCATAAAAAGATAAAATCAAAAAAGATTAAATTCAGTGTGTGATCTCTGACTAGATCTTGAATTGAGGGTTAGAAAAAATGGAGGGGTACAAATAACGTTTTGGGGTAAACTGGGGAAAACTGAGTATTGGACAAGACTACTGTATCAACGTTAAATTTCCTAAGCACGTTCATTGGTTACGTAGGAGACATGTCCTTGTTTTTAGGAAAAACACACTGACGTATATAGGGGTGAAATGTCATTATGTCCACAGTCACTCTCCAATGGTTCAGAATATAAAGGTGTGTGTGTCAGCACGCATGCCCACATGTCTGTGCATTCAAAGAGAAGGAAAGCCAAGGTGGCAAATTGTTAAAATTATCAAATGTGCAATCTACCTTTCAAAAACAAAAGGCATTTGTCAGTCAAAATATCAAGAAGAAAAGCCATGCAAGCACTTTTTTTTTCTGGAAAAAAAAATTTAAATGTAACTATTATGAGCCCTAGTTGGTCAGGTGGAAAACTTTTCAATGCTATGACATTTTTGAGATGTTGTCATTACTAGTTTAAGAATTTTTCTGGCTATTCCCAATACATCTTAGAGGTTAACTCTGTTAAAAACTAAACACACAGAGTAATTGTGCTCAGCGCACACCTCCCCGTGAGTCTAAAATATAACAAGCAGCCGAATTCAAAGATCAGGGGAAACAAGTTGATGATTCAATGGAACCGGCCGTCTAAACAGCTACACACAATGCTGTTTTCCACTCAAGCCCCATTTCAAAGGAAAGTAGTTTTCAATGGTTGGTTGGTCAAAAACAACATTAAACAGCAAGCACTAAAAAGTTAATTGAATGTTTGCCAGAAAGAGTATGACTGGTTTTTATACTGGATAATTAATTTCTTTGTTTTTATAAGAATTTTAAAGAGTGGCCAACATGCACCCCGTGGGTAATTAACTTCACTCAAGAAAGACTTCGTACTTTTGTGGCATGGACCATGCTTAGGTTTGGGAACACTCCAAGAATGTTTTTGTTTTAAAATTTTACTTCTTCTTGTATTTCTTTTCTTTATCTTAAGGATGTAATTTAAGTGCTATAGTATTTAAACTCCATTACAAATAGCTTTAACAACATCATCGACAGTACGTGCCTAAGTAAATCCCCGAAAAGAAAACAGATTTACAATATGAGGCGCTCTAAAGTAAATTATAATCAAATGCAATGGATCTTAGTAACTTTTTATGTAAAAGCTAAAAATTTGTTCTGGGATTCTTGGTCTAGATTAAAAACAAAAAATCTGAACATCTCAAAAGTTTCCATGAGCCTGCGGAAAAGAAATTATAAACATTTATACACGCTACTACTTTATGAAATGTGACTTTAAAAAATAATTTAAAAGAAAAAAATAATAATTTAAAAAGATGAATATGGCATCCTAAGTGTGAACTATTTTGTGATGAATTTTCTATGATTAAAAAAAATTTATGATCTCTTGTTAACTTAAGATAAAAGTCACATGCTTCTAATCAAAATCTTTATTTTGTTACTATAAATCCTAAAGGGAAAAAAGTTCTATAAGACAGATTAAGGTAAAAATGAACACTATCCTATGACAAGTAAATGTGCCTTCCTTACATAAACACCTTCCTGATGTAATCTCCCTGAAAACTGGGGAAATTGCTTCTTAAAAATATCTTATGTATGACAATTTTTATAAAAAGTTTTTGCTGTACTGATTCTAAGAATCTGAATCATTTCATAACTTTCTACTTTGTATTTTCTGGGACTGGATTTCACAGTCCACATGACAGGGCACAAGAGTTTTCAATGATGCCAGCATTGCAATGTTTGTAAAACAGTAGCTGGCTGGCCAGCTCGCTGTTCAGCCATCCAATGAGTTACATATAAAACAGCCACCCATTTTATCCGAAATATCCTAGCTGGCAAAATCAATCAAAGTCCCCAGAAATGATACAGTATTCTAGTTAGTTCTTCATTAACATGATTTGGAGACAAATGCCTCTATTAAAAGTGTAACTTAATACTTATATAGAAGACTATTTATATTCTTCATCATTTCTTGGCTTTTTAAAAGAACAGAAGACTTACTTTGGCAATAAGAAGTAGCGGGAGGGAAACGGAGGAAAACAGAGGTGGCTACACTTCGGGTCTTGAGCCCCAAGGTGAAGGGGAAGGAGCCACAGCAATTAGCTAGATGCCGTTATCCAGTCACTGGATTTTGCTGGGACGTAAGCTTTGCACCATTATTCATACACATATCTACTCCTCTCCAAAGTGTTCTACTGGACAAGTAACGGGGAGGCAAACAAAGAAGAATTCCTATCCTGCCAGACACAAGTGGACGCTAGTTAATACAGCAAGCGAAGAAAATGAGGGAAAAGGTAACCCTGATCACAGGCCAAAAGATACTTTTCTTTAAAAATTACCACCATTCCACAATCTGGGGGGGGGGGGGGGAATCACTGTTAATATTAGGGTTTTCATTTTCTTTTAATGTTTTTCTATACATACTTCTATTTTCTCCCTCAGTAACTGAAATTATACTAAACAGTTTATATCCTATTTTCACCTAATGTTATACTATAGAGCACATCCCTAATTCATCTTCAAAACCATGATTCAATGAGTACTCAATAGTCTGTCGTATAAATAAGTTATTTAGTAATGTTCCTACTGTTGGACATTGAGTTTTTCCCTCCAACTTTCTCCTTCGTGCTCCTCTGTGTTCTTCAACACCAGCAGGACTGGAAGCTCCCTGAGGACACAGACTGTCTTTCGTGTTTGGTTCCCTGGCACTTAGCACTGCTGTACACAGACTATACACTTAAACGCCTGTTGACCTAAAAAGGGGCCAGGTTGTAATCTGGTCCTCTGGGTCGCAAAACTGAGTTTTATAGAGAAAGCAAGATTAAACAACCAAAGGAGGGGGAATTTCTGAATTAAGATGGTAGAATGACAGAGGGACTCATTTCTATCCCATCTCATCCTCCTGCCAAAAAAAAATTAAAGAAACTTAAAACAGTGTTAAATCCACAATGATAAAGGAGGCAGAAGAAGAGAGAATTATGGATAGAGATGTTGCTGTTTTCAGAAGGTGGAGAAAGGCTGACGGTGTGAAGGGAGAGGTAAGCTGATATTTAAAGCACCTGCAAAGAGAAATGCAAACGACTGCATATGCTGCTTCCCAGGACACGTGATGCAAAAGCTGGGGATCAGGGGCACCGGGTCCCGCGGAAGGTGGAGCAGGGGGCTGACGGGTGGAGCACGTCACAAGTCAGCACCCAACGGCCTTTCCAGCCTCAGTGGCCGGGCACCTCTTCCTTCTTCGCTGGCAGAGAACGCAAGGCTTTCCATCAGAGAAGGGGATTGAAAGAGTCCACCAAGTGCCAAGCAGTACAATGAAAGCAAAAAAAGCCCCCCTCCAAGGGCAAATCAGAGGGAAATTTCAAAATCTAAATTTTCTAGGGAGAAAATACTGGTAGAAATGTATTTTGAGCTTTGTACCTACTCTGCTGGGGGAAATATTAGGTTAAAGACAAGAAGAGAGAGAAACAGAGAGTGACCCTGTTTCCGTTTTTCTTAAAAGAGTTCCTTTGAGAAGAATGATTAGATAGATATGAGGTATATAGAAATATAAAAAGAGGTGGTGTTTTATTATGAGGATGAATTTCTGTAAGAAAGCGCCTAGTAAAAAGTGAGAATATCTGATAAAAGGTTGATACAGGCAAAACACAGGTAAGAAGCTGAAGCTGGAAGAGCAGGAGAGATAACCTTGGCGAGCACACATCAGACAGGCCAGAACGGTGTGAGAAGCCAGGGGGCCAATGAGAGGGAAGTGGCCGCAGTCAGGGCAGAAGAGGACCAGGAAAGATCTGGCTACAGGAGTGGAAAGAAGTGGCAAATATGATCAAAGATGTGAAGGAAAACAAGCAGATGAGGCACAAAAGGCAGATGAGATACACAGAGCACAGAGAACACTGAGTGATGGGAAGTTTGGTCCAGCGAGGAACAGCTGGCTCAGCAGGGATGCTGACAGGTCACTTCACAGGACGCATCTGCAGAAACTCACACCTGCACGGCCCCTCCCTGCTTCTTACGTGTGGATCTGATCTTGGAGAGGGACATGCCTCTCAAGTGACAAATTAAAAACCACAGATAAAACATTTCTCTCCATTAAGCCTAGACGAATTCATTGTTAAATAACAAAGCTGCTTTCAGTAATTTAGGTCTTTACATCATTCTCTCAAAAGATACTAAGAGCTCGTGAAATAAGTAGCAATTTTCCCAATATACATCTCAAATATTCAAAGACTTTAAAGCCTATTTATAAGACAAATTTTAATATGTTGAAATAAAGTAATGGAGAATTATTTCCATTTCAAATTCTTTGAGATTTCAACATAAAGATAGACGGACAACTGACCAACTGAATGACCAACCAATATATACATCACATACTGTTGGGACTTTGTAAGAAACAATGTGTTTTTAAAACCAATGTAAATTTTACAGCAGAACTGATAATTAGAGATAAATTTTTCGTTCTAATAATCTGACAATATATTCCATTTTACCAGGTTAGATTTAATATTTTAAGTCTTAAAATTTATGAAATATTATGTGCTGCTTTGTAAAAAATCATTTTTACTGTAACAGAAGAAAAACTAGAGTAATTGAGTTTTCATCTGCTCTTTTTTCATCTTTTTTTATATTTGCAAAATTTCTGCAATAAGTAGAATAAAGAAAACAAATGATAGTGCTTTCTCATGGAACTGGTATTTGAAAAAGGATCCCCCCCGCTCCCAGGCTGAATGCTCAGGAGCTGACACACACTAAGCCTGTGCTGCAGTCCCTGACAGACACTGCACGCTGACTCTGCTTATTGATACGTTTAGTTCAGTTCAGTTCATTAGTTCTTAACCAAGCCCTTACGCAACAGATAAAAGGGCACAGAAAAACCCAAACTCTTCCAGAGAAAAGGGGCAAAGTAAGCATTTACAATGTATATCTGAATTTTGTAACACATAAAGTTGTACACATGGTAATCGCTCAATAACTATTTAATGACTGAATGAATGATTAAACATGTGGGTCTTTAAATTAAATTTTTAAAAGAGGAGTAACTCTTACTTGTTAATATGAAAATTGGTTATAAGTTAACTACCAGCAAAAGTCACTCACTGTTACAATTTATACGCGCATTGTAATACCACAGAACACTATTGTGCTTGAGTTAACAAGCAAAGTAGAGATCCCATTTATGTTGGCAATGTTCCACAAACAACAAAGCCAAGTCCAGTAGATACAACATTTTCAAAATGCATGTAAACTATTTAGATGACTTCTTTCTGCTGACAATCCCAGGGGAGAGAAGAGAAAATGATGTGTTTTACCCTAAGAGCTCAAAGCTCTCTTGGGAGGTAATTCAATTGAAATTTTACATTCAGTCTAGCCAGGCAGTGATAAACAGATGCTCAAATTAGCTGCCTTACACCATAATCAAATATCTTAAGAAAAAAAGTTTCTAACAAAAATACAGAGAAGAGGGAGAAGAGAAGAAAGAGGGGAAGGAAAATGCTTTTTTTTTTTTTAAGCTTACTGACATTTTTAGGAAAAAAATGTTTTTATAATTTCTGTAAGTCGTATACCACAGGAATCAAGCATGCCTTTCAATACACTTACTGGTTAGTTCATAGGATGGGGCCAGTTAACACACAAACCATCAATTAAAAAAACTCAATTCATATTTATTTCTGAAATTGATATAATTTGCAGGGTTTTTTTTAAATGGTTGCATGTACAAAATTTAATTTGTATCTATGTCTTTTACTAGAAGCATCTTCAAGTCTTTGCTAAGAGTAACTAGTGGTACAAATAATAAATAAATAAAAGATGAAAGATTAAAACTCATTCACAAAATTACTCCCACATATCAAAATGGGCAAAAACCAGTAAAAGCAGCTAAAAAAGTGACTTACAACCAGCAACCAAGCAAAGAAAGATAAGTTCATCTATATCAAAATATCAAAAGCCAGCACCCTTCGTTCAGCTGACTCACGAGACTAGCAAATGCCCTTCATTGTTTGTCTAAAGCACACCTCCTGGTACTCCCCGTCTGCAGAAAGCATGCAGTTAGTCCCATAAATATTGGCCTCCACTAACTGAGCCGTACATTTACCAAAAATTAGTTGTGCTGTTTTCAGACTAGTTTTTGCTACCCATACTTGCCACCACAGCTATGTTACTTAATTAAACATTAACCAAGGAAATATGAGTGCCAACAGTGACTTGTTTCTAATGAAAACCAAACTGAGCACTTCGGAAAGCCTCAATATAGACTCGCCACTGAGGGGAACATGTCCGTTGATGTAAGTGCGGGCAAGGATTTAAAAAATAAACCAGAAGGATTAGAAGTAGAAATCTAAAAGGATCCGACACTGATTACTTTGCAAGTTTTGAAAGTTCTAACTTCACTTTAAAGAAAGTGAAACTGGAGATCACAGATGATACACCAGAGTGTGTTTTAGGCAAGAAAAGCGATGTTAAATTCTAATCAGAAAACCAGCACTCACAGAGCCTTGACCCTACTTGGAGAGACAGGTGGACACACATGTGTGTGTCTTAACTGAAAACAGAGTGTTACGGTTTTCATTTATGAATCTTTTCTTTTAAGCAATTCTCTGCTTTAACTTCTTTCCTGTGATGAACTGACCAGCTGAGCTTCTGTGGACGAAGCTGGGACCTGGAGGGCAAACACAGGAGCTTGCCAACACGGATGCCGGGACAGGATGCTCGGAGCACCCGGCCAGGCCTGGCAGGCTAGGAGAGGCTCAGGAAACCTTGAAAGGGGTTAAATCTTAAGGAGGATATACAGGTTCAGCAGGCAGATAAGAAGAGAAGGGCACTGAGGCAGAGAAAACAAGGCAGAGAGGTGAGAGATCACAGCGCACGTCAGGCTTGTGAGTAAAGGGTAAAGGCCAGTGAGGCTGCCTGCCCTGCCCTGGCCAAGGCTTCGGTTTTTATCAGGAAGACAAAATAACTGGCAGAACTTTAGGCAGAGCAGTAACCAGCTCTCTACTTCACAATTACTGCTCTGGCCCAGTATGGGGGACAGGGGAGGGAGAAAGAGTAACTGTAAAATACGAAACCCAAATTAGAACGGGGCTCACGGGATGGGAAAAGAACATGGATTTAATGTTTGGGGGTAGAGCTGATAAGAATGAGAGGGAGAGCTGATGAGAGGAGTGGAAAGGGGAGACGTCAACGGCCCCACAGGCTCTTCCCGTGGGGATGAGATAGAGGATGGAGGCCGGCTAACAAGTGTGGACCCAGGGGAGCCCCCGACCAGTGGGGTAAACAACTAATTCCGTCTTGGAAATAATGACTATGACGGCGAATCTGTCCAGTGACCCACTGAATATATGGGTCCCAAACCTACAAGAGGTGAAGGCTCGACGGAGGGTCTGCAGGTACCCGTCAGCACAGGAATGGTGAAAAGTCTGTCCCGGGAGCCAGGCTGAGCGGGGACCCAGCTCTGCCACTTGCTAGCTCTGTGACCGCGGGCGAATGGCCGGGCCTCTCTGTGCCTCTGCGTCGCCATCTGTATGGGAGGCTTAGGGATGAACGGTGCTCACCTCACAGAGCTATTGTGAAGGGGTGTGTGTGCGCATGAAGTGTTCACAGGAGGGACCGCGTGCAGGAAATGCTGCGGTCATCGCTGTCACCAAAGCTAACTGTCCGGCTGCGACCAGGCCCCAGGTGTGGAGAGCGCGAAGCGACCAGAAGAGACATCCCAGAAACACTAGGGTTTGAGAGGGAGCCACAGAAGAACCTAAAGTTCTGAAAGAGCCGACTGCATTCAGAAATTAAGAAGCCACTGTCAGATTTTACTAACAGCAGCGTCAGTAGAATGGTCCCCACACTTTTATGATTATATACCCAAAGTATGAAAACAAGAAAAACAGATGTGCACCTCAATTATTCTGCTAAATACATTGATAACTTACACTACCGTCACGGGCTGGTCTCTCACGGCATAATACACGCTTGGGGGAGGTTTTGCACACCAACAACAGAAGAGATAAAACCCTAATTCAAAGAGTTTTATGGAGAAGTTCCAATTTGGGGGACAGTTTTTTGCTAGGCCAGACTAGATGGTCACTGTTAAAGCACAACGTGGCCAATGGCAGGCGTGCACCCGGAGTGGGCGTGCACCCAGAGTGGGCGTGCACCAGTGGCAGGCGTGCACCCGGAGTGGGCGTGCACCAGTGGCAGGCGTGCACCCAGAGTGGGCGTGCAGAACTGCCACTTTCCTGTCATTCAACTGTGCTTGCACTGAATCAGCGCAGTTTATGCAATCAGAAGCTTTTTGGCTAGTGCCTTCTTGGGACATTTTTCCATTTGGTGAGAGTAGGCTCAGCTAAAATTAGATAATATTGGCTTGACCCATATGAATTACCATTTCTGTAGGTGAAAAATGGTGGCCCATTGGCAGTGTCAGCTGGTTCAACCTACGTAAGCCATGACTGCACTGAACGGGGTGCATCAAACAAGTGAATGAGCAGCAGGCAACCCCTCCCCACTGCAGGGTTCCCATCTCCTTCGGGATCCTTCAGGTCCACCTGAGACCTGTGCCGATTATTGGCTGAATCAATGTTTAAATGTATGATATGCACTTAAATCAAATATACCAAGTGTTAATATAGCTTTATTTTAGATAAAAGTAAATATGTAAGAAAAAAGTAAAAAATGTTCTCCCTGGTGTGCTCGGCTTCGGAGACCACTGCACAACAGGTTAAAGCGAGAGGAAGTCAGCAAGTCTGAGCGATGCCGGGAAGCTGGGTGGTACAAGAAACGAGGGGTGTGGATCTTGGCCTAGAGGAAGAAGAGTTAAAGAAGGGTTTTCAACGTTTTCCTTAAGATGGGAGAGATCCGAGTGTGTCTGCAGGCTAGGGAAGGGCCGGTGGGGAGAGATGGAAATGAGAGATGAGAGGTGAGGAATGCAGAGAACTGGACCCAACGCTGGCCGGGGGGGACAGCTCACCCCAACGGCAGGGGCGTTTTTAGATATGGATTCAAGGGCCCAGACATCTCCATTTTTAAAAAGCCCCCCAAGTTATTCTATTGCTGCTCAGTGGCCGGGAGCTGCAACAACCTACCAAGGGCGCAGATGGAGGATTTGGTATCTAACAGATTCCAATGCTTCACTTTTCAACTCTGCAATTTCCTGGGGCATTCTGTTTTAAATGGCCAATTAAAATTATAAAGAATCTTAATAACCTAAGGGTACAATCAGGTATCTTCCTCTCTAATCCTTAACTTTTCCTTTATCACCCCCAGTTCTGGCTGGGATTGAAAAGCCTTTTCTGGAGCTTTGTTCTGACTTCAGATGATTCGGCATCAAAACACTCCTGGGGTTCTTATCTGTTTCAGTCACAGGCAGCCAATTCATCTCGCCTAAACAGTTCACAGCTATCACGAGGACAAGTCTTACGTTGCATTTTTCATCTCCTCTGCTCTGATCTCCTGCTTCCTTTCCCCAGAAGCAGCAGAAGTGGGGGAGAGAAAGAGGAAGAGGGAGAGAGAGAAGGGCCACACACGGAGCCTTTTCATTGTGAGGACGACACCTTTCTTGACTCTGTGCGGCCACGGCCACGAAAAGTTCTCTCCGTGCCTCCCGCAGTTTTGTAAGCAGGATTTCATGCCGGGGGCGTGGCTACGTTATTTTACAGAAAACGGCAAGTCCCTGCATAGCTTCCTTTTCCTTAGCAGCCCTTTAACAACGGGAGCCGTCCATAAACTGCCTGGGATTCCGTTTCCCTGATCATTTCCTTCACCAGCGCGGACCCTTTACATCAAAGAGAACACTGCAGACAAAATATAAAGATCCTCTTAAAGGAGGCATTAAAAATAATTTCAATATGAGATTACCCAGTCTATATTATTTTTCTAGTCATGTCATCAGTGTAAGTTTCGCTTCCTAAATAAGACGGACAGAAGCTACTCGGGAGCAGAGATCAGGCTGAAAGTAAAATGAGTCTCAGTGCTGAGACGGGGAGATGGGAAGGGGAGTAACACGTATGGGGTGTCTGCCTCGTGCCAGGATACATACACGTTATCTCATTTAACTTTCACAACAATTCTGTGAGATATTGTTACCCTCATTTGGCTGATAAGGAAGCCTGAGCTCACAGGGGTTAAGAGAGTCACAGGCAGGACTCTCAGCCAGGTCTGCGAGAGACAAGCTCATGCTTTCCTTCGGTTATTGTATATGGTGAGTAAAAAAAATACAGTGGCAGTTACATATTCAGGACAAAACAATTAAAAGTGTTATATGGAAAGACAGTGAGGAAAAGGGAAGAGGCAGGAGGAAGAAAAGAACCTACTTGAGAAACAGAAGAGGGACAGAGGCTTCAGGTGACGCCAGTTCTTGGAAGGGAAGGAAACAGCCTGTATGAAGTGAGAGGTGGTTGGTTATGCTGAACGTGGCTGACTCGCCTAAAGGTATCAACACAGGGGAGATCCGGCCTCAACAGGGTTCTTTACATATAAAACCCTGATAATAGGTAATCAAAAAGAATGATCTGGCTGAATAGTGTTCCACTGAATGTATACACCATAACTACTTCAGCCAGTCATCTGTCGATGGACATTTAGGTTGCTTCCATGTCTTGGCTACTGTAAATACTGCTTAAAAAAAAAAAAAAGAATAAAATAATGCCACTTGCAGCAACATGGATGGACCTGGAGATCGTCATACTAAGTGAAGTAAGTGAGAAAGAAAATACCATATATCACTTGTATGTGGAATCTTAAAAAAGGACACAAATGAACTTATTTACAAAACAGAAACAGACTCACTGACATAGAAAACAAACTTATGGTTACCAGGAAGGAAAAGTGGGTGGAAGGGATAAATTGGGGGTTCAAGATTTGCAGATACTAACTACTATATATAAAATAGATAAACAACAAGGTCCTACTATATAGCACAGGGAACTATATTCAATACCTTGTAAAAACCTATAATGAAGAAGAATATGAAAAGGAACAAATATATGTATAACTGAATTGCTAGGCTGAACAACAGAAATTAACACAACATTGTAAATCAACTACACTTCAAATAAAAACTCTACCTTTTAACATAAGAAAAAAAAAAAAGAATCTGCCAACCAGAATCTATAAGCATGCTCAGCTCCAAGAGCCTCCATCTAGAGAAAAGGTGGTAATGAAGGCAAAATACATGTTACATAAAATCGGCCATTGGAGCCGGGTTTGCGTATACAGTTCAGTGGCACTAATTACATCTGCGATGTGCCGCTCCCTCACCTCTACTGCACAACTTTCCCATCACCCGAGACACACACTCCGTAGCTGTTAAGCAATGAACATCCAGTCATTCCAAGTAACTTTTGAACACAAGAATTTGACAACACACCTTCAAACTAAAGACTAAAAGAATAAAATAACTGAGAATAAGAACTGAAATCTAGTTAGTAGGACTGCTGTCCACTCTGCTGTGGGTTGGCAACGCTGAAGCTTTCTGCACACTCTAGAATTCAGCAAGGGAGAGAAGCAGCTCTGTGCTTTGGATCTGACTTGGAGTTGGCAGCATAAACTCACGCTCTTATTACCTGTGAAGGGAGGATTATGGAAACAGATACAGACGTGTGTGTGTAAGTGTAACCGGATTTAGAGCACATCTGAAAGCAAGGACACCGGAGCAGTGATGGTCAGTTCCAGTGCCCAGAGCCTGGGTTCCAAATTCCATTCTTCCAAAAATCCCATTCTTCTGGAGCAATGACAGACTCCGGGGTAGAGCTGGGAAGTTCAAGGAGAGATGGATCATCTCGTTGGGCCAGAGAGTAAGGAAGTGCTCCAGGGATGATGGAAACATGTCAAAGAATACCAACGTGGCTTGAGGGGTCCCGTGGACTAAATCAGGGACAATTTAAGCCCCCAAACAAATGATGACGTGTATACTCAAGTATGACTGAAGCATTGTGCTGTACACCAGAAATTGACACAACATTGTAAACTGACTATATGTCAATTAAAAAAATACAAAAAAAATGATGACAGTAGTGGGGTATAACCACCGACTAAAATAAAAATCCACCAGTGTACACTGATACAAATACATGAATAAGTAAGTGGGAAAATAAGGAGAAATCTCCCTTAGATAGAAGGCCAACTAACAAACGTAGCGGGAGATTTAACATCCAGCAACTACAATGGCAATAACTGGCCCAGTGAAACCATCAGGGGAGGCTAAAAGCTGTGGGTCCAACTGGACAAGAAACAGAACATTTACCTCATCTCAGAGCATCTCCCTGCAAAGAGGAAAAAAAAAATAACCTGACAGTGGAGAAACCTGGCAGACACCACCCTAACCAAGGAGTGTTAACACAAAGTCAGTCCCACAGGGCTCCTCCTGACCCACGAGAGGAACACACCACCATGCCCACAGGATTCCGGTCAGAAACGCATAGCTCGAACCCTGTGAGGACATATCCGATAAACCCCAATCGAGGGACAGTCTACAAAATAACCAGCTTATCCTCTTCAAAACCAGCAAGAGCGAGAAAGGCAAAGACAGACTGAGGAACTGTTCTACATTAAAGAAACCGGAGAGGCGTGACCACTGAACGCAACATGTGGTTCCTAACGGGATGCTGGACCAGACACACTTTCGTTTCCTTTTTGCTCTGGAGGGTATTCCTGGGACAACTGATGCAACTTGAATGCAGTCTGTAAATAAGATAATAAGCATTCTATCAGTGTTAATTTCCTGATTTTGATGACTGCGCTGTGGTTACACACGAGCAACTCTTCGTTTTTAGAAAATACATGCTGAAATATTTAAGGGCAAAAGGGCATCTTGTTGGCAACCTTACTTTTAAACAGTTCAGGGAAAGACAAAAGAAAGCACATGTATATATATACACATGGAAGTAGAATGATAAAGCAAATGAGATAAGATGTTAACATCTGGGGAATCCAGATGAAGAATAACAAATGGAGACTCTGTGTTATTCTTACAACTTTTCTATAGGTCAGAAATTATCTCCAAGTAGAAAGTAAAACAAAATCAACCGATGTATTAAAACAGCTACTGCTTAAGATTTTCTGCGAAGCTTAAGTGATCCCTGGGGCAGCTCCTGCACCCCACCAGGGGCTACCCCACACCTCCCACCACCTTCCGACATGGGCTGCACTTGCAGACGGCTGTCCCTGGTAAACAGCGCTTCCTTATACCGAGCAACAACCTGCGCTCTGCGTCTTCCTCATCCATCAAACCTGCGTGCCGCATCCTGTGGTTACAATCTTATTTCCCTAAATCCTTTCAAAGGTTTTCTACCATCTTTAGGTTTAATGGCAAAGTGTTCTTTTTTTTTTCAGACCAAACTTCTTGCTCTCATTTTCTGACTTCTGAAGATTCCTCTTCTCACCCTCTTAGTAATAGTACTTCCTCCATGATAAAATGAAGGAGACAGACGGGACCGCCTCTAAGATCCTATCACAAGGCTGCTTCTCAGAGGCAAAGACCGTGCAGTGTCTGTATGCCTGGCCCTGGCACATGGTAAATGAGGAATGCCTGTGTTGGAAGGACCCAGCCTCCAAATCTCACATGCTAAGACCAGTGTTGCTTGGATAGTCTCCAATAGGCAGATCATTGCACAATGCCACCAATTATATATAATTTTCCAAAATCTGAGTAAGGAAACACCTTTAAATTTATTTCCCTGTAATCCAGTAACATACAGAATGCACTACTTAAGGAAAGAGCTGTGTTTGTGAAAACCTGTGGATAAAGCAAACCTGCCTGATTTACAGTTTGGAGCCCACTGTAAGCAGCTAATCGACAGCTCTTTAACTGATGTGACTATTTCTTTGCGTCGCCCGTCCTGTGACATACGTGTGAGCTCACAGGAACAGCCCGATGGAAGCCCAACATCTAACAGAAACAGACCCTAGTGACACTATCTCACAAAATGCAGTTCTGTCATGTTTAAAAAATGAGTCAACTGGGGCAGAGAAGGTAAGTAACTTGTCCAAAGTCACACAGTGAATTAACGTTGGAACTAGAACTCAATCCTAGGGCTCCCCTTGGAGTCAGAGCTCTTTCCATGGATCAGATCCCTCTGCCAACCTGATCCTGCACTGCTTCCTCAAGGGTCATTTTTTTCATTACATTTAACACACAGTTGTTACTCTATCACATTCTGAGGATTTCTCTGGAAGTTGGGCGTGTCTTGCTCTCTTTACCTGTAAAATATTTTTATAAACATGTATCTGATGTAAAACCCGCATTCTTTATAGAGTTCATGCTTTATTGCTAAATTCTGCAGTAAACCCGCTGACCATTTTGTGTGTTTGAGAGACAAACGTCTTTTGTTTATCTCCTTCTTAATTTACTTAGATCGCCCTGTTTTATAACATATGGAGCTGACTTCCTAAAGGAGACCTTCTGTGGGGCGAGTAAGTTCGCCCTCATCTGTCTCTTTGTCCCTCTGAACACCCACGGGCCGGATCTGCAGGCGTTTAGCTAAGTTCACGCAAACAGGTGACACAGTTGAAACGCTATCTGCTCTACAGGGCTCGTCACCAACAGTGGTGTTCGCCAAGTGACCACGTAAATAGCTTTGTGATGAGGGGAAGGAAGGCGTTGATTCTGACGACCGTGCTGGCAGAACGGAAACCATTCAGAAAATGCACACAGAGGAGGGACCGAAAGCTGGGGAAGACACAACTTGTTCTATGTAGAGCGGTTTCTTCTGGGAACACGGATGCACTTACAAGAGATGACTCTCAAAGGAAACTAATGGCAGCAAGATGACACCATCGCACAGTAGGGACGGTATAGGGAGATCCTGACACAGCTGCTGTTACCCACCTGCTTACTTAGCTTAAACATGCTTCAGCATTATTTCATAGTGCTAGGGGTACTAGTCAGAGTATCTGTATATTTTTTTTTTACTTATCACATCCACTAACTCCCTCCAGACCATCACCTAACCTCATATACAGATGATCACACTAATTAGAAAATATTTTTTGCTTTCAGCTGTGCAAAACTGTTTCAAGTGAAGGCACTCTCCTAAAGCTTTATTTTCCCCAAAAGTCTAAGGATTGATTTTTTAAAAATCCCACTATGTATTTTCCTTTACATCCCTTATCATCTTTAATGATACAGGTTGATAAGACTCAGAAACCAAACCTAAATTAAAACAATAGTTGAAAAGTCACACATAAAGACAGAAAGGTAAATAACGATGGTCCATTAGATGGACAAAGCGAGTCACTCAACATGTGGAGGAAGAAAACAAAATCTCCCAAAGACATCGCCCATTATTTCAAATGCTGTCTGAATTACCTTACTTTTTTAAAGCCTGTGGTTTACACTGTATAATTTTTTAAGGAGTCCATTTGGGGGTTTATTAATATAATAAATGTCTAAATATTATCTAAGACAATTGTGCCATTTTCCAAATAAAACAGTTCCTTGTTGTTGTTCATCTTAATCTTGTGACAAAGGTGAGGGTGAGCCTTGTCATTTCATTTAATATGCACTGAAAGGAGTTCTGACTCCATGCTATACAAGATAAAACATATCATCAAACATGTATTCGTACGTGTAACCAACTGAAATGCAAAGCTGCACTTCATCAATAGCATATTATTCCAAAAATCTTTCAAAGACAAGTTTGCAATTAGTTATCTACCGTACACTTTAATATTTAAAACTGGTCAAGGTAATTTTATGCCAAAGGTATAACTTCTAAAAATAAAAAAGATGGAAACAGAAACTTAAAGTTCCTTATTATTCCACAATCTGAAAACGATGCTTAAAAGAAAAATCCAAACCTGGACATACAAACATTTCATAAATTGTAAATGTTTAAACTTTCAGTTTCACAAGGGTATCTGTACTGGAACCAGCCTACATGTCTGAAAACAGCAAATTGGCTGAATTTCTTATTGTGTATCTAGAGGTGATTTACCATGGAGCTAACGGCCTTTGGGTTCCTCACACGAAACCCTTCTAAGGCTGTACATCTGATTTTTTTAGACTTTATATTAAAATGCAATAAACATTCACAAAGTACATATTCTATAGCAGACAGCTAGAAGAATTTTACAACACTCAGACCAAGAGACAAACACAGCATCCTGTGTTGAACATCCCCTTCCCGTCCCCCTGTCCCCTCAACTAGGTCACCATCACACGGTCTTCCGGGGACATAAGTAGTGCCGTGTGCGGTCTGGCTTCTTTCATCTCTCTACATTGGAAACATTTTCCTACGCTGTGTGTAGCTGGAGATCTGTTTCATTGCTACATAATATTCCACACTTTATTTATTAATTCCACTGTTGACAGGACTTTGAATCTGCTTTTGTATTTGTTATTTTATATTACTTTCTTTTTGTTGTTGTTGCCATTTGTTTTGGGGGGTAATTAGGTTTATTTACTTATTTATTTAATGGAGGTACTGAGGATTGAACCCAGGACCCTGTGTGTGCTAGACATGTACTTTACCTCTGAGCTATACCCTCCTCCCCACCCTTTTATATTACTTTCTTAAAGAAGGGTCCCAAAGTGTATAAGCTTTAGGCCTCACAAAAGCAGGGTCTGCTCCTGGGTAAGCCCATGTGATGAAATATCTTGTATCCTTTTTAAAAGAATGTTTTAGAGTAACTATTAGTGTGGCAGGGTCAGAGGCACACCATCTGTGACCAATCATCTTGCAGTCCAGGGCCACATACTATGTACTGATAAACGTCTAATGACCAAATGCCAAACTGTAAAGTTCAACAAAAGTCATCTAAAGGAAAAAGGACAGCTAAGGTGACAGAAACCTTAGCTCAAGTGTATTTCAGAGCTGAACTGTCACCCCACGACAGGCATGACATCTCTAACCAGTCACTTCTCAGAGAGACACAGCTGGTGCACAAGAGGCACTGCAAGGGGAGGTGGGACAACGACTCTATCATGTAGTTTTAAGAAGGGAAGTAAGAACTAAGAGACCTTATTATGTCTCTGTCACTAACTAGCTTTTAGGATCTCAGCCAGGTCACTTCATCACTAATGGGCCTGAACCACCTTATTTTTTTAATTGAAGGGTTGTGATCTCAGTGTCTCTTCAGTTCTCTGATTCTTAGACCCCCTTACTGCAAGACAGTAATGAGAAAAGAAAAGCATTTCTATTTTTTATTTTAAAAGTATTTGAAAATTCTAATAATACATTATGCCATATTCTCATCCTGCTCTCATCCATATTCTAAATATTTAGGAATTAAGTAAACAGGTAGATTTTACAAGGATTTTTTTCATGTGTCTTGAAGAACTGAGCGAGAAATTCTAATTAAAAGAAAACCTTTTGTTGACAATTCTCAGCTAGTACGTGTCTACCAATTTTACTCAAAGTTTCCAAAATACTGAGAAACTAATTATGTGAAATATTGCAATGTGAAAGGAACAACAGAAAAAAACCTCCTCGGTATCCACACCCCAACTACCACTACCTCGATCCCCGAAGTTACAAATCCAGGTACCTGCAACAAATTTATAAAGTCAGTATTAGTTACTCCTCAAAACTCTTAAGAGACCGACAGTTTTCTCACTTTTTTATAAGGGTCTCAACTAAGTTTGCAGTTACAAAAAGGGAGAAACAAGTAGTAAATTATGAACTACAAGGATTTTTTAAAAATTAAAAAAATGGATAGTAACAGAGGGAAAAATAAACATCAAATGTGGAATCTCCATTAAAAAAAAAAAGGTAGTGAGCAGATAGGAAAGTGAGCAATTTGGGTAAAGGAAGTTCAAAGAGAGATTTGGAAATCAGGATGACAGTTGTATTAAGATTTGCTAAAGATAAAGGAAGCAAGTCAAAGTAAAAGTGATGGGTTTGGCTTTGCCCTGTTTCCAGTATGAGGAAAGCGTCTGGAGGAAGAACCACACGCTTCTCAAAGTTTAACCATCCACTGGGGCAGGTGAAAAAGCTGTTTTCATCACGGCGGAAGAGTCAATGCGTAGGGAAAGATTTCAGTAAGATAACAGATTTTGGCTACACTTCAAAGGTAAAGACAATAACGAAGGAAATTTTACGACTTATAGGACAATACATTTATATTTTCAAATAAACTGAAATTTTACGACTTATAGGACAATACATTTATATTTTCAAATAAATGCATAGGAGGTGACGTGACAATTAATGCCCGTGACCTGGTTGGTGCACAGCTCGCACCTGGACCATCACGGAAGACTGTCGCCAGCTTCTTTCTCCCACACGCACAACAAAGGCGTGACTGGTGACAGTGTTTCAGTGGTCACTGTGACAATAAGTAAGTCGTTCCCACAAACGTAATTCTCACAGAACCAGGAGGAAAACTTTTCGAAAACCATTTGTACTTTAAAATCCCTGCATGTGACCCACCTCGTTCAAAATAAAATACCTCCATCACACAACAGTTTGTAATTAATTTGGAGATGACAAGGTCCAGAATATGGAGACACCCAAAATGGAGATAAAGCATTATTTTCCGGTAACAATCTTTTTAAGTTAAAAAAGAAAAAAGAAAAAAAAGCACTTTACATTGTTTTAGGAAATTAACCTTAAGAAACAGTCTCATCTTCCTCTTGTTGCAATTTTCTGCTTTATGACTATTCAGGAACAAAGAAAACTATCAATCGCTTTGTAGACTAATTTATACACGGGTGACATTTACCTTCAGGTCATTGGGTGTCTCTCTTCATTATACAGAAGAGACAAACCAGAAGTAAGAAGGAAGGAAAAAAAGAACCTTTTTGGTCGGCATAAATTTTAAAGTTTAAGATACTTTCACTTGTTTGGAGTCTGATCATTTTCTGTCAGTAAAACAGTCCTAGGAGGGGAAAAAAAGAACTTTATTTGCTTTTGAAACCAAGTTTGCTTTTATTGCCCTCCTGGTTAAAGCAGAATTCAAATGTTCTTCCCGAAAAGAAGTAAAAACATGCCACTTTTTGCAACGTAGTTTTCCGTCAGTTAGAGAAGGATTTCTCCTTTTTCTCTTCTGTTTGGAGTAATTAGACACCAGAGATTTGGGCAGTTGGGGGGGGGGGAATTCACTACATTAGATATATTTTAAAAGGGCCATTGTTCTATTTTTTAAGGCTCTGATTGTCTTCATACTGCATCAGGACCACCAGACAAAGATAACTGTGGGGGAGACAGTCCACTCCTGTTTCAGGCCACTGCACACCTCCAGGCGGCCACCTCATCCAGGCCGCCCACCTGTAACAGCCTGTCTGCTCGGGGCTCTGGGCAGGCTCCCCAGCCGCTCCTCCACACCTCCCGACTCCCGCTTTGTTACAGACAGTCTCTCTCATCCAGCCATAAAACACATCAGGCTTGTGTTGAGGAAAACTGTCATTCTTCAGGCAGAAAAGAGAAATGGCAGACTAGGTGGAAATGGAGCCCCATAATACAAAGATTAATAAAGGTGAGGCCCAGAGACCATCATTTCTAGGAACTTTCAAAGAAAACGGTTACAGTTTCCAGAAACGCTGCCAGATGTTTATATTACCTTCAATTTAAATGGTTAAAATAAATAAACAGTGTCTGAAGTCGGGAGAGAGAGGAAAAAGTCAGAAGTGACAATTATGACAGCAATAGGGCATTTTATTTACTACCATATAAATACCAACTGATAAATAATACCTAAAATCTACAGGAAGGCTGTGTCAGTCTGCTTATTTCGGTGAACAGCTAAGGTGGGCCAGGTTCATTTAGAAGGAGGAAAACTTACAGACTGGTAGCTTTGCATGAGGACCAAAGGGAAAACAGTGCATCTGGGAGAAGGAAGAGGCAGAACCGTGATCAGGGACAGCCTAATTCCAAACCACAGACCCACGAGGTTAGAAAGGCTTTTCCGTAACACTACTGAAGAAGGAAAAGAACTCGAGTTCAGTAAATAACTTCTTGAGTATGTGTGTTCTCAGTCGTTCTGTGATATCTGTAGGTGAGTAATCTGGGGAAATTGCTCCCAAGTAATCCGCACCTACAGAGAAAATTAATTCAATCAACACTTCTCCTAGCATTGTGGCCATGCTTCCCACAGAAAATCAGCTGCAAAAAATATTAAGACAAACATATCCTTTTAGAGCCCATTATTTTCTAATACATTCATAAATATACATTGTAAAAGTATTCCTCTGAGTAAGAAAGAAAACAAAAAATCCTTTCTGTCTTTAAACATAAGAGAGCTTATTTATATATTTAGGTTAGAAGAAAAATGCCAAAATAATGAAATACTCACCATCATCTCTCAATAGGTAAAGAGGTCTTTTTTTTTCCCCTCCCATCGTCCCCCAAGCAAGGAAACAGAAATCTGATTTCTGCAGGAAAGGCTAAGATATATGTAACTTCATACAAATGATTGATTATCTTAACATGTAAACTTGAGTAATACTTGTAATTTAGAAATGCCTTGTAATATTTATTTCTTGCATTTCTTTTCTTCAAAAAAAAATTAACCTCTAAAATTTCATCTGTACAGGTTTAAGTCTAGAGCAATTAAGGATTCCTAAAAACATTCCTCCATTCCTAAGTTTCATTTCTCTTCTTTAAAATGTCTGTAAAATTAACTGCAGTCCTGAGCATCATACAAATAAATAAAAACAGAGGAATATTTTATATGACAAGCTTGCAGCTTTAAAAATTCATTAAGAGACTGGCAATAATATTTTCAGTGCATTTTATTGTTACCTATCGACCCTAATGCACTTGACTTATCTGTAGAGATAAAACTTATCTTAACCTTGCTGAATACAAATAGCCTAGACTGAGACCTGTGACGGCCTCTCTGGGGGAAATGCAGCGATCGTCATTACCAGGGCCATGCAGGGAGCCCTCGGCACTGGATACAAACGCTGCAACAAAACGAAAACTTGTTCAACTCTCACTTCGGGAAGAAGAAATGAGAACACAGTAGCTTTGCACCTATGGATAAACAGCGTTAAGCTACTTGCTCACATTTTAGTTTCCTAACCAGAACCTAGTACAGTTTCCATACTGTTCTTCTGTCATTTGGCTTCAAAACGCCTGGGCTCCTCTGTCTCACGAAGCACCTGAAGCACAGAGGAGTGTGGGAATGACTCGAGGAAGGGGAATAGACTGAAGGCCCCCTCTGCGGACATCTAGAGAAACTGAGGGAAAAAATGACAGAGAGCTTGCTTAAGGTGCATTTCCATTTTCAGCTCACGCTTTATTTCAATTCCACTCAAATATTCTAAAATTACACATATAGGGACCAATGCATAAAAGATATTTCTAAATTTTTTTTTTAATTACATGGTAGCTTCCCTCAACAGTCCTACTCCTCTCTCAAATTCTACCCCTGCACTTTTACTGTCAGAGTGAATGGCTAAGTCAACATGAAATTACCTCTGCTTTCCAAAGTCACACACCAAGTAAGCGGCCTGTTTTGAGAGAAACATAATTCTGATAGTCAATTAGACTGTTAGGTAGAGTATTACACAGAGTTAAAAAAAAAAATAACTTCTTGAAGAAAATGCTAGTTAATTCCCGCATTTCACATGGCCACCAATTAAAGATTTAAAAGTAAACTAAACCATTAAGAATCCTAATTCTCAAATACTTTTCTTTTACAAATATTAAAGCACGGGACAAAATTAATTTTAAACACATTAAATTATTACTTAGTTTTTTTAAGTTCCTGAAAATTTACATAGTTAGTCATCTATAATTTGATTTGAAAGAAGATTCCTGTTTGTTTTAAACTACTTGGGGATTTACGGATAAATTAGAACGTGATGAATCACAGCCCTGACAAGTTCAAATTCAGGCTTGGATCCTCTCAAACCTCCCTGCCCCCAAACACTTCCCCAGGCCATGAACGCACACTTACTGTCCTTTTATAAGCATTTCTGTTCCTTTAAGAGAGAGAGGTATAACTTTAATTGTGCTTTAATATTCACTATTTTGTAGTTAAGTATCTACACCAACAGCCAATGATTTTAAGGAGGCGTGAAAAAGAAATTACATAGAGAATTTGCTAAGTCGATGATCAGTGGTTTCTTAAAGCAGTACACTAATGCTGAGACATTTTTAAAAACCCTGCAAGAATTCGTTGTCCTCTATTATTATTCAGGGCACCTGAACACAAGATATTATTACTATGGCACATTAACTCTGCTATTTCGCAAGACAGAACCAGGAATGTTAAACGTTCCCCATTGAATAATTTGCTCAGAGCACCTAAATAAAACACACTGTGATTTTATATATTTCCATCTACAATACTGCTTGGTGCTGATAAACTGCAATACAACTTTCTATATTTAATAGGTGACAGTTTTTGGCATTGGCTATAAAAGAGTACAGACTTAAAAAAAAAAACAAACAAAAAAAACCACCGTCCACAAACTCTGCCACAAAGAATAAGGCTCCATTGCTAATTATACAGGGAACTGATTTTAATTACACAGAGAACATTGCTTTTAAAAACACTTTCCAAACTGCGAAAGCAGATGGGGGAGTTAGTGAAGCAACAAGAACGCTTCTGCCGTGTTACAACAGTGCCCTCTACTGGTAAGTGTCAAACCATACAGGAAAAAAAGACTTACTCAGAAACTGAAGCCAGGTAGGACAAACTTTAATTATGAAAATTCTGCTGCCTTCTTTTAATATAAACAATCAAATTCAATTCTTGTCATTTTAAATCTAAATCAATATTTAACTTTATATTTGAAAAGCTTCTTGATGAAATGTATGGTTTTGAAATAAACAAATTTAAGAAATTCGGCTTGTAACTATGTCATTGGGGTAAAAGACAAACTATTTTTGTTAAATAATGAATAAATATTAGAAACACTGGGATAATTCATCAACAACATTCCTTAATCTAAAACTTGCATATTTAATAAAAAGAACAAAATTTTCATTCATTAAATGTATGGGTTTTTACCTAATTCCGTCCATCGTGCAAATCATGTCGTAATATCAAACAGCAAGAGTTACTGGTAATGAAATTATTAGATTCAGAGAAAATTTCTTTCTCCCACTTATTCCTTTTAACCAGCTACTACCTCCCAGACCAGTAAGTACTTCCATAAGAATACACTTGGTTTCAGCAACAATCAGCAATCTATGCTTAGCACATGGATCTCAATAACAAAATAACCATCATTACTATTACAGTTCTTTTGTCTGAGGTACAAACTCGACCACATACGAAATCTGATTTACGAGAAATCACAATATGAGACTTAAAGTTACATATACTTTAAAATCTCTGAATCTTACACTGTTACGATAGAAAACTTTAAAAGATAAAGTTTAAGAACAAGCATGTTCAACTGACCTCAATATATCACGATCTTTCATCTCTAGCAAAAATAAATTATCCCTTATACCTAGAACTGAAGAAACTGTCCTGTTGTCTTTCCTTATAGTTTATTTCTCTCACAGATACTAAGGAAACCGTACTTTAAAAGCAGTACAAGAATCTCACGACCAAATAGGATACTGCATAATGTAAAACTCTGAGCTTCAAGAAAGGTGATGCCCCGAATACAGTCTTCCAGTGACTTAAATTTGGGGGTATTAGGGGGAACAGAGGCGAGGAAAGGGTCAAGAACAAGACAGCCACGAGCAGGAAACTGTCAGGCAAGAGTGTAAAGTCTGAGGCAGGCGCGGCTGCTGAGAGGTCTAGGGAACAGACTCAGAGAAAAAGAGGAGGAGGTGGAAATGTGTCAAGTTTGGCTTCCAGGCAAGGGGTTAAAACTTTCAAGTGAGAAGAGTTTGGTTGATGGTTTTTAACCAGTTACCATCCTGACTCTGCTTCAACAAAAGACCTCCATTTCTCATGAGCAGTTAGTTTTCAATTTGATAATAGAACATCAACAGAAAAATACAATTGCCATTATGAGCAGGCCTTTATAATGAACCACCAGAAAGTATCAATTAAGAAAGAAACTGTATTCAGACTGATCGCTGGAAGAGAACAGAGATACAGCAGCAGAGAAGTAACATTAGAAGTAAAAATGAGGAGGCTATGTCTGGATGGAGCTGAAGGTTATTTTTTAAAGAATGCTTCCTGAGAGAGCCAGAAGTGGTACGCACTTCAAAGCACAACGGTGCAACGAGAGCTAAGCGCGTCAAAATTAAGGAAGGAGCCATGGATTATACAAGGAGAGGATCCAGTTGATCCTTCTTGGGATCAGAGCTTTCAGATTTCCTCCTGTTAAGAGTGAGGTCACAGTCGTGCCTCTATTTAACATGTAGCAGGAAAGAGGGCAAATCCGTAGCGCGAGGTGTTCAGCTTTCTCTGATATCTGTATTACTATTTGTGTCATTTCTCTTCATGACTTTTTTTCTTTTTAAAGGATGCTCACCTGAAATTCCAAAATTTAAACATTTGTAAAGTGGGATCAAACACAGTCCACAAAGAATGTAAGCCCCTGAAAATTGTTTCTTCTCTGGTCCAATCAAAACTGAGGAGTCAGGCATGATAAAATGGGCAAAGGATAAAAAGAGGCAACTTACAACGAAAAGGAAACAAACAGCTCATCGGCATATCCATTGGTAACCCAAGGCCTGTAAGATACAGCCATTTGTCACCAGTCCGGCGAAGATAAAAATAACGCCCGCTATAGGCGCAAGTGTCAGGGAAGAAGCCGTCTCACAGGGGAGCACACTGGTGCGGCCTCTCTGGAGGGCAATTTGGAACATGTAACCTTAAAAATGTGGCAACCCTTTCATCCGTCCAGCAAGGCTACTACTGGGAAGTTGTCTTCAGGAAAGTATTAGAAAGCACAAATAGATACGTGACCAAAGATGTTCAAGAAGGCATCGTTAAGATGGTGAAAACTTCTAAACAACCTAAATGTTACAACAGGGAGCTAGGTAAATGAACCACAGCACACCTGTATAACGCAGTTCTGTAGTGATGTAAGCAGCCACCAGGATGAGGTAAGACGCGGAAAAACGTTCATAGTAAGAGACAGGGAGGAAAACCAAACTAGAACATAGTAGGCACGGTGTGATCTCATTCTGGAAAAAAAGAAACCGACAAGAACGGCACATGTACACGCACACCCGGGGCAGGGGGGGAATCAGGATGGACCCCCTCACGCAGTGTGACCAGACGTCATGCCTTCCTTTTCTTATATGCATTTTCACATTTTTCTAGATCAATATCTTTCTTATATGATAAAGTTTTTATTTTAAAAATAGAAGTAGGACATGAGAATGCAGTGTGAAATCTTCAGATAAACACCATAGAGGACTCGTTCTGTGATGCCCTGGTTCACACTCTGAATCCAGTGATTTGAATTCCAATCTTGGAAGGATCCTTTTAGAAGGTGATATGGAGTTACGATTAACAGCATGGATTCTGAAGTCAGATCCCCTTCTGCTTTTATCCTACCCTATGCTGCCTCTTATCTTTTCCTTCTTACCCTACCCCTGTGTTTCCTAGGTGTGTGGCCTTAGGAAAATTTCTTAAAGTTTTCAAAATGTGTTTTTCACCTGAAAAATCAGGGGATTAATACTTGTCTTTTGGGTTATGAGTAAACAGACAACAAAATTATAATAATTACTAATTATATTACAGTTGTTGACTCAGCACTTTCCAGGTGCCAGAGGACAGGGCTCTAAGATCTGTACACAGACCGCCCCTTCCTCTTCTCCACTGCCCGGGGGAGCAGGAGCTATTTGTGATGTTTATTTCACATATCAGGAAATGAGACTTGGAACCTTTAAGGAGCTCATCCAATAAAACATGGCCAAGGGTTGCCCCGGAATTTGAACCCAAGGCTGTGTGCCTACAAGGCTCATGGTTAGACCGTCTCCAACCCTCAGTGGCCACTCGAGTCGTGCTCCTGCTGCTCTTGTTACTGCTGTTGGACCACGATTTTCTATTATTTTATTTCAGACGATTTCATTTGTCAAACAATATAATTAAAGTATAACTCTTCTTTTTGGCCAATAAATATACCAACCTTCCTTCCGACGCAGAGCTGCACAAGACTGTACCCCTTACCTTGAACTTCTACTGGCCACCTTGTCTCCTCCACATCCAAACACGACATGGAGGGAGCACACACCTTTTTCTTCAAATTCTGTATCTGTTCTCATACACTGTGGAGCTGGTGACGGTAAAACATAAACTTTCTTGGCTAATTCAGAGCCAGAGTATGGTTTTTAAATGAGTCAAGAGTACTTGTTTTTGCACTCAAGTTTAAATACTGGGCTCCTTGAAATCTCAGCATCAGCATAATAATTCTCGAAGAACTGAGTGACTAAGTACGAATTCCTTCCTCTAAAATATAAAATAGCTTTAAAATGCATCCTTGAAATGCCACCTTTAAAAGCCGTATTCCTCACTCTGCAACTTAAACTGTATATTGATCTAAAACTGAATTTCTTTTAAATGTGGAGCCGCCACCTTCGTAGACTGCGCTTTAGAGTGCGGCGTAAAAACGAAATTAGCAAACCTCTCTTGGGTCCCCAAGCTTGGCACCGCCCGATGGGACCTTCACTGCAGGGTCTTCTTCAAAGTCGCTCCCAGCTGGCTTTCCAGGGTCTCCTTCAACTCCCCTGTCAGCTCCAGCCTTTCCATAGCTCTGTTTTCTTTCTAACAACTTAAAACTCTTCAACGGTTTCCCAATGCACTTAAAATAAAATCCCGATTCTCCTCCCCGACGACCAGGTGACGGCTGACCCCCGCTTCAGCGTCTGCCCCTCCCCACCTCAGGGGCACTGCCCTTCCTTCTGTGTCTGCAGAACAGTCAGGACCACCAGCCCGCTCTTGCCAGCACCCTCTCCCGCCATATCACGACCTCCTTGCCGTCACTGAGACATCAGCCTAAATGCTTCCCTCTGGAAGGAGGCCTTCCTTGACATTCCACTGCCTCTCACAGCCAGTCCCCCCTTTTAATCCTCTACGCACACAACGCAGACACCATCACTTCCTCCTTTCTACTCTAGTGACCACCAGCTAGCACTAGGTGGAACTCACAGGCCAGGAGGCAGGACCCTCTCTCTGCCTGTTCCATTTGCTGCTACATTCTCAGTTTTCAGAACGGCAATGGTGTGGAGGAGACATCTTTGGAAAGAACTAAATTTAGTTTTCAAATTTACTAATCATAAAGGTAACGTACGCACACTGAAGGAACTTAGAAAATACAGAAATATATTTTAAAAATCATTTCACATTCCAAATGAAACAGCTATTAACATCTTGGCATACCTACCTCTAAGAGGACTCTAAAGTTACTAACTACTAATCGGGAGAGATCAATAGGATATACTGTGAAGTCCAGTGAAAATGGGGTGCAGAACAGTGTACGTGAACGTGGCATTTTGTGCAGGAAATGGTGGGGTAAAACATGGTCACAGCGGCTTTCACCTGCGCAAATAAACACAGCGAAGACATGTGAAAGCGAGGGCCTGCGGGGGGCGGAGGGGAGTGAACGGAGAGGGAAGCTCGCTCGGGGAGGAAGCCTGCTCAGCGCGCACTTTCTTACACTGTTCTGACTCTCAAGCTAAGTGAGAGTATCGCCTCTTCCAGACGAGTACCTTTACTAGCCTTTCTCTTTCCCTCTCACTCTTGCCTGTGAAACCGCCTGCGTCTAGATGAACCCAGCTGCCACTTACCACACGCCTGCAACCAAACTGCTACACACAGCGAGGGCAACGACACAGGCCGACCTGTTACCATGGCCACCCCCAAACCAGGCCCTCAACCCAGCGCAACAGCCAGGCTGCATCCTTCTGGTCGACCTGCTTCCTACCTTCTGAGCCACTGTTTGCACCTTCTCCACTCTCCTCACTCCCCGCTCTCCTCTGCTCATCTTCCTGAATCACACTTCACTCAGAAGCCAATTGGGAACTCCCTCCCAAATCCTCACCAGACCTAGGAATCTTCCAGTGTTTCTATAGGAATTCCCCCACAACAATGGAGAAATGTCTTCTCAAAGACCATCTTGCCACACATATATGGTCAACAGATTTTCAACAAAGGACTCAAGGCGATTCAATAAAGAATGGGTTACTTCTCAGGTGCAGGAACAATCGGACATCCGTATGCACGCACAGACACACACACACAGACACACACACACACACAAATCAAAAAAAACAAACCAAACCCACCTCAACTCATTCTCTCTATACACAAAAATTAACTCAAAATGAATCATAAACCTAAAAGTGAAACCTTGAACTATAAATATAAACATCTAGGAGGAAACATATGAGAAAATCTTTGTGGTCTTGGGAGAGGCAGGGATCTCATAAAACACAAAAAGTACAAATCATTAAAAAAAATAAAATAGACTTCATCAAAATTAACAATGTCTGCTTCTCAGCAGATATTGTTAATAAAATGAAAAGACAAAACAGAGACTAAGAGAAAATATTTGCAAGAAGTGTTGCATGTATGATAAAGGACTGGCGATCAGAAAAATATAAAGAACTCAATAATTAAAGGGCAAGCGAGCCATCTGACCCCAACATTCCACTCCTAGACACTCACCAGGAGACCTGAACGCGTGCCTCCACGAAAGCCTACACATCAATGTTCATAATGGCCCTATTCACAACTGGTGAATGGGTAAATAAGCTGCGGCATATTCATAATACGGAGCACATCTCAGTAGTAAAAAGCGGTGGCTCCTGGTGCATGTAAGACGGATGACTCTCAACAGCACTGCTAAGTAAACGAAGACAGGCCCCAGGTCACACAGCGGCCTGCTCCACTTAGGATGCTCTAGAAAAGGAGTCACAGGGGCAGAGCACAGGGCAGAGGTTGCAGGGGACGGCGTCTACGGATGGGTGTGGAGGCAAGGGAGGAAACTGATTACAAAGGGGCACAAGAAACTTGATGGGATGATTCACACTTTCAAAAAATTATCTTGAAACTTCTGGGGAAATGATGGTAAACAGTGGCAGCACAATTTTTGGAGCTCTCTGCATCTCCACGTGAAAACAACAGAACAACGAGAGTGCAAAGCCCAAACCCGTGGATAAAATTTGCAACAAAATGAAGGGATAAGGTATCCCCAACGAGTCCGAAACACAAGCAGATGTGGGCCAAAGAAACAAGAGACACGAGACCTGCCTATCATCAGCACATCAGGGAAAGGAAAGGAGAGCAGCAGAGCCTTGGACTTGACCCAAGGACAGAAGAACCTTCATAATAACCAACAGACATTCACTGGCAAGTGCAGGGGCCACTTTGAGAACAGTGGCTGGAAACACAGGGTTCTGGCCACTCCAAACCGGCCCTGCGGTGAGGTCTGAAGGGGCTGGCAGATTCCAGGGCGCCCTCCCAGAACAGGGCCCTGTAATGAGGAGAAACTCCGGGGACTGGTATCCAGCTTGAGCAGGACGGGGACAACAGAGATGAGGGAAAGAGGGAGGCACACAAAGTGGACAAGGAGAAGCGACCAGATGCAGGGAGGGTGTAGCTCAAGTGGCAGAGCACACGCTTAGCATGCGTGAGGCCATCGGTTCAATCCCCAGTACCTCCCCTAAATATAAATATGCCTAATTACCTCCCCTTCAAAGAAAGAGAGAAAGAAAGATTTAAAAAATGAGAGAGAGGGAGAAGTGGCAAGAAATCAAGTGTTTTTAATACTGCACACAAAGACCAAAAGAGGGAGCTCTGGGAAGATGGAAAAGCTGTCCGAACGAAGCCTTCTTCCAAGAGTTCAAGGAAACTAATCTCAACAAAAATGAGCACCAGAGAAGTGTCAAGGTCAAAGCCCAAACAAAGTTACTACAGGAAAAAAGGAGAAACAGATTAACATCCCATCAAACAGGAAAACCTACTGAGAAAACAAACAGCTCAACGCTGAAACATATTATTTAAAAACAAGTTCGGAACATTTGGAAAATTACAAAAACTATGAAAGTAAAGATACAAATTAGAATTAGGAAAACTCAGAAATGAGAGGAAAGAGGCATCACAATTAGAAGTTAAAAACATTTTACAAATAAAGACGGAACTAGAAAAAGCCAAAGAGCAAATAAATCCAACCATGCCTGAAGAGAACGTGAAAAGGGAAATTCTATAAATCAAAATTAAAAGATGAGAAAGAATTTAAAGGAAATGACAGTGTCACCGCAGGGTGTGTCAGCACAGAGCTGTCAACAGCATGACTAGTCCCCTCGGAACTTGCTCTTACTAGTTATTAGTTACATGAATTAATATACATTTTAAAGGCAATAAATCAAATTAATTTTTTAAAAAGCAGTATTTTTTTGCATCATGGGTATCTCCCTATTGCATTAACAATTTTTAAAAATCAACTTTCTAAACAACAAATTTCAGACACTTATGCATTCATTTCTTGAAAATAAAAATTTCAAAGGGTGAATTTAGACCAAGTAACTGCCATTATTAACCATATTTAGTATAAGATGGATGGGAGACACAAGACAAGGATGCTTGGGCAACATACACATGACAACCATCACGAAATAATAAATTCTCTAGGAAACAGCCATTTGGTTCACAAACATTTCGTTTTTCTTTTTTCTTGAAATAGTCTGTTCCACAAACACTTAATGAGTGCCCACCAGGAGCAACGCCAGGAAGGGAACAGTGACTACAACGGACCAAAACGCCTGCTTGTGGATTCCATTCTAGAAGAAAGAGGAAGACACACAAACTAAATGGGTAACACAGGTAATGTGCAGCCGTAACGCATGGCAGGAGAAAGTGGAAAAACACAAATGGCAAATGAACCCCTTTCTGTTTCCTTACCTCAGTCTCAACTGAGGATGCACTAAAGTTCTTCACTGTCAAGGGCAAAGGCATGGGAGCAGGAATGAATGTGGTGAGACCAGGCCAGCAGCCAGCAGGCAGCCTGACCCCAGACACGGTGTCTGCAGTGGGGAAGCTGGACTATGGGTTAAAAAAAAAGCTGTGATGTACCAGCGGATCTGATGACGACGACAATGACGACATCAAAGCAATTAGCGAACCGGGCGCTTGAATAGATTTCCAGGCATCATTCTAAGTGTGTCACGTGCATTAAACTCACAGCAACCCTAATGTAACTGCTAGTTGAGAACAGATGGACCTTTGAGGGTCAAAACAAACAAAAAGACGGAACTCAGTTAACAAACTTAGACACGTTCCAAGGACACAGCCAGGAACTGAGGAAGCAACATTAGCGCTTTCTGACTCCCAGTCCCGTGTTCCAGTTGGCACCCACGCTCGAATAAAAAGTCTGGAGTCTTCCTAACCAGTCAGGAACGACCAGAACTCGTGAAAAACTCGTTAAATATGTATCCGAAATAAATCACCCCGTCAGTGATGTTAACTGCAGCCTGGCTGACATAAGTGCTTATGTCGTACAGGAGGTTCTACAGCGCCAAGTGCCAGGAAGAAAAACTAAATATAAAATTCAGTGAAAGAACTAGAGTTCAAGCCCAAATTATATAAAAGTCCCGGAAATCACTTGTAACATCACTCATGTTTTTGACGATTTATAAACCAGTGGCTTTAGAATAAAGATGAAGAGCTTCATATTCTACCATTAAAATTCCTCGGGGAAGACCGTTTTTAACAGCCAGATCAAATACTGTTTTTTCAAAGAGTTCTTCTACTACAGGATAGGAAATAAGGGAGAGTTATATGATTTCATGTCCCCATTAAAACAGAGCTCAAAAGTTAATATGCTCCTGAAGCCATTTAAACCTATGGGTAATCTGTCCACCCCACAAATCCTCAAATTCCTCTCTTCCCGACTCCTACCTCCCCCCAAATAATTCAACTGACAAGCAGATAAAATTTCTGAGAAATCCCTAAGGTTGGTAGAAAAAAATATGTATTTCAGAAATGTGGAAAAGGACCCTGGGGTGCGGCATGGCTGAAAATCAGAGTATTCCCCTCACGAACTTAGAAAGCTAATAGCAGTTTCATAACTTTGCTAATTTTCTCCTAACTTTTCTTTCTAAACCTTAACAACACATCACTTAAGACACTGAGGTAAATAATCATGTAAAAAAGCTAAGAGAAAGCTAAGAGCTTTCCTTGGATGACATTTATACCCGTGTGAAAGAAAAAAGTCACTATTTCCCTCCAATCAAAATACAATTACCCTTTCATGAAATAACTCACAAATAGGATGAAGAATTCAAGCAACATAAAATCAAAATGCCTTTTAAAGCTTTAGAACAAGTCTGAGTGGAGTCCTGGGACAGCCCCCAAATAAGACACTATCCAGTGTCTACTTTAATGTTTCAAAGACTTTCCGGCACCAACTCTGACTCTCTGGGGGGACCTGTTGCTATTCGGCAGGCACTCTGCCAATTTCTCCTCCAGTTCCAAAGAACTTTCTTCTAGACAAATCGCCTAAGAGCGCAGTGGTGAGAAATAGCTCTAACTTGCTAATGGGATAAAACAATGCACCTGTGACAGGAAAGACAGTTTCAGAAAGTTTATATGGCTTGCTGAAGATCCTGTGTTTTAATTCAATCAATCTTGGTTTTTGCCTTTATCTTCCTTACTTTCCCATTCATTTATTTTAGGCATCAGCAGGACCACCCAAATATCGCCTTAGAAACAAAGTGCTTACTTGCACTGATCGTTACTCCAACAAAAAGAGGAGTGGATTTGATTCCATTAAGAAGTAAATTCAAAAGAAATTTTAGAACGTTAGCTGGGGAGTTTATCGTCTTCATAGTCTTTTGTGATGGAACTATAATATCATTATCATAGTATTCTAAATACAAAGCACCAACTCTCTTTCCTAGTGAGCTGAAGCTTCAAGAGAGAGATCTTTGGTTTCCACAGTCTTAACTGTATATATAGATGTTCCCTAAAGAGCTAATCTGAAAGTGAGATCAATACTTGCTTTTCAGAACGATTCGCCTCTTTACAAAGGATTAGGGACAAGAACCCTTCAAGTAGGGAGCATTTTGGCTTATTTTAAACTCTATTTTTAAAACTTTGAGTGACATCATTTTTTTTTCAGATACACATCTACTGCAAAAGGGGAGAAGATTTAATTTAAACCAAATCCTATAAGAGTGCAGTTGATTAGATTATATAAAAGCAAAAGTGATGGGTACTTAAAATGCATCACTCCTAAACATGTTGTTCCTTCAGTTACTTACACCTACTGTGCCTGTCTGCTGAAAACACCGTTCATAATTTAAGTCACCAGTTCTGTCCCCAAGACCACGTTGCATTAGTGCTTGAAAGTGGCCATGGTGGGAATATTTACAGCATGGAAATGGGCAAACATTACAAAACACAGAAAGACTTACTATTTTGTTAATTGTTTAGACTTAAGAAAGTGGTGCAGAAAACGCTGAAAATGCAGATGAGCACAAACAAATGGAAAATATGCTCTGACAACTGGTATCTAACTCAGCAGAGAAGTCACTCGTATCATTAGCAACGAGTGAAGTTTCAATATACATATTTCTTGTTTCACTTTCGTCTTCCTCATTAACATAAGGGAAAGTATCAATCACCACTCACATTGGAACAATTCTCATTTGTCAACTGCAACTGTAGTTTGGTTATTGATGTGAAAGTTCAGCAAAAATCAACAAGAGCAGCCTGTGAAAGTTAGACGGCTACATGGAGTTTACAACTAAGAGTGCTGTTTATTATTTGTAAATTGTGTACTACACATTTTTGTTAGTAAAATTTGTAACAAATTTGTGAATGCATACATATGCATTCTTTCTTTTCTTTTTCTTTCTTTCTTTCTTTTTTTAATTTCTTTTTTGAGAAGCAGCTATGAAACATTGACCAGGGCAGTAGTGAGTGGGACCCTCTTTAAGCTGACTCCCGAGTCCTTCTGATACTAGCCTCGTAGTCTTTGGCAGTGTCCTCTGACAAGATGGTCCAGGTCACTGTGTAGATTTCCTGCCCCAGACTTGGAAACAGGCATTATTTTGAGGAGCCTGGGCTTTTAGAGAGAAGTAAATTCAAGATAACAATCTGGCTCTAAGGTGCTCCATGCTACTGGGCTAGTCATGGTTTCTAAGCCTCTTTCCTGGAACTTTGGTCATTCAGATATTGGACCTCCTGGACTGGTCCTATAATTTATTTAAAAAAAAAAAAAAGAGAGAGAGAAAGAAAGAAAAAGAAAAAATCGTTTCTCTTGTAAAATCTTTTTTTGGATCTGCTTTCTGTAGGATTCCCTCACCTTTATCTTCTAATTCTCTATTGTGGGGTTTTTTTCCCCCTTTTTTCCCTGAAGCCATGATTTTAAATTCCCAGGAGCTCTTCCGGAATGAATACTCCCTCTGATGCTTCTCCCCCTCCTCCTCCATCTCCTTCTTCAAAACAGCACCCGGCTCTTGCTTCACGGCTACAAGATGTTCTTTACCTCTCTTAGAATCTTGGTACAGGACTACTCTGAGGTTTTCCCCGGTGTGATTCCGTTTCCTCCAGGTTGCTTTTTTGTTTGCTTTTCTCTCTTTCACATTAGGCTTCCTCCACTGCATGGGAATCCCGGGTTATCTGCTTATGTTTAAGAGTGGAACTGAAGAGCCAGTTGGGAGCTCTGAGTACATCCGTGGGGTTCTGGGCTCATGTCAGAGCCTCACCGGTTTGTCAACTATGCAAGCAACTTCTTAGTGAACTCACACAGAACAGTTCTAGAACACTGCAAGAACACTTCTTCATTTTCGACACTATTCAATGGAACAGGCAGTATACACTTGGAAGTTAATCCGTATTTGCAACATTTTCCAGCATCACTCTGATGTAAATACTCTTGCCATGGCTGACTTCAAACTACCGATGTAACGTTTGTGAGTGTGGAGATGGGAGGACATGAACAGTGTCACAGAAGCACACAGCGCTCCACCACACAGACACAATCAATTTAACCTCAAGAATAAAAAGTCACCAGGATGCAGTAAGTTTTGAGTACCTCTGCGCTTAGTTTAAATGATTGTAAGTTTATAGGATTTTATTTTTAATAAGGGCTGTGTTTAAGGGCTAATCCACACATTTCCTGAATATTGAACAATTGGCTCTCACAGGTGGGTATAAGCTGGCTCCAGCCCACCCCTGGCCCCGGGTGCCAAAGATGCGCAATCTGAACACAGGTAAGGATGACAACTGCAGTGGGTTGACATCCACCGGATTCGTTTAGACACATGAGTTCACCGTGATACTTAGAAAACACAGGCACAATTGCTGGAAGAAGGTAGCGAACTCACTCATTATTTGGAAAACTGATGAAGAAAAGAGATCAAATATTTATCCAGCCTTTCCTATATAAACTGTACCGCTAGGTAACCAAATAGTAGGTGAACAGGATTTTTCTTTATAGAAGTATTCCAGCTAATACAAGAGGAAGGAAGGATAGAATTAGACTGTCACCATTTTACAACATCTATTGATTTAATGGTTCAATGCTTGCTAAATCACACACACACACACACACACACACACAAAATGACATATGTCCCCAGACAGAATTAGACCTCCTAACAATGAGAGAGTGTTGCCAAAACAAACCTGACAATGATCAAGCTTTTAGATCCAACCACCAGTTCACAGGATATACAGGGACCATGCAAAACAACCCATTACGAAACTCTAAGCAAAATTCAGACAGAAAAACTCTGTAAGAATAACAACCCAGTTTCTTCAACAAATATGCAAATGTGAAGGGAAAAGAAAAGAGAAAAAAGAAGGGAAGGAGGGAGGGAGGCAGAGGGAGAGAGAAAGATATCAGCAAATCACAATGTATTATCTGGATCCTCATTCAAAAAAACAGTAAATAATAAACCAATAAGCATTTATGACATTCATGAGATAAAAACTTAAAAAAAAAGGTTATTTGATGATATTATAGAATTATTATTACTTCTGAAGGTGTGATAATACTGTTGTAGTTACACTTAAAAATAGTTCGTATCTTTTAGAGAGACCTGCTGAAAAAACATTGACAGGTGACTTGCCATGATGTGAAGGATATTCTTCAGAATAACGTGGAAGAGGGAGAAGTGAACGGGAGCATAGATAAGATGAAACTGGTCGTGAGTAGATACTGAAGCTCAGTAGTGGACACATGAAAGTTAATTATTCTAGTCTGTTTGCTTTTATGTGTTTGAAATTTTTCTATAATAAAATTTTTTGAATACTAAAATTCTCCAATAGCTATGCATCTCATCAAAAGTAAGAGGCTGCCTCCAGCCCCAAGGCCTCCCGTGATGAGCCCTCTGGTACTGCCCCTCCTCCTTCATCCTGGGCCAGCCGTGCTGATGCTGACGCCCGTGGCAAACACACCAGACCGGTGCCCTTTTGGGGGCTTTGCAGGAGACTTGTGTGCTGAAGGCTCTCTCCCCTGACATCCTGCGCAGCTCTCTCCCTCACTCCTTTGAACCTCTGCTCGGATGTCCCCTTCTCGGTGATACCTACCTGACTACCATATTTTTAATTGCCAACCTTCTTCCTCAAGCCTAGCAATTCCATTACCCCTCTTAATGCTCTGTTTTTCCTTGTAGTGCTTATCCCCTTCCAAGAATACTATATAATTTACTTATTTTTGTTGTTTGTATTATTTCCTGTCTATTCTACCCACTAAAGTGTAAACACCACAAGGGCAAAGATTATTGCCTCTTCTGCTCACATGTATTTGCTGTGTTTATAACAGAGCATGCGTGGCACATGCAACCAGAGATCAGTAAGTATGTGCTGAGTGAATTCAGCAAATGAATTTGTACTGCAAGGCCGGTATTCCAAATAGTATCCATTTGTAACTTTAAATTTATGTGTGGTATGGATTTTCCCTCCCACATAACTTCCCCAAATTGACAGCATGAGTTGTCCTACAATTTCCAAACAAAATGAATGCTCTCATTCGTGAGAGCAAATCAATGAAAAGAGTAGCAGCCATCAAGTGTGCATCTTAACTAAACCACTGTTGAGATTTACTCTACAGGGACGTCACTGAGAACAGAAAACACCGCTGGGTAACGCTGCTGCTGGCTGAGCAATCCATCCTGGTCCAGACGGAGGGCATTCATCAGGAGAGGAGGATCCTGAAATCTGTCACTTGATGGTCCCCAATCATTTCTAACAAATAAAATCCCCCTTTTTGAACATCAAAAGTTTTCATGAACGCCCACAACAACATAGTTGTAATCTTAGTATATGTTAATTAGGGAAATACATAATCACAAAAGGCTATGAACTAAGCAGTACTAAATGAAACTGTCATGAACCACAACAGTTATACACATTTAAAATGTAGCTACAGATATGTTCACGTATGTTCTTTAACTTAGCCTACATACAATGCTTTAGGCAATACAAGTTCACACGTCCCGGGCAATAACCTCAAGTCCTCCCAGAAGTCCAAGATCTACAGGGGGAAAGTGCCATAAAGTATCCAAAATCTTCGTTACACATCTTTGAATCTTGTAAATGGGAACACTGCTTACAGTAATATAATTTAAGAACAAAAAATAGCTCAAGTAACTTAAAAACAAACAAACTAGACTCACAGACATAGAAAACAAACATGGTTACCAGGGAGGAGAGGGGGTAAGAAGGGATAAATTGGGAGTTCGAGATTTGCAGATACTACCCGCTATATATGAACCAGATAAACCATAAGGTCCTACTGTGGAGCACAAGGAACTATATTCAGTATCTTGTAGCAACCTATAATGAAATAGAATATAAAGAGTGTATGTATGAACATGTACGACTGAAACATTACGCTGCACACCAGAAACTGATGCAACATTGTAAACTGACTATACTTCAACTGAAAAAAAGAAAAATTATTACACTAGAATCCAAATGAATTATACATATATATGTATATAAAAAACCCAACTAGTTCTTTGGAGTTAGACTGTCTGGATTCAAATCCTGGATCCCCAGATACAAGTGTGTGATTTTATAAGTTATTTACCATCCCTACACCTCAGTTTGCTCATCTACAGAATAAGGACAACAACAGTACTTAATCTGCAGATGTGACGAGGATTACACGAGTTAATACATGTAAAGCCCTCAGAAAGTGTGCAGCACCTACGTCTGAGCATCTGAGTGCTGTGTTTTTCACCAAGTTTGATCAAATCCAGCATTTAGCCTCTTGTCCCTCAAGGTGTGAAATAAACTCACCATGTGCTTTATCTTTTGCTATAAAATTTATAAAGATGAGGTTGAAAAAATAAAGTCTCAAGAAACCCCTGCCATGGAGTATTTGTTGAAACATGCAACATTTGTTAAACTATAAACACATGTTTACTAACAGGCTCTACTGCTAACATTTAACAAAATGTTACATACCACTTGGCAGGCTTGACCACTGCACAGTATTTGTAAGAAGACTTCGGATGTGTACCATACAGATATGTAAAGGTCCAGAATTTTATGTCATTTTTAAGAAATTTTCCCAAAGCATTCTTGGTAATCCCACAGGACAGTTCTAACAATCCTCTCTTTCCCAACAAAGCCAGTTCTAATAAAAATGAATGCACTAACGGCTTCATTTGAAGTTGAACTTTAAGCAATCCTTTAAATGCAAAACTAAGTGTATCCCTGTTTCATATTTAACTTGCAACAGGACACCCAGCCGCTACCGGGGGACCTGGCAGGGTCTGCTGGCTGCCGACGAGCGCCTGCTGAGATGCGCCGCACACGCAGGTAACGCGCAACCGGAGACAGAATCTTCCGACCTACATCCCAGTCTCTTTTCAAGTTAATCTGAACACACCGCGCAGGAAAGGAAATGAAAAGTGAGTTTTTCTCCTTTACCCTGGCACGGGGACTTCCTGAGGTTTTCATTCCGTCGCTGACTGGCCCAGAACGACTCTTTGCTTCTGACTATTCCCAATAGTGTCTGTCAGACGTAATTAGGGTTGCACACTAAAAAGAAGTGTTAAAATGTAACAGCGCCACTACATCTGACAAATATTTTTTACTTTAACCCTCAAAGCATCAGGAAAAAGAGCTATTACCATTTGACATCTGGGCTCAATGGAACCTTTATATTTTTAAGCTATTTTATATATAATTTACAGAAGAATGAATAAAAAGAGAGTGAAAACTACTTTATTACAAATTGTAATAAAAATTTAAACAAGCTCTCTGTGTCATGGAAATCTTGGTGTACAGTGGCATAAAATAGGAAAAAATATGTTCACACAAAACGGGATGGTCTTGGTTTTTGTCACAAAAATATTAGTGCAGGATGAAGCCCCTCCTGTTGAGTGACTAGCAGGCTGAGGAAATTCTATTTCTTGTTTGCCCTGAGAACCATTTTGAGTTGAAGAAAATTTATCTAGGATGCTGTCATCTGAAGACCCAGAGTCTGAAAGGGAGGAGGGGATAGCTCAGTGGCAGAGCACATGCTTAGCATGCACGAGGTCCTGGGTTCAATCCCCAGTACTTCCACTAAAAGAAATAACTGAATAAACTTAATTACTCCCCCCACAAATGAAGACCCAGAGTCTGAGATTTCCTTTATATGCTCAAGTTCTTCTCATCACCCTCTTCACCATCATCACCATCAGAGGCTAGACATGCTGCTCTCTCTCTGCATCTATTTCTGATCTGCGTAATAATCACCACACAGGTCAGCTCTTTCTCCTTTCCATTATACATGGAAAATGAAAACTTCTACATTTTCAACTGTGTCCGATTAAATCTAAAAGTAGGCTAAAGCAATAATGCTTCCAGTCTTCTTTAACACATTCTTGAAACAGGATACAGAGTTAGAAAATGGTCCCAAAATTAGAAAAATGAAGGGTGACAATTTATTTCACTATCGGATCATCCTTATCTAAGTGATTTCATCATTCTTCCATAAGTCTTTTCTTTTCTTCTTTTTTTTTTTATTTAGCATATTTGGGAATAACTGCTGAGTAATGATGAGTCATAATAAAATAATACCTATGATGATAAAATAGCAAAATGTTTCAAGATACAGGAAAATACGGTCAGTAAGACCTCATAATGTAACTTATGTTTATATAAGGGCCCAATGGACCCCTATAGTCATGGCAAGACAGAACGAGTTGTATTCAATTTTTAAAAACTAAATAAATTTCCTTTTTGTGCTTTTGAAAGCCTTTAAGAAAGAATACAAATCATGAAATACCAATCTTTTCAAATAGTAAGAAGTGCTCAAAACTCAAAACAAAAACTGGAGCCAATCAACTCCAACAAAACACTGAGGGTGAAGAACACTTCTTCTCAAATTATGTTTAATTTTAATACCAGAATAATTTACAATTTTAAACGTAAATAAAATCATCTATTAAGTTAGAAACATTGTCTTAAATGAAAGATGGAATAAAATGAGTATTCTATGTTACTCGTAGTACTGAGAATTAATACAATACTTTTTAGAGGATTTTCATTAAACATTTTATAACTTCGGTTAACTCAGTAATCAAACTTTCAAGAGTCAATCATAAGAAATGATCTGAAATACTGAGAAAACTGTATGAATAAGAGCATTTATTGCAGTGGCGTTCATGTAAGATAAAACTTGGAAGAGGCCTGAATAGTCCAGACCGTGCTTATCACACAGTCATTTTAAATGAGGGTAATAAAGACTGTCCAGCAACATGGGATACTATCTCCACCTCCTATCTCAGATGAGGCTTCCCCCCCACCGCCCTGTAGCCGCACAGCGGACCGCTACGAGGTGTATGCTCACAGATATTCACCAAGTAAGCACCGCAAATCAAAATACCCACCAAACTCGCATCCTCTCACAACGCCACCCTCCTCCAAACACACTCCTGCTCATGCACACCCTGCCGTGACCAACAGAATCACCCAAACCAAATCGTTCAGGTCCGTTTTACACATGTTCTGTTCACTCCTACACCCACCACCACCTAGCAAACAGAAGCCATGTGCCAGCATTTAGTAGGTGAATTAATTAAATGAAAAATATAGTATATAAAATGTTATGCTATACTTAAACTATGCTAAATGGGCATGGGCGTGCACGCACACAAAGACACACAGACACACACACACATTTTCAGGACGATATCACAGTAATAATAGTGGTTATCTCCCAGTGGGGATTTTTTCTTTTAGTTCCCAATTTTCACCTAAAAAATTTAAAACAAAATGTCCTTCCAAATGTATTTAATCTAAGTTTGTAAAACATATATACCTGTATACATATACTCTGAAATTCAATTCCAGTGAGACTGCCAGGATGTTGATATCATCATAAATTTACTATGGTGTCGTAAAATGATACAATTCTTTTGAAAAGCAATGTGTAATACATGTCAAAAGCCATAAATATGTTTAAACCTTTGACCTAAAAACTCCTACCCTGGGAATTTATCATTAAAAAATAATACAAAAGAAAAATATGCATAAGGATACTTGATGCAACATTATAATTCTTGAAAACATTGAAAAATGTCTAAAAATACAACAATGGCTAAGTAAATTATGGTGCATTCTTAAAAACATAGTAAATACAAAATACACAAAAACAAGGAAAACAGATGCCAATAATTTTAAGTTAAAAAAGCAGAATATAAATAATGTTGAATTAAAAAGAGTAAAAAAATTGTATTAAGTATTCCAATTAACTAAAAATTTTCTTCTTAAGTGAAAAAGAGATAGGCACTCTGAAAAATAAGGAAGACTGCTATGTTAGAGTCGGGGTAATGTGTTCATTTTTAAAGTATCTTCTAAAGGGACTTTGAAGATGATGTTTAAAAAATCAAAACATGGAAGGAAAGTTAGATACTAGTAGATAAAAATTTCACATTTCTGAAACAAAAATCTGGAGTTTCAGAAAGGATAAGACCTTTGCTAAATGATAAAAGGAATTCTTGTCTAGATGCAAAAGTTTCCTTAAGAAAAATAAATATTAAACATATTTGTATGCAACTGCTCTAACAAAGTTTCAGAGATGCTAAATTATTAACAATGCTGTTATTTTTCTTTCTAAAACAAGCCACCTATCGTTTAAGTTGTATGCATTTCCTTAAGGACTTCAAAAACTTTTTTGGGCATTTAATTGAATATTAACATTAGCAGAAAAGGAAAGAGTGCCACCTACTGAACTGTAGCCCCTTCCACAGTAAAAAGTAGAAATCAGTATTCTGATTTAGCTTGCAGAATTTGGAGTCTCCAGCAAGAATAAAATGGATAATTAAATATTATTAACTTGCAGGGCATTTTTAAACACTACATTTTTACCACGTAATACTTGACAAAAATGAATAATAGCTTTAAACTAAGTCTGATTGCACGAGGAAGAAATAATCAACGTACGTTAACTGTGCACATGGCGGTACATTAGCACAAAACATCAACAACCAATTGGCACTGTAACATAGCATCACAATGTTACAACAAAGAGAGACAAAGTATTGCTTCCATTCTGTGATAAAATTAGATGCAAATAAGTAAGTTTAAGTATTACCCAAAATAAAAACTCTTGATACATCTAAGGGTTGGAAAAAGTTGGTTAAAAGTTACTGAAAGTAGATCAGTAAAATTAAAGTCTGTCACCAAAAAACAATGAAAGAGACACGCAGAAATGTAAAAGGGAACTAAAAAGATCTGGCCCAAACAAACTGCACACTCACACACATCTTCATTTTATTTCTCTCGAAGCCGACCAGCGTTAGAACATTTTGAGTGACGCTGTGGTTTTCAGGTGTGAGTCTGAGGACTGAGCCGGTGGGCGGGGCAGCTGCCACCAGAAAGGCAGGACAGTCCCTCAATCAGAGGCAGTAAAAGCCCCCAAGCAGATGAGAGCTGAGCCCTGCCCTGCACCAGGCACTCCACGCACCCTGCCAGAATTTCCACATGAGGAAGAATTAGACTCGGCGTGATTATGAACGTGTCCACTGACTGCCCAGTAAGCGTTTCTTCAGGATATAAAGGTATGACAACCATTATACCTGGGGCTGGATTTTCAGGAACAATTTGTAACTGTGGTCCTGCTCTGAGACCAAATCGAAGACTGAAATACTAGATGATACTTACAGTAAATTTACTTACAGTAACAACCCTATGGACGCATATATGTGGGAACTGGGGCTTAGGAGACAAAGAGGAGACGTACTCTATTTGGGAGAAAGAAAATAGCTAAATTGTCAAACCTCAATGAAATACCAAGCTACAGCTTTCGGCAGCCAAACACCACCTGGCCAGAGCGACCCTCGGGCACCGCTGCACAACCGTTATCTGTAACTATAAGCCCTGAACTAATGTGCCAAAGGTTACTGTTTAATCTGGTTTGTAGCAAAACTAGTGTTAGGTGTTTTCGAACAACGTCTGTTCTGTGATGTCGTATTAATTCAGTATCCTACAAGGTACATGCAGGGCCAGCTTCAAAACGCCACAAGGTCAATGAAAGGAGGGCCTCTGTCCCACCACCAAGGAGCCCGGTGCCTGGCACGAAGCAGGCACTGGATAATGAAGCTAGTAATAACAGCAACGATGACAACAATAAAATGCAAACCCAGCCTTTTTCAAAGCAAGCGCACCTGCTGCCCTTAATAGACAACATAATCTGCTCTGTGTCCTGGGTTCTTATTTAGTCTTGAACTCCACCTGATTGCTCTTTTTAAAAAATACAAGGTTCTGCTACAGCATTGCCTGAGGGATATAAATTCCATTCTAAATTTAATCTCTAGATCAGGCCAACCCATTTAAGATCTGGATATCCAGAGGTTTAATTCCCACCCAGTCTCCCAAGCATCTAAGCCTTGGCTCCTCTAACATACTCGTTACAACTTATCCATCACCAGATCCTGGCCACTCAACACCTCTCCAACCTGGACCTTCTATGATCTCTCCACTGCAGTCAGAATTCAGGCCTCGCCGCCTCCCGGAGGATGTCTGTCCAGACTCATTTCCCACGGTCCTCTCTCTCTTCCGGCCATCTTCCTCATGACAGTGAGAATCTACTCGTCCAATCACCTTATCCCAGCTACCTAACACACAGCCACGGAGTCCCTCGTTCCTTACAGTGTACGAGGTAAATACCTCAAATAATAATTTGAAATCATGTATGAATGTTAGTCTAATCTTTCTTCCTTCATACAGATTAGAAGCTCTGGGAAGACAAAGTTGGCCCTTTCTTTTCTGCTCACCTCTGTGTTGCCAGAAATAAGCAGTGCACCTGGCATACAGCAGCTCTCCGTTGCTGTTTGGTAAACAAATGAAAAAACGCTTTTGAATCTGCCTTTAGCTCCGATGGTACAAGAGCAATATATAACCGCTGTAAATGCAGCAAATAACTTGATATTATTTTATCCGAAATAGAAGATCTCTACAGAGCCACGGCAGATAATTAGTTAAATAAAATGCAGTTTCTGCACTACCCCAGGTAAGTTTCAAATTCAGGAGAGCAAGATAGAATAAATCCTAACTTACAACAAAAGCACTAACTTTGGGGCCTTGTACTAAATCAGCAATGTAACGTCTGTTCCCCTACTGCCCCCAACCTCCCTCCTACACACACACACACACACACACACACACACAAGAAATTTTCCAAGAAATACAACTGTGGGTATTAGAAATGTTAAACTTTTGAAAATTTTAAAATTTGGATTTTTTAAAATTTAAATTTAAATTTTTTGATTTATAATGTATCAGTTTCTGGTGTACAGCACAGTGATTCAGTCATATATATATATATATATATATATATATATACATACATACACACATATTCTTTTCCATATGGTTTTTCATTACAGTTACTATAAGCCACTGAAAATTTGGGGAAAAAAACTTTTTTCCCGTTATGGATGCCTGGAAGCAGGGAACAGACAAATTTGGTGGTTGTAGTACATAAAATATCAGAATACTTAGCTTTTCTAAGGCACTTGATGTGACTTGGTTGATTTAGAAACATAAACTATTTCATTATAACATTGGAAGTGTGCTCTTATCTTTATAAATCCAGACAGATTGAAGGGGAAGAATTTTAAGACAGAAGGAATTCGGGCCCGGGCCGCTGCGAACAGCAGTCTCTCACGTCTCATCTGCTGGTACTTTACCCTCTGTTGTGAAAAGCGCACACCTCTACTTAAGGGCTGATTTTGCTAGTCTGGATGCAAAACAAGAGATGCTCATATTTCTTCAAAACCTAATTTAAAAGCTTATGCTGCAGGTTTAAAAAAAAATTCAAAGGATAACAATAATAAGCAAAAAAACTAACATGAGTAAAAGAATCAAATCAGATGTTACCAAACATGATTTTTTTTTTCCCTAAGTAACTGCACTGAAGCAAGGAAAAGGAAAAAACTGCATGAGTCCCAGGATAAGCCTGGCTGGCTGACACCTGTCCTCTGAGGGTGACAGTGCTTCATGAATGACGCACAGGGCACTGGGCTGAACAGATGTGGGCCTCGACTGCCACCTCTGTCACTCAGCAGCTGGGTCACTCTGGACAAGCTACTTCCTGAGACAGCTTCCCCAGCAGTCTGAACCAACTTCCCTAAGGGGAGTGGTCAGTAAATTTCTCCCAGTCTTGAATTTACCTCTCAGGTCAAGTAAATGGGCTTTTACTTGAAAGCCAAGGTGGAATGAGAAAGTGCAGGATTTAAAAGACAAGGCAAGCCCAATGTAGGTTCTGGAGACAAAACCACGATCACAAGGCGCATTAAGCATGACGGCAACCACTACATCACGTGGGCGCCCCAAGGAGCACGGCTGAGAGGGGGCTCCAAACCAGCCCGAGTCAAGACACGGAGGCATGTAGTTCCTTTGGGGGCACAGAAGCAAGTTGATGATTCTGGAGCTTGAAGCCTGAAGCGATCGGGACAGGAAATTAATATGCACATGCAGACAGAAGCCATGTCATGGAGCGCCCTACAGCTTCCCACTCAGAAATCTGTACTGGGCATCAGAGCCGAGTCACCATGCTTTGGCCCCTGATACCATTTCAGATGTAACCCCTTGGCTCAGATGCTGTAGGACTGAGAAAAACAAACAGCAGGCTGCCTCCAGGCAATGACCTTGGATGCACAGAATAAAGTCTGCCCAGACCCTCCCACTCCAGCCCTGGGAGGTAAGGAGGGCACAGCCTGAGAGGGTCCAGGGAAGGGCGCGGCACGAGGCTGGCCTCTGGCGGCCAGGAGGCCTCTGTAAGCCTGTCCACTAAGAAGACTGGCTTGAGGCTGGTACTACTGCACTTGGGAAGGCCCCACCCAAGCAGAGATTTCCAACAACCACAGAGAGGAGGAAGGCCAAAAGCAGGGAGAAAGGGTCATCTTATTCACCTTTTGACCTTCAACCCCCGCTCCTCATGTAGGACGGGACATGGTGGATAGCCACACATGCGGCGCCAGGCAGAATCAACTCAGTCCTAATCCCGCTCCGCCCCCAGTGCACAACGTGACACAAGGCACGTCAATTGGCTGGACCTGTTTTTCTGAACGTCCACTTCTCCTTCCGCCCAATGGGGGTGTAACAGCATCTGCCTTTACGGGTGCTTATAGATTCGCTGTGTGACAGCGAGCATAGGTTTATATTTCTATTCACAAATAAACACAAATATGAAGATTTTAGTGGCTGAAAAGCTGTGCAAATTTCCTCACTGACAGTCTTCCATTCTTTAGTAAGTCATCTAAGTTAGAAGAATAAACATCTTTTCTCGAGAATGATTAAAGCTATTCCTAAATGAAAAAAAGAAACCGCTCTCCATAGACATTTTTGGTTTTCCTCGAGAAACTGGAACTGTAATCTGGGGTATGGCAAATGAGTTATTATGGAATGTTCTAACTCTAGCGTCTTCTTTACCCCTGGGAACCAGAATTCTTGTTATGAACAAAAGTATTTACTGAAGCAACACAAAAAGCAAAATCCCTCTAGTCATGAATTTGAGTTGGAAATATCTGTACAAAATCCTGAGGTGCCTTATCTCTTATCTGTCGATCTAGCTACACACATCTGTACATATATATATGATATAAATATTTACTTATTGCCTAGAAACAGTGACCGGCCCAGCTGTAGTAAATACCACACCTGCCCAGACTGTGGACTTGAACGGTCATTTCCCAAGAAGCCAGAGCTTTCTCGGAAAAGTGACTGATTCCAAGTGGGACACAAGACAATATTCAAGATGAGCTGGGACATGTGAGTCAGCAGGTGGCCAGGGCACTGACAGAGACCACTAGCATCCTGTCAAAAGGATTTGGCAGTCAGTTTGAAAAAGCTGCCACTGGCCAAAAGGGGGACGATCTGAGCTGAAACAGGGGTTAAAAACTGTAATAAAGGAAACCTAAGAAAATAAGAGCAAAATAAAGAACTTGGTGAACAGGTGTGACTATCAAAGTCGTTCAAGTCTCTCACACTTTGCACCACTAACCGGAGTACTTGACATTTTCTAACAAGCTGTGCCCATGGAAAAAAAGATTTCAGACTGTAAATGACTTATTAAGTTGACTTGGGCGGCTATACTGGTAACCACAGGACTGTGTTTTATGCCCTTTTCCTTGGACAGGGGAAAAGTTCTGATAAGCGCCCTATGGTGCTGTCTGCCGTCACTGCGGCCTCATGAACCATGTGCATGCCGTGTGAATCAGTAGTGTTTCCGCTCCTTAGAAGATCTGTAAGTGCCAGCTGAAAAAAGAGGTGTTCAGGCTTATGTTATTTTCCTTTTAAAATGTTTATAATTTATGCTGTATAAAACTTCAAATGAAATAAGATTCTTCTTTTGCTTCAAATAATCCAGAAGAGAAACTCACAAATTTACTCTGGTAATTTCAGACTGAAGTCAGTAGCTAAAATCACTGAATTGTTTTTCATACTCCTTCACCACCCAGTATAAATGTGCTATCTCAGTTACATTTCCTTGGCAGGATTTAAACATGATAACTGTATCACTTTGAGAAAATTTCATTGTGTATTATCTGAGCGCCATAAAAATAAAACAAGAGGGACCAAATGGCTAAGCGTAGATTATCATCAAAGTCCCCGCCTGGGCTTTGAGGAGTGAGCTCAGGAGGGCTCGTTACACTGTTAAAAATAATTAAATGACTCTCTAAATGAATAAATGCAAGTTATGCACAGACCAAAGATGAACCTGTGCGTGAACCAGGAACTGAGATTAATCAAAGCTGAGTGCAATTTTTTTTTTCTGGCCTGAGTCCAAATTTTTTAAAAGGCCAGAAAAATATTAAACAATTTAACTATTAAACAGGAGGCATAACAGGAGACAGAATGATACGAAGACGAAAAAGCAGTTAGATTTGGAAAGCTCCCGATGGCACAGAGCAAATGGGCTGAAACTTTGTAAATGGAGAAGACAGTAGTTCCAGCTCATCCTCGTGCCAGCTGGTGTCACACACACGTCTCGGCTGTCCCACAGCAACGCAGTCTAACTCACTGATACTAAGCGCACATCAGTCCAGGCACCACTGATGTGCTGGTTATGTACAACACTGTCTTTCCTCTGGTTTCCTCCTACACAATGCCCTAAGTTTTCTCCCAGCGTCTGATGAGCGATCATGTTTTCTTAGAACAATTCCAAATTCTGTGTCCTTCCAACTGGCCTTTCAGCTACAAATTTCAGAGCCATTCAGATTCTTCTTAAAGCACAAGAGGACACACCGTGGACTATCTTAGCGCTACTTTCTTGAAGAGGTCTAGGATGCTGAATAAACCACATTTAGTGACAACAGCAAAGAAGGAAATCCCAGGCTCCTTGACAGTGACAACCCGTCTATAAGAGAGAGTGAGTTCTTAGGACACTTACTGCCAGGCCTCTGCCCAAGAAATCCTCCTTTGATCATGTTAATATTGAAATGCATTTGTTGTATTTTTAAAGTAAATAAATCTACGTTTAAAGAAGTTGGAACAAATATAGGTTTCTAAGATCAAAAACACTGACATTAAGGGGGGAGGGTGTAGCTCAACTGGTAGAGCACATGCTTAGCATGCATGAGGTCCTGGGTTTGATCCCCAGTACCTCCTCTAATAGTAAATAAATAAGGAAACCTAATTACCTCCTCCCACCAAAAACAAAACAAAACAAAACACTGACATTAGGGAATGAGGGGTTTAAAGGGAATGACTTTATGGAGGGGGTTATAAACAGTAAGATCTCCTCAAAGGTAATAAAGGCTACAATTACAAATAATTCAAATATGGGGAGGAGACAGATTTCTGGCAGCTACTAAGGGAGGCTGAGGACGACGGAGATGCCACTGGAGAGTTCCAAGTCCTGCTGTTACTGTACCATCAGGCCTGGGAAGGAGGAACTTCTGTAGACAAGGCCCCACAGATAGCGTTTAATTTAACTCAGTTCAGAACATTTACTGCAGACTCACTCTGTACAAAACATTGGTGATACTGATTGCTCGGCCAGAATTAAATCCCTAAGAACTTTAAGGAGAAAAGTGCTAAGCTGCCACGCAGAGTCTTTTTCCAAGGCACTCAAACCAGAAAGCTATGACAACTTTCCAAGGGGTTCCAGCAGGTTCTTCCCACACCCATGGTGCTGTCACCAGGCACGGATACAGTGCAGCACCCTCAGCACGTCTGATTACAGCACCAGCTCGATTCAGAGAGCCCACCACACCCAGACCCAGGGGGTCTGTCTGATGACCACGCACCAGCCATGACAGATCTCTCCAGCTTAGGCCAGTTTCCATCCAGTTTCCTGGATGAGGCGACACTGACACACAGATTGAAGAACAACTTACCTGAAGTCTAAAGCTCGTCAGTCTTAAAAAGGAAGGAAATTCTGACACATGCTACCACGTGGATGAATCTTAAAGACATTATGCTGAGTGGAGTAAGCCAGACACAAGATAAGTAAGACTCCACTCACATGAGGGACCTAGAGCAGTTGAGTTCAGAGAGACAGAAAAGAGAATGATGGTTGTGGGGGGCTGAGGGGATGGGGGGACAGGGAATTAGTGCTTAACAGGTACAGGGCTGGAGATGAGAAAGTTCTGAAGATGAATGGCGGTGCTGGTAGCATAACAAGGAGAAAGTACTCAATGCCACTGAACTGTACGTCAATTTAAAAAAAAGCGTAAAGTTATTTCTGCCACTATTTGCATATTATCTTGAAGTACATCTACGGCTTTAGAATTTTAAGAAAGAAATGGCCACTTTTCCATTTTTTTTAACAAGGAAAAATATTTTGTGCCTGCATCAGAGACCACAAATTACTCCTGTATCTCTAGAATCTTAATGAACTTCAACGATCAACAGGTAAACCCCAAGGAAGACAGAAGCTCTGCACCGACTGACGACCATGCCTGACTGGGCATTATTTTATAATAAAAATTCCATATGACCAAACCTACACATTTCTACTCATCATGAAGACGCAGATAAATCTGCGTAATATTAGTGAAAGTTCACTCACTCACGGTTTCCAGGATCACCCAAGTCACCTTTATAATGAGGGAGAGAATTATTCCAACTTTTCTTCATTTTTCAAAGGTTTTCTAAATGACTGAATATCCCACTCTCATAGAACACGTCTGCTGAAAGGCTTCTCCCTGTGCTCACACTGTGTTCTCTCCTACTTAAAATTTACAGAGGAAATAAACCAAGGCCCCATCAGACGTGATACTGATGATTCCACAGCTCTGCCTGGAGAGGCCAGCAGCAAGTTTGTGGGCTTAAAGTTTAGAATAATTTGTAAATGATATTAAAATATTTTAACTGCATTTCTAGAACATATATGTTGGCAGAACGTTTTATATAATTCAATTAGGAAAACTTGAGATGATAAAAAAACCCATTAAAATAGTTACAAACATTTGAGCGAGAAACAGACAAACAAATAAACAAAAATCACAAACCTTCTTGAGAAGACACAATGGGTGGCAGGTAATCAGGAATGTATTCTTTTCTCTCCTCTGCATCTTTACTTCCAGGCTGAGGAAACTGAAGCACATTGTTCTTGCTAACAGGAAACGAAGGGATCTGATGTGGGAAAGTCACCGGTTCAATATTGTGAATGTAGTCTTCTAGTTCATGAAGACTAACCCCCATAAGTTGGAAAGCTTCACTAACATCATCCAAAATGGGGTCTGTTCGGCCATCTGAAACAAAGCCAAAAGCAAAGCAAATTATTTTAAGAAAATTCCGTGGAATATTTTAAAAACACTAAGAAAAAAGTATTAAGTAAATACGCAGCACAGAATCAAATATACTGTACCTTTAAGACCTAGTTATCAGAAAGAATTTAATAGGTTTTAAATAGAGAACACTGTACTGTTTAAATATTAGAAAGCTGACTCCTAAAGTCAGTTTTAAATACAACCTAACAACCAACCAGAACGCTGCAGACAATTCACAGTAACAATCAACTAGTACAGAACTAACGTCAAACGGAATCTACAGAAGGCCAGCAGCACCCGGAACAGTGGCCGACACAAAGTACGTGCCTGATAAATACCACTATTATTATTTTTTTAATCAAATAAGTAGAATGCTGAGCTAGGTAAATGTCCATCACAGTTTCTCTATTGCTCAGTGATGCAACTCTGGAAACTAAAACAGTGGTTGGCATATAGTTGGCACTTAATAAACATCTGTTAAATGAACTGTACCACTGAATCAATTTTTTTAAATCCATGAAAATCCACAGAAAGGATGTGGATCATAAAGTCAATTTACATATAAAATTTAAATGTATTTAGAAGACACCACATAAAATGGATAGAGATAAAGCAATAAGTTAGATGCAGTGAGATTCTTTTTACAAAAGGAAGTGTCTCTGTGCCTGTCCTTAGCAGAACTCAAGATCTCTACATCTTTTAAAATTTCCATGAAGATTTTAGTTCCCGATTTCCAATAAATGGCCTTTTTTATTACTGTAATCTCCTACGATCACTTCAAACTCAGCCTGTCTGAAATTAAATCATGACGTAAAGTGGAAAAGAATAATCCAAAGTTTGTAAGAATTAGACACGTGCTTGCTCACGCGCACACAGAAACTGTTCTTGGAAGTATGGACATCCAGCTGGAACAGTTTACGGGGCTGAAAGCTGCAAAACAGGGGAAGGGAACACATGGAGCAGGAGACTTTCACTTCTAACTTCAAAGATTCTGTAATCTTTGAATTCTTACACAAGTATGGGTTACATCTGAGATATAAAAAAAAGAGTAAAATTAACACTCATTCTTCCTTTTAATGACAGGCATGCATTTCAACTCTTCGATTCTTATTAAAAGCATTATTTCCCCAGTCTAAAAGATGTGATCATCTTGAATTCCTCTATATTTTTGCACTTTCAACTCAAGTACCTTCTGGTACTTCCCCCTGCACCACTGTTTCTGGCCCTGGATTGCAAAATTTTCCCTTTCTCTCTATTCCTGCTCTGTTATCTCAGTATAGTTTCAAGCGCTCCCCAACTTGAGTTTTTCTTGCACTTCACGGACAGCACAGTTTTCTTAAAGTATCACTTTCTCCACACTATCCCCCTCCGCAGGAGTATGCAGTGTTTTCTGTCACGTGGTAATTTCTCTATCTGTCAAGTCCCTCCGCAGCCAGACTTCACTCCATTTAACATTTTCCTCTAACATCTTCCAAAGGAACGGGTTACATACGTCAAGCCCCTGCTCCACAGCTCAACTCACATCTTCCCCATGAATCCTGCCCCGGACCCACAGCGCGCATGCGTCTCGGTTTCCGCCCTCCTGTTGCATTTATTCTGTTCCATAGACCACTTTCAGAGCAGACAGGCAATATATCCCAAGCAATCTGATGCACGCAGAGGCTTCTGCCCCTGAATGCTCCGACAAATCGTGACCTTAGGGTATCTGAAAATGCATTATCTGCTGAATGAATAGTAACTTCCAATACTTGCTTTGACTTGAGAGCCCTTCTTAAAAAAAAAAAAAAAAGGAATAAATACCATCAGTGTGCTTTGGCTGACATTTTGACACCCATGTACACACCTTACAGGCAAAGAGTGTGCCTAAGTCACCTTGTGTCTCCAACACATAGCACAGAGCTCTGATCATGAGTGATGCTCAGTGAATGTTCCTCAGAAAGACAAAGGACTTCAAGTATAGAATACAAGCTTGCATAGAGGTGGCCTCTTACAGAGTTCCAGTTTAAAGTAAGAACAGTGTAGAAAAAGAACCTTATAAAGTCTGTAACTAATAAGTATACCAGGAATTAGTATTTTTTTAAAGTCACTCAAAAACAACTTAAAAAATAAAAGATTAAATAAAAAATAAAAACTCAGCAAACCACAACGGGGAATAATGACCCTCATAATCATATTGAGGTTCACACTGAACACAAAACAGTGATCACCCGACGACTCTGGAACGCCTGGTTCCTTGATGCGCCAGCACTCATCTGCTCCCATGTAAGAGGCAGGAAAGGTAACTATGTATTCAGGGGATACTTTGATTACCTAAAGGTACAGAACATCTGTCCTTATTTAGGGAAGTTGGTAGCAAAAATATAATCTGGACCACGCATGCGTAGCAAAAATATAATCTGGACCACGCATGCGGTAACTCAAGGACCATGAGGGAGGGCAGTGTTGATGGTGTCCTTTCCAGAGAATAATATCTGAGAGCTCCAAGGCAGTTCCAAATTCAGATTAGCAGTATCCGTGAAAGCAAGCATTTCAAAGATACAGATTTTTAAAACTTGGAAAGTGAAAGGATTAAACAGCAATTCTGGCAGTGGGTTATCAGTTCATTTATTTATTCAACAGATATTTCCTGGGTGCCTATTATATTATGGCTGTGTAGTAGGTTACAGAATACAAATATAATAAATTCGTCTCCTGGGGAGGAGGGAGGAAGGGGTGAGAGATATAAACAGATGATTACAAAACAAGGTGTTCAACAACACAACAGAAATACACACAGAATTATGAGAACAGATAGCATGAGTGAGTGATAAGTGAATAAAGCAAGTGATAAGAGAATCTCAAAATAGAAGCAGTACTACTAGTGGACTGAGGGGAAGGGACACACGAGGAAACAGCATGCAAGTGGGACCGGGTAGCTTAAAGTGTTTCAGAAAAGGCAGGTAGCTCAGCATGGCTGGAGATTAGGATGGCAGAAGATAAGCAGAATGCTAGCTCACAAAGGGAAGTGTGCGCTGCTGGAGAGTTTAGATTTTCTGCCTGGAAACCAACTGAAGTATTTTTAAGAATGACATGATCAGATCTGTGCTGTGGACAGATTAACAGATCATTCTGACAGCACTCTGGTAGCTGGAATAGAATCTGGGGCCTAAGGAGTAAAGTGTATCCGTGGGTCTCAAATTTTTCCATCTAACAACCCTGAGCAAAACAAAATACCCTGTAAAACACTTCACCCGGTTCTCCAGTTTACCACCTTAAAAAGAATGCCCTGAACCTTAAATGAGGGGTAGTTCCCCCCTCACATACACACTCCACATCAATGAGATGTGTTGCTTCTATTAAATATTCCAACTTATTCAATGCCACCGGCTACAGATCCTACCAGACATTCACTTAAAAACCATGTACTGTTGCCCAGATTACTGGGGAACCTTATAAATTGCCTATGATCTCTCTACCACACTTTGATAACATAAAAATACAGAGGAGGACATCAACGAGTGACTGAGAAGTAAGTGAAAGTTGATCTCAATGAAACTGACAAGGCTGGCCTTGGGAGAGAGTTAAGCAGAGATGCTGTCTATGAAATGAATAGATACAGAAGGAAGAGGCAGTGTCCCTAACGGAGCAGAGCTGTCAACGAGTATGTGTTGTCAGGAGCTTAAGAATGGCCAGCCTTGTAAGAAACGGCCGGTAGACGGAGCGCCTGTGACAACTAGTTGTAGTAGTTTGCGGGGAAGGGAGGAAAGGACCAAAGTAACAGAGGCTCGAGGCATTCTGGAGGTGGCTGTACACGCAGCAAAAATGAGACGATGATTAAGAGCCATGCACACTTCAGATCAGAGAGGAGGGCAGAGGGTGTGGAGCGGGGAGGGAGACGCGGCTCCGGCTGGAAGTGGGAAGTTAGCGGCTGGCGAAGAGGCACCAGAGGGATGACTAGAGTTTCCAGGGGGCAGTGGAAGCGGAGGGGCGTCCGGGGCCGGGAGGATACCCGATCTCGGGGTGGGGGAGGAAGGACGGACACCTCGGAGACGCCGGGAGAGCGCAGGGGAGAGCGGAGGTGTCACTCGTGACCGGCCAGAGCAGCCCTCCCGCACCCAGCCCGGTACTCACACAGCTCAGAGTACCGGTGGCAGCCCCGTCCCAACTGCTGCAGATAGCGCTGCAGCACGTCCGTGAGGAGGTGGCAGGCGCTCAGTTGCACCGAGTCCCAGCCCAGCGCCTGGCAGATCTGCGCCACCGAGACCCTCAACAACGACCTGGAGTAACTCTCGCACATCCCGCTCCGTGGACTCCACCGCAGTCCTTGCTGCCACTTCTCTCCAGCCCCGCCGCCTAACCTTAGCAGGGCTCGCGATTCATCCTCTAGGGCCCCCGCGGCGGGGAAATCGTCCCCCCGACCCCTGGCGACCACCTCAAAGCCTCAGCAGCACGGAGCGCGCCAGCCTGAGAGCCGCCATTTTGGACTCGCTCCGCCTCCCGCTGGATGGTCGCCGGGGCGAGGCAGCACTAGCCGAGTGCGGAGCGCGCCCATGAGGAAGCCCCGCCCCGTTGGGGGAGGAGCGATGGCTCCGGTATCGACTCTCGGGCCTGGGAGGACGCAGGAAACGGCGGCGCGGAGCGCAGGTGGAGGCTGTGTCGGAGGAGGCAGGTGCTTGGGGCCTTCCTGGGGTGCTCGCTTGGAGTGGAAGGGGGAGGGGACCGTGAGTGGTCTAGGGGCTGAGGAGGGAGCCAGGATATGAAGTTGAAATGCTAGTGTTAGAAGTGGGAACCCGAGAGGCTGTGACTGCACGGACAGGATTTGGGACGTGGGAACTTAAGAGCTCCTGCAAACGCGGATGTGATGCGTGCATGCGTCTGCTTTAAAAAAAAAAAAAAAGAAAAGAAAGAAAAAAAAGAAGAAAAGAGCTGTTTATCATAGTGTAAGTCAAATCAAGGCCAAGCAGTTAAGCTTGCCATTCAAATCCTTTCACAATAGGGCGGGGTGGAGGGTGTGGCTAGGGAGGCACTGGCCTCGGTGCAAAATGTGTGGGGCAGCAGAAAACGTAATCAAGATCGAGCACGTTTTAATACAATTATTTAGAAATATAAACCACTGCCCCTCAAATCCCTGCCTCCCTCACCTCATTCTAATCCCAGGCCTGGTTCCAGTAAAACTTTACCAAAACGGATGGCATGCCCGTAGGCCGAAATTTTCCTCTGTCAAAGGAAGAGAGGACCCAGTTGCCTACGGATGTCTAGGAAGTCCTTAAATCAGCAAAGCAGGCCGAGTGTATGGGGAGCTGTTGCCAGTTCCAGAGTCTTCTCCCAGCTGCAGCCAAGTGTTGCCAGATCTTAACACATTTTGGGAAATCGGAATTTTGTGATCAATAGCTCGATTTTTAAATATTGGGAATACATTTTTAAAGGTTTAATTTGCAAGCCAAACTAATCCCATGGTTAAGCCAGATTGAGCCTACGGGCAGCCGGGTTGTAGTGGCTCATCTACTCAGTTCCTTACCCTGTTGTGCTTTTTCATTTTTCTAAAGGCTTCTGGAACCTTCCTTCCTCTCTTCCCCTCCTCTCCTGTGTTTCTCTATTGTTGTACCTGTCACAGTGCATTTAGTCTGAGTCTATGTGCCTCTCCAATAAATCGTGGGTTTCTGAGTGGCTCTACATTCCCTTTATAGGGACCATTCCAGAACTTTGAACATAATACCGATTTTTTTTTAAGTCCCAGAAACCCAATAGAATGGAAAATATAATTCTTCTGCTAAATGACAACCTGCAGATAGGGAACAAGGTGGCAGGCTGCCTATAATATTTTCTCCACTCACATTTTTGTCCCCAAGATTATCAGGGACCTTCAGGATGATAAATCTATGGGACACTTTTCAGTCCTAGCCTTGCTTGAACATTTTGTAGCCATTTGATAATATTGAAGACTACCTTAATTTTGAAACTTGTACCTTGGATCTCACAACACCCTGGTCTCTTCTGTTCATTTACTACTTCTGGAGGCTCCTTTTATCTTATCTTACTTCTCTGTGTGTGTTTTAACCACCCCTTAATGTTTTATTATGGAAAATTTCAAACCTGCAGAAAAGTTAAAACAGAGGGGTATAAACACAGGTACACACGTCGCCTTGACTCACCACTTACCATTTTGCCACGTTTACTATATATATGTACATATACATACACACAAACCTCCGCTTTTTCCAGAACAGTTTGAAAATAAGTTGCAAACTTTATGACATTTAGCCTGGATTCAAGATTTTTATAGTTTATACTCCATATAGTTATTATAAAATATTGGCAGTATTCCCTGTGCTGTACATTACATCCTTGTCTCTTATTTTATACCTAGTGGTTTGTACCTCTTAATTTCTCTTCCCCTGTCCTGTCCCTCCCCCCAACCCCCACATTCCTCAGATCTGTAAGACTACACTAATTTCTGCCTTCCCCCTCCCCCGAGCTGGAAAGCGAGTCTCAAAAGTTTGTCCTCAGACTTCCCACCACCATAGTTCTTACCCCAGAGGCCAGGGAACCAGTGTGGGGGTTGCACCAGCTTCCCCGTATGTCTGTTCCAATTACACACTCAGGAATCAGGGACTCGGCCGGCCATGGTTGGGTCCATCAACCCGGGGGACCCGGTGTGAGCCGGACCTGGGCCAAGGCTCCATTTATTACTTGGCCTCACGTGCCCAACTCGGACTGGGGGCCCATGGCAACTCATCTCCTGGTGTCAGTCCCTGCTCAGCCCCCATGCTCAGCAGTCCTCAGAACGTGTGGGTCTCCCATTCCCCCGTGGGTGGTTACCTGAGTGAATATGCTTTGCGGCAGGAGCAAGGGAACCATCACCCTCTCCATCTGCTAAGCAGGGTCCTTCCTCCTCAAGACTCTAGAGCATCAGTCTGAAAACTGGCTCAGATCCAGACGTTGGCAAGAGATCCTGGCTGGTTATTGGGGCGACTGCCCTCAGCTCCCCATCCTTGAACTATTTACAGACAAGGGGCCCACTTGCCAGTTGCCCATCTGTTCACCCCAGGGACCCCTTGTTCTGTGAACGGTCCCCATGACTCACCAGGCGACTCACCTGCCCCTACGCTTCTCATCGTATTTGCGTTCACCTGGCTTCTGACCGTGAAGCAGTTGAGCATGGCCACCTGGCCTCTGCTGTTTTCGGGTCCTGTTATCCCCACATTGCTGGAATATCTAAACGATGATACATGGTACCTGCTTGTTTCCACAGTTACTCCACCCCGGTTCACAGGTCGCTGCCGGGAAACGTTTTACAACTTGCACATTCAGGAACCACCTTGTGCCTGGGTTTTCTTTTTTTTTTTTTTTTTCCCCCTCCATCTACCACCAGCACAGAAGTCTTTGTGGCAGCCAGGTGACTGGTCCAGCTCCCAAATCCTGTCTTGGCATCGACTCCCTCAAGCCCTTTCAGTATATGATGTCCCAAGGCCACCTCCCCAGGAAGCAGTCTCTGAGACGCAATTGACTTGCAGAGAGGTGCTCTTGGGATCCCCAGCCAGGGAAGGGAAGGAGTACAGCTGGGGGAGGGAGACACTGGGCTGCAGCCCAGCCCCTCAAGGAAGACCTCAGCAAACTGCACGGAGAGCGGGATGCCCTTCACCAGCATCCTGAGCTCAGGCAAGGGGGCCTGGCTTTATACCCATGTTGATCAGGCATTGGGGGTGGGCTGCCCAGGAGTGGGCCGTGACCTTGGGCAAGCTGGTCTCCAGCTGAGCCAAGTCCACAGAGGGTTGACAGCTGAGGGCTATGTGCTGCCCACAATCCTGGAAGCTGCAGGGGTGGGGGGTTCGGGGGGGCATCACAACTTCTGTTACCCCACAACCCCGTTATCGCACTCAACGAACACAAGACTGATACAATAGCATTACCGAACGCGGAGTCCATACTCAGGATTTACCCCAGCCCCAAATGCCTCTTACAGCTTTTTAATTTTTTAAGTCCAGGATCTAATCGGGCCATTCGTGGCACTTGGTTGTCATGTCTCTTCACTCTCTTGTAATGAGATCAGTCCCCCTAGTTGTCTGGTTTTTTGTTTTATGGCTTTTGCTTGTTTGTTGTTTTTTTTTGTTTGTTTTTGTCTCTTGTGCCGTTTATGTTTTGGCAAAGCTCTGGGCAGTAATTTACTAGGATGTCTCACAGTCTTTGTCTGATTACTTTCTGGCTCGATTAAGTTAAATAGTTTTGGCGAGAGTACTCCGACAAGGTGATCTGGCCGTCCTGCTGTGTGACATCAGCGGCTTGTTATTGGTGGCAAAGTCTGGTCACTTGTAAAGGGTGCTATCTGCCAGATCTCTCTCCATTGTAAGGTCTCCTTTTTTTTGTTTTTTGTAACTCTGAAATGAGTAAGTCATCTGTGAGGTGATACTTTGAGACAATGCAGATCACCTGCTTCTCCACAACCCCTCAACCTCGCGCCGTGGTTTTATGAGCATTCACTCTGATCTCTTACTGGCTCAGTGATTACACCGGTGGTTACAAAGCAGTGACTTTTCTATCATGTTTCCCCCTGTGTTTATTAGCAGACCTGCTACAAAGTTCCCTCCCGTTTTCCAGTATCACCGTGTGGTCAGGGATTCTTTTTCATTCAACGAGTTATATAATGCTTTCCCATCGTGATTCTTCAGATGCTCAAACTGGCCCGCATTTGGCCGGTGGAGGCCCTTTCAGGCCAGCTGCTGTGTGCTGTGAACACACCACTCTCGCTCACTCAGCGTTTCTGTCCTTTGTGGCGCAAGATTCTCCAGGCTTGCCTTGTGCTCGTCCTGCCCTAGACTTGGACTCAGCCGTCTCTCTAGGGGGCCCTGGTTCTTAGGAATAATATTTAGAAACCAAGATACAAGCACTGGCTGACTTCCATGACCACAGGGTTATTATTGCTTGAGGGGCCTCTTAGTGGACAGGACTGAAAAATATGAGACACTTTTAAAGGTCTGGAGTACATACGGATGCCTGAGTCCAATCTAAAAACGCATCTCCCTCGCCTCCTCCCATTTCATATCTGCACTCCCTCCTGCCAAAGGGAGAACCCTGGTTTCAGTTACATCAGAGATTTGTCCTATAATGCCTTTGACTGATTTTTTTTTAAGTGCTTGTTCTCTTTTCACATGATTCACTCCATCGGTTTTAATGATTATTTCTATAAAGATGACTCGCTAAGACAACACTTTACCCCGCATTTCTCCTGAGCTTCATGCTAGTGTAGCTGACTGCATCCAGCAGACAACTCATGTCTGCTGGGGTACCCCGTGTACAACTCAGATTTAATTAATGGGTGATGGGTGTCAAAGCTAACCTCATCATTCTCTGTTCTTTGCTGTACACTTCAGAAGGGCGGGAACTGTGTTCATCTCTTTCACTAGTAAACGACCGATATACAGCACAGACCCAGCAGGTAGGCAGCGCTCAAGGAAGAAATGCCTTTAGAACCACTCATCTTGCGACAGTATGGAGAGTGGATTAGAGCACAGCCCTGGGACTGCGCTGAAAACCACCGAACTATGTACTGGGAAGAGGTGAATTTTACAGCGTATGAGTTCCATATCAATAGAGGAGTAATTTTTAAAAAGAGGATGCATTAGAGGTGAGGAGGACAGTGGACGCAAGGAAGCAAGAACCTCACCTAAGAGGCGTAGCGTGCAAGTAGGGAGAAGTGAGTGCTGAGCATCCGCAGACCCGTCAGGAGGACACAGGGTCCACAGACCCTGAAGGCCAGAGAGATGTGCAAAATATTCACAGCAGCATTATTTAGAATGATTCCAAGTTGGAAATAACCTAAAAACCCATCAACAGTAGAATTACTAAACTGGAAGATGTTCATAATGTGTGGTCGTATAAAACAATTTAAAAAAGAATCTGCTGTACACATAAGGGATGAATCTCACAGACATAATGTCCAATTTTTTAAAAGCAGACACAAAAGACTTCATACTGTATGATTCCGTTTACTTAACAAATCTATGGTGACAGAAGTCACGATTATGGGGACTTTTGTGGAGACAATAAAAGGGCAGGGACACAAAAGAGGCTTCTGTAATAATAGGACTTTTTATATCTTCATCTAGATGGCAGATAGGTGGGCATTTATACTTTACAACATTTTCTGAGCCATAAACTTACGAATTGTACCTTCTTCTGTAAATACACCATACTTCAATAAAAGTTTACCCCAAACCCCCCAAAAAGCCTTGTCACATTTTTTCCCCCTTATTTGCTTGTCTTTGCTCCGGACTGTAAGCTACTGTAAGCTCCTCCAGACTGTAGGGAAGTGTTTTAATTATTACCGTCGTATCTTCTGAATTTGAGTGCTGATACACAGAACATCAGTGATCACTTACATAGATCAGGCAACATTAATCACAGATACCACTCACCCCACGTCAGATGCTAAGTATTTTGCAAATGTTGACTCATTTAGTCCTCATAACCTTATGAGGTAAGTACCCTTTAATCCTCATTTTACAGATGATAGAACTGAAAGGTTAAGTAACTTACCAAAGGTCACACAGCTGGTAAGGTTTGAGCTGGGATTCCAACCCAGTTTGGTCCAAAGTCTATGCTGTTAACCACTGTTCTGTGCGTAGGACACTCATGTGTGGTTGGGAAAGTTAAATCCTTGCTAAGTTTTATTTCTCAAGACCCTATGCTGAGTCTGCTAGAGAGTAGTGAAAGAGAAATGCAAAATTTCTAACAAAACTGCCCTTCCTCCACATAATTACTTCCCTTTATATGTATCGCTAATTATAATGGTATTTAAAAACTTAAAAAAATTGATAGTACATTCTTATCCGAGCAGTTATACAAACTTCTAATTTGCAACACAAATGAGTTTGCCACTCATATGCAAAGAACTCTGATATTTCAATGAGAAAAAGATAAAAACGGGCAATGAATGAGTAGTCAATGATCTTTTCTTCACCTATCAGATCACTAAAGATAAAAAGACAAAGTTTCAGCGTGCAGGGGGGTTCAACTTTATACATTGTTAATTCAAGCTTACAATCTTTTCAGGAGCCATTTGGCAGTATCTATTAAATTTAAAAATGTACATAGTCTGAGTCATTGATTCCACTTCCAATAATTAAGTGTACTCATCCGAGTTCACAAAGACTTGCCCAAAGATGCTCGTTAAAGATCATCGTTGTGACATTTCAGAGCAACGCAGGTAAAGACCTAAAAGCTTTCAGAGAAAAACAAGTGTCACGAAGGCTCAGAAATCAAAATGGCTTCAAGACTTTTGAACTCACACGGAGGCCAGAAGACAATGAAATACCTCCAAAACTCCAAGGGGAAGTCCATTCCAACCCAGAATCCATACCCAAGCAAACTATCACTTAAACGTCCCAGGACAGACATTGCAAGACAAGCAAGGTCCTGACAGGTGTACCTTCCATCCACCTGGAAGAGGCGTACGCTGAGAGGGAAATGTGCGGCACAGGAAGTGAGACCCAGCCCAGGAGAAAGGCAAGGGGCACCCTCAGGAGGGCGGAGAAAACCCAGGACAGTTATGCACCCAAGAAAACAACCAGCAGAGAATCAGACAAACGGGGGCTGTGAGCCCCTCCCGCTGTCCTCGCTCAGGACCTGGGGGAGCTGCGGTGCTCAGCCTTCAGTTACTTATGTTGACAGTGCTGAAATTTCTGGTGTTCCTTCTCCTGTGTTGTCTGGAACGTGCAATTCACCTCCCAGAAGTGTTCTGCTACCCTGGAACCTGGGGGTGGGCCACAGTTAAGTTGAAGCAGCAAAATAAACCGGCAGGGCACCCCTCCCCTTGCCAGCGCCCGAGAGGCGTCTGTGCTTAGTTCGCATCGTGCTGCCTGGTGCTCGCCTGTCCAGCTGTCCCCACAGCCCCGTCCTCCTGGACAATCTCAGGGAAGCTGGAAAACGAGATTCTGAGGATCTGCTCGGTCCGTCTTCCCCTGCAGCCTCCTCCTGACGTGGCAGTGCTGCTCCGCACAGGCTGCTGGTTGCTGCTCCATGTTTGTATTACTCACTGTTCACTTTTATGAATAGTTGTTGGTAGAATAATAACGTGTGTATTAATTTAACAGGTTTTAAAAGTAACATACATTAAAGGGTTAAGTGAGAATAGGCTTTATATTTTCAATGGTTCTGTAGTGTTCTGTAATTAAGATACTACTTTTGTGATTTTAAAAAACTTAAGCTATTTTAAATAGGGAAAAACCCTGACATTTTGGTGTGGCCAGCTCGCTGTGTGGAATAGCTCAGGCATCCAACCTCAACGGTTATCTAAATGCAAATATGGAGTAAATATCCTACTGAAATGTTCCTCGGTCCTTGGAGAAGATTTTAAAATGTATGTAGTTAGCGTATGCCTGCGATTTTACCTCCTGCACCTGAGAAACAGCACATGACTCTGTGTGCTTCAGGGGGCAGGCTGTTTCTTGAAGGTGAGGAGGGCAGGCTTCTGAAGGTTGCCAGGGAACTGGGAAGTCAGGCCTCCTCGACCACTTTCTCACTAAGGCATTTTAGCAGCAGCACGTCCATACCTTGAAATGTTTTAACATCTCATCTTGAAAACTGCTGTTCTTCTATAATCAGAAAAGACAGTGATTTTCTCATGGTGAGTAGTTTATTGTAAGATAATTTACAAATATCTTGCTGTCTTTATTAATTTAAACAATGGACCAACAATTTCTTCCGACAAGGATAGCAGTTGCTAAAAACAGAATCAGCTAGTTGAATTTTTCTTCTTTACCTGAAAAATAAAGTACAGAACAAATAAAAGTCAAACAATGCTTTTCTTTGGAAAATAAAAATGTCAAGAGAAAATACCTATTTCAGTGGGGCTGAAAGAACTGACTCTACATAATAAAATGTTACCTGACACTAGTGTGTCCCAAATTTGCACCTGGGGACCCTTTCATGGGGTCTGTCAGGGCACAACTATTTTCATTATAATGTTATCTGCCTCTTTATTCTCATTCTCGAGAGCATGCGGTGGAGTTTTCCAGAGCCTACATGATGTGTAATATCAGAACAGAAGGAAGACAGAAATGGATGAGAAGTGAGCTGTTTTCTGTTAAGTCGGACACCATGGAGTCCTGAGACCAGGAAATCTGAGAGCCACTGCTCTTCACCAGCCTTTATTTAATACCTCAAAATAATGCTAATTCTCTATCCTTAAAGGTTATGTAATATATCTAAGGGGAAAAGCCCCAGCATGACCCACACGCCCCCACACGTTGGCTGCCGCTCGCAACAGCCCAGCAACCTCTCAGGGAACCGGCTCCACTGTTGCTAAATGAGCTTCAGTGACATCTGTGTGGGTTTCTTTTCTGACAGGGTGTGGGGACAGGGTGTGAAACAGTACCACTTTACCTCTTGTCTGAGGATGAAACTTGATTTTCATTAATTCCTGGGTTATTATATTAGAAGAAAAAGACAAACAAAACAAGCAGGTCAAGAAGCAATCCATGCTGGTTAATCATGTATAATTTCCAACTAAAAAAGCCCATTTCCTCACATAGTACCTTGAGTGTATCACATAAATACTTACCAAAATATTCCCTTAAAACAGATTCAATGATTATTACCAGAAGTCATAGACTTCAGTCTGGTTAGAAGCAATAAAACCATGTTCATGCAAGTAGGCAACACTATGAAAGCATAATTTAAACCACTGCTTTTTCTATAAGTAGCACACAATACATTAAAAAAACTTTTATGCCAGCAAATACTTGGCATGTCAAGAATTATGGTTTATTCATGCCTTTTATTTTATTACCAAATAGCCAAATGTGTCTGTATTAAATATTTAATGCAAACACATTTTGTATATTTAATACAATATATGTCTGTTTAAGCAGCAGGACAGACAGGGTACAGGGCATGCAAGTCCGTCCGTGCAAACCGTCCACCGTGGGGCTGCGCAGCTAGCTTTTACCAAAGGACTTAGATGGCCTTTCTAGAAAGTGAAAACTAATCAATTTCTAGTCATTTAAATTCTTTTTTAAATTCTTGATCTTTATGTCCCAGTCTCCCTCCCCTCATTTCCCCGAGGTTGCTACTTTTCAGTCCGGTTCCCACACTCCTAATCAAGGAAGAGCCTGGCCCTCAGTTCGGCAGAAGCTGTAGCCTCAGTCAAGTCCGAGCATCTCCCAGCCCCCGGGACCCTCAGAGCAGTCCTTCCCCCAGGCCTCAACGCTCCCCACCTGAGAGGTCAGCCGGGTTGAAAATACTCTATGGGACCCTCACATCAGCCCCGAGTTTAGAACACGACTGAGTTACAGGGAGAGTACCTTAACCACGCCCATCAAGCTAGGACTGGCAGGGCCACTCGTCACTGCCCTGGACCCTGCGAAGCTAACAATGCAGTAGTGACCAGGCTGACAGAGGGGCTGGTCTTAAACTCAGGCTCAAGAGCAAAACAAGATGATGGTGCTTAGGACAGCAAAGCGGATCGATCCAACCCACAGCCTACAGAACGGTCTCGACCAGGTTACTATGTCTGTGTGGCGTCCTGCCCATTCTTAGCCTCCAGAGACGAGACTCAAGGACCAACTGAAATGTCACCTTAGCAATGAACCTTTCCCTGATTCTTAAACAGACCCATGTTTCCATACACCCAATAAAATGCCATTTCCCCCTCTTCTGAGCTTTCAGTCCTTAATACTCATGATGCATCATTCACTGACTCAACAAGTATTTACCCAGGAGGTCTGCACCAGGTGTCGGGGCTATTGACGTGGATGAGACGCCCCCCGCCCCAAACCCGCAGGAGTTCAGACAGACAGGAGGGCAGTTCCTAACAGCAGAGTGGCACAGTGCAAGTGCTGCGATAGAGGCTAAAGAAGGCTGCCCCCAGAAAACCGTGAAGGGGGTTCCTGGGAAGAAGGCTCCCCCAGATCCATCAGGAAGGAGAAGTGGGAGTCACTTAGCTGCAGAATCAAGGGTGCAGGGGAAGAAAAGAGTGGCATTTCAGGAAAAAGAGCGTGCCGCTAAAAAAATATGTTTTTTTAACTCAGGAGAGAAATGACAAGGATCTGCATTAAGAAGGCACAAAGGGGAAGGAGTCAAGGGAGGTTTAGAAGGTAAAATTTACAGAACTTGGTGACCAATTTTGGGAGGTAAGAAAGAATGAGTCAAAGATAATTTACTACACATTTTATCTCTCGTCACAATTATCTGCATATTTTCCTTACTGTATTAACATGTAAAGGATCACACCCTTTAACCCTGTGCCTAGCATTGAATGAGGTACATACGGGGCTCAGTTTAATAATTTTAAAAACAGAATTCCCATTACCGTAAACCTAGTTTCACAAAAATTAACTATGTAGCTAGACAACCAGGACATCTTCTTGAGGGAAGTAGTATTTTAAGTACCACTGTAATACAGTAGATATGGGAAACTTAATTTTAAAAATTCCTAGACCCTACCTCCATTCAATGATTTATAGATTTATATAAAACCAAAACCAAAGCCAGTCCTGTAACTCAGAAAGCTTGGTTTATAATGTTTTAAGTTCCAAAGACAGATTTTATAACTATAATGAATTATCCACATCCTTATTCCTAAAACTTCAGGAAAGTGACAGGTACAATATACTGACTTCTAAAAGGAAGAAACTAAAGTCTGAATGTTTCAGCTGAAATCATCAGAAGGAACCAGAGATCCCATTTTTGTCAAATCCTTATAGTCTAAGACTAAGGATACAAGATTAAACAATGGATCATGTCACCTCTAGCAGGCAAAACGGACAACTTAAACATGCAAAGGTTGAACGGGCAGGCACAGGTGAGAAAAGAACTCTGAGGGCAAAGTACAGTTACTTACAGAGCTGCAGCACCAGAGATGATTTCAATCAGCTCCTTTGTGATGACAGCTTGGCGGGTGCGATTGAATGTCAAAGTCAACTTGTCAATCATTTCAGCTGCGAACAAAATAAAAGATTAGACAAGATCTAAATTTAGGAAAGAATTAGCTTAGGCACTAACTCATTCATAGATGTGTGCAGCTTAATTTAAAAATAAGAGATTTGGTTTCTTTTTGGGGACCATAATTGGCTGCTTGAGGAATTTCAGGAAGAAATTTTTCTGTCTTCCACGAGATACCCTTAAAAAGTACTTGCGCACTTCCTGCCTACCAAGAAAGATGTCACTTCCTTTGACGGCAGACAATACTACTCTATCTTTAAAGACTCGGCGGCAGAGCCCAGGACCAGCTGCCAGCTCTCTGGCTCCCTGGCCCACTTCAAGACCCTACTGTCTCCTGCCGGGAGGGGCCCCCTGCCACTCCTGCCGGGGGACTCTCGGGACGTGCTGCGCGCTTACAGGCGTTCTTGCTGGCGTTGTCCATGGCCGTCATCCTGGCACTCTGCTCACTGGTGGTGGACTCCTTCAGGGAGTAGTAGATGATGTTAGCCAGGCTGTACTCCTGGTAGTTCCGCAGCACGTCGGCATCCACGTCGTCATAGACACTCATACTCTCTGTTAAAGCAAGCGGTGGATCTCCCTGAAGCTACGCCGCGCAAACACTGAGTTAATCAACACAGCTTCCTAGTACGGAAGGCCTTGGTAATTACAGACAAGTCAGTGTGAGACTGGTTAAAAGACTCAGTCCTAGAAGCTTCATCTATTTCCATCTCACAGATTATAGCAGATTTTTGGCAAAATGATACTTCAGATGCCTTACTGAATAAAACTTAAGAAGCCGACATTTCAAGCAGCCTCACTACATCTCATGGCTACGACGTCCTCTGGACAGTGTCCGGCAGAGCGCCTGGCACAGAGCGCCCGACATGAAGGTTCAATAATGAAGTTAAGGCAAGAACTGAGACTATGCAGGGTGATATAAAAACCCTAGTTCAGCCATCTGATTATTGGAGAAATATGAAAGTGTCAGGAAAACGAGGGAGGGAAAGCTCCTCTGAGAACAGTGAAGAGTGGGAGAACTAGAGGCTGCTATGAATTTTAGTAATTACACTGTGACAATTAGCAGCACATTTCAACTTCATTCATCAGGGCAGAGTGGTGAAACAGTAGTTTTATCAGACTTCACATACAGTGGATTATATCTCTTATTTTATGTGCCATTAAGAAAAAAAACAGTCAATTAAAAACGACATGCAGGGACTGGGAGAAGCATCCTAATTTCAGAGACATTAAAATGTAAAAAAGTGCACATCTTAGAACGGATGAGATACATAGACGGGGGAGGCACAATCAGTGCTTGAATATTATTTCCAGGATGCTTCACTGTGCAATCATGACTTTATTCAAACAGCAAAAGGAAAGAACCGAGTTGTTCAACGTAAACTAGTTCAATTCTCCATTCTAGCGCTTCTGACTGTCTTGTGGGTGGAGGTTCCCATACATAAACTGCAAAGCCAATTTCTAGCCAAGTTCTTCCAACCCCCGAGGATAGAAATCGTCTCTAATGGGAGGCCCTCAATGGGTATCTAACTGTCTAATTAATCAAGAAGTAGAGTAAGAGGCGTCAAACAACGACTGGGCTATGACTTCACGGGAGCCTCTAACAGATGGTGACGGGAGCAGCCCAACATCATTTTGTTACTGCTGAAGAAAGCCATCCTGACAAAGAATGTTTCCCTAAATTGTGCAAACCTCTCCTTTCAACAGGAAAAAGCCTCATCACACAAAAACCTACCGGCACTTGCAACAGTGTCAAGGGAAAAGATGGGCTTTTCTTCTGTCTTGTAGGAGATGACAGACCTGGAAGGCAAAAGCAGAGGTAAATCCCAAGGCAATTTCTAAACTGTTAGCAGACATTTCCTTAATTTAAAAATCTGAACATAAACATAAAAAAGCTTGAGATTTCAAAAATTTTCTTGCCTGAATCGGTTAAAGATGATAGACCCTTCATCAAATTCATATCCAGAATTTAACAATTCAAGGGCAATGACTGACGCATCCCCAAAGGTAGGGGGCCTCCTTCCTACTTCTTTGAACGTCACCAGAAACTGGTCAGAATGAGTCCTACAGGAAAATGAAGAGATCACATAAAATAGTTTAACAGGACACTTCTGCTGAAAGAACACAGGGAACATGGAAAAAATACTCTCACTATGGATCAAGCTGTTTTTTTTTGGGGGGGTGGGGTTCATGGAATTAGGTTGTTTCATACACTGTCATGATCATTCCTTCCCTTTAGCACCTGCCAGGAACTAAGGACCGACAACCAGGCCTTTGTTGTCTTCCGTCTCTCTGCCTTTACTTCCCTTCTTCTAATCCTAATCAACTGTTGTTCATTTCTGACATTTCCAGGCTGTGAGAGCTCCTCAGAGTCCTCATTAACAAAAAAAAAAAAGTCAGTAGCTTCTGATAGCCCCAGTGTATTCCATTTATGGTTTGGAAGGAGAAGCAAAAGACAAGTGGAGAACAAGGGCAATCTACACATTCTAATATGTCATGGAGAAAAGAAAAACAAAACCAAACCCTTCTGTGCATATAAAATGGTAACAAAAAAAAAAACCCAAAAAACACCTTTGCTTAAATAAACTATCAAACTTCCCTTTATTCACACTTGCGCCCTTTTGAACATCAATAATACAGACTTCAGTCACCTCTGAAGTATGCCCCTGATTTTGTCACCAACTCCAACAATCTTCACTTCCTTCCCAGCCGCCGCGAGGCTGGCCACCTCGCTCTTGATCTGTTTAGCAATCGAGGAGTGAATGGCGCCGCAGAGCCCCCGGTCCGAGGACACGCCGATGAGGAGGTGTTTCTTCTTGTCTTCAGGCACTTTAATATCTGCCTTTTCATACAGAGCTTAAAAAAAAAGACTTTTTATATAATTACACTAAATACAGCAATAATCCCTATTAAACTGACGCCTCAGTATAACCAAGTGCACTTATTTCATTTACTATCAGGCTGAAAACCATAAAGGATTAAATCTCTGAATGATGAAGGTCCAAGAGTCAACTTATCTTAAATACTGACTAAAAGAAATCGCTAGAACAATTAAAGAACTTGTAAAGAGGCCAGACTTACACAAGTGCCAACTTAGATTTACCAACTTCCCAAAGAATGCAGATCTTCAGTGTGCAGCTGACAAAGCAGAAAGCAAACGTTACGGAACTGCTCGCACAATCTGCACACCGAGCTTTACTGAAAACTGCTAATGGTAAAACAACGGATGTGCCACTTTGGGGATTACTGTAACAACCTCACTTTGTTCGTCCGGTCTTCCTAGCAGCGGAAGCCAAGAGGCATTTAAATAGAATTAAATACCATACATTTTACTGAGGAAATGCCTGTGAGAGAAAACAGGAGGAGAGTCAGAAGAGCATCACCCCACGAGGCTGGTCTGACCAGGGGGAAGAAAGGTGGGGTGGCAGCTTCCTGGACCGCCATGCAGGGCTGCCGGGGAGCCCTAGTCTCCCCAGAACATGCCGGCCTGAGCATCCTGCCCGTGCTTGGTTGCTGGCCCGGAGCAGCACCTGGGAAGCACAGCTTGGGTGCGAACACAGGGTGGGCTCAGCGGTGCTCCCCGTGGCTGCGAAATGCCCCTTCACGGCTGCCACGTCCTCCCACATCAACCAAATTCCTACTATGACCTTTTTCAGTAGAGAGCAGTGGTTCTCAAACTTCAATCCCTGAGGCCCTTCCACAGAAACCAGAGACAAGTAAATACTCAATTTCAAGGTTCAGGAGGATGGAGAGAATACTTGTCTCTTTTTATGTTTTATATTGTACAGCATAAAATGCCTCTTTAAAGTTCTTAAATATTTAAAATGATTAGCCATTTAATATCTAGCAGTTAGTATTTTTTGTAATTTAAAAGACTGTACCACAAATACTCTAATCAGATATGCAAGCCAGTTTCTTCTTTATTAGATAGTTTGGTGATTATAGACTTTTGGGGGGAAACAGATCTATTACACTTACTCATTTTAGCAAGAAGGGTGAATAGTAAATGACTTCCCCCTTTTAATAAAAACAGGCTAATTTACCAACCAACATTTAGTGGGCCACCAACTAGGTGCTTACCATTGTGCTGGGCAGAGAACGGGACTCGTGAGAGCAAACGGCTAGGACTGACAAGAAGGGCTAAAACTAACCCAGCAAGTCTCCCCACACCTGCTCCTTGAAACTCAACATGGCAGAAAGCAAGGAGCCATTTCCACTGGGGCCCAGTGCTGTCTTTCTCTCAGCAGCATTCTCTTTAGCAGTGTAAATCCATGTTTAAAAAAGATGAACAGCACAAGACAACTGCTACACCAGGTAATTTACATCTAATACACAGATTATTCACACAGATAATGCAGATACATTTTCTTCAATTTGGAAATGAGCAAACTTTGCCCTCTTCACCACTGACGTTTAAACACTGCACTCATGTGCTCAGAGTCAGACCCAAGACCACTTGGTCAGCTTCCATGGCAGGGCACCCCCTCCCCACCCTGCAGTCCTAAAAGATCACATAACGGTGCAACAGGATGAAATCAAGTGTTTGCATTGGATGCACTGTACTTCCAAGTTCTTTTGATGGCATGTTCAATAAACTGGGAGTTTCCAGAATATTTTAAAAGCAAACGCAGTCACATACAGTGGTCAATTAATCGACAGGCTCTGGTGCCAAGCCACACAGGTGCACTTAGACTGCAGTGTGCTTCAGTTTTTCTCATCTGCAAAGCAGGGGCCCTAACAGCTCCCCCCATCGCCCTGGGCTGCTGCACGTAAGTACTCTGAGCAGACCTGCCATCACGTGAGCACCAAATAAAAGTCCCAAGCAGTGACCTCTCTGCTAAAAGATTCTTCATCATCCGTGAATCGCAGCCTCCTCTTACCCAAGGATCCTATTCCGTACACTCGGGCTGGTTTCAGCTCCCTCTCAGCCCGGGCATATTTTGCTGCTGCCACCATTTTCATAGACTTGGTAATTTTCTGGATGTTTTTGATCGACTTTAGTCGCCTGGTAACTGGAAAAACAGAAGTGCTGTGTCAAGATAAAGACGTTATCATTTCATTTGTGAATTTATTGAAATATTTTCCTAAACTGCAACATAGACTAATTAGCAGTCAGGCTATCAATTAACAGCATGATGCTAAACTACGCTTAGTGTTAGGATGAGTACTAGTCAGACCTCGGACAGGACCAGCAAAACGGCTACAAAAGAGAACAGTAAATTATGCATTTAAAACATTAAATGGGACTGAAAATGGCCTTTAGCCACATATTTCATAACATCTTATACACACACAGAGAATCGTTCTTTCTAGTTGTCATTACCACTCTACAGAGAACAGGGGCAGAACCACCACAGGTCACCTCACACTGGTCTTTTCCAAAACCAGCTCAATGTCTCACACGTATAACATAGATTGATTTTTGTCAATTCTGACGAAATATACAATGAACTAAATCAGCACATTTTCAAAAATATTATCTGTCAAAATTTAGTTTTTCTTAATTCACATATGGAGATAAAGTACTTACTATCTTTCAAGGTTGCCATATTTCGAACTTGGATCCTGAGAATAAAGGTGGTAAAAAAATTTTTAGCTTTTTGAAAAATAGCTCCATGATACAAGAAAAACTTTCCAAGTTAATATATCTATTTAAAGTGTCCTATAAAGAAACTATCAAATATAAGACTCTGCTTATGCGTGTGTGTGTGTGTGTGTATATATATATATATATATATATATATATATATATATATATATATAAATTCTCACTACTGATACCAACCCCCTATATCAAAGGCCTCATCCTATGTGACAGCTAGCAAAGCTTCCACCGACCTCACAAGGGCATTCACACATGTCCTAGTCTCGCCCCCATGTCTCTGCCTACACTGTTTCCATAAGAAAAGTCCTCCCCTGGTTGGGCTGTCCAATTGCACTTAAAATCAAGGTCAGCCACCTCCAAAAAGCATCTCTCAGTTCTTAAGGAAGTTCCTGATTCCTTGAGTTCACCAAGACCGTTTCAAATAACACTTAGGGTCAATCACACATCCTAACATGACCACATGTGGGAAACCAGTTTATTTAAACCGATTCTTAACTCTTCCAGCTCAGTTCAGCAAGCATTTACGGAGCAGCTACTCTGCTCCAGGACGTGGTCTCTGACAAGAAGCATATTTTTACCTCCTAAACAATATACATGCAAATTTAGATTTACATAAAATTCATATTGAATATTTTCTACAGTCTTTAAATTGCTAATGCATAAAAGCCAAAAGGATCTGACCTAAAAGTACTGCTAGTGGAAGATAAATGAGAGGACCTGCTGCCCACTGAAGACATGTTGTCAAATACACAATATCTTTCAGCTCCTAAGTCCACAAAGTACTCGTGTTGGTCTGGAAAGCTCCACGGGAGAACTAAAGAATCAACAAATTTGTGCATAAAGAAGGAGGGCCTCAGGAGCGCATCCTGGGAACTGGATGGGGTTTTGAAGCTGGAGACGTAACTTGGGTTAGTAAGTTGAAATATTATTTTATAGGTAGCAGGGAAGGGATGAATGCTTATAAGCCCACACATCAGTTTAGTCTTTCAGTAAAGTGTCTCAGATGGCACTGAGAAGCCCAAAATGATAGTGAATGTGGATGACACGGAGGCCAAGTAAGGGGCTGCTTGCAGCTTCCAGACAAGAGAAGGCAAGAACCTGGACTGAGACACCGTACTAAAAAATAGACTTAAAAAGTCTATTACCAAAAAAAATGCAGGTTGTGAAATGAGATATGATGGCAGTTTAGAGATTATATGGGCTTATGTGCATAAAAATAAGTCTGAAAGGTCATCACTAGAACAGTTTTCTCTTGATTTATACATCTTACTACTGGTATTAACCAGGCATAGAGAAAGAAAAAGAAAAGAAAATACGAGGAAGGAGACTATATGAAAAACACTAGGTTTGGTTATAAAAATGGATGCACTAAAGGAAAAGATGAAAGATGCCGAATACTGAGGAGTTCCGCTAGTTCAGAGTGCCGACTCATCACCACAACGACCATCCCATCAGCATGTTAACAGCATCCCGGGGATGATTTTTTTTTTTGGAAGAACGTTTTTGTCCCAAACCTTCTAAATTTAGAGACTATAAGGACCGAGGGTCTTCTGTGATTCTTTGTTACGCACATTCCCTAATTTCCTGTTTAGCCTTTAGTTCTAAGGTTCTTTATTTCTTTAAAATTATTTTTTTAAAATCATTTTTTTTTAAAAAAAAGCTTTCTTTTTAAAGTACAATTTGAGTACAAAATAACTATGAACTAATCTGAACTCTCTTTAGGGATAGGGTGCCCTACCGAATATACAGTTTTTGCAAATGAGAAGATAAAGGAAGCTGTGAATCAGCTGTGGGTTCTGGAAAATTGCATCATGTCGTGAGAAATCTTTAGGAGGTTATCTGAGAAACTAGAAACATTAAACACAGTGGAGGGCACACCACACAGATAGATGGTGGATTTACCATCACCTACCCTGACCACATGGCATTGTTAGAAAAGCTGAAGATTTTCAGTGGAGGAGAGAGTTGGGGAGGTTGACAGATGAACGATTTATCATGAAAGAATTTTAAGGAGTATATAATGCTGAATAATATAAAAATTAAGGAGGAAGTAGCATCTGCTAATTCCTAGGGAAGAGAAAATTATGAAGTACGTCTAATTCAAATATTGAATGCCTGCATGAAAGTCCACCTCCCGCCTCTCCACCAAATGACTCCCTTGAACTTCACCGCCAACACTACCCACAATTCAGCCTTGTTAGGCTCTCACCTTCACGCATTACACTTCATGTAAAAAGCGTATGTATAAATTCACTTTCATTTTTCAATGGACACATCTGGATCCCCACAAGCATCTGATCCTCACGCTTACCCAATGAATTTTGTACTATCATTTCCCCCATTTAACTGATGAGGAAATGGCACACAGACACTGAGTAACTTGCCCAAGGCCACGCAGCGAGGTGAATGGCAGTCAGGGTTCAAATCTGGGAGGTTTGGCACATACTGCTGCCTCTCATTCTCACATTTTTTTTTACATTTAAAAGCAAGTATCTGCTACCCCAGTCTCAGAGGACAACCCTTTTCTCTCCTGAAATGCCACCTCTTCCTTTTCAGTATATATAGTTCAACTTATGGCCATTGGTTTCCTATTATAAAATAGTTCGATTTTAGAGAATGTGGAACACTAGGAACTAGAAATGCATTTCCCCACGATTTCAGACAGAAAAATCAGAGACTCTTTTTTCCCCAAATTTCTTACTTCCAATTTCTTAATTTCCAAAAATTTAGGGTACTTTACTGACACCCCAAACAACAATTAAAATAATTTCACTATAGTTTTAATTAAGCCTAATGTTTAACATTGGTATGCTAACCTCTCTGAAACAAAAACTATAATAACAAACTGCAATTTAAAAAGCTTTCAGTAACCAGAACAGAACCAAGAAAATGCCTCTTCGTGGTTCCGTAAAGGCAAAGGTGTATTTCCCTGCCAACTTAATTATGTGGCGTGCGAAACATGAGGTTGGTTTTAATTCCTGAATTTAAAAGGCAATTACAGGGGGCAGGGTATAGCTGAGTGGTAGAGTGTCTGCTTAGCATGCAAGAGGTCCAGGGTTCAATCCCCAGTATCTCCAGTAAAATAAATAGACCTAATTACCACTCCCCCACAGATTTTTTTAAAATTAAAAGGCAATTACAGCGATTAGGAAGGTTAAAGCAGAAGAGGCAGGAAAGACACCAGGCACCAAGAGTGATGGACTATATGCAAAGGAAGACGACAGAGTATGCTTTCCACAGTGGAACAGCAATGCTTAATGAATATTCAAACCTACCAACTGAAAACCAACACTCCAAAGAGATTAAAGATTAAGGTCAGGACTTGGACATTTATTTGCTGCGTGAGGTCCCAGTTTAAGCCCCCAGCAGCAGTTATCTCAGGCGGAGAGACAGCTTAAATGATCCCTTATTAGAAGATCTTCAAATTATCTCACAGGTTTTTAAAAAAAGTTATTTCTATAATTTTACGTAAAATATTTTGTCCTCATTTCAGCAACTGTCCAGTTTTAAAAGATCAACTTGGATGATTTAAGGTTCTCAAAATATTTACAGGTAACATCAATGCACAACAAGATGGGAAAGAAATAAGGCTGATGTTTGCAGAGCACCCCTGCCTGGCAGCGATGGCTCCACAAAGCGCACTAGGACCACGTCTATTTGTGTACCACCGCATTTTAGCGCTTCCCACAGTGCCAACTTGGTGCAGGGAAAGCACCCAGCAAATGTGTGCTGAGTGATTAAGAAACGGGACAATCTTTACAAGTGAGAATCTGGCTAAGGCGACTTCCTAATTCTCATGAATTCTCCTTCAATATTAGGGAGGGGAAAATCTGACTTCCAAATCCACCAACATTCGTATATAAGTTTTTCACAACAGATTTAATTACTTATTACCCTGAAAATCTTTTGTTATAAGTTATTTGCTGCATAAAAACGTTACCTATTTCAATAATGCTTTAGAGTCCCTTCTTGTAAGTTAGGATACAAAGATCTAGTTTAGCGCATGACTCCTTAGAATTCTCCTTTCCTGTAAAACCGCGGAAGGCTACACACAGCCTAATAATCCCCTTAGCACCGTGTCTGCAATTCTTTCAGACTCTTGTCTTCGCTCCAAGACATTTCATATTATTACAGGGTACCACCGCAAACCAACGTTTATCTGCCTATTCCTAGGCCTTCTTATGTGCAGGGTTTTTTTTTTTCTTTTTTCGGGAACCAATGTTTAAAATCCTTAAAACGTGCATGGCAGTTGACAGATGACGCTTACAAGTCCATCTATCTTCTTCTCTTGGGGACCTCGGGGCGATGTCATGACCTTGCAGGGTTACTGCTTCGGCAAAACGGTTTCAAGATAGTGCTAGGTGTCCCTCCCTTCCTCGCCAACAAAATTTTGAGGGCCCCTCTGCAGCCCATGAGGACACTCATTTTATCCTCCTGTGCCAAGCAAACGCCGGCTGCGCGGTCGGTGTTTAATACACATTCCGGGTTGTTGCGCTCTGCACTGGAGGGCTTCCAAAGGCCTCAAGGACAAAAGGCACACTTTAACCTTCCCAGGACTTCCCTCCCCGTGTTAAGGAGCCGGGGTAAGGACTCCTCGATGCTCGCGGCCTGACTCCCTAAGGATTGTCACTGAGTGAATCCAAGACCGCCCTGAAATTAACTCGGACCCCGATGACCACTCCTCGTGGCCTTCACCCCGCCCCACCCCGCGTCAGGAAACGTGGCTGGACTTCGCTGTCTCCGCGGCCCCTTCGCGCGCCCTTTCCCGGTTCCGAGCGCTTCCTGAGCCCGGGCCTCTGCGGGACGCGGGCCTCGCAGGCCCTGCGACCCTTCTTCCGTCCCACTCGCCTCCACTCGCTCCCCCTGCCCCTCGCCCGAGCTCTTCCCTCCCTCGCAACCCTCCTGTCCACACCGCAAGCTGCCATACCATTGCGGCTGCACCGCCCAGGCGGAGAGCCCTGCGATGCCGGCCAGAGAGAACATGGTGATACCCGCCCGGCTGAAGGTCGGTCAGACAGGCCTCAGGGCGCGTGCGCGGAGGCTTCCCGGCGCGCCCAGCCCACCCCGCGCTCTCCTTCAATCCCACTTCTTCAGCCTCGCGAGAATTTGGGCCCAGCCTTCCGAGGCCCCACCTCCTTCCGGCTCGCAGGCCGTACTTGTCCCGCCCACCCCGCCAGCCCAGTTCCGCTTCCGGTCGGCGGAGCGCTGGGCTGTGGGAAGTTGGCGCTGTGGTGGTCGCGATGGGGAAGTCGGATTTCCTTACCCCTAAGGCCATCGCCAACAGGATCAAATCCAAGGGGCTGCAGAAGCTGCGCTGGTATTGCCAGATGTGCCAGAAGCAGTGCCGGGACGAGGTAAGCGAGCCCGGGCTCACTCTTCTTACATTCAGTATTGGCTGCCGTTTTTTTGTAAAAGAGCTTTTTCTCATTCATTAGGGCTGTTTGGTTATCCTCACTTGTCATCTCCAAATGTGGTTCCTGTTGGAAAGAGAGGATAAGTGCTTACTTCCTTCCTCTAATCACCAGTTTTCAGAGTAGGACAGTTGCGGTGGTTCTGGCCTGTTTGGCTTCAGGTCTGTTCACGGCCCTTCTCTACCTGGGAGGGCAGCCTGGGGGCGGTGGAGCCGCCCTGTGAGCCCCCTGCCCTGTATTCTGTCTCAGTACTGGAAGACTGAGGGGGAGGAAGGTCAGAACTAGAGTATCCCCTCCTGCCCGCCCGCTCACTTGAATTTCTAGAATTTAATAACATTATTTTGTTTTCATTTTATTGATTTATTTGTCATTTACGGAAGGTGGTGCTGGTTTTTCATTTCTTGTGATACCAAGTTTTCTTTTAAGATGCATTTAAGTAAGAGGAATGGACAGGTAGTACACAGATGAGGAGGAGTTGTGCAAGTGGTCTGTGGATAATTACAGATTAGGAAGCTGCTCTAAGCAAGACTGAGTGTTGAATTGAGGACAGCTGCAGTGCGCCTGAGCAGAGGCAAAGGATAAGGGTTATTAGGAAGGCTGAGAAGGCTTAGTGATGGATGGAACGTGGAACGTGGATGCTGTCCTCGGTCCTGGCCTGGGTGCCGGTACAAGACAGTGCTGTACACTGAGCTGGATGAACAGGAGAGGAACGTTTTTCATTTCTTTTACTAGTGAAGAGTCAGGTTCAAAGGTTAAGTAGAATCAATACAAAGTCAAAACTTGTGTTTGTTTTTTATAGTCATCTGAAGAAGATACAGATTTAGTATGTTAAAATAGGTTTATGCAACAGTGTATTTTGCATAATGAGCTAAAGTATAGGAAAGTGAGTGAAAACAATTTCCTTAATGGAAATTCACTAATGACCCGTTTTTACTTCATTATATTCCTCAGGATGCTGGCATAACTCTGTATGAAGTAGGTGCCTGATAGGAATTTGTTAAATTGAGTAAAAAAAAAATGATACCACTCTTCAGTTGCTGGCCCTGTAGTTTTTCTCACCAATCTCTGTTTCCTAAAGCACTCTTTTTCTGTCTCTTTAATCTTCTGACTTTGATCAGCAGGGTTGCAAAATTCAACTTCATAAAAAAATTGTTTTTTTATGATAGGGTGCTTACAGCCAGTGGCATGATTATTTTCTTTTCTTTCTTTCTTCTTTTTTTTTTTTTTTTTTTTTTACAATTTATCATCCAAGAGCAGCTTTTTAGGGTTTAATGAAATACTTGTATTTAGGGCCCATTACGATGAGCTAAGTCAGACTTTAACAACTACCTTTACATTTTTGTAGAATGGCTTTAAGTGTCACTGTATGTCCGAATCTCATCAGAGACAACTACTGCTGGCTTCAGAAAATCCCCAGCAGTTCATGGATTATTTTTCAGAGTAAGTAACTCAAAGACATCCTGACCTCGTAAGCGTTATTCAGTTGGACATTTAATAGATGCTCAATGCTTTATACATTGGAGTCTCTGTTTATTCCTTACATATTAACATGATAGCTATGTTATCTTTATGCTCAGTTTTTGTCTTCTTTTGATAATGTATCATGAAATGGAATTTAAAAAAAAAAGTATTTCTTATGTTTCAGTCTTTCCTTCCTTTCACTTGAAACACAGGAAAAAACTATTTTTCATTCTAAAACAATTGTGGCTAAGAGCACAGCTCTGGAGTCAGACTGCCTGACTTTACATCCTTCAAACCTAGGCTTCTGCACTCAGGAGCTGTGTGACTTTGGGTGAATTACTTGAGTCTTTCTGTGCTTTGGTCACCTCATCTGTAAGTATTGTATCTTCCAAGCATTGTGTTCCCTCATAGGGTTTACATGAAGATTAAGTGAGTTGGTACTTTTAAAGTGTTTAAGAGTGCCCCGTGCTCATCAGTATTAGCTGTTAATTCTTACTGTTATTGCTATCAATATTTAATCTTGCTTCTGTCTGTCTCTTTCTAAAGTTCTAGACCTTTTGATCTTAGGATTCGTTTATCCTCTTAATAATTATCAAAGGACCCCAAAGACTTGTTTATGTGGGTTATATCTATTGGTACTTGTAAATTAGGGATTAAATCTGGGAACTTAAAAAAAAATTATTTAGTAATTCATTTAAAATAACAATAATGAGCCTACTGTATGTTAAAATAAATATTTTAATGAAAAATAACTATATGTTCCCTCGAAAATGTGATATTGCGTTACATTTTTGTAAATCTCTTCAGTGTCTGACTTAATAGAAGATAGATTCTCACATCTGCTTCTGCATTCATTCTGTTTTGAAACGCTGCTTTGCTTGAAACATATAAAGAAAGTTCAGGATTTACATAGGTGTGGAGTTGGAAGTGGGGGGCATATTTTAATAGCCTTTTCACATAATTTTGGATATTCTTCTTTGATGCTACATCAAAACATGGTAGCGCGGTAATTTCTTAAAGGTTAGTTGCAATGTAGAATCTGAGACCGTATCAGCTAACTTTTTGTGCGCTATGACATTAAAATCCATTTGATCTTTCACTTTAAGTGCATTTTGTACCCATGCATGATTTTGTAACGTCACCTACCGGCCATTTGGAAAATATCAGTTCCCTAAGTTATGCAAGTGTTCTGAAAGTCAGAACAGTGATGCATTCTGTTATGCAAAATCATAAATCATATTCATTAATGTCAGCATCAACGTTGTCAGAAACGTCTGTAAGTATTGGGAAGTATGTCACAATCACGGCGACTGGGCACCAGGTGATACTGATGTTGCTGGTCTGGGGACCAGACTTTGAAAATTATCGTTCTCAATGCTGTACTGACCCCAAGATTATCTTTCTAAATCACAGATTTTCACAAGTCAATTCCTAGGTAAATTATTTAGTGCTTTTTTTATTGTCTCCATAAAACCCAACCTCTTCAGCTTGACATTTCAAGGTATTTCAAAAAGTATAAATAAATAAAGTATCACTTTATTTCCCAGGCACAACTGGTTTACCGAAATTCAAATTGTGACTTAAAAGCTCAGCTTTTATCATTAGTGACAAATACCGTCAGTTGTTTTCTTCGACATGACAGGCTCACCTTGTTTATTTTTGAGAAATTATCTACTGCACACTTAATTTGGAATAACTCTATATGTCTATCATTCTGTCAAGTAAAAACAGTGTTCCATCGTGGAGAAGATAGTCGGCTCACAGCTCAAACAGTAGCACAAATGCTTTTTCCTTAAGACAGTTATTGTACAGCAGGAGAAGTAGTTTATGATTATTTCATCACAGATGGTATTAAAAAGACATGTAATCAAAAGCTGAGGTTTAAGACAATTAGTAATACTGAGTTCTTGATGAAACTAGCGTTGGTTTTCACTGTGAGTGCCTGGGGTGGAGAACCCACTGACTGCTAGTAGAGACTGGTGTCCCTGCCCACTGCCGGGGCTCGGCGAGGATGCCACAGGCGCACCTCTGCCCCAGCTGGGAATGGCCTTCTCTCCCTCTTCACCTGTAAAAGTCCCATTTATACTTCACTGCGCATGCTAAAGACCACCTCCAGACATCTCTGGGCATCTCCTTAGGTCTTCCTGTGATCTTTTGTTATGTCTGTTTTTCAGTTTGGCTTCTGTTATGATTGTTTCTGCTAGATTGTAACCTCGGTCAGGATTTTTGTCTTACTCACTTATGTTTATCTGCACATGACACAGTGCCCTGCTCAGAGGGATACGTGAAGTTGCCGCCTTCAAGTGGGAAGGGCATTTTTGTTCCCATCACTGGAGTGGGATGGTTGTGGCACATTCAGTAGCACTGAGACTTCATGAAGGACGCTCTCCAAAGCTGTGTGGTCACTTTTGCTGTGCTGGCTTTGCCAAGACAGAAGGTTTCAACTCTAAACTGACTTTTAACTTTTAATTCTTGAAAGCTATAATCTTTCGGGATTCTTCCCTTGTTGAGCTTTTAAAGGTTCATAACAGGTGTTCACATAGATGTTTCATGTGTCATTTGGGCATTCAAACCATACCATGGCTTACATTTCAGGAAGGTGATGCTATGTATTTGTAGAAATTACCTTAATGCTTTCCTTGCTTTCTTTATTAGGGAATTCCGAAATGACTTTCTAGAGCTTCTCAGGAGACGCTTTGGTAAGCCTCTGAAGTGTTGTGCACATAACAACTACTTTGTAATCTCGTAATCTGCTCCGGATCAGCAGTGTCCTATCTGTCCTCAGGCACCAAGAGAGTTCACAACAACATCGTTTACAACGAATACATCAGCCACCGGGAGCACATCCACATGAACGCCACGCAGTGGGAGACGCTGACAGACTTCACCAAGTGGCTGGGCAGAGAGGGTGAGAAGGAGACACGATCTGAACCGTGGTTGTGTCGCTGCGTTGCAGGCAGAGTGGGTTGTCATGTTTTCTGCGTAAGTTTGTGGAAAATAAGAAGTGTAGGGCAATTAGAAACTGACAGAGAGGCGTGGTCTTCCAGGACTGATTTTGTGCACTGTGGCTGTGTAAGAATGTCCGCTGTGGTCCTTTGACGGTACGAAGATTTACCACTGAAGCGTCCGCGCATTAGGTTGAGGGTCCTTACCTGTCCTTTTCCATCCCCCTCCAACACACACACACACGCTCATTTCACTTTTGGAAACTTTTGTTATCCCTTTCTAAGGTGATTTTCTAAAAAATTTGCTGCCTCTTTTTCCATTTCTAATAAGATAAGAAGTTTGGGGAAAGAAAAGAGAAAGAAATTTCGTACCAAAGAATTACTTATTCAGTGTGTTTCTTTATCCATTTTGTTGGGGGTGTAATTCTTGCTTCGCAGAATATCATGCACTCTGCGGATGGGAAATACTTAGACACATTTGAATAATTACTGAGCAAGGTAATGCTTTTTTTCATGTGTTTCCCTTGTTTAAATATGTTGCCTCAGCCTAGCTAGTTGGAAAGCAAAATAAGAATTTTTTTCTGTTTAAAGAGAGATATTTTTCGTTTAAAATCTAAATTTTACGAGCTGTAAAATATGGAAAATTCATGTGCTGTATACATTTGTGTGTTTGAATGAGTGTATTTGAATGGATGAGTAACTAATGCAGACGTGGAACACACTTACATTTACTTTCAGCTTTGATTGTATACACAATTACTGTGTGTGTTACTTTTTTTAAGGCTTGTGCAAAGTGGATGAGACACCAAAAGGCTGGTATATTCAGTATATAGACAGGGACCCAGAAACCATCCGCCGGCAGCTGGAACTGGAGAAAAAGAAGAAGCAGGACCTTGATGATGAAGAAAAAACTGCCAAATTTATCCAAGAACAAGTGCGAAGAGGCCTGGAAGGGAAAGAGCAGGTGGGCATCACCATTGTATTCCTTTGTGAGATCTTATAAGGGCATTAGCTAAAAAAATAATTTAGCTAGATCTCGAGTTCATCTTTTTTTTTTATTAGTAGAAACAGCTATTGACATCATTTATCAAATACTTAATGTGGCAGGGACTATGTGGAGTGTCTCCTTTGTACACTTAATCCTTATCACAACTCTAAATACATACATGATTAAGCCTTCGGGGAGGCGATGAGATTGACCAAGAAGCCAAGGCTACTGGGGGCAGAGGTGGATGTTACATGCAGTTCTTTGAGTTAGTCTGACCACTAAATCGTCCCACAAGAGAGAAAGGTTTTACTTTTGAAAGTAATCCTCTAGCTAAGAGTCCTAAAGTTTATTGCTTTATGTTGTTGCTTTCTGCCTAGACTGTAATAGAAGTGAAAATGTACGTGAACTTCTGGAGTTTGGTACAGAAAAGCTACTTCTTCCCCCCGTAGAATAATTCCCCACTGGAGAGTATCTGCAACACGTGTCATCTGTCAGTATCTTAACCGTTTAGTCATAATTCAGGACTACTGAATATTAATAAGAAATGCATTGTGAACCAAACCTTCAACCTCTTTTTTTTTTTTTTAAGGAAGCCCCTATTTTTACAGAATTAAGCAGAGAAAATGATGAAGAAAAAGGTAGTTTTACTTTTCTTTCTTCCTTTTAAAATATGGATGCTTTTGTACTGGCTTTGCCAAAAAACTACCAAGTTTGGGAGCAAGATGTGGTATCTGTCTGGGGGAGGAGGGGATAGCTGGATAGGTTGGTGGGTAGAGTTCATGCTTAGCATGCACGAGGTCCTAGGTTTAATCCCCAGGACTGCCATTAAAATAAATAAGTAAATAGATAATCCTAATTACCTCCTCCCTCAAACACACATACGTACATACATAAATAAATAAAATACGTGTTAGCTGTCTGGATGCACTGTTCTCATCAATAAATGAAAAGGTGATAATAATGAATTGGATGGGATGCCTTCAGCAACAAGTAACAAGACTGAATAAAATCAGTATAAACCTGGAGGAAGTGTCTTTCTGTACCAAGAGTCCTGGACGTAATGTCATTCCAGACGCCATCCTGTGCAGCAGCTAGACACGAGGTGGCTGCCAGCGCTTTCAGCCATCGTATGAGACCCAGCGCTGTCCGCAGGACGACAGAGAGCGTCTCTCTCTTCTGGAGTCCCTCGTGAACAAGGGAACTTCCCCTAGAAGACACTCTTCCCACCTGCAGGCTTCCTTTTGAATGTCCTTGGCCAGACTGTATCCCACGTCCACCTCAAAAATAATCATTGGAAAAGGGGTTATTTTGATTGGTTGAGACCAAAGAACCTTACTGATCACCTCCCGTGGTCCCATCACCTTGGGCATTGGGTTTGCAACACTTGAATTCACCGGGGACACAAACCTTCAGACCATAGCATCCTCCAGGCCATGTGTGCGGGGTATGGACATCTAAACAAAACTGGATTCCTGTAACCCCGGGGAGAGGGGGCTGTGGAGTGGGCAAGCAGCCCAGGCCGGCTGCCACATCGTATGACGGTCTTTCCCAGCTCTGTGGGCACTGGTCCAGGCTGTTTTACAGGACTTTAGGGTCTCTGGGCAGGAGCATTCCAGCTCTCATTTGTTCAGATGTCCATGGATTTCTATATGGGTGCATTGTGGTATTTATCTGATGTTTTATTACAGTTTTCCTGAAATATATATGAAATACCAATTCTTCTCTTGCAGTTACATTTAATTTGAACAAAGGAGCATGTAGCTCAGCAGCAACATCTAAATCAAGGTGAGCTCCAGGAACAGGGGTCTTAGAACTCGAGCATTTTTGTGTCTGTCGATTACTGCATTTTAAAAGGTGCAGTCTTGTGCATTAATTTGTTTCTGGTTGCTCTTACCTTTTTTTGTTTGTTTCTTCTTTGATGGTCGATTGTTTTATTTTCTTAGGACATATAATTGGTGGTGAGAATGTAACATGGTACCGCTGCTGTGGAAAATAGTACATCGGTTCTTAAAAAAATTAAATGCATAATTACCATACATTCCAACAATTCCACTTCTGGGTAAATACTCAAAGGAAATGAAAGCAGGGACTTGGATGGATATTTGTACACCAGTGTTCAAAACAGCACTATTCACAAGAGCCAAATAAGAAAAAAAAATTACACGAGGGTTCCAGTTATTCCACATTCTCTCCAACACTGGCTATTTTATATATATATATTTTATAATGGCCATTCTAATGAATGTGAAGTAGTATTTCATTGTGGGTTTGATTTGCATTTCTCTGATGATCAGTGATGTTAAGCATCTTTTCCTGTGCCTTTTGGCCATTTACGTATCTTCTTTAGAGAAATGTCTACTGCCTGTTTTTTAATTGGGTTTGTTTTTCATTCATTTTAATTTTAAGAAAAGTATCTAACAGCTTTAAATAAATTAAAGCTTCCAAGCTGAGACAGATACCAAAGTACTGAATAATTTATCAGTGTGTTTGATGGCTCACTGTTGATGAGATTTGAGGAATCATGGAGAATGTGAGAAGACTCAGAAAGCAGAAAAGTAAGCAAATATTTTTTCCAAAAGTGGAGAAAAATCTTCCAAGAAACAATAGTAGCAAGCTGGTATTACTGATTACGATAGAAAAGAGGTAGTTTGTGAACATGTAAGGAGGAAGCAATTGCTAGGCCCCCAAATCGCCAGTTAAATCGTAGCTTCCCCTCTGCTAGGGTTATCAGAGCCTGTTTGCAGAGACTTATTGTGGTTGATATGACCCAGAATTACTGCTAAATTCGGTGGATTCCTAGCTCAAAGTACATTTAAATATAAAGAATATTTAAGTAGCACATTGAAGAGTGTGTCTGGACTGAATCTGTTCACAACCAATGTATATTATTTACAGTTGTCACAAACTTCAGAACTTAAAAATATGTTCAGAGGATTGAATTATGGGACAAAACCCAGTAAGTGAAATTTCACAAGGGTAAGAGTAAAGCCTTACACTTAGATAGAAAGGCTTCATTGAAGACGGAGTAGGGGCGTCCTGACCTACAAACCCTCACATACGAAGCCAAGATTTCGGCTGACTGCCAGCTGCACTGGGAGCCCTTGCAGTAATTCAGCTGCTAATAAAGCTCTTGCTGCCTTTAAATGCCTTGAGAAAAAAGTCCAAATAATGGAACATAATAACTCCATTGTATTTTCTATTAATCACACTTTTTTTCATGTTTAACTCCATGTTAACTTTGTGCAAATGTGTATTCTTTGTTTCATATTTTATCAGTATGACAGATTAAATAATGGGACTGGTAGGATTCAGTTAGTCAGCAAATTAATGGAGCATCTGTTTTATCTGCGTCACAAGATAGTTACTGCTACTTTACAGGGAAAGTATATACATATATGTCTGGTCTCCCCCTCCTGTGAGAGAGGAGGCGCATATACAAATGGTCATATACAGGGCGGAGTGGGGTGCTTGCCCCAAAGTGCTGTGGTCACTCAGAAATTGACAAGATCCAGGAAGCGTCATGAAGAATAGATCTTAAAGAATTTCGACAAGTAGAGATAAAAGGAGAGACTATTTTAGGTATAAAAGGGGCATGTGCAAATTTGCAAAGGCTTGGAGCATAGGACGTGGCTCAGTCAGTAGCCAGTTGTTCAGAATGACAGGTGCACATTATAAATCCAGGACGGCACACTGGGGCCAGCGGTGACAATTTTCTATTAGCCATAAAATATTTAGAATGTACACCATCGACTCTAGGCAGTTGGGAGCAATAAAAAAATTTTATTTGAATTTTGAGATCTTCACTTTAAAAAAATAGAACTGACAGCAACGTGCTGGACGTCCACCAGCCAGTTTACAAACATCTTCCTTAATCCTTGCAGTCGAGCTGGAGTTGGATCACACTGTTAACCCCATTTGTAGATGAAGAGCTGAGCCCGGGAAAAGTTAACTGCTCAAGGTCCCGGCAGAAATAGGATCAAACCTTGGTGGCCCTAGCCCTGGAGCTGTCATCACTCTGCCGCGCTGGTGCCCTGGCACTGACTGCAGGGCTGAGGGGCAGGGAGGGTCACGTGTTCTCGTGGTGCTCCCAGGCCTGTAAGTGGCAGACGCGTCTTCCATTGTTTTGACTAATCTGCTGTAGGTTAACCACAGAGCAGATTTCTTCTGTGTTGCTCTTTTTGCACATTAGAAAGCCTACGTCTTTTTTAAAATTCTTTTTGTTGAAGTATAGTCGGTTTACAATGTTGTGTTAATTTCTGGTGTACAGCATAGTGATTCAGTTATGTGTGTGTGTGTGTGTATTCCTTTTCATAGTCTTTTTCATTATAAGCTCTTACAAGTTATTGAATAGAGTCCCCTGTTAGAAAGCCCACGTCTTTGCACTGTTTTTGTGAACAGCATGATTCTTCTTCCCGTCAGTTCTTTGGGACCAAGTGCCCTGAAGACAATAGGAAATGCAGCATCAGTGAAGCGAAAGGAGTCTTCCCAGAGCTCAGCTCAGTCAAAGGAGAAGAAGAAGAAGAAATCAGCGCTGGACGAGATCATGGAGGTACACTTCATGAACTGCCCCTCAGCCCCAGCTGGCAGGGGAATGACGCGCTTCAAGCCAAGGGAACTTGGTTTCACCACTTGTGAGATGAATGTGTTCGTGCTAGATTAGGGGAAGAGCCTGGGTGCTCCCATCTGAATAGGGGTGGAACCTCCCTAAATAGGGTTATTTTCCTGTCTCAGGTGCTGCCTTCGAAGCTCTCCCTGACGTTATGGTCGGTAGAGTTCATTTAGGGGGACTGCGGTGGGAACTGAAGCCAGAAATGAAAACTCTGTTGCCCACCGGTGGCTCCGTGAAATTGGCATCCCCCTCAGAACCCCCACCAACCTGGGCTCTCTGAGCGCCTCTGACTTCCACTTACCACCTCCCAGCCGGGGAGGGAAAGCTCCGACACGTTTTTATTTGGTTTAACCCACTGGCCAAGTTTGTATGATGAGTCATTAAAAACCTAGGGCGATCCTTTTGCTCTAAATTCACCTGAAATTCTAGAGTAGCTCTGTGGAAGGTTCTTAATATATTCCTAAGTACTCCTCCCTCCCTTCCAACACTGAGCCTTCCTGCATCAAAACGGTTATGAAATAAGTAGACAAGATGAAGAGAAAGGATAAATGGATGCCCTGTGCTGTCATTCCCTCTAGTCTCCTCATCCCGTCTCTTCATCTGTGAAGGGACAGGAGGCGACTGTTCGGTCTTCCCTGTCACAGTCCTCACATGGTGCAGGGCAGTCAGAAAAGCTTCAAGCATAACGACGTGTGTACTAAACTGTGGGATGTGGTCACTCCAGCACTCAGTGATCACTGAGCTGCCCTTCCATGCTGGGCGTCGTGCGAGGTCCCACGTCTGTAGAGTAGGGAGGAAAACACTGTCCCTGCGTGTCACGGAGCTTTTAGTCTAGCAAGGGGGACATTCCGAGGCCAAGTGGACCAGTGGCTGAGTAATTACAAAATGCTAAGTGCTAAGGAGCTGGGTCTGAGGGCAGGGAGTGGGGAGATCGCTTGTGAGAAGGTGCCAGGGCGGAGGAGAGCTCTAGTTGAAGCCTCCCGAGGAGAGGCCCCCGTGGCCGGAGCACGGTGAGCACCAGAGAGGCAGCACTGGGAGCTGGGGAGAGAAGTGGGGGCGGCACCATAGGGTCTTGTAGGCCGTTGTGATTTAACTCAAAGTGAAATGGAAATCCAGGTCTGCCTCCTCGGAATATAATACATGCCAGACTTAGAAGATTCTTTGTTCACATTGGAAAGTTGGAGGGACTAAAGTGATGTTTTGAATCAACCAGAGAATTACCTTGTCCAGCCCCTTTCAAAGTTGGCCCTTCAAGCTAACTTTAAGCAGTTGAGGAAGATAGAGGCGTGAGATACGACCAGACCGGCCATCAGCGCGTTTCCCTTTTGGTCGCCCTTTTATTTTCATCTCTCTTGGCTGTGTTTTTCTTCCCCTCCATTCACAGGCTTTATTACCCTTATCAAACAGGGAAGCTCTTTGCAGGCAAACTGCAGGCCCAGTTTGTGTGCTCAGTTGGTCCAGAAGAGTTAAGTTTTTACCCCCCCCCCCCCCCCCCCCCCCGAGAACGCTGCCTGTTTTCCAGCCCATGACAGCCGCAGGGGAGCGAGCAGGGGTCGGGCCGGTGACGCTGGCAGGTGGCCTCGCGGCAGTGACCAGAGGGAGGCTGACTGCACTTACTTTCCTGGCCGGTTGACTTGCCTTTCACGTATTTTCTTAAATCCAAGTTCCTTTTTTTCCAATCAAAAACTAATTGCAAAAGATGTTGATTTATGTTTATCAGCACTTGCAAATTGTGTCGATCTTCTGCGAGGTGTGTTTTAGGGTGTTCTTTTGCTGAGTAGAATGTTATTTGAAATAAATTTAGGATTATAAAGAGGTAATTTTGTGAACGTCTTACGTGTTCCCCAGATTGAAGAGGAGAAGAAGAGAACTGCCCGAACAGACCACTGGCTCCAGCCCGTACGTATTCCGACGAGGCTGCTTAGGTTCTAAATGTGCTTTTAAGTGAATGATTTAAATAGCATTTGGTATAAATGACTGAATTTCTTAAATATATGTAAATTCTACAGATAGCTTTATAACTTTAATGCCTCTATAAGTATTGGTTGTACCCGTATTGGAGGGTTACATCAATTTCATGGACCGGTAACGTTCCTTGAGTTTAATGCTGAATTTGCTCGTAGATAACTTGAATTTAAGCCTGGAATTATTTTCAGTAAGAATACCTAGTCAGGTACTTTGTTGAAAAAAAAGGTTTTAATTATCCAAATTCAAGGAAAGCTTTGTATTTTATTGATTGTTTATTATTGCTTTTTTTAAAAATTTTTTTCTTAATCTAATTTTCTAAACTTTAAAAAAAATTTATCAAATGAAAGATTCTTTAAATTCTACAGTGCTTTCCAATTTTCAAAAGTTTCACACATAATTTCAGGTAATCTCATAATAACTTTTTTCCCCAAACTCTTTATTGCCCCTCCCCGTTCCCTCTCCCCACTGGTAACTGCTAGTTTGTTCCCTGTATCTGTGAATCTGCTTCTTTTTTGTTTTATTCACTAGTTTGTTGTATTTTTTAGATTCCACATATAAGTGATGTCATATAGTATTTGTCTTTCTTTGCCTGATTTATTTCACTTCATTGCTTATTTTTGTAAGATAACAATTTCATAATAATTTTAAACATTTAAATATTTTTAAAAGTTATTATTTATTGCTGCTCTGTTTCGAACTTACTGAAGTGTGAAGTTTTCAGAAAGCCTGCAGGGTGTCTTAGTTATTCTTAAAGGAGCTGTTTGATCACAAGGCTACTCTTAAACATGTTATTCTGCTGTTAGATATCCTCCCCTGCAAAGTCCTTACTAAATGTTTGCTAACGTAATTTTTATCCTGGTTTATTGAAGTCCGTCTAGTACCTCTGTTGTATCTGCTTAGTGTAGCAAGTGCAGGATCCTTGTGGTGACTATGACATTGTCAGGTGATTTAATTGTCATCGTCAACCATTCAACAGCTAATTCAAATCAGGAAAATAGCAGCAGAGAAGCAAACTCAGAGTGCACTCATACACAGTCAGCTCAGGTCTCTCTTCCATTTGAGAATGAGATGCTCGGAAGAACTGTACTGTCAGCAGGAGCTCATCTGGAGGAGTCCTGCCTGTGTCGGAGATTCAGAGCAACATCAGGAGAGAAAACGTTGTGGGAAGTGTCGGCCTTCCTTAGCTCAAAGCCTCCATTTTCTTGCAATTCCCAGCAAGGCTCTTGCCTTCTGCGTGTTCATCAGTGGTGAACACCAACATAATAGAGTATCCTTGACGCTTTTCACTCCTTGAATGCAGAGAAAGAAGGACGCTATCTCTGAAAGCCCTGGATTAATAAAGCTGAGATTGGAGGATAAAAGTTTCCTAGATTCCAGGAAACCTTCTGTGTGGAAATCAGCCACAACATATGAATTTTTTCCCCTTGGTAACCATGTTGAATAAAAACAGAAAGAAGGAATGGGAGATTACTGAGGAAATGTTTTGTCATTGTTGGGAAGGCTTACGAATCCGAAATGTCTTATTTAGCAAAGCAGCGAATGTTTTAGTATGATTTTTGGTGAAAATGGTTTAAAATGAAGGATTAAAAGGGGAAAGATAATTTATGTCTTTCCTTCCGTCTTTATTTTTTTCTTATTTCCTAGGAAATTGTAGTGAAAATTATAACCAAAAAACTTGGAGAGAAATATCATAAGAAAAAGGGCATTGTGAAGGTAAGGGCATGAAGTTACGGATGGAACTGGGGAAGGAGCTGGCGGGTGGCTAAGGAACGTCATTTTGATATTCCTTAAAAATCAAGTCCCAGTGCAGAAACAGTGTGTCTGAGGTTCTTGAGGATTCCATAAAAGGAAGGCCGAATTCACAACTGTCGGAGAAATATTTCATTTCTAGTCAGAGTTTATACTTGGCCTTGGTCTGCTTTCTTACTGGAGCTAATAGTGTATCTAAAACCCAGTGCCGCCTCCTAGAACACTCAGCGTGTACGCCTTGCTAGCCAGTGAGATGCGTTCTCTTTGTTAATGGTGGACAGTGTAATTATGCCCCCGCTTCCAAGGAGGACTTCCTTATGTTTTGCCCAAAAGACTGTCATTAGACCACTTGAGGGTTTTAAAATTTAAAAATCGACACTCTGCTCCTTTCCTTTCTTTTGCTTTTCCTAAAGATGGTTTCACGCTAGCACCCAGCCTTGTGCGTGTGTAACTTGCCCTTCTGCTGGACTTGAAATGAGGCAGAGCTGTCCCTCTCACTGTATTTCTTAAAGTCTTTTTTCTGAGATCATCAGTCTTTTCTCCCCAGATGAATACCCTAGCTTTGAATTGAGTTCTTCAGGAACCACAGACTGAGCACTCGCCCACGGCCTCTAGGAAGGGAACTTTGAGGAGTTGCTCTGAAATGAGTTACTTTTACCTTTTGGTTAGAATTGCATCTGTTTTTCATTTATTTATTTCTGCCCTTTGGGATTTGTGTTCGCATCTCTCTTCTATTATAAAAGTGTTGGTTTTACATGATAGGAAGTAATTGACAGATACACAGCTGTTGTAAAGATGATTGACTCTGGAGACAAGCTGAAGCTCGACCAGACTCACTTAGAAACAGTAATTCCAGCACCAGGTAAACCTTTCTGCAGACCTTTTAATGTGTGTCCCATCGAAATAAGTGACTCTGTTCTTAAAACCATAGCTATTGACATTGCTTGGTGGTTATAGATACGAGGTATTTTTAGAAATATATCCTTGCCAGCATGACCAATCCCTGTTTGACTTGGCAACGTGGTAGTTTACCAGTCCTCTGAGAAAGCTGTTTTTGTGACATGAATAAATTTTCCCTTCCTAGAATGTTTGCTTTTTATTTCCTCCAGAAGCAAATCACAGACATACCTGGATAAAGTCCGTCATATTAGGATTACTACTAATACATTTGTTTAGCTACTTGAGATGGTAAAGTAAAAACCAGTATTATTTTGCTTTTCCTTTTCCTTAATTGTCCTCCAGCTGGGTGCTTCCACACGCATAGTGTGAGTGCTGCCGGGGTTGGGGGTTTGCCTCTGACCGGAACCCTTCGTGCAGTTGCACTGCTGGCACAGCGAGAATGTTAAGTCTCTAAAACTTCTGTGTATCAGATCCCGTGTTCTTTCTCCCTAAAATAAAATTCACTTTATGGATTAGAAATTGTGGGCTTTTTTCCAGCTATAATGAGGTGTCCTTGACATACACTGCGTCTGTATAAATTATGTTAATTTGATGTTTCAGCACGCGCATAATGCCGTGAAAGCCGTCCCTGCAGTCCGTTAGTGAAAGAACCCATCACCCCCAAAATGTCCTCAGTTCCCTTTATGATCCTTCGTTCCCCACTCCGTTCCTTCCTCCACGTCCCGCAGGCAGCCACCAGTCTGCTTTCTGTCACCGTAGATTAGCTCCCATGTTTCTAGAATTTCTATAAGTAAGTCGTACTTGTGTCCTAAGTTTCTATCTGATTTCTTTCGCTAAGTATATTATTTTGGATTCATCCACGTTGTCATGTGCATCTGTAATTCATTCCTTTTTATTCCTGAGTATTTTTACTCTGTGGACGCACCACAGTGTCCTTACCCAGTCACCTGCCTATGGACACTGGGGTTGTGTAGCAGCTTCTGGCTGTTACAAATGAAGATGCTAAGAATATTCACGTCCAGGTCTTTGTATGGATAGATGGTTTCTGTTGGGACAATTCTTAGAAATAGAATGACTCAATCAGATGGTAAGCGTGATGTTTACATTTTTATGAAACTGCCAACCGTCTTAGGATTTTACAAAGAGAGAAATGAAAGTAAGCTGAAGTTGTTCTGATTATGTCTGGGCTCTGGGACACAACCTCCAAGAACCGTCCGCACCTTGCAGTCTAAGATTTAAAACATCCCTTTGACAAACAAGCGGGAAAAATGAGTCTCGTACTGCCATAGTAATCAAAGTAACTACAAGCTATACTTCAGAATCTTACAAATATTAAATGACTAAGAACTTCTTGAGGTGGGGTGGGGATAGAGCTCAGTGTAGAGTGTGTGCTTAGCATGTGTGAGGTCCTGGGTTCCATCCCCAGTACCTCCATTAAAAAATAAATAAACCTAATTACCGCTCCGCCCAAAAAAAATTGTAAAAAAGGAACTTCTAAGAGAAGGGTTTTGTTTTCCATTACGTTGATTCAGTGTAACTGCATTTGACTGTAAGATGTAGATAAGAAAGCAGATGAAACTGGACATTTTCTTTGTATTAAGTGTTAACTGTTTTCTGTTGTAGGGAAAAGAATTCTTGTTTTGAATGGAGGCTACAGAGGCAATGAAGGCACCCTAGAATCCATCAATGAAAAGACGTTTTCAGCTACTATAGTCATTGAAACTGTAAGTGTATTTACACAAAGACAGAAATGTCAGAGTGCTTTTAAAATGTGCCATGTGTTTCTTTCACTGGATTGGTGTTTTATTTTAGAGTTTGGGTTTTCTGTTTGCCCTCCCTCCTACTCGGAAGTCTATAAGCTTATTTCCTCTAATAACTGACATCGCTGGAGCGTTTTATTTTCTGATTACAAAAGAAATGCCGCACATTGTCTTCATCTGTTCAGGCTGCTGCAGCAAAACCGAAGGGTGGAGGGAGCTTGTAAACAGCAGAACTTTATCCCTCACGTTCCTGGAGCTTGAAGTCCAAGATCAAGCACAGGCGGATTTGGTGTCTACGCAGGTCCTCGTTCCTGGTTCAGGGGTCCCCACGTGGTTGAAGGGGCAAAGGAACACCCTGGGCTCCCCCTTAAGGGCACTAATCCCCTTCCCGAGGGCCCTGCCTCATGACCTCGTACCGCTCCAAGGCCCCACCCTGACGCCATCACTTTGTGGATACATTGGACGAATTTGGGGAGGAACTCAGGCATTCAGCCTGTAGCAATGTTCTTGTATAAAAAAGCTGAAAACTACAGTTTAAATAATCTTTTAATTAATCCATAATCCCCCAGGCGAATGATAACCTCCATTCACATTTTGGTCTGTTTTTTCCCCAGCCTTTCTGTTTCATAAAAGTGTATATGATAGGGATAATTTCACTTCCCAGTTTCCCCCTCACGTCTAACGTGGAGCTCAGTCTGCCGTAGTGTGATCAGCGGGGAATGTATGGTCACAGCTGATCAGGGAGAAGCCACAGAGGTCAGCAGTTTTTTTAATGTCCTTTTTTCATAAAGGATGTAAGGTAGGAGAGATCAATGAAGTAGTTAATTTAAAGAGCTCTAATGATTAGGTAAAATTGCTTACTGATCTAGAGCTGACAGCTCACTGACAGGTCTGCGCGTGAGGATGCGTGAGGCCTAAGCTGTCTTCAGAAGGAGGGTCTGAAACACGTGTCTCCTAACTGCCTGATTCTTTTTAGACCCCTGAACTACTGCACTGTGTGTCTGTCTCTCTAAACGTGGGGTTTTTCCCTCCGCTACAGTAAGTTTTGATGTTTAGGGGAACAGGAGACTTCCTGAAGAGCTGATGAAAGCTGTGGGCTCTCTCCAAGAACTCGCACATGAACTGCCCGCTTTGCTGTGTTCTCTTTAAGGAGCTCACAGGTCCCCAAGCCCGTCTGTGAGCTGGCCAGGGAACATGTACCTCAGAAGGGCTTTCTAGAAAAATCGTTTAGGTCCTTATTTGAGAGAAATCCCATTTAAGTAAATAAAGCATTTTTTTCCCATCCCTGAAAATACTAACCTAATCACCAACTAACACAGACTCGGGGGGAAAAAAGGAACAGGGAATGCCACTTGTCACTGAGGAATTTATTAATCTGACTAAATGAACAACGTTTTTTAAAATCAGTTTTTCTCTGATTTAATCAGCATTAGATCATGGAAGCTTTCTATTTCCCTGGCAGCTTGAACCTTCTCCACTTTTTAATTTCATGATAATATCCAACTTAGATCCCGCTTCATGCTTTACTCTAAGGGAAGCAGCATAGTCTAGGTTCCATCCATGCCTTTGCGTCACAGTCTGTGTGATTTCGGGCGCTGATTCTCCCCTGACTCCCCATAAACCCCCAGTCCCACCTTCTCCCTCGCGCTCTCACTGCCACAGTGCTGTGCTGACACAGAACCTCACAGGGGGTCCGCACGAAAGCCTTTCGGGTTGATTGCCAAGCAGTGTGGACTTTTGGGAGAGGAAACCCATGTGCTAATTTTTAAATTTTTTTTCTTTTTCTTTTGCAGCCTGCCTCCATTAAAAAAAAAAAATCTGTGTTTGTGTATATCAGTCAGTCTGTCTCCTATGTCCCCATGTTTTCTCCAAGTCAATGCCCTGAAAAACATTAACCTTCAAGTGATTTTTTTCTATTTTTATCATTTCTGGCATCTTAAATTTTAGTATCAGTATTATAATACTTGAAATTTACACATTTATTAAGTAGATTTTTAAAGTAGCTCACAAATTGTTCAAAACCAACCTCAGCTGGGTAGGTATTTGCCCAGTTAACCCAAATGTCTGGCTCCCTTCTGAATCCTCTGCTTGGCATTCTTATCATAAAGGTGCAATTGACCTTCAGCCTTTAAACTTGATAATGAAAGAGTCAACCTGGTCACACTTTATCTGGGAACTCGCTTCCTTTATATGTAATTGTTGTTGTATATTAAAAGAAAGAGGTTTTTTAAAGCATTTTGTAAAGGAGGGTGTGATTCTCAGTAAAAAATGTTAACATCTCAGTCCGGGGTTAGAGTCATCATCATCTTTTTATATTTCACAAGGGAGGGAACCAGCTTTTCAAATTTTAGCCAAAAGCTCTGACATGAAGCGTTGAGAACCACTGTGCTCACGTCCACGTCCTGCTTCGGGTGTCGTTCTGAGCATCTGTGTGCTCACTCACGCATGTGTCCCAGCAGGCCCGCCGGGTAGGCACTGTCAGTGTTCCCTGCTGGGATAACGGGGCACCGAGGGCTTGAGCCACCTGCTGGGGGAGGGATTTGAACCTGGGCAGTCTGGGTCCCATGCCCATGTTCTTAGCCTCTGTGCTCCCAGGCTGTATCTGCTTTTATGACAGGCGTCTTCTTCCATTCACCCAGTATTCCCCTTGCCCTTTTTGTTGGAAATGAAGGGGTAAAGAAAAGATATTTCTGGGGGAAGTTTATAGCTCAAGTGGTAGAGCACGTGCTTAGCATGCACGAGGTCCTGGGTTTAACCCCCAGTAGCTCCTCTAAAAATAACTAAGTGGATAAACCTAACTACCCCCTCAAGAAAAAAGACCAAAAAATTTTTTTTAAAATATATATATATATATTTCAGGTCAGACTCATTTTCTGTAATAAGACCAGCCTGTCACAGCTAAACTAGACAAACACGTCTGAGGGCGAGGATCTGTATTGCTTAAAACAATGGCCCTGAAGAAAAAGAAAGCCCCAGTCGAGGACAGCACAAAGTTAACGTCTTGTCTTAAAGTCCACATGGGCCTTCTCAGTGAGGGAAGGGCTTCTTTCTAAGTGGTGGTGTGGGAGTCCAGGGTCCTTCCAACTGTGGCTCCACCACCTTGAACCAGCGGCTTTGACAGCGCCCATGTCCCTGTGCTTCGGGTGGGCCTGCAGGTGGCACCCAGCCCTTTGCTCCCTTCCGTGGACCAGAGCTCCATCCTACAGCCACTCCCACCGGGAGAGCCAGGAAGTTAGCTTTATCCAGGAAGCAGAGAAGCGACTGACCGGCTAGCAGTTCTCTGCCCCCGGAAGCTAGAATTTCACACGTGTCACGTGTCATTGAAGAAAATACGGCCAGTTCTTGATGAAGACAGCATAGAAAACTATTTAGATCCACAGACGTGTAGGACTGTTGTTAGCTGCTTTGAGGTGTTTCAGGGATGTGGAAAAGGCAAATTTGTATCCAAAAGTGTACGTCCTTTCTTGTCTTGGAAGTATGTGTGTGTTTTTTAACCTTTTCTTCAATATTTTAATTTGTAGGGACCTTTAAAAGGACGCAGAGTTGAAGGAATTCAATATGAAGACATTTCTAAACTTGCCTGAGTTTGAAAATTTGTTAACAACACATTAAAATCTTAAAGCATCAAATTGGTGTTTTCCGAGGCATTACAAGGCTCTACTGTGTTAGGGTGTTTCTTTTGTATAAAATAGATGGATTTATTTAAATATTACTGTATAGTTGTTTAGCTAAACTTATAGAAAAATCTATGTCTCACGCAGTATCAAAATTCTGTAATTTTGCCCTTGTTGTTTTTGTTTCCTTTGTAATATTTCCTTGATGATTTTTTAAATCTTCATTAAAAGAACATTATGGTAAAGTGTTCTTATATAAGATGATTAAGAATCATACAGTTAGAGGAAATCCTTCATATACTCTGAACTTACATTTTCATCAGTGGTAGTGAAGTTGAATGATAGTTTCCCCCACTGTCAACATCCCACACATTTGTTACATTTGATGAACCTTTGTTGACACGTCATTATCAGCCGAAGTCCACAGTTCACCTTAGAGTTCACTCTTGATGCTGAACATTCTGTGGGTTTGGACAAATTTATGATGAAATGTATTCACCGTTACACAAAGTAGTTTCATCAGTCTGAATCCATCTACTCGCCCCCCACCCTGTCCCTGGCCTCTAGCAACCACGGGTCTTTTTCCTGTCTACGTGGTTGTGCCTCCTCAGGGATGTCTTACAGTCGGACTCACCCAGCGTGTTGCCTTTTCAGACTGGCTTAATTACATACACTTATGTTTCCTCCACGTGTCCTCTCATGGCTTGATGGCTCATTTCTTGCAAGTACTGAGTAACATCACAGTAGCTAGGTATACCTGTTTATTTCTCCGTTCACCTCTTGAAGGACATCTTGGTTGCTTCCAGGCTTCATCAACTATGAATAAAGCTGCCATAAACATCCATGTGCAGATTTGTGTCTAAACATGTTTGCAATGCATTTGGGTAAATGCCAAGGGGCATGATTGCTGGATTGAGTGGTAAGAGTGTCTTCCTTCCAAAGTGGCTGCACCATTTTGTATCCCCACCAGCAGTGAACGAGACTCCCTGTTGCTCCGCATCCTCACCAGCATTTGGTGGTGTCTTGATCTTGGCCGTTCTTGGAGGTACATAGCAGTATCTCGTTTTAATTTGCAGTCTGCTGACACAGGCTGCTAGCATCTTTCCATATGCTTATTTGCCATCTGTGCACCTGCTTTGGGGAGGTGTCTATTCAGGTCTTTTGTCTATGTTTACATTGGGTCATTCACTTCCTTACTGTTGAATTCTAAGAGTTCTTTGTATATTTTGGATGACGGTCTTACATTAGGTATGTCTTTTGTAAATATTTTCTCCCTGTCTGTAGCTTCTTAGTTTCTGGAAAGCTATTGTTTTTCACCAACTTGGCTTGTGATTGTGTCAAGTTATTGGCATTAATGCCCTGGGAAACCAAATTCCTTGAGTTTTCCTCATTGGGAGTGCCACTGGACCCCATTCCCTCGTGTGCTTATTGTCCGTTTGTGGATTCTAACTGCCTGTCAGTTTTTATTGATGTGTTTAAGTAAGTCTGTTTAACAGACATTTACTGAGTACCTCCAGTCAGTAAGCCATTGCAGTAGCTGCTAGAGATGGAAGAGGGAACAGCAGAGGCAGACGTAAGATGGGTGTTGGGAGGGGACTGCCGATGTTCAATGAATTAACATTCAAATGAACTGACTGGCCGATAAAGAGAAATTTTTGCTGATCGGAAGTAGCCACTTAAAAACCCGCCCTGATCTTGCTGCACCCCAGTGAGAGACCAGTAGCTGATGCCTCAGTTCCAACTTTGGCAAAATGGAATCACGAGATTAGAATGAGGCTCAGCGTTGATTGTAAGTTAGTCGTTAGGTTGAAAGAAGTGACCCCAGAAATGTTAACTGGAAACTGAATCATTACGCCAGGAAAAGGAGCCGTCATCGATTCGTCTTTCTTTTACATGGATATTTCAGAAAAAGTGACCAACATAGACTTTGCCAGTGTGAAAAGGCATTAAGAAAAGGAGAACAGTACTAAATTGTTACATCATATAAGTCCTTTTATGTATCTAGGCAGCCAGGTAGTTCTTACTTTGCGCTCGCCAGGGCTTCGGAGTCACATACGTCTCTTTCGATTGGGATAAAGCACAAGAGAAGATCCCCCTTTTTAGGGTATCAAGTGGTCCTTTAAAGCATGTAGAATGATTTGCAAAAGACCTCATACCAGTAGGTGCAAAAACTACTGATTTATAATTCACTTTTAGTACACATCGAGATACTCTTTAGTTCCCTTTTATTACTTGTTTCTTTGGATTGCCAATTTTCCAACTCTAAGAACCCTTGATTAATTTTCAGTAATTTAGAAAGACAAACAAACTGATGACAGAGGTACGATCTGAGCCAAGACTCTGGTTTTCCTCAAACTTAAGCTCTTGTTTTCCTGACAGTTCTAACAATAAGACACATCTAATTGGTTTAATGGAAACTGTTTAGATTGACAGGAAGAGTTTTGAAGATAGGCCACTTAAGTCCTAAAGATGAATATAGTTGACAGATACCCGCCCTATAATACCCCAGCTGTTAAAAAAATTACATATTGGTCAGTTACCAGTGGGTTACAATGTGCTTCAACAAATAAATTGTCAAGTTATCCTTCATCGCTGAGAACAACATAATATTTTCAGAAACTAATCAAGAGGTAGACAGTGGAATAGATCCTTCCTTTCCAATAATTCCCACTAATTTGGTTTCTTTATTTGAAATTCAAAATTGATTATCACTTGCAATTCAAACTTAATTATATAGAGAAGGCATTTTTCTGGTTTCAAGAGGGACATGTAAACAGTGTTAATAAGATTATTTTTGCAGGCAATAAATTTTAAAACAATAACTATTTATAACAGTTCTGATACTTTGAATAACATGGATTTGATTTCAAATCTGGCTTCTTTTGATAGGATTCTTGCTCAAAATTCTGCCATAAGATTTTCATCTTTATTTTTCAAACTACTGAGCACATATAAAATACAAGAAAAGAACTTATGTAGCTGTAGGTAGCAGTTTTAAAGTCAAAATTTTTATGAAGTAACAATTATAAGAACCAACTTTTGAAGTTTGTGTTGACTATGACTTTTTAAGATTAGTATTTTTGAAATAGGAATGGAAAAGATACAGAATTATTTTTTGAATCATAGGTGCTCAATTTTTATAGAAGAATGAAACTAAAAGACAATGCTGTTTACCTCTTCAGCACTGAGGTTATCTTTAGATTACAAGTAATCACATATATTTAGTATTTCTACAATTATGTCAAATGCCAAAACCTAGGACTCCATCTGGATGGCAGCTTGACTGGCCAAAGCAGCTTTCCTCTGCGCGAACTTGACTAACACCCTAGCATCTGAAAACACAGCAGAATCCTAAAACTTCTTTGCAAAAGTATTTATTTTCTTCAGACATGTTAACAGGTTTTATAAGCCAGCACAATATCTGGTTACTTTTTGATGATTCAAACTCAAGAATGACTCCAAAAGTGGCAGGGGGGAAAATGTATATATAATTTCCCAAACTGTCAACTTTTAAGGCCATTGGAGAAAGCTGTAGAGCTGAGGCACAAAGTAATCCTTGTAATGTCCATCGATGAAGCCTTTCCCACTGTTGTGCACAAACCAACAAGGAACTTCCGTCCCAAACACCCTGTCAGTTCGGTAGTCTTTCTGCAGCCCTCTGAAACGGAAACGGAGTGCGTGGTCAGGGCCGGGCCAGCGCGCGGCCAGCCTGCGCACCCGGAAAGGAGGCACACTGCCCTTGGCTGGGTTTTGCACCCCCTTGGATCACGGTATCTGCCCGCCCCACCCATCCCCCTTTTCCAAGTCGTACAAAACACCAGAGCCCGGCGCTTGGTTTAGAAGGACAGGGAACAAGCAGTGTGTCCTTAGATAATTCAAATAACCTTTGTAGAGAATGACCAATAAGGGCTTTTCCAGCCAGGTAAAGCGTGCAAATTAACTGTCATATGGAAACAAAGGTAGAAATAGAACTCCAGTGTGTCAGGGCTCAGCTCACAAACTACCTGCAGAATGACTCTGCAGGTGCCTCTCACCGTCCCCGGCTGGGAGAGCGTTCTGCTTAAGGGCGATGCCACCTCAGGTACCCAGCTTGTGGCCACAGGGCTTCTAATGCACGCAGGAGCGGAAAGTAGGTTAATCTTGGCATCTCATGGTACGGTACTCGTACCCCCTCACTGCGCTTCAGATGGACCACGTGCAGTCTCCTTAAACAGACGTCACTCGTGTGTCTTTTCCTGGTGAACTGTTTCGTTTGCCATGAAACATCTCTCCCTGCTCTTCCGCTTTGCCGTTGAGTCCAGTCCTAACAGGAGCCCTTTTGGTTCCCATCGTATGCGTCCCATGCTTACCTGGTGACAACCAGCTTTTGTCCTTTCACTTCCATGCTTGCCTCTGGCTTCTTGGGGTCCTTTCCTGGTCGCTCGTTGAAGATACGTATCTTTGGCTCATGCATGAACTGGCCTAATGAAACAAAGTCCAGACATGTATCTACACGTAACCCGAGGAAAGACAAAAGGACGGGCTGCTCATGGGACCCGAGCTGCATGGTGGTCCCCCCTCCAGACTTCCTGCGGTGGAAAGACAGACTGAGAGGGAAAGGATGCAGGTGGCGGGATGGGTCCTTCCTGAGGGCAAAGCCATGCCGCTCACCCCGCGGTCACTGGACTGGACGTAGGAGGTGGAGCTACTGACGTAGGAGGTGGAGCTACTGGACGTAGGAGGTGGAGCTACTGGACGTAGGAGGTGGAGCTACTGGACCGTGAGTAGAATCAAACGCCCTGATGGTGGGCGTGAAGGTCCCAACTGAGAGCAGAGCTCAAATTACTTGTGACACTTAAACTCTGTGATGCTGAAATTGCAACCATTTTTTACAAAGTAGGGAAGGTTGACCTGGATGCCCCGCTTGTTATCACAGACTTCCTAAACCAGTTCACTTCTCTTCAGTTAGAAAAAACAGCCTTTAGCATAAAACATAACATGTACCCATCCCTTCTCTTAATTTGCTCACTCCGTGATGAAATCCCAGCCCTGGGAAAACCACGTCAGGAACGGCAGGCAGGCCTGGCTGCAGCCTTACTGAGTCACCCCACACCGCTGTGTTCGGTTGTATGAATCACGTTTTCTATTTTCTGTATATTATGATGTTTTGACATCTTAAAAACCCTGTCTGGCTGGGGAGAGACTGCCGCTCCCTGGGAAAGCCAGTTCTGAAAGATAGCAAAGGATGCAGCCAGGAACAAGGCCGGGATCTGCAAACTAACCAGCCCAGAGCCAGACCTCCTCTCTCTGGCCCGTGTGCCCCAGAGGAATCATTCCAGGGCCAGGTCCCAGGCAAGGAAAGCCCACCCTGTAGCCCAGCGCCCGCTGCTGAAATTGTTCAGGCCAACCCCAAACCACCCTGCTCTGTCTTGTCTTCCCCACAGAAACCCCAATAACGGCTCTGCTCTAAACCTATCTCTAGCTCCTGCTCCTGGTTCCTGACCCATATGTGGCCTTCTCCCTGTGGCCCTGCATGGCGAGAAATGCCTCGCGTTTCTATGGAAACCGTGACCAACAGTAAACGTTACACCCATTCAATGACACTGACCTCTCTGGGTCGTCACTCAGGCACCTTCACAAGTTGGGACCAGGGCACAGAGTGTAGGTGGGTCCTCCCTGAACCCTTGAGTCCACACCTGTCACTTGCCCACCTTCTAACAGTCAGAGCTGCTCAAGGCCGAGGGTGGACGGTGGACACTTTACCTATCAGTCCGTGTGCATTAGGAGAAAACTTATTTGAGGGGGCGATGTAGATCCCCAAAAAGTCTACATTGATTGGATGCTTCTTCCAAACTTGATGGAGTAAAACGGAAAAGGACATTTCTTTATCCAGGACGATGGTCACAGTTTTCTCTTTCTTCACTGAGACAAGTACCCTAATGGGAAGTCAAAATGGAATTAACGATTCCAGAACAGACTCTTTAGACAGTGATCCTCTCCCACCCCTAACAGGACTCCATTCTGCCCAGTACAAACCCCCACCTCCACCGTCCCAGTTTCCTAAGAGCTTTACAACGTTCTGGCTGGAGAATGTTGATTTCACTCATGGCTCTGAAATTCCGTCACTGTCTGTTTCTGTATCAACAACGAACGGATACTAATGGGAAGATATTCCTCATAGTGCACAACCATAGTGTTTCTAAACATACTCTGACAGAGTCGGCTGGACTTCAGTTGATGGGTTCATTCACTTGTCCATCACATACTAACTGGGGACCTCCTAATGCCAGGCGCCAGGCTAGCCCTGAGACGCACTGTGACCAAAACTACTGCCAGGAACAGGAGGAAGTAACCAGCTTTCTGAACCTCAACTTATTCACACTTAAAATGATGACTCTGAGTTCTCTGTGTCACGGATGTCTGGATGTGTTGATGTAGTCACATGTCAAGGACACGCCCGAATTCGAATGTGACAGTACTTGCCTCTGATGGAGGATGCGGGCTGTGTCGGACCAGGACAGGACAGCCGTCCGAGAGCCCCAGCTCAGCGAGATGGTCTCAGTGCTGATTTCTACTTTCATGTCTTCACGTTGGAAATAAAATCCCAGCTTCCCAAAGTAGGTGCTTAGTTTTTTATTCTGGGGCTTCTTGGCACCAATGAGCTGCCCGTTGACCAAAATCCCTGCAGAAAAAAAAACTTCTTTTCTCTTTTGTGTGCTTTTTTTTGGGGGGGGGGGGCACATGTGAGCACCATAATTCAAATTTATAAAACTTGAGACTATGGGGGACATTATTCTTTTATTTTCCTTCAGGATTTACATAACATTTTTTCCTTCTAATTCTCATCTTATAACTGCTTTATTATAGTTTAAATTAATTATATCACAATAAGTTCTGCTAGTTCATACTCAGAATATTTTATCTGTAATAGATCCAACAGTTAGGAATATATTTATAATTAATTTGTCACCATTGGAGTTTGAAAATGTAGTTTGAAATATATATATTACATATATATTATATACCTATATATATATTCTAATTTTATTAAGGTGAGAAAGAAAGAAATCCCAGGCAGTGACAGAGAAGCATGACCATGATCTAAAATTCTAATTCAAATATAAGATCTTTTTCTTTTACCCGATTCTGGATCAGAAACAAGGCTGAGGATTTTTCCAGGCTCTGGGTCAATATTGAAACAAATATTCTTTTGGCTTTTCGGTAGGTAGATGATGAAGTGTGGGTCATTTTCAACTGGAAAATACACAAAGAAGATGAAAACAAACAAAATCACAGAAAGGAAGAGTGAGGTGAACAGTCTTTTGTTCCCAAACATCTTTAATTTCATGAAAACAGACGTGTACTGTGCTCCTGCTACATGCTAGGTCCTGTTCTAGGCCCTGGGGACCCAGCGGCCCTCACCCATTGTCCCTCCCTCATGGAGTCTCCATCAGAGTTTTATGTTATTTTACAAATGTCGGGGGAGGGTACAGCTCAGTGGCAGAGCACATGCTTAGCATGCATGAGGTCCTGGGCTCAATCCCCAGCACCTCCACTGAAAAAAAAGTAAACAAAACAAAACTCTATAAGGATATATTTTTAAGATATTATAAATATCAATTCAAAGTCCTTGCTACGTTCTCTGTCAGAATCCGAAAGCCAGTGAGCAGTGGGCTTACAATCCTAGAAATTAGCTCTGAGGCTTTCTGGATGGAAGAGGCCTACATTCCCCACAGTCTAGAAAAGCAGCACGTTTCTAGGCACCCTGGGAGCTCCTCGGATACTTAAACTTCATGGAACTGAATGGCTATGCTGCGCACCAGAAATTAACACAACATGGTAAGCCAAGGAAAGAAAAAAAGAGAACAAATAAAGAAAAAGAAACTTCAAACAGCCAGGGGTTAAGCTGGCACTTGGGACCTTCCCACAGGGAGAAGGACGCGCTCCTTCTCTCAGTGTTGACGTTTGCTCCTAAATAAAAGGAAGGGAAAGGCACAGGCTTTCTGCCGGGACCAGCTAATTGCAAAGCAGCGGAAATCCCTTCCCCTGAGAGGCGCGGAAGGAGACCAGGAATGGGAGGGGAGACACCCCTACTTCCCCCGGACCGCTTCTCCCTCACTGCAGAGGTTGACAGTGAGAAGGCAAAGAAAGAAATCTGCACAAGGAGACCACAGCTGCCAACATCACAAGGAAATACGTTTTCCTGTCTTCTACGCAATCACGCCTGCTACCCACGCCTCCTGCTGAAATCACTGGTAGAAAAGTTTCCAAACACTGATCAAAACCAGGATTGTAAAGTACGCCATTAAAACTGAACCAGCAAACACATAAACAATCCCCCGAAATAATCTATAATGATGTAGTGATACAGGAAACAACATGGAAGTATGTTTGATCGTAAAATTGACAGCTTCTCATCTTTAATAACAACACTTATTCATTGAGTGACTATTACATGTGAGCTCTTTAAAGATGGTTTTACATTTAATCAACAACCCAGCTACCTGAGTATCACTGTGCCTGTTCTCAAAGTGAAGGAAGTACAGAAATGTTAAGTAACTCACTCAAGTTCAGGCAAGTGGCACGAGCAATCTCCAAAGAGAATGTTCTTTTCACTGATACCCACAGGCCCTCCCCACACGAGAGGTGCATTTCTTCCATCCCAGAGGGTTTGCCTTGTACAGTTGGAAGTGGGGTGCTACAGAACGAACTGTCCCCCTCACCAAATTCACATGATGAAGCTGTAACCACCAACATGACGGTGTTTAGAGGTGAGGCCTTGGGAACTGATGAGGGTTAGACAAGGTCACAAGGGTGGGGCCCCCATGATGGAATCTGTGCCCTTTAAGAGACACTGGAAAGCTTGCCCCCTCTGTCTGTCTCTCTCTCTCCAGTGCACACGCAAAGGAGCCATGTGAACACACAGGAAGACGGTGCTGCCTACAAGCCAAGAAAATGAAATTTGCCTTGCCAACACCTTGCTCTTGGACTTCCAGCCTCCGGAACTCTGAGGAATGAGTTTCTGTTATTTAAACCACCCAGTCTATGTATGGTATCTTGTTAAGGTGGCTCAAGCTGGCTAATACCTGGGGCCATCTTTTTTCCATGGGAGGCAATAATACCTGTGAAAGTCACCTACTTTACCAGGATTTTTTTTTAACGTGTATAAATGCTCCACAAAATTATGATCCGATTGAGATCCAGGATGTGGGAGCAGCGTGGACGGCCGTTTACCTCTTATCACGTGTGGAGGGGGGGTCGTCTCAAGCACCTGCGCTCCCACCGCAGGCATGGGGATCACTGGTGTCGGCGAAGGGCTGGCCCACGACGGCAATGCATTTGGAGGAACTTTGCTGCCGTAGAACAGGGCACCTGTGTAGAAAAACCTGTCTCCATCAGTTTCCAGGTTTACTTTTCCGTGGAAGTTGCTTATAATTTCCGGAATCTGTTTTTATGCAGACCGACCCCAGAGGTTCTCAGCTAAGATTTTCGTCCATTATTTTTATTCCAGTCCTCTCTCTTCCAGCTCCTTTTGTCATCCATGCAGTGTGGGCCTGCTAGAGGGTTCTCAGCAGTTTTAAGAAAACTCAGTCTACAAGGAAACTTGGAACACTCAGAATCTTACGGTCACAAGAAACTGAAAAAAATTTCAATTTGGAAAGGTATTTTTTCTTGCAGAGGAGTAGGATGAGCAATGAAAGACTTTCAAGCATAAAAATATATTACATTAGGATCTAATTCTGCCAGGAAAACGGAATGGAAAAAGAAGTTCAACTAGAAAAAAAGAACAATATAAAATTTCTGATAATTAAAATCAAATTTGTTCATGTATTTTTTTAAATGGATAATTATCAAATCAGGTATTCCATTGCATTGAATACACTTGAAACAGTGATGTAATGGTTTTATTTTTAAAGATCCTTATTTTCAATATGCCCCAAATGAAATTTGTTGCAACTATTTAAACAAGGTCAAAAAAAATTAATGTTGATTTAAACAACACATGCTGGGGGGGTACAGGTTTTCAGAATTCCTTTGGGGGACAAGGGAGCAGACACATTGGAAGACCACGGCAGTAAACTGTCCTCAAACTGACAGGGAGAGCTTGGGCACCTGGGGACACAGGACTGGGCACAAGAGCTGGAGACAGCAGGGACTGGGGGACCTTGGCTCGGGGTAAGAAAGACCCCCAGGCAGCTAGACTGACCTGGACAGCAGGAAGAGTCTTGTGGAGGGGAGTCGGCCAGCATGCGCTCATCCCCCACCTCGTTCTCAATCACCATCGCCGTGAGGGGCGTCACTATGTGATGCTCCAGGGACATCTGCAGGATTGTTCTTGTAATTTCCCGTTTAACAGCCGCTGTAGGAGCCAGGCTCCTGTGTTCAGGGAAGAGAGACACGACAGAGCATCACTACACGCCCGGCTGCGCTGAAGCCACACAGCCCACCACTCCCGGGTTCAGCCGGGACCCTGGGGGCCACGGGGTTAAAACACAACTAACGGGCTTCATGAAGCGTAGTGTTTTCTCCGGCCAGGTAGTCCTAAGGAAGTTGCTAAATAGATTATCCTTTAGAGCAGTTTTAGGTTTGCGGCAAAACTGAGCAGAAGGTAGAGATTTTCCGTACACTCCCTGCCCCTCCCCAGCGCGGCAGCCTCCGCTTTCTCAGCGCCACCCACGAGAGCGGTCCACTTGTTACACCTGATGCATCTACGTCCACACGTCCTGGTCGCCCAAAGCCCGCACTGACGTTAGGGTTTACTCTGGGGCTGTGCATTCTGTGGGCTTGGATGAACGCACAGTAACAGACATGCGTCATTACAGTATCAGACCGACTAGTTTCACTGCCCTGAAAATCCCCCGTGCGCTGCCTGCTCATCCTCCCACCCCTGCCCCCGGCAACCACTGAACCACTTTATGGCGATTGTTTTTAAAAATCAATATTTAGCTTCTGCAGCAATTTGCTAGATACCTTTACATGCACCCAGTCGTTTCTGTAAAGGGGCAGGGAAGTTTCGCACTTGCTTCAAAGCCACAGCTTACAGCCTCGTGTCTGATTTACAATCCTATTTGACATCGCGGATTTTCTGAGCAGTTATTACGGCCGTATTTCGTTTTTCCCAACCTAGTTCAGGTGACCCTGCTCCACCTTTCTGAGAATCAAACAGGTAGCGTGGGGTTCGAGAACAGTACTTTCCTTATCCAAACACCCCCCTGTAATTCTGATACAGGCGGTCAGAGAACCATACAGTACTCTAGAAATAAAGGTTTTACATTGGAGAGTTTAAATACAGGTCAACCGAGAAGCCGGAGATGAAACAGGTCATCATATTGAGTGAAAGAAGCCAGAAAGAAAAGGACACAGTTTGTGTCACTGTATGAAATGTAGTCACAGGCAAAAATAACTGACAGTGACAGATGTCAGAACAGGGACTTCCACTCGAGGTGGGAGGTGGGTGTTGAGTGGAAGAGAACGAAAGAAACGTCAAAGATGAGAGAAATCTGTATCTGACTCTGGGTGCTGACTAGGTGGGGGACGCACATAAAAAAGCATTACACTGGACACTGGCAGCGAACGCACGCCACACACGTTACTGTATGTGTGTTGTACGTCAAGAAAGTAAGAGTGAGCCCGGCTTTAGTGAAAAGGCTTGAAACCCTGTAATAATTTGCTGCGTGTCTTGGCTCCAAACTCTCTTTGTCTGTTACTTCAACTAGTCAAGCCAAACCTTTTGCTGTTGCAAATCCCTCCGGCGTATGTCTTCCTACCGTTCAGCTAGCAGCTGGTTGATGGTCAGGTAGGCCCACAGCTTCCTGGTGAAATCCGGATCCGCATGCTTGTCCTTGGAGAGGAAATCCTCCAAGCCGTCCATCTGGGCCAGGGTTTCCAAGACCAGCTCTGTGTTAGCCTGGATGACAAGAGGTTCGGTTGAAAGACACCAGGGCAGCAGAACTGGAGCTCATCAATTCACACTTTTTGGAGTACCTCCTGTGAGGCGTGGGGTACCATGCGACTAGACGGGGAATGCAAAACAATTCAAAAGGATGCACGAGAGGAAGTAAGCGCACACCTCTGGATTTGGGGACTGGGTTTGGGATGAGAAGGTAAGGATTTATACAATAGTTGGGAACATGGCACAGATATGCTCATGTCCTCTCTTTCACTTATTGCTTTTATTTCACTTCCTTTTTTTTTTTTTTAACATGTTTGATATGCTTTGATTTTTCTGTTTTTTGTTTTGGTGGGGGAAGGTAATTAAATTTGTTTATTTTTGGAGGAGGAACTGGGAATTGAACCCAGGACCTCGGGCATGCTAAGCATGCAGTCTACCGCTTGAGCTATACCCTTCCCCCTTATTTATTGCTTTTATTCGGCATATGTGACTCTTGGAAGCCAGAGTACCAGCCTGTTAACACAGCAGGTGGGCTGTATCCAGGGGACCAGTCAGTGTTTCTAGAGGAAGCAGATAAGCACAAATACCGAAGTTGCAGTGACCACACTCTGGAGCTGCTCCAGCTTATCAGGGTCCACTTTTCCTGCCACCACAATCTCGGAGCCTTTAAAATAGTTATGGAAACTGTTCTGAGTGATGTTCGTTACTGACGACTGGGGATAGTTGAACTGAACGTTCTGCAGCAAGGGAGTAGAGACCTGGTTGTAGAATTTCTGTAATTCATTAAAGAGAGAGAGAGAGAGAGAGAGAAATCATTATTTTCACACCACTTTATAGCTCTCAAGCATTGTTCTCTAAGATTCTTTAAGTGCTTAGCAGGTATCTCTCAGTGTGTTCTGCCAGCATCTCTGTGGAAAGCTACGGAAAACTCTCACTGTGATTACGTGAACTGAAACAGAGGTGATCATTCTTGTTAAGACAATTATTCTGGAAAAATTGTGCTGAACACTGGAATTTGACACAACATTGTAAAATGATTATAAATCAATAAAAAATGTTAAAAAAAAAAAAAAAGACAATTATTCTGGATGTAAGAGCCTAGCATTTTTTCCTTCTGTCACGACCAGCGTGAAAAGCGCATGGACACTCATAATAAGATAAGTCAGCTGGCAACATGGAGGGACCTGGAGATCGTCATTCTAAGTGAAGTCAGCCAGAAAGAAAAAGAAAAATACCATATGATACCACTCATGCATGAAATCTAAAACAAAAAAAGAAAAAAAAGACAAGTGAACTTATTTACAAAACAGAAACAGACTCACACATAGAAAATAAACCTATGGTTACCAGTGGGGAAAAGGGGTGGGAAGGGATAAACTGGGAGTTCAAGGTTTGCAAATACTAACTTCTATATATAAAATAGATAAACAAGTTTCTACTGTAGAGCACAGAGAACTATGTTCAATATCTTGTAATAACCTATAATGAAAAAGAATATGAAAATGAATATATGTATGCATATAGATGACTGAAACATCCTGCTGTACACCGGAAGTTGACACATTGTAAACTGACTAGACTTCATATACATGTGTATATATATGTATAAAAATTAGAATATATATACATTTATATATATATATAAAAATTAGAAAAGTAGAATAATTTAACAACAAAAAAGGTAAGTCACCTGGGTTGACATCCCCAAATCAGAACCCGTCTCTTCCCTGTTCCCAGGTTTAAATATGGCGCCTGCTGTTGATAAACGGAACCTGGAACTGACAGGGGAGAGGGGTAAAGTATATTTTTCTTCTCCTACATCTTCTTCTTGTCCATTTAGTCAAAATAAACAAGTAATTCATATCCTTTATATTTAAGGAAATGTATAGGTTATAGCTTGATTTGTGTTGCGCCATTAAAAGTGGATTTCCAAGACGCCAGTCTACTTGAAAGGGAAAAGAGTAGCCATGACTATTAGGAGGACCGATTGCTTAGCAGACTGACAGCCACAAGAAGATCTGACAGCGCCTCCCAAGACCTCTTCAAGGAATAAAGAACTGTGTACCCATCACCTTCCTGCCTCTCATCTCACTGTTAGTGCAGATACACAAGTGGGGGTGGGGTGCATGAGCAAGGAATTGGAACACTTCCAGATTCTTGTGACCTGCTATCACTGAAATAATGCCAATGTTTACTTAAACTCAGCCATCTTCATTTAGGCACCAGCTATTGCTAGTTGAATGATTTCAAGTGAAGGAAAAAAGAAAAAAAAAAAAAGAATAAGGCAGAACAAAATGTTACCTTGAGCTGGGAAGAAGTGTCCTGGTTTCCATAAATCCTTTGAGCGATCCCACGGTTTTCATTGGACAGCCTCTTCAGAAAGTCGTAATCGACATCGAATCCTATCCCCAAGCTGAACAAGGAGATGTTGTCTCCTATGTTGTCCCTCACGTTTTTCTGAATTTTTGACAATTTCAGTTCACCTAAACGTGACGATGACAGGAAGGAAATAAACAAGGAGGCCATGTTACAAAGTTTGAGGGGAAAACCCACAGAAAGCAGTTTAGCAAAATTTGTCCAAATTAAAAATGCACTTATGCTTTGACCCAGTCACTCAACTTCCAGGAATGTTTTTTACAGATGCAATCATACATGCTGAATTAAAGTATGGATGATGGTATATAGCAACGTTATTGGGAATGGCAACACATCAAAAACAACCTAAACGTATACCAATAAGGGAGACTGGTTAAATTATGGTACATTCAAACTGGGAAATACTATGCAGCTATGAAAAAGAACAAGGCAATTATTTATGTATTTATTGAATGAGCTCAAAGATGTATTTTTTAAATTTTAATTTATTCATTTTTGGGGGGGAGGTAATTGGATTCATTTATGTATTATTATTTTTTTTAATGGTGGTACTGGGGATTGAACCCAGGACCTTGCGCATGCTAAGCACACACTCTGCCACTGAGCTATACCCTCCTCCTTCAAAGATGCATTTTTCAAGGGGAGAGAAACAAGGTGAAGATCAATGTATGCAAGATGCATTAGTACAGGTGTGTGTATGTACACACTTTCATATATATGTGTGTGTGTGTGCGTCTGTATTCAGAGTATATAGATATGCATAGAACATCTCTGGAAAGATACACAAGAAATTGGCAACCAGTGACTGTCTCCAGGGACAAGAAGTGAATGGTTGAAGGTCAGGAGTGAGAAACTGACAGGTTTTTTTTTTTTTTTTTTTTTTTTTACTGTATTTCCTTTTCTTCTTTACGATTTTATTCTAAAATTAAATTTTAAAAGTCATCTGATGGAAGGAGGGAAAACACTAAATCATAACAAATACACACGGCCGCCATTCTTTCTCACTCCCCCTCTTTCCAGAACCCTGGCGCACTGTCAGGACTGCACCACTCACTCCCCTTCCGCTGAGCTGTGCCGGGCGCCGGCTAGACACAGACCGTGTCTACAAGACGGACTGCAGTGCAGCGCCGCTCTCCCTCCCACTGATGCTTGTCAGCGCAAAGACGCAAATAAAGCAAATAAAGACAGCGGTACGCAACAGAAGCAGGGAGGTGGCAGGCCGTTTTGTGGACAGGAAAAGTGCTTAACACACAGGATGCATCAGAGAAGAAAGCTCACTGCATCAGGTGCAGTGAGCAGTGTGGAGAAGCACGGAGGACTAAGTTACTCAGAGGTTCTCCTGGGAGAGCTGGATAAACACTCATCACACTCACTCCTGTGCACCATCTCACACACGTCAAGTTGAGGAAATAAATGCATTTCACTAGCACCTATCAGCAATCCTCACGGCGTACGATTTGAATTCCCCACATTGTGGAGGCGAAAGGGCGGCTTTCCAGAGCATCTCCCCAAATGTCCGGGGATTGTTTTAAGTGGGGTGAGTGCTTCAGGGTTCTTTAGGAAGCATGGGTTTTAAACAGTTTAGAAATTCAGGTAAATGTCACGAGAGTTCCCATTTCAAGCAAATCACGTTCCCAAGAAACCACAGTATAAATGTTTGTCGCTAGAAAATTGAAGTGATGCTTGCCTACTGTTGGATCGCCGTCAGACACCAAAATGATAAGTGACACTGCGTTGGGGTCCAACAGTCCCAAGTTGTTGGCTTCATTCAAAATAAAGATGGCCCGCAGGAGGGCTTCGTTGATATTTGTGCCTGTGAACGCAACAGAGCGTGCCATTCTGTTAGATACTCTTACTTTCCACCCAAACCATCACATCTTGGGTTCAGATTCATCTGGTGATGACTCGTGCATAATTTATTTATTCAGCACCCAAGTCATTCCATTGCTTTCCAAGGGATGTAAATTTTGGTCAAGATTCCCCAGTGGCATAAAATCCTCACTTTGTAGTAAACGCTTCCCTTAGAGAGGCATGAACCCTTTCAAAGCACGTTGACATCGACGTGTCGTTAGCCACCAAACTGAAGGTACCGATGCACCTGGACACTGTTCTGTAGTCAGTTACATGTTAGGCCATGCGAGCCATAAAAAGGCTAGTGCCACCTCCCGACACCCCTTTTTGAGGATGGAATGGTAAAAGCGTGTGTGGGATGGGTTATATGTTGTGCTTCCACCATGAACTTAGTACTCCTCATGGAACGATAAAGGTATTATTTAAGGCAGACCATGGCAGGCTGGGCACAGACCACTGCGGGAGGGAAGAATATTTCTTATGTGAACTGAGGTTTGAATCTAATGGAATTTGCTCCCTGGGCTTCAGGCTGAACCCCCTCACCTCCACTGGGCTGGATTTTCTCAATATAATTCTTGGCGTCCGCAATCTGTGTTTTTGTAGCTGAGACTAAATCATTTCTCCAGGTTCGAACGTTGTGGTTGAAATCAACCACAGAGAACTGGTCTTCAGTGCGTAGGTCATCCAATATGGTCTTCATGGCTTCCACTGTCTATTTAAAAAGAGGATGGAAGTAAGTTCATGTGTGTCAGTTTTTTTTTTTAGATTCTTTATAAGTGATATCATAGGAATGTTTGTCTTCCTCTGTCTCACTTACCTCACTCAGTATGATAATCTCCAGGTCCATCCATGTTGCTGCAAATGGCATGATTTCATTCTTTTATACCCCAGAAACTAACACAACTTTGTAAATCAACTACACTTCAATTAAAAGAAAGAATGGAAAAGATTCTTAATACATACGCTTTAAGCCTAAGAAGAAACGAGGAGGACCAATCATTCATCCTAGTCATTTTCAAGGTGCAATTCTCCTAGAAAACATCTTGAACCCACCTCAGTAAACACAGGTCTGCCTCTCACGGATCCTGAACATATTTTGTCTGCATTTTGATATTTAAACTTTCACCATCTCATTTTGTTATGCGTGACCAGTTTCATGGTCTCATTTTAAGTTCAGGATTATGAGCCTCAGAGCCAATCCGAGCAGCATTTGAACGAACTGGTCACATCTCCCTCTTAAGACAACTTGCTCATTATCTTCCAGAACCTCGGCCTGTCTTGGTTTTTTCCCCTCTGATACTCACTGACTGCTTTTCTTAATCTCCTTTGCTGGTTCCTCCTCTTCTCCCCAAACTATTCTAATTATTGGAAGAGTGTAGGGTTCACTCTTGGTTCTCGTCTCTAATTCCACTTGCTCCTTGCTGTTCTCATCTGGGCTCACTGCTGTCAGTACCTTCTACATGCTGGTGGCTCCACCACGTACAGCTCGCTATCACCCTTTTGAACACTGGACTGGACGTGTCCACTTGGGTGTGTAACAGTCGTCTGAACTTCAGTGATAAACCAAATGCCTGACACACAGTAGGTGCTTAGTAAACATTTGTTAAACGAAAGAAGAAAGGGAGGAAGGAGGAAAGGAGGGAGGGAGGGCAAGAAGGAAGGAGAGAATAAACTGTTGTGTTAGACCAGTGGTTCTCAACTGAGAGCAATGTCCTCCCTGCAATGTCTGAAGACAGTTTTGATCGTCACGACTGGGAGGGTGGGTGCTACTGGCATCTAGTGGATAGAGGTCAGGGATGCTGCTAAACATCTGTGTGTGGAAGGGAGAGCTCAGTGGGAGAGCGCATTACAAGGTCCTGGGTTCAATTCCCAGTACCGCCATTAACAAAAACAAACAAACAAACAAACATCCTACAATGCACAATGTGGCCCTCACAATAAAGGACCAGCCAGCCTAAAATGTCAGTAACACCCCGATGGGAACCTCAGCATTTGGGTGTAAGCACAGTGGGCAGGGCCACGTTGTTTCCAGCTGTTGGATCCCAGAACAGTAGTGAACACTTGGATGGTCAGAATTGGTTGTTCAGTGAATGAAAGGTTCGTTGGTTGTTCAAAGTGGTTGAATGGATGGATCCAGCCATCAATGAATGGATGAAATGTCCTTGTTGGTTTAGAATCACATCTATACCATTAACACAGAGTGAGCCTACGGAAGCATGAGACAGGATGGTCCCCCTCAATGAATTACAATATAATTTAGAAAAAATGCACATAACTGTTTCAAAGTTACTCATGAACAACGGCAAGACACCAGAGTAAAATGTTATACGGAAGAACTGAAAGAATATTAAAGCAGAAGAGTGAGCAGAGTGAGAAGAGGCTATACTGAGATGATATTTTTCAAAAAGGTGAGGGTTGAGTAAATCTCTGCTCCTCATAAGCCACCCAGTCCGTGTAACCTTGTCAGCAGCCTGAGCTAAGACAAGCCCTAGGCGGGAGGCACACTGAACAACTGTAGTGCCAGGAGGAGGTCGAGGAAAGTCGGCAGCCCATGGCCCACTGTCAACCAGGGGGTACTTACCTGTTTCATTTTCACTCCCCACATCGAGCCACTAACGTCGATGACAAAGAGGATGTTCTTGGGAATTGGGTCCATGTTTTCAGGAGCAAAGAAGTGGACAAAATATCCATTAAATACCTGAAAACCAGAAACTATCTGTGAGACAAACCATTACGTATGTTTGGTATGGAGGAAGATGAGGGTCTGGGGATGGAGAGAGGAGGGGACACATGGTGAGCAGAAGGCGTGACGGCCGGTTGTAAGGAAGAGAACAGAGGGTTGGGGTCCACCCGTCCCTCCCTTCTCCTTCCTGCTCCTTCCCTAGGAAGCTCCGAGCCTTCTCAGCAGTTCAACCCCCAGGGTGTCTCACTCCAGTCCCCTCCGCTCCACCCAGTCTCCGTTGAGAGCCTCCACTCCAGGCGCCCTGCGAACCAACAGCGAATCAGGAGGAGCCCCTGCTCTCATGAGGCTCATGAGCAAGTAGAGGATCCAGACAAATACAGAGGCAATTTTCCAGCCCAGGGAAAATTCCAGCAAAATAAAATTCTCCGAGAACACCCAGTGGAGGTGCGTCTACCTCAGAAGAGGGGTGGGGTCCTTTCCCAAGGAAATGGCATCTGTGCTGGACTTGAGTGAGAGTTTGGAGATAGCCTGCCAGCGTGGGGGCTGGGGGTGGGGCTGGGGAGGAGACTTCCAGACTGTGTAGCCCTGGGGCATCCTTAGGTCGCTGTAAGTGGTTCAGTGCGATGAATGCCGGAATTCAAGGCTTCAGGGCACAGAAGCCACTGGGCAGATCACGAAGGACCTTCATCTGCACCCTAGGGAGTCTGGACTGTACTTGAAGTTGACAGGCGGTCCCTCGGGCTGGATCCCTGACCACCCTCCGTCTTCCCCTGATGAGTGGCTCACTTCATTCTCTTTCCATTGCCCTTTGGATGCTTCTACCAGGACGCGACAGTGTCCGGCTGCAGGCTGTGTGGCTGGGGACACCCCCCGACCTCCCAGGCCCTGGAGAGAAGCACGGGCTTTTGGACACTCTCAAAGGGCTCTGACCTTAGTGCGGGGAAAGACAGACCCACATCTAAGACACGACACAAGAGGAAGGGGAAACACTCAAGAACTCTCTCAAGGAACATAACCTCCGTGCCTTCTTTGATAGTCTGATTGCAAAGGGCCTTGGATGGTCATCTAAAATTCCCATTTTGTGATTTCCTATGGTTCTTCATTTGAGGCCTAGAAGTACCTTTCTGGGACCAAGGGCATGAGACCCAGTGACCCTTATTCAGTTATCTTGACATAAAATGCTTGGCGACACGTAGAGAAATATGATTTTAGTCCCTCGTTGGCAGCCTGGACACTTGCGTTGGCAGCTAGGAACACCCAGAGGCGGAGGGTGTGGGTTATTCAACGAGAGGTAGAGGTCTGGTTTCGGTAGGGCCCTTCTCCTCAAGTCTGCTCTCACCCACCTGAAGTTCACCGACCTTCTCTTCTCTGTTCACATCGTACATCACCACCAGCTCTCCGTCTACCGCCGTCTCAGAGCAGTCGGGGCATTTTCTTTGTTGTGCTACCGTGGGCTTGAAGGTGATGTGTGCCTGGAAAGAAGAGTGGTGTGCAAGTGGGTCTCGGCCCCCCTCCCTCTCCAGGTGCCGGGCTGATGGCTGCGCCTTCTCACACACACAGGAGAAGAGGTGCGGCCCCACGACCCGGGGCCATTCAGCCCCGTTACTGATGGGGGGGCCAACCCAAGGGGTGCGAGGGGCGACTAACAGCCCAAGGTGCTGCTGGCCAGGTTTCAGTCCTTTATAAGAGATTCAAAGAATTCCTCCCTCCCCCCCGTGGTAGAAACGGCTACCAGCTCTAGAAAGAGTCGGTGAAAGGGTCTTGAGAGGACTCCGATCTTTCCGAAGGTGGCTATTATTGGCCATTAAGGGAAAGAGAATTAAGCTGAGCATCTCTTGCTGAGACGAATGAAAATCCACTCTGTATTATGTGAGAGCTGTCTTTTAGCTACTGCTCAAGCGGGTGACTTGGAGGAAATGAAGCTCCAAAGTGGACGGCCACTGGTCAAAATGCAATGGAACGATCGGTAGTTTTAGCCTGTACACCCTGTGGAAGACCCTAGACTTTGCTCAAGGATCCCTGTTCCTTCGTATAGTCACCTCAGTTCAGCACCTGATCACTTTTCTATCCCCCAGAGAAGCAGCAGAACCCACGAGCCCGTGGCCACTTCAACTATGTGACATGCAACGCTCATGGTACCTTCTGCTGTCCCTTAGATACGACCGGAACTCCATCGAAATGCCCATCAAAGGTGTCCAGAACATGAAGAAATCTCAGTCCCTGAGGCTCAATGATCCGCACATCTACCTAGAGGTGGGAAAGAAAATGACTCAAAGCATTAAAACATCTTTCAAGGGGTTCTGAACAAGAGGTACAACGACTAAGTCCTCCACTCTTCTTCTCATCTTTGAGAAATCAAAATTCTCTTCTCAAAGAAGACCCAACATGGGTTCACAATCACTTCTGCATGCCCTTTACATTCTGTGGGATACGATGCATCTCACCACGGAGGCCAAAGACCCTCTGGGCAAATCAGTACTCCCCTTCAATGGCTTCACTTCTCTGGGATTTAATTCCTTTTATTCTACTCTATTCTAACCTATCCTATCCTATTCATTTTTATTTATAAGAATGGAATGAAAATTTTACCATGATCCATTCATCTCCTTCCATCTTCTCCATCTATGAGCAATTCACAACCTGCCTGCTTCACCCTCCTAGCTGCCAAATGGAGAGTAGGTTGAATTGTGCACTTCCCTGGGTTTCTTCCAGATCTCTGTCGTACACAGATGTTCATGTGATGTCACAAAGATTCGAGCCAAGAAAAGTGAAGCTTAGTTCTTAAGGCAAGAGGTGACAATTACAGCAAAGGTGAGTTCAAAATGGTAGACAGTGCAATGCCCCAGGCATTGCTCTCTTGAGGTGATGATAGTTGGGGTGCCACGTGGGGAACACGGTGCAGAGGAAGACCACTGACTCAGCATTCACTGAGCTCCTACGACTTGCCAGCTATTTCCACCAGTTCGTCTCACTTGTAACCAAGGCATGTACGTGTGCTGAGTACCCTTTTCACAGATGGGAAAATTGAGACTCAGGATAACTTGATGCATGTCAGAAGGCGAGGGTAATGGGTTGAATGGTGGCCCCGCTGAAAAACATATGTCTAGATCAAATCCCTGCAACCTGTGGCCGCTACCTGATTTGGAAAAAGGGTCTTTGCAAATGCGATAAAGGACCTGGAGATGAGATCAACCTGTACTGCCCAGGGGGCCCTAAATCCAGTGACAAGTGTTCTTACAGGAACAAGACAGAGAGAGACTTGAGACACTCAGGGGAGGAGGTGATGTGACCGGAGAGGCAGCGATTGGAGTGAAGTGGCCACGAGGCCACACATCAAGGAATGCTAGCAGCTTGCAGACACCAGAAGAAGCAAAAAACACTCTCCCCGAGAGCTTTCAGGACTGTGGCCCTGCCAGCTCCTTGCTTTCAGATTTCTTTCCTCCAGAGCTCCGAGAGGACACATTACTGCTGTTTTAAGCCACGCAGTGTGTGTGGTCCTTTGTCACCGCAGCCACAGGAAACCGAGACAGCTAAGAAGGAGAGGAGCCGGCATTGAAATCAGTAGAGAAGGGGTCTGGTTGACTCCAAACCCATAGTCTTTTCTGCACACCGCCCTGTCCTGCAGCATTGAGTGGCATCGAACACCACAAAGAGTGGTGACAGACAGAGTACAGATTGGGGACAGGGGCCCCATGAGGGTGGCGTCACCGCACGCTCTGCACAAGATGCTCACCTGCATGTGTTTGGCCAGCCGTCCCGGGTGCAGGGGGAGCCTGTGTTCATAGGAGCCCAGCTTCCTCCACTTCATTTCGTGGTAATGAAGCTCAAACTGCACCTCTGATCCGGGGAGGACGTTCACTTCGGTTTTGAAGTTCTCCATGTCAAGAGCTCTGCTCCTAAAGATGTGAATCCCCCGCCCCCCATAAGTCATCACATGCAGAATCTATGCAGAGGGCAACCGGACTTCCCTGGGCTGTCAACCTGCTCAGAGGTAACTGCAACTTCTAGGTAACTTTCATTCCACCAACCTGGAATTTCTCTCTCCTCCCCTACCTGATCTTTTTCTTCCAGAGCTTCTTACAGATTTGGGAGTCACCTGCAAAGAGCTACCAGTTATTGACCCCCTACTATGTGCCAGGAACTTGACACAGATTATTGCTATTACAGCAGCTCTGCAGGATGGATACCAATACCCTCAGCCATCAGATGGTAACCGACGCGGCTCACGAAGGGTAAGGAATCTGCTCTAGACCACGCGGCGAGTCGACTGTAAGGGCAGGACTCAAACCCAAGTTTCATCGACTCCAAAGACAGCTCGCATTTCTCCTGCTGCTCATGAGACTCATTCTAAGGGTTCTTTATATTTTTGAACGTCTTCAGAAAGAAGACATCTACTGTTTCATCAAATTGAGTATATATTTCCAACATTAGGCCAGTTATGATTTCCAGCATGAAACCAGCATTATTCTTTATTTCCAGCATGAGGCCAGCATTAGTCCCACACACACCAAGTCCAATGTGATCGTTAATCTTGAGGTGTTGATGGTTTTAAAGAGAAAACCATCTGAGCATTGGGATAAACAATGAGTGATTTTTTTAAAAAAAATTAAATAATTAAATGGCTAAATAAGCAAGGTGAGACTGCACAGCCAGCTCATCTGGGATCAGGGAAATACCATGATGAGCTTGGGATACTGGACGGCTGGAGAAAAAGACACACGGAGCTTAGGAGTAGCGCGTGCGGTGAGAGGCTGAGTTATCTGGGGGGCGGACTGGTGCGTGGGCTCCTTCTCTGTCGTATCTGCAGTACCTGGAAGACTCTCTGCTACAAACACGTCTTTGTGGACTGAAGAAGTAATATGTGGGTGGATGCTGTGGTCAAGGTGATGAGTAAAGAAGGCAAAACGATACTTCAAGATTAAAGACCTGAGGAACCTGGGTCCACGCTGGGGGTGTTCCCTCGGCCTGGGCTATCCTGTCCTCTCTCCTGGCTGAAGTCTGCTCATCTCTCCGGGCTCAGTGCAAGCATCAGCTCTTCTGTGACGACCTTCTGGACCCCCAGATGGAATTGTTCCTTTGGTCCTTGGGGCCCCTGAAGGGTTTGGCACCCTCTGTACATTAGCACATTGCACCGTTATATACCACCCCCTTGTATATTATATATACTATAGTCAGCTATAGGTTACATATATTATAGTCACCTATGTGTTTTACACATTACAGTCATTTATATGTTATATATACGATAGTCACCTATATGTTATATATATTATGGCCACTTATATATATTAGTCACCTATATAATATATAGTCACCTATGTTATTTACAATAGTCTCCTATGTTATACCTATTAGTCATTTATATGTTATATAGGATAGTCACTTATATATTATATATTATAGTCACTTCTATATTATCTACATGACAGTCACCTGTATGTTATATATACGACCTGTGTGTTACATATTAGATAGTCACCTCTATGTTATATATGAGACAGTCACCTATATGTTATAGATAAGATAGTCACCTGTCCGCTACATATATGAAGTCACCTGTATGTTACATATATGAAGTCACATGTATGTTACATATAAGAAGTCACCTGTGTGTTACACATATGTAGGCTATACAGTGTAGGCTCTGAGGCTGTCTCCCCACTGGCCTGACAGTGTTCGTTGTGGTGTCACTGTCACCTCTGACAGAACGGGGTACAGTGTTGACATTCAATGCATTTTTTGAATGAATGAACACATGAACGAAATGGAAAGAAACTCAGCTGAAGGGAACTTTGGGATGTAGAGGAGGAGGAGGAAGAAAGACACATGTAGGCTCTGGGAGGAGATTAGATACGCAGTGAGGACCAGTGAACACTCCTTTGACACTTCCTGTTGGAGAGGCTGCCTCTTTGAGGGTGGTCTGCCATTCCCAGTGTCTTAGTTAAGACTATAATGGGTAGAAAAAAGTAAACAGAATCTACACTAAGTAACTGGTGCTGGAAAGGGTGCCACCCCATAAAAACAAGGCAGAAAAAAAATCATTACAGCAAATTCCAAACCCTTCTCTGCAGAGGTGGGCAGTGCTGGGCCTGGCTCGGCAGAGGATCCGCACGGCCTCTGCGTGCTCTGCTGGCAGCCACGTTTAGTCACAGAGCGCCCTCCACACGCACGCCGCGCTGCCAGGGGGGCGGCTGTGAGAGCACCTGCAGCTCAGGTGCTGCAGGAGGCCTTGGGCAACTGTACGGTGATTCCCCGTTCTCCCACCTGCGACCAGGTCTGCGCTTGCTGGAGGCTGGCCCGCCGTGGAGGGGATGGGGCTGAGGCGGGCAGCAGTGGGACAGGAGCCCGGCTGTGCGGACCCCCCCTTACCTCAGCAGTCCCGCACTTTTGCCTTGTGCTCTCGCCTGTGAGTAGAGGGCTCGGCCAGCAGATTTCTCCCTAATGGAGCTGGTAAAAGTCATGCCGTTCACAGTCCTGAAAATGACAGAGGGCCCATGCTTGGTCCAAACGGTAGTCTTAGCACCACAAGCAAACATCAGTGGTGTGGCCATTGTGGAAAACAGTACAGAGATTCCTTAAAAATCTGAAAATAGCTTTACCCTATGATCCAGCCGTCCCACGCCCGGGCACATATCCAGTAGATGACTCTGTGCAGCTCCACACGCACTCGTGTGTGGTTCCCCCTAAGCCAGGGCAGCGCCATGTATTTTTCTCTCCCCAAGTAAGTGGGAGGTTGTTACCATAGAGACAGGCTGAAGTTGACTTTCATTTATTAGAGAAGAAAAGCAAATCCTTCACAAATTCTGTTCCTTCGAACAGAAACAAATGCCGGGGACCCATGCACATGATGACTCTTCTTTTCCTTAAATGGAGGCACTGGGAATTGAACCCAGGACCTCGTGCATGCTAAGCACATGCTCTACCACTGAGCTACACCCTCCCCCCGCAAGATGGCTCTTGATACGCAGTGGGTCCACAGCTTTGAAAGTGAGAACCCTTGGAGCAGCTGACCATCATGGTCCCTTCAAGGTATGAGGGGCTTAATTCCGTGAGTAGAGGGTATCCAGCTTCTGGTTCTACAGAGTAGTTACTCACATGGAGAAGTTGGAGATGAAGGCTCCTTTGGGAATCTGAACATCAAACACGACACTCTGAGGCTGTGGGGAGTGGTTCACCACTTCGGCCTGGATGACGGTGTTGGCCATCCGAGAAGTAATAGTAGACTGGACTTTATAGCTAGAAAGGGTGACTTGATCCACATCGCCCTGTAATTGGCAAGAAAATACAACTGTACTCGAAAGAAAATTACACAGAGCCTCACTATGTATTTGGTGTTAACAGCGGTCCATGTTATTACAAACCGTTCTAAGGCATTGGTCAGCACACAACTCGGGTGTTATTAAGCATAACTTTTGGGAAGACCCCGCAGGCAGAAGTCTGCCTCTGTTGCGAGATATCCTGAGATGTCTTTCAGCTCTGTAAGTCTATAAATCATGATTTGAAAAATTAGAATACAAGGGGGAAAAATGGTTCTAGGGAGGCAAGATCGGATTACGTAAGTGCAGGAAATAACTTCAGAATGCCGGGGCAGAGGAAAGGAAAGGACACGGGGTTACAGTGTTGGAAGGGGACCTGGGCTGTATCTTCAGAGTGGGGCACTGCCAGGGGCATGGTGGGGTGGTCCCCAAAGTCCCAAACTGGGACCTACCTTCTTCAGTCTTATCTATTGTAATTTCATCTTCTCCCAGTCCTCTTCTCCTTCCCAAATTAAAACAAAATATGAGGGGGTGGAAGTATAGCTCAGTGGTAGAGCATACGCTTAGCATGCACAAGGTCCTGGGTTCAATCCCCAGTACCTCTATTAAAAAAAAAAATCTAAAGACAAAATATGGGAATTCTCATGGGTTTGAGCTACAGTCCGGCACTCTGGAACTCCTTCCTCAGTCCCTCTCTGCTGATTTAAGGCAGCTCCAGTATCCATGTGCTCAAAGACAAAGTACTACTAAAAACACATATCTTTTGGGAGGTGCCTCTAGAGGGTAAGATTCTTCAAGGTTCTGGCAATTACACGACCCACTAGGTTTTACTTTTTCCTCTGAAAGGTTTGGTTTATTTCCATACTGAGTGTCCTTTACCCAAACTTTGTCATCCAAGATTAAACCTTTCAACTTGTTAACATGCACTGGGGATTGAACCCAGGACCTTGTGCACGCCAAGCACACACTCTCCCGCTGAGCTGTACCCCCCATGCCTTTAGGGGTCCTATTTTAAATCAGAACTGTTACACTGGAGTAAATACACATGCTTGGATGAAACCTACGCTGTCGGGCAAAACTTGAGAAAATGAAGAGGAGGGCCCTTTCCAGCTCGTGGGGACATCGCTCCCGCTGTGCGCACACTGCACCCTGTCATCTGAATTTGGGCTTCCAAACAGAATTGGGCAAGGGGGCTGTTTCGTAAGGCAGGTAAATGCTCTCAGTGATGAAGACGAAGGAGGCCACTGTATCGATTTCTCAATAATAGGTAACAGAAAAGTCATTCAAACATCAATTTTTAACAAAATCAAAGTCAACTTACCACCATTTCTCCAGGTTCTCCAGAAACACTTCTCTGTGAAAGGAAATTGGAGAATCAGTCTTCAAAAGTGCATTGCTTATTACCTTGAGGGAAAAAACTGTTTTCTCTTGGTCAAAAAAAATTTTTTTTTCTTCCATACTGAGCAGTAAACTCATTTACTGGAGCCAAGACCTAAATATCAAATAGTCCTGAATACTACTTTCTGGCTTGTTTCTGTGAACAGATGTCTCAGCCCCTTTTCAGTGGCGTGTCCATCATCCTTTGATTCAATGCTTAAATATGAGCTTTTAATTTTTTTGGAAGTGGGAGGGGAGTAATTAGGTTATTTATTTATTTTTTTACTGGAGGTTCTGCGGATTGAACCCAGGACCTTGTGTATGCTAAGCATGTGCTCTACCATTGAGCTGTACCCACCCACCTCAAAACAAGTATTTTTACGGATGGGGGTTATAGCTCAGTGGTACAGTGTGTGTTTGGCATGGGTTCTGGGTTCAATCAATCCCCAGTGCCTTTGTTAAGGGGAAAATTTTTTTTAATTAAAAAAACCCAAATTTTTAAATAGGGTGATTTAATTTAATTTAATTTAATTTAATTTTTTACGGGGGGTAATTAGGTTTATTTATGTATTTAATTTTAGAGGAGGTGCTGGGGATTGAACCCAGGACCTTGTGCATGCTAAGCATGCCCTCTACCACTTGAGCTATACCCTCCCTCCAAAACCAAATGTTTTTAAATGAAAATATTCAACCAAACTCATGCTGAGTGGCATATATCACCATTGTTCTACTTGACTAAGTGTTTTCATAGCAGCAAGTCAGTGGGAACGCATATCTGTTTCTTTCATTAGATGAAGCTACGTGGGGACAGAGACGTAAACGAATCTCCTCGATGGTTTAGCCCCGAGGCAGGCGCGGTGACGGCAGGTGGAAAATTCTGTACTCTAACCCCTGTGCTCCGGAATTAGCCACACGAATGACTGTCCTGGGGGCATGGAAAGCTGACTGCCTTTTGAGTGATGGGTGGACATTTAATGCCTGGCAGACTTTTAAAGAATAATGCAAGAATTGGTTATAAGCTTAGCTTGTCTGATTTGGGGTGAACTGAAATTTTAGGGGGTGTTTTGCACCCTAGTGAGGCCAGCAGTTGCCTTCTTTTGGACTTTTTAAATGCAGTTCTCAACGACTAAGATTCCTCTTTTAGCGGGAGACCCTGACATGAGGGCTTGCCGATTGGGTTTTAACATTATCAGTCCACAAAACACATGGACTTGTAGCAGGTCAAAAATTCATCCCCACACAAAACATGTCATAGGTCAGTTTAGCGTTGCTTCCACAAATACTTTTTTTTTTTTTTTTTTTTTTTAGCACATGGGCTCTACGTGGGAGAAGCCCCCGAGAGAACTCATCTCTGTGAGTTAGAAGATTTTGTCTATGATGCTGCTGGTCTCTGGGATGCAGCCGCCAGCGCAGCCTGGTCCCCTGTGTTCTGTGAGCTACTCCCCAGACAGTAGTGACCGGTGGGGGAGGATATATGCCTGTAGTAAGAGGCGTCTGCCACCGCTGGGGTAAGAAATGTCCTCCTAAGGAGTAATTCCTCCCTACAAGGCAGTAAAACCATCCCATAATCTTAAACTTCGAAGAAAACACGTAGCCATGTGTTCTTTAAGGGACCAAGGTGACCCTTACAGCGTGGAGGCTAACAGACAGCCGCGTGGAGGTTTCACTTTATTTCACCTTGACCGCGATTCCCCCTGGATGTAATGCCATTGCACTAAGATACAAGCTCTTGAGAAAATCTAGCAAAACGCATCTCAGTCCTCTTCTTCTGTCTTCAGTCATGATCCCGTTGACCTAGTTTCCCTTTTGGAACCGAGGCTTACTGTACCTGGTGCCGACGGGTTTCCGGCGCAACTTGAAATTCGCCTGGGGCCACTTCCACAAGCTCGCCATACTCTGCAAACTTAAAAAAGGATTTAGGATGTTCACTTCGATTAACAAAAAAGAAGCAGCTGCTGACAGGTGTACCGTATTCAATGTATGATTTTGTCTGATTTTTCCATATCTCTGGGCAAACTCATTTTTTTAATACGATGATTTCTTTAATGTATTTGTTTGCTAGTTATGTCTCAGAGGTGAGGAAACAGAAGTTAATATCTTCAAATTTGTTGGATGCAGGAATTCATTTTTGAGTTTGCCTGAAGACAATTAGGCATCCAGTTAACAGGTACAGGGGTTATAGTAACCCAGGGACCAAGCAGGTGCTGGGGGAGCACTGGGTAGATCTTGGGGGCCTCGGCAGTGTCTAAGCAGACAAACGCAAACCTTTACCCATCCAGTTACAATTGTTGATACAAAAGAGAATACCAGTCAGTGCCTGAAAAAGCACAAACACATTTGGATGTCTTGGCTTCAATTCCTGGCTCCGCCAAGGAGATTTCCAACACACTCTGGTGGTTTTTAAAGTGTCGGAAAATATGATAGTTTCTAAGCAGACAGAGCAATTTTTTTTTCCCTTGCAAATATGCCATCCTGCTCTTTGGCATTTTTGTAGGCAATCCACTCTGCATCACAAGCTGCTGCGTCTTCCAGGATATTCCCATAACACAGGCTGTTCCTCCGGCAGCAAAATAGCTCTTGTGTGATTTTCAGGATGACTCAATTCAAGACTCTCGTTACCCTGAGGAGGCCCAAGGGTCTGAAGCAGTGACCTCGAGCTCCCAGGGAGTAATTCCTGCACTCTGCCAGCCCACTTGCCCAATCTCCCTCCTTTAAAAAAAAATTTGCATTCTTTTTTATTGAAGTCTAGTCAGTTTACAACGTTGTGTCAATTTCTGGTGCACAGCACAATGTCCCAGTGATACATATACAGACATACACTCGTTTTCATATTCTTTTTCATTAAAGGTTATCACAAGATATTGAATATAGTTCCTTGTGTTATACAGTATAAACTTGTTGTTTATCTATTTGATATACAGTAGTTAGTATCTGCAAATCTCGAACTCCCAATTTATCCCTTTCCAACCCCGCTACCCTCCCTTTAACAGAGATGTTTAAAGTGCCCTTAATTTGGAAATCATTGTTCACTTAGGTGTGAAAAACAACAGTGCTTTGAAAATGGCTTTTCCTGCACTCTTGTAAGTTCATAACAATAGCCCTGCAGCTAGTGATTATGAAGTCCCTCCTTGGGCTCTACTGTGCTAGATAGTTTACATATGTCACTTGATTCTTGCAGCAACTTTTTGGGTTAGTTCAATTATTATCCCCATTTTTCAGATAAGGAGGGACTGGCTGTCCTCCATACCTGCCACCCTATGGCGCCAGCCCATGGATTTGATTCTCATGTAGAATCCATTAACGCTTTAAAGTATAAATACATGTTCCAGTAACTATAACAGTGAGCACTTCTTTCTGGGGGGAGGGAAGGTAATTAGGTGTGTTTATTTTTTAATGGAGATACTGGGGGCCCCAGGGACCCCAGGACCCTGACCACCCCCCCTCCCACCGTTAACAGTGAACACTTCTACTCAGATGAATTTTATCACGAATGTACAAGCAACAGGCAAGTTACTAAGCGAACGGACAGGGCTGATGGCAAGGAGTCTTCTGGAAGTACTTACTTCTGAAAGTCCATTGGTGGGGATTTCGAAGCCTCGTGCTTTAGAGAGAAGGAACCAGACCAGGAAGCACGTGAGTCCCTTCATGGTGCCGGGCGGCCGTGCCCAGCGCTCCCGGGCAGGGTCTGGGGAGAATCCCACCGCTCACTGACCCACGTTCGGGGGACAGAGCCGGACGGCTGGCTTTTAAAAAGCAGAAAAGAGAAGACGAGAGCTCTCAAACTTTGTTCCAAAACAAGACAAATATTTGTTCTGGAGTTCAAACTGAAGCTGCAGGGGTGGATCAGACGCCCAGAGGTTATTCAAACAGCAGACCCGGAGGCATCACCAGGCGGTGTGGGTGTGCCGTGCTTTCTTCGTACCTCCCCCCACCCCGCCCCGCCCCCACTTTGGCTGATTCCTGTTCATCTGAAAATCAGAGAGACCTAAAGATCAGTGCCACCCGCTCTGAAAGACCAGGTGAGGAACTTTACTGAGAGATCGAGTCAGAGAGAGAAAAGCTAAAGTTGACAAGTCGCTGGGAACAACATCCTTTGGTTTCAGTGAAAACAGGAGGAATTTAGGAAAAGTGGGAGAAAAAAAAACCCCATGGTTTTCGGCTCAAAGCATTTGTTGGCAGAGCTTTCCCCTCTCCTTTTGATAACTGAGAGCCTATTCTATAAAAGAACTGGGCAAGCAGCAGGTGTCGGGTGGTCAGCCTCACTTAGGTCACTGGAAGATCAACTCTCTCCAGTCCCAGAATCAGGGAAAGCCCAGCCTCGCCCCCACTTACCGTTGGGGGTCGTGAATCCTAATTACAATGTCAGAGGATTTATTGAGCCCTCCCTGATGTCAGGCAATTCTACTTGCATGAACTTTCATTCTTTTTTTTTTTTTTAACTATAAAAGGGCCACACAAGGTATGTACTACGTTTATCTTCATTCGCCATCGAGGAGGATAAGGTTAAGTAACTGATTTCCCATCTCGCAGGTGGCAAGTGGAGACTCCCTTCAAGGTCAGCCTGATATCAAAGCCTTTGCACCCGGTGACCACGTCCAGGAGAGGAAACCCGTGGTCCATCTCCGGGATGGGTGTAACAGGTGTGAATTCAGACCAGTTTAAACCTGCAGTCCCCACGCTGGGCGGCCAGTCTACCTGGCAAGCCTTTTCCTTGAGCCTCAACTCCAGACACCTGCTTGCACTGGACCCAGTGTGGTCAGCTCTCTGGCAGTCTCCTTCCCCAGGATGGAGCTATGGCCTCCTGCCCGAGGTTCCCTGATCTGGGAGCTGGTCAAGGACCTGCGGCTGAAACCTCTACCCTTTAAAGGTTCACTCACACAGGGGAACTTACACCCGCATGAAAACAAGAAGTCTGCTATGACCTTTGAAGCCTGGTGATGTAAGGCTGTTTCCACCAGATCTGTGCTGTCTAAGCTAGCTTCCCTGCATCTCAGACACTCAGTGTGAGGTCCACACTGACCCCAGGACAAATAGGTCAGTTCTCTGAAACTGCCTTCTGATTTTGTTTAAAGGGAAATCGTTTAAAGTTTATCCCCAAAACAACGCAAGTGAAAAGAGAAAAGCAAAAACAACGCCAAAAAAGATAAACTGACATATTAAAATATTCAAGATGATCTTTTAAAAACCGCAATTTTATTTGTTACATCTAAGCACATACCCAAAATAGTGTTGGTTCAAATGTAATATAAAATGCAAATAGATTAAATTTGTCTGTAAGATTATGAAGATTTTTAAAAAATGCTCAACCATATGCTTTCTCTAAGAATTTACACTTTACCTCTAGAAAAAAAAAAGACTGAATGTTGAGATTCCATTAAAATCTATCTTATTTATTCCAAAAACTTGGAAACGGCGGTTATGAGGATGGAATCAGGTTAAAAGAGATGCCATAGCCAATCACAATAAAAAGAAATCAGGAAGAGAATTAAATCTAAGATTATGAACTGTGTGCCCACTGTTGTGAAGTACCTCTCCAGAACTTTTTCATCTTGCAAAACTAAAACCCTGTCCTCACTGAACAGTTAACTCCCCTCTCTTCCTCCCCAGAAACCATTACTCTCCTTTTGACTTTTGTGTCTGTGAGTATGATTACTTTAGACACCTCACGTACGTGGAATTACATGTGTCCTTTTGTGATTGGCTTATTTCACTTCGCATCATGTCCTCACGGTTTAGCCCTGTTGCAGCCTGTGTCAGGATTTCCTTCTTTTTTTTTTTTTTTTTAAGGCTGAATGTAACAGTCTGTGGTTATGTATATACCACACTTCATCCATTCATCCTGCCATGGATACTTAGGTTGCTTCCACTAAACGTGTATATTTTTAAAGTTTTCTCTGGAATCTTTCATAATTAAACAATTAAAAAGAAATCCAAAAAGCAAAAAAAAAAAAATCAGTTTCAAATCAGTTAAAATTATTTTCAGCAACGAATAACGGTAAACTTGGCGGAGTAAAGAAAATGCCTTGTTTGACGTGCCCCCTCATTTTGTTTAAATAAAATAAAGATCTAAGCTAAACTGGTACATCTGTTAGGTGCCGGTAGAGCAGCGTTTGCTGCAAATGAAGGTGGCTTGGGGTCGGAGCGTCTATGATGATTTGGTTTTGTTACCCAAATGCTTGGTCTCAGCTACGAGTAAATGTGGTGAGCGTTTCTGGGGACAAGCCAGCTCCGACTGCATTTCCTCTCCCTTCCCACTTCCATTCCACTCATTCATTTTCTGGAACCTTAGCGATGTCTTCTAGAGGACTTCTTGGCTGCCGTTTCTGAATCCAGCACGCTCACACCACGGCTGAAGCAGCATCCGAGAGCAGCTCCGAAGCTGACACCCCCTGCTCCCAAGTCCCTCCTCTCTTTCTCCAGAGGATCCAGCCAAGACTGATTTTCACGGTAGTCCAGGCTCTCAGCCAGCAACTCCCTTTTCAGCCTGGTCTCTCAAACTCCTTCAAGCACCTTACACACCTTGACCATCTGTTCACCCTCAAACCTTTCAATAAGGGCTTTCCCCAACACAGTTCCCTCTGCCTGGAGTCGCCACCTTTTCCTCCAATGTTGATCTATGAAAATCCCATCCATCTTTCAAAGCCCACCAACATTTGCAGATTCCTCTGGTGACATCCATCACTCGTGCCATTTGGGGGCAGAGCTGCAGATCCCTCTGGTGACATCCATCGCTTGTGTCATTTGGGGGCAGAGCTACAACCCACCGCTCCAGTTCCACAGCGAGCTGGGTTAGAGGTCTTGCTAAACTTTCTCAAATGCGGAGACGGCACACCCTTCACCCAACTCCCTTCGTAGACAGCCCACCACGTGCCCGGTGCCTGACGCCGCACTCAGCACAGAGCCTTTGAACATAACTGGCACCTAAGTATTAACACTGACTTGAATGGTTCAGTGTCGGGAGGGGGCCTGGGCATAAGAGTAATAACCCTTTCCTCTCGTACACTGTACTTTTCAAAATATTTTCATATTGTGTTATTTAGCTCTCAATGTTCCAAATAACGACAATTAAGACCTTACAGCATGTTCTTCAAAGCTAAGCAT